>NC_053517.1:36501764-37221089 GCF_016920715.1 Anopheles arabiensis | reverse complement strand
CAGTGCGAGCGTGTGTGTGCGTGTGTGTGTATGTGCTACGGTTTTGTTTGTGTGAAACGATGATCGCTGTGAATGTGTGGCTCGTGCTGGGAGTTCCCTCTCGCTCTCTCTTCCCCCTGGCTGAGGGATGTACGTGAATCTCTCGCCTGCAAACAGCAGCACAATGTGATACTTTTACTGACGTATTAGCGGAAACCGACTGGCCCACCACGACCCTTACAACTTCAAACTCCGTCAAAGGGAGCCGCCCCCACCCCCCATCCCCATTCGTCCCGATGGCACTGCGCTGGTGGACTGCGCCCCAGGCTCGGTGGGTGCGAAGCCGCGAGGAAACGTCCAGCAGCCGGCGGAAAAGGAAGTTCCCGGCCCCCGGCACGCGTCAGCAGCGCTGGCACCGGTTAGCAGCTACGGTAGCGGAACGGATGAATCCCCGCAGCGGTCGCCCGCGGATGAATTTGGGGGTAATCGTAGCCTACTAATTATTATTATTATTATATTATTATTATTCTTTGTTTTTTTTTGGAGATTCCTCACTCAGTACGAGCGTGCGAATGTTAGTAGGAGGGTCCTTAGGAGAGGGATTGTGTGTGTGTGTTCGTTTTCCTTTGCTTTCGTTCTTACAAAGCGCCCATTATCGATCACTGTTCTGAAAAGGGAAGAAAAGGGATACTTGAAAGGAGTGCGAAGGAATACTTCAAGCAGGACGGCCCCCTCTGTCCCCGGTTACACTCTCACACACGGTTGCACTTTGCTTGTTCGCTCGCATGGCTCGAGCCGCTCTTGGAGAAGTGCCTTAGTGAAGTGTTTGTACTGTGTATTATTATTTTTTTTACTGACTCACTCACCAACCTACCTTTAACGTCTTTTTACTATGTACTGCTATTTTTAATATTATTATTGACTACTTTAATGTTAATCTTAACTCGCGCTTAAGTCGCCCCTCTCCCCTCGGATGAGGTGGGGAGGGCGAACCCGAGTCACTCACTCTTCTTGTTTAAGTCAACTTCACCAAAATCTCACTGCCCTATTGTGACTAAGTATTTTTTTGTTTGTTTGGCTTCCTCCCGCTACTCCGCCTATTTACCACCAATGCACACTTAGCCCAATCGTTCGATTCTTAGTGAGCGAGTGTTATTTAACTACGATTTACTACTACGGAGATGCAAGCGAAAGCGGACACACTCTGTCGCGTCTGCCGAACGCGGGGAGGAAGTATTCAATTTTTTTTAGTTAATTAATTATTATTTTAATCTGTACGAACACTCCCGCGCTACTACTTCCTACCCAACTCATCTTCTCCGCCTCCTTCTCTCCTCCTGTCCTCTACCCTGTTGTAAGGAATGTGAGATTGTGTGAGCTAGAGCTAGGGGGTGTAGGAAGCGAATGGGGGAGAGGGAGAAAACGAATCAGCCTCCAAACTGCCAATACTGCCAACGGGCCCAACGGGGCACACGCGCCCTGCCGGGCGAATGGTCCCGTACCTTTTGGTTGGTGTTTTTTTATTTTTATTTTTTTAATTATCATTTTTGCTCCGTTTTTTCACGCGTTTGTCGAGCGAGAAGTGTGAAGCGTAAACGTTGCCTTTGCCCCGTAAAACACTAGAAAAAAACCAACAGCAGCCTTGCAGCATACAGCTAGGGTCCGGTATTAGAATTTGTTTCGTACATTGCACTGCAAAGCAAAAACCCATCCAAACAGCCACTGCCAGTCTGATAGTCGCGAAGGCTTCAGTACAGAAATCGAAAGACAAAAACCCACTCTTGTGTTTGGTAGAGCAGAAAGCAGCCACCCTTTTTGGTCAGAAACAGCGCAGGAAAGGATACGGAATGATGATTATGATCATTATTATTTTATTATATATTATTATATTATTACGAAATACTTGTTGAACATATTATTGAGGAAAATCATATAAAAAGCAACTATTTAAAAAATCAAACCATTCCCCTGTGTTTGTGTGTTTCATTTTTTTTACAATCTATCAACAATATGTCCGAAACGCTGCCATTCACCCTCGTTCCTTGCTCCACCTTGTGCATGCTTCATTGCATTTCTTTTCAGCTGTTGCAGCCCTCTCCCCCCCCGGATACGGCCGGACCAAGCGCTGCTGCGGCTTTCTTCCGCTTGTTCGTTGCGCACTCTCCCGACTCGTGCGCCGGGGTTTTACGACCGACACAGACGCCGAACCCGCGCAACATTACATCACTTTTTTGCCTGTTGCACTTTGGTGCCGCCACGCGTAAAATTCCTTCCGCAAACGCGGCCGCACGCCGCATCCCGTCCCCTTTGCAGTACGAGCGCACGAGCAGGGGCGTTGGGCAAAAAGACGGTGCCGCCACCGTTTCCTGCTTTGGTGTCATTTGGTATTCCGCTGCAGTGTGGTCCTAGTCCCGGTGAGGTTGGGAGCGGCCAGCGGTTCGCGGTAGCGGTGGATCGCCTTGGGGACCAGCTAAACCGATTGGGGATAAGCACGCACACACGGAAGTGTTGTTTGTTGTGGTTGTTATTTCCTCTTATTATTTCTTTTCAGCGCTGCCGATCGGCATTCGCCAGTGGAAGGAATCTAATCACGACGTCGGAATGGGGACCACTTCTTCTCCCGAAAGCGCTCCAACACCCTGCTCTGCTGCTCTCCCACCGAAAAGCTACCCTTCCCCTCGATACAGCTCTCTCGATCTCTCCCTCTCTCTCTTTCCTCGCTCTCATTATCTCTTTCTAGCTCTCTCATTCGGTCGATGTGCGACACCAGACGTCATCGCGCCCAGGAAGAGAGGCAGTGACACTTTCAAGGCTCGTCATATGCGTGATCGTTTGCGCGATGTGCGAACTGCCCTCGTCGCCGACTACAGCCGCCGCTGCCCTCCGATCCACCATCGCGTACCAACGCGACGGCAGCGCCATTGGACGGTTCGTTGATCAGTGCAGAAGAGTCATTTCAGCGAGTGTGTGCGTGCGCGAGAACGCGAGAGCGCTCGTCTGAGGGCGACGATTGACCCCACCGAGAGGCGAACGCACGGCTGCACGGTGGAGCAGTAAGGCACTAACACATGGTGCGTCTATCGCACCACCACCCCACCGGACGGGTTGCGCTTTGGGTGATGGAAGCGGAAGGGTTAATGCAGCTGTGATGTGAAGTGTAATAGAAGAGAGCGAGAAAGTGAGAGGGAGAGACAGAGCGCGTGAGCGAGAGAGTGCGGGCACGAGAGCTCCCAGAAGGGGGAGAGGGAAGGTAACCGCGCGATCGCGACCGCGCAAAGTCGCTTCCAAAAGTTCAAGATCGAGGCGAGGTGGATATATTTTTATTTTCGATGTCGATCATTGACCGACAAACACACAGCGAACGGTGGCCACGGTATGGCACCGCCGGCTCGTTCCGACCCGGGCCACAACTTTTGTGGAGGCGAACCAGTGGCAGCGTTCGTCTGTGAGTGTCTCTCGCGTGAGTCAGCCGAATCGGACCCCGCAGTACGCTCGGATGCGTCGGTGGCGAATGGAGATTGGGGGTTGCCCCTGGGTAACGCACGCCGGTGAGCCCGAGCTGTTTGGAGTTACCTGGGGCGCGATGCGAGCGATGCGCTAAAGCGCTCTGGAAGGGGCAGCTAAAGGGTGGAATCCGAACCCGGCTGTAAGCTAGAACACCACAGACGTCAAAATGTGTTTTGGTGCGAAGTCTCTTGCTCTCGGTGGCGGTCGACCAAGTTCGTGACGTCGAGTGTGTGCGGCAGGTGCTTCGCACACGCTTACAGCAAGTTTCGGTAGGGGTTGACGCTGTAAATGGTAAACGCGGAAGAGCCACGTTGCCACGAAGAGCCACGGAACTAGGTCAATCTAGCCAGCGCCAGATAGATCTCGCTGCCCGCGGGTGGAATGGTAAGAAACAACAGAATGTTATGTAAAGTCGACGTTCCGGTTACAGCGCCTACTGCCTGATTCGGTAAGCGAGCTGGCGAATGAAACAAGTTTAATCTATTTTTGTAAAATCCGATTGATTATTGTTTTGATCTCACTCATCGTTTCATCATTTAATTGCAAAAGAGCGACATATGAAAGAGCGACTCTTACGACGGTGTACAAACATTAAAATACAAAGGTATCCAAAAAAATAGGGAATAGCCCGAATAATTTGCACTATTCTGCTTCTGTATAAAAATATTTAAAAAATCACTGTTTTTAGGATATATTTTTATGTTACCGTGAATAATAAAAAAGTTTCTAAACCCATAATAGTTAATTCCAACAAATTTTAAATGATACACAACGAAATGGTTTAAGAAATGTAACCGTCGATCAACTACAACACAAATGCTCGCGTAAGAACTGATCAGCAAACACAAAAGAGTGAGCGAATGAATAATAAGATCAAAACAAAAATCGGTTAAAAACAAATGACACATGCCTGCAATGTGCACGAGCAAAAAGTCATCAGCATAAGGGTCGGTGCTGTTTGCCCCTTTCGCCCGTGTCCCATCATTACGCCACTCGGCCGCCCGGGCTTTGATGGCTTTGGGAAGCTGAGACGCGTAGTAGCGAAAGAAACACATCAACACAAAACAAACAGCATGGCAAAATGGGGTTCGGTAGGCTGGAAAGAAATTACACTCGGAAAGAAGCCCAAAATACATTCACAAACACATACACACACACACACACACACTCGCATACTAAAGCCGGGCGACGAATGCAATCGAACCGAACCGGGCAAAGCGAGAGCGGAAATAAAATGACAATTATCGGTGCATTGCACCGGGTGGAGCCTGTGCGTTTGTTTGTGTGATAGTAGTGTTTTTTTTTGCATTTTGTTTTGTTTTGTCGTGGTGTAGTTGACTCGCTTCTTGTGAGTGTTTTTTTTCTCCTCTTTTACCGCGCATCCTTATAGAATGCACGCACCGTACGTTGCACTCCGGGTGTGAAGCCCAACCCAGCCGAACCAGGGAAGGTGGTTTGATGCAACAGTGTGCCAGCGATCGGTTACAATGAATTTTAAAGCGGTTGAATGGAGTGGAGCGACTGCATATTTTTCGGTGGTCAATGAAACTGTTCTGTGTGTTCGGTGGAACTGCTTTGAAGCGCTTTTACACAGGGAGCCTTTTTTGGATAGTTGATTATTGACTATAGGATATACATATAAACTATAAATATACATATAAACTCATTAAGGCGCAAATGCTCGAGGCATGTTTCATATTTTGCATGCTTTGAAAGATTAGTATTTTTATTACATATTGATAGATGCTTTCACAGCAATAATTAATCCAATCCAGATTTGAAAAAAATTCTCAATCTATTCGAATTCTATTATTGGTCCTTTTTTAAGTTTTTGTTAATTGCACCTATCACACTACTTAAAAATGAAAAAAAAACAAAAAGCGTAAAAGAATTATATTAACATAACACAACCAATTAGCTTTACTAATGTTCCTTTCAACCGAAACCTAAAAACACTTTGCAAATATAAGCAGTTGGCATTCAAAACCCTTAATCTTCAATGTCCTCGGCACTGTTCTTATGCATAAATATTCAAGGTAAAGGAAACTACTAGAACTACTGGACAGCTTCTGGGCCGAAACGTCGTTTCGCTAGTGCTCGCTCAATCCTCCCCCGAAAAATAATTTCTTATGCACGAATATAAAGCGAAGATTCAAATGCGATCCCCGTACAGCTTGCTGGCCGATGAGCTACAGGCATTCCAGAGTTTTCCTCCCCACCTCTCCCTTCATCTCTCTCACCGATCGAAAAGCAAGCGAGGTAAGTTCAGCACAGTCAGCACCGAAAATATGAACGTGTTTCCGCTTGCGGCCCCGAAAATCCGCTCCTTTCAACGGCCTTTCTGCACGGTTCGGTTTCGGGGGAATTGCAAATTGTGCCCCGGCTCGGAAAATTAAAATGTATCATCCAACATGACAGAGGTCAATTAATTCTCGCACCTTCAGTGTCAAACGCTGTCCAGCACCGTTCCATCGGGCGGAGAAACGATCGCGTGCAAATTTCGAATTTCGAAGTCCAACAAGGGATCGTTGAGCCTGAACAGCTGAACGGTGAAAGACCGTCCAGCTGACAAAAGGGTAGCAAAAGAGGGAGGGTTAGCAAGAACGAACCAGGAAGGGAAGAGGACGAGAGAGCAATCGAAACCATTGAAAGAATGAACAAACCTGCCGCCTTACGGCGGCGAACCGAGCGCAACTCCACTCGATTCCTCACCCCCGGATTCGGTAATGGATTACGCACGATGCCACGATTATGTCGATCAGCCGGCGCGGTACATCAAGCGCCCGGAAGGGCGTCACAGCATGATTCGCCCAGGCCCAGGCCGCAGATCATCGACCCGCTCGGGGCGGGAGCGGCAACGCCGTCGGTGGGGGTTTTTTTTTTTGCTCACGTGAGCAGTTTGGCGGCGGCAGTTTGCTATCTGTTATCGTGCGATAAGACTATGCTGACGGGTTGCTACACCCCAATGGTACTAGGTATCGCATTAGCATTCATTATGTAAAAGACCCGGTAAGGTTGTGTTCGTGCTCAGCAGTGTAGGATGTTCTTCGCGGATGCAAGGAGACACCGTTTTACAATTCTATCAGAGGGGCGTTTCGTGATCCCGGTGGCAGGAATTTACAAGTTTTTGGGAGAACGACTTTTGATGACGAATTGGAAGTGTGTGTAATTGATGGCACTTTTTATTTCCAAACTAGGATGATTTAAAACATAATTTGAAGCAAATTTTGCTACTCTTTTCAATACACGTCGGCTGCATTGGTCTAACAATACCCTAATAATTTGGATTTTTAGAAAAGAAAAGAAGAAAAAATTAACATATATTCTACACATTTGTTTCTTCATTTCACCGTTTACAGTTTTGTTAACTCAATGGATTTACCGGAATTGGTAGACTGTGAACTACACGGCGTGCTCTCTGAAGCTCTTCCGCAATTCCGATCCGGCTCCGGTTATTGTTAGTCCGGTTCCGACTCCGGCAAAATCGGAACTACTAGTTCCGACCAGAGTTTGAGAAATCCGGAGTCAGAGTCGTCCGGAGACGTCTAGAATTATTCGGAGTCGTACGAAGTTAGCCAAGGTTGGCCGAAGTTCGAGTTGTCCGGAGTCGGCTGGAGTCAGAATCGGCAGAAGACGGCTGGCGCAATGTGTTGGTGGTCAAGCATTTCATTTTGTGGTGTTTTTCCCCTTTCGGTTTGTGCGTGCATTAACCGAAGTCTGCAGGAGACAGAGTCGGAGACTGACCACGAACGGGCCCGAATCCTCGGATGACTTCAGAAGACTCAAACTCTGGGAAACTCTAACTCCGGGCCACTCCGGACGACTCTGGACGACTCCGGACAACTCCGGATGATTTTGGACGGCTCCGGATGATACTGAATTCGAACGGCTACAGGCGATTTCGGAAGGCTCCAGTCGATCCCAAACGGCTCCAAATAATGCTAGGCGGACTTACCTTCCGGAATCGGTTCCGATAATTTCGGAGTTGGATCGGAGTCAACTGCGGATATTCGCCTACTTTACCCATTATTACCTTAAACGATCTATACGTTTAAAAATATGGTCTTTTTTAGTTGTCCTATTGCATCACATTAAAAAAATAACTTTTTTAGTTACATGTGTTGTTAGTGTCAAGTACCTAAAAAAATGAATATTTTGTAAAACTATGCCCGTTGTAACTTTTTCGATGAATCGATCGTCTTTGTATGAATTTTCAATCACACCTAAACCGTGTGAATCGTATTAAATATCATAAAAATAACCATAAATAGTACATGTTATTACGTCAGATCGTTAGAAAGGTCGTCAGATCATAAGCACTTATAAATTACGGGCTAGCTTAAGTGACGTAGTTTTAAGACACCTTATCAAGAAAATACATTGGAATTGGTGCCTGTTAAGTATAATATTTCGGTTTGAATTTATTAACTCATTAGATCGACTCAACATGACACACATTAATGCAATGTTCTAAGCAAATCGATCATCCTTAAAATCAATCAAAGCTCTAATTGTATCCACTAAGTAATTATAATTAAAACTTTTTCACAAATGCGGTGCATCTGACCGCAAACGTCAGTCAATTCAATTATGTTTCCCATTCCCATCGATTTCGGACCCCTAGCCCCCGTTTCGCAAACTGTCCAAAATTCATCAACCGCACCGCGACTTCTGCATTCTACGTTCTCCACAGTCCAGGGGTGATCTTGAAAGAACAAATAGCAAGAGAGAAAATTTTGAGCTAGGTGGCGCCTAGCCGCTACGTCTACGGCTAAAAGGGTCATCGACCTCCGGCTCAACTGCGGGACGGCAGACAGACCGAATTTTGTTCGGGCACTCGGGGGTTTTGTCTTTCTTCCAATTTTTATGCTACAGTTCGCCTATTTTTGTGCCGATCGTTTCTGTCCGCTTTATCTGTCCGGGCTACCGGGCTGGGGTTCGTCTTGCGCTTAGCAGTCCCGCGTGCGAGCGGACAGAGAGCAACGCCAAAAGTAACCAAAAAAGAGTATCCCACTTTGAACTGGTTTGCTACGCCGAAAAGAATGTTCCTGCGGGAGATGTTCAACTTTTACGAGAAAAAAAAAAACAAAACAAAAACTATACTTTGCAAAACTAAATTCGCACCATTTGCCGTGACCGAAGGCGAATCTTAGGTCACAATCGTTTAACTAACTGACCGAATCGGTTAGGTTCGAAAAAGGAAAACTGCTTCTTCCGGGCGTGGACGAAGAATCCGCACTGAGCGGCACGTTGCATCGGCTGCGGTCAAGAATTTTGGGGGAAATGTGAGTGTGTATGTGTGTGCTGTTTTTCGGTTTAATTCGGTCCCCTCATCGGAACGCCGGTTGGGGTATACCTGTATACATATGTATTTTTTGTGTCAGTTTCATTCCATTTTCGGTTGCGCTTTGGACCCTTTTAAAGGGGGCTCGAGTGCAAAAGAGTTCTAGACAGAACGGATAGCAGGGTATGGGCGATGCCTTTTCTATTTCGTGGGGTTTTTTTTTTTTTGTTGGTTCCATCCCGCACGCACACTTTCGTACTTTTCTTGGATGAGGATGATGGAGGAGGGGAATGGGGGCGCAGAGCAAAAGAATAGACTTGGGCCCCCGGCGGTACCCATTGGCACATCAGCTCTCCCCTTTTTTTGGTCGTGTCTGCAGGCCCACACCGTAGCCGTGCTGGCCATTCCGGTTTGGGGCTTCCATGCAACTAATACTCAGTTTTACTTGATTTCGGGCTGAACGTTGCTATGAGACAGTTGGGGTGGGTTTCAGTAGAGAGCAAAAATTATAGATTTATTGCAAAATGGCATTTAAAGATTATATCTCTAATATTAAATTTATCAAATCACAGCAGCTAGACTCGATTTAACAAGGTCTCCTTTACCTTACCTGTAACGATGTTCTGCACCATCCATCCGCCCCAGAATTTGAGCAGTGTGGCGTCTAATGTGTAACCGCTTAATGTGCATCCGTAAGCAGGTTTGGAATAGTGCACCAGATTAATTTCCATTTGCATGAACTTCCTCAATCCGCGAGTCAATGCTCGGCGATCTAGTTGATCAAATATCGCAGTCGCAGTTCCGTGAAATGGGGCGCTTAAAAAAGGCACATACATTCGCCACACAACGTGCAGCGTACGGGGTGGGGAGACGATCACGGGAAAATCTTCACGATCGCGACACACCTAACCACAGACCAGCTCACGTTGCGTCGGGAAACCGCGAGCAAGAGGCAGTGCAAGAAGCTAAAGACGAGGCAGACAATAAATAAACATCTCAAACAGAGAGAAAGAGCATGAAAAACGTCACAGGAAACATTGGCTCCCCTCGTGCGTTTGTTGTTGAGGGTGAGGGAGGAGGAAAAGGGAAAGGAGTGGGGAGGGGGTTAAGCGAAGAGCGTCCCGAGAAAATGTGAAAAGAGTGGAGAGAGGAAAAAACAATCCACACATGCCTCCCATACACAGGGGGAGTGTGTGTATTTGTTATGCTTTTTTCTGTACTTCTCTCTCTCTCTCTCTCTCAGTCCGACCAACCTCTCCACCCTCCATCCCCCGCGATCGATCGTTCTTTGTCTTATATGTTGATATATCTTGTTAATAATATCGCAGGGGCGCGCAGCATGCTGTTGTTCGCAGCAGCGAGGAAAGACTTTTGATGAGTTCTGATGGGTGTCGGAATGGTTCGGCCTGCAATGGGTGGTCGATCAAACCCGGCGCAATGATGGTGCCGCAGGAGGGGGGGGGGAGTGTAGTTACGAGGAGGCTGAGACGGTTGATGGAAGAGCTATGGTTGGTGCTACGCACTTCAAAATTAGCAATACTTGAGCGATTCGAGGAACGATCGACTGGCAAAGGAAAGACTCTTTTATTTTGTGGCGAACAATCTCTGAAGCAGGGAGCAGAATAGAGCTAAAAGGAGCATGGGTTTCAACAGTGGACTAATCTTTAAAGCGTACGCGTACAGTAATGGCCATATTTTGGCAGTACACCGTGTGTTTTTGAATGTAGAGTTAGATAAAAAATAATATTAAAACATTTAACGGCATTACAATGTAAGAAATTATCAATAATAAATTATCTATAATAATTATCAATTAAAATGTAATAATGCATAAGGTTAGAATAAGGAGTTAGTATATATCTTATGAATTGAATGGCAAAGTATATTTACATAAATTACACGCCATCGAACTCGCACGTAAAATATTATGTGTTTATTTTCTGTTATTCACCAATGATTCTAAAACTGCATAATTTTTAAATTCAAACACAACTTCTGTTTATGCTACATGAGATGCCAAGTTATCAATAATTTTAAGAACTCCAAACATTTGTACTAAGAGACACCAATATTTTATTATTTCAACAAAACCAATAGCGACGAAAATTGAAACGCACTGTACTCCATGCAGCACCTCTGACCAGGGCTTTCCTTCACAATCACAATCATATGGTAAAACAAAACGATTTGAACGAACCACAACAGCAACAGCAACAACAATCAAATCAACATTCAAAAAATAAATCGGTGAAAGAAACGTCCCTCCATGTGGCTTTTGTTTCTCCTCTTCCTCCCAGCAAACCGGCCCCCTTTCTTCGGCCAGGGGCAGACAAGAGAGAGAGAAAGAAAGTGCCATGAAGGTGAAACATTCGCAGGCGGCACGCGGAAAGGTGACGACGAAACGAAGCGAAAAAAGGAAGAAAGTAAACATAGCGAGAGCGAGAGCGAAAGCATACGATCGAATTGAAACCAAACTTCAAGGAAAGGGGGAGGCCGTTCCATGTGTGTTTGCGTATGTGTGTGTGTGTGTGTGTGGAGCTGAGATGGGAAGGTTGGAGCATAATAAATGAATGGCCCGCGGAAGATCGCGAGAGGTGAATCTCAATCGAAAGGAGACGGAGGGGAATGGGGGGGTCTGGCTGGTGGTAAGCCACGGGATGGGATTTAGATGAAGAGGGGCCGCGTTTGAGTTCACGCGCCGTTTGGGGAGCTGCTGGGTATAGTGAAAAGTGAGCGTAAACCCATCGCTACCCCCTAGATCGATCGGGTTGGGGCCAGAGTACGTAGGGATGGGGGGCGCATGGACGGAATTCATACGTGAAGCATAAGCTCCCCACTGCGCCATCCTCTGGCCACCATCACCCATCACCCGCTCCACAGGCCCGGGGAATGGGGTGGGAATTTGGAGCCCGCGGAAGGGGCTGCGAGCGAAAGAAAGAGCAACAGTGCGGCGAGTTCAACGACCCGCGCACATCACTCTCGTTGGTCGGTGTGGCAGGCGATGGCCGCTGCTACGATGGAGGCAAAGTCATTTGCAGGTAGTAACTCTTCGGGGCCGGGTTGGTCGGCCGGTCGGTGTGTCTCCATCGGGGTTTCGTTCACTCTCTCTCTTTACCACTCTCTTTCTCTCTTTCTCTTGTTTTATTTCTCCTTTTGGTTCACGCACACAACCGCTACCACCTCCCGATACGCACTCAAACACAAATACACACACACACATGTGGATGAAACGGATGGCAAAACCATGGCATGCTGCTACTACCATGTTCGCTATCGCTTTCGCATCAATTTTCTCCTTCTCGCTTTTGTCACATTTTCCGCGATTCCAAGCGTCGGACGTCATATCGACAAGTGTAACCCATTAAATGTTCTTCCTCCCTTTCTCCCTTCCCCCCGCACTATGCTCCGTACTTCCTTCCTTCCCCATGGTGGGTATATCCCCAGCCCCAGTCAGAACGAGACCTCGCGAGAATGGGGTGGCGTAAGAACGGCCTTTACCCCGAACGCGGAAACGAGTTCAGAATGGTGCGTGCAAATTGACACGTCCTCGCTTGCAAAGGGAGTTACGGTTGCTCCTCAAGCCATCTTCGCCAGATGCACACTCACCAACACATGCGTGCGCGAGGGAAGAGTTCTCCAAACATTGTGCATCCCTGCCAGTTGTGCAGGTGGCTCTGCACGTTGTCCTGCTCCGGAAAGGTAGCCGCGGACGAGTGTTTGCCGCGATCTCACAACCTGTTGCATAATCGAGATACGTTTGACGAGATGGAGAGAAAAAGATGCTTCAGAGTGGGCGGTGCGGCGGTACAGCAAAACTTTCTTCTGGTGCCGGAACGATAAATGATCGTGATAGATTGCCGGAGCGGAAGAGGCATACAGGATGAGAAGGGATGCAGCGTCAGAAGAGCTCTCGTACCCAACAGGAACATGACTGCTGAGACTGAGTGCTAGATTATGCTGGAAAGAGTTGCAAAAAGTTTGTAAGTTGTTGTTTAGTATACACATTTCCAATCAATAAATACAATGACCGGTTCCGATTGAAACTATCGATACACCTCATCGATAGGATTGAAAGTGTAGGTTTAATAATCGTACACATAATTGCGCTTCTGCTGCAACATCGCACTCATCCATAATTTCGTACCATCGCCACTCGTGCGCCACAACTATGCGCACATTGTACTGATTTGTGCGTTACAATTAGAGCATTAGAGCGCACAAAGAAAGATCAAAGAACGGGAAGCTAGCCCGTGCCGGAATCGGGTGGACGGGAATAATCACACGGCGATCACCAACGTGGCGGGAACGGTGGTACACTGCGGGATCGCCCGCACCAACAGCATTCAGCCCAACAGCATTGTTACTACAGTGGGAAATGATGCTGTGGCTTTTAATATTGCATCATTATCGCCAACAACGCGAAATTACCCGCGAGATGAGCCCGCGAGTTCGAGCGGATCTGGCGCTAGGGACTGCAGCGTGTGTCGCTGGTTTGCTGATGCTGCTGCTCTCCCCCTGCGAATCATCCCGGAATGCTCCACCCAACGGCCTACTCTCTGCCTTTTGCAGGTTCTGTCCGTCTGGCGCTTTCCGCCGTGAGTCGTGAGTCGTTTGTGTGTAATGATCGCAATCATATGGGTCGCACTAATAGCTACAATTCCGTAGGTACGATCCGTGTGCGTTCCCGGTATGCCCGGGAATAGAATAGAGGGACCGTTGTAATGTCAGTGCACGGCGGCTGATAATGATGCCAGCGTGTCTGCGTAATGGAGTCAAAGAACGAGGCACGGAAAACGGATCGGTTCGACGGTGTAGGAAAGTGAATCTTTGCTGCACAAAACACAAACCGGAGCCTTTAGGTCTCCTCAGTTTCCCGGGCTGGAGTACCCCCAATGCCGTAGTCGATGTGCCTCCTATCTATTCTCGGCGGCTGTGCTGCACTCGGCAGGCAGCATATGATCGTACAAATCGGCCCATCATCGGCGCTATTTAACATCATCTGTTCCTATGGCTCACTGGTCTCTGGGCAATCTGGTATACCGCGCAGGCACCACTCTACCTCCACTCTACTGGGGAAGAACTCCACGCACTCAATCGCACTGTGCGCCTTGCTTCGGTTCAACGTTCTGTATCTTTCGCCTGCATCGCAATGCTAGCTGCAAATTCGAGTACAGTACAATGTATTGCTTTTTTGGTGATCAAGATGACGCGCTAAATCCTTCCATGCTTACAAGGACACAAATGAAAGCAACAGGCCTGAGAAATTGTTATAACATGGAATTTAATTCCCAAATTCATTCAAATAATTGCACATCGGTTTATTTACAGCATACCAGCAACTGTGTAAAATGCCCAATAGAGTGAAAAAACAGCATGATCGTTTGTGATCACGACCGTGGCTGATAGGTACACGCACGGAGCTATTAGCGACATCAGCGGGGTTAACAATTTGCCACATAACAGCCTACAGTTTCTGCACACATTGCACAACATTGCTCCGAGAGCATTCCAAGTTTATATATCTCTCTCTCTTTCTCTCTCTTCTCTATATCTCTCTTTCTCTCGGGTCTTCTTCGGGCCCCGCGAATGCCCCGCGGTGTAACCGATTCCGATCAATGAATTAAAACTCTAGCGCAAAATCTAGCGCAAGAGCAGAGCGCAACCATAAATCGAAGCTTCGCCTCCCACCCGGCGTTGGCGGGAATTGAACCGCAAATTGCGGTGGAAGGGAAGGGGCAAGGTATGAAAGCCGGCTGGAGCTAGCTCGCAGATAATTACGGCATTCTTTATCTATGTTAATGTCGAAACAGGAATTTCCTCCTTTCATTGATAGGCTCGGCTCGTTGTCTCGTTCTTGTGCGCACCCTTCCTGGTTTCGCGTTCCCACTGACCGGCCCGGCCCGTAAGTGTCGGGCAGATTGCGTTGAACAATTTCAATTAAACGAGTTCCGTGCGTCCGGGGAGCGGATGGGACCGAGATTTGGCCTCACCGGTCTCAAAGCTAAACTGCGCTACGAGACATGGGGCAAATATGTTGCATCCCATGGGAAACAGATGAGACGGTGCAGACGGTTGGGGACGGTGGCATGATTTTAGGACCGATTATGTCATTTGTGACAGGCACTTAGTCTGGCATGCGCCCGGATACGGTCGTTCTGTGGGGTGAGGATAGAGATTAGCCAAGTTCCGATACGATGCCTTTTCATTCTTAAACTACACGTTTACATTATTTTCGGAACGATCGCTTACAAGTATCCCAGGAGGGGATGTGCTCAAACATCGTTTCAACCCGCTCACCCCACAGATCTGGTTCTACGATCCCTCCGGAACATCATGCATGCACTGTATGGCATGGTATAGGTAGAACAGTACTTGCAAAAATTGTCTGCTCTTGCCCGCACGTTCTACGATGTTGCTCCTACCTTTCTTTCGCGAACACCGTACACATTTCGTGCTGTTGCCTTTCTTTCGGGACCCGATGGATGGAGTGATGGTTGGCCGAGTTCAACGAACGGCCGTCCCGGATTGTTGATGGTACCCCGTGGGAAGCACGAGCGGGATGCCTGTCATGCCCGAGCCGGCCAGTGCTGGCAACACTGGCGCTTTTACAATTGTTCCATTCCACTTTCTCTCCATTGTGTCGCCCACGGGTGGGTGGATTGCTTCGGCTGGCTTTGTTGGGCTGGGTTTGGTTGCGTTATGTGACATCAAACGAATTTGCGGACAAAACGTACGATTTATTTCATTTCGTCGCCCGACTACAGGACCAGTCTCTTGGATTATGGATGTGAGTGTGTGTACAAGGTACAAGGGTACGCAAGAGTGCGTACAGATGACGTTCTCTCGCAAGAATGCACACCTTTTTACCCCCATCTTCCCCAAGAACGTCGCTCCACGTGCAAGAGCAAGGTTGGAACAACTGTTGAACCAAATTTGCAATTTTGATGCGTCATTAAGCGTGCCCGGGCAGTGCTCGGGGACCTAGTTAGAGCTGTCAACGCGTGATGCACTGATTGCTCGCACCGTCGTCACCGGCGTCGCGGTCCGTCGGTCCGCTCGTACACACACCCATCCTGGGAAAGCAGCAACCGGTGGGCACCTGCACCAGCGAATCGCTGCAGACCGAGGAAGCCGGGTGGGCCGAGACGAGCGTACAGTTGAGTGGACAGTTTATGCTGTTTCTTCTTTCGGGTTCGGGTTGTTTGCACACAGCGCAACGGCAACGTCTGCGAGACCAAGGACCCACCCATTGCCAAGGTTGCACCAATTATCGAGGTCAAGCTAGGTGCAACCAACCCGGGCATAGGGCTCGGGCATAGGGTGAACAGACGGGAACGTCGTCGCAGTGCAATGTGGAACTCGCTAAAAATAAGCTGAAATTGTGCGGTTCGAGGACCTGCGAAGTGTTGGAAAAGGAAATGCTTTTAGTTTGGAGTACAGCGCTGGTAGTTTCAAAGTACGGGTAAATGTACCAATAGTCTTGCAATTTGAAGGGATACATATATATATTTTTAAATTCCTTACTGGAACCATTCGATCGATACACGGTTCCGATTAATTTTGGGTTTAATATCATGAACCTCTAGTAGTAATATTCAAGAATAATTAAACTAATTTGATTGTAATTATAATGCAACGGAGCTTTGAAAATTGTTTAACGTAAAAGACTAGCATGAATCATTATTGGCGAATATCCGTACTATTTATGAATCAACAATGTATGATTTTGTTCGACAAACACAATTAACAAAATAACAGAATAAAGTTTTTTTTTTTTGCATTATATCATTCATTTGAAAACAGTTAATAAATTTGAAGTAATTTTATAAAGAACACTTAAACTCAATTTCAAAAAAAAAAAATCTTTCAACATCGTATGTTCATGGTTGGAACATGTTTTGTACAAAAAATTACACAAAAATATTAATGGATAATTGATGCAAAAACACTGAAATATGTATCAATCAAGTATGTTTTAACGATACTGTCATCTACAGTAATCTATTACCAAAATCATAACATAATGATAATCATGGTGCTGATGAATGTTATTACAAAATAATGGATTTTACGATAGTTTTGTTAGAGCTTTATATGGTATAAACTTCTTGATAAAGGCCAGTGGACGTTATAATCTCGGATAAATAATTCCATTTCGTTCAATTTGCTGTAAGGTATGTAATGCTGTAGTATTCTTGTATACTTAATCTACTAATACCACTACTAACTCTATCATTACTTTATTAATTAATGGATAATGAAAACATAAAATGTGCTAAAACTTAATTATGATACTACAGCACCGATAATATTTTCATCATATCTTGTTCTGACTGATGGAATCATCACAGCTCGCCGCAGTGGTCTCGAAATATTGTTACGGCCCCCGGGAGATCATTTTTCATCCCGCCAGTTGTTAATCTTCACCGCACACATCCACAAGATCATTCATCGCGCACGTTACATTTTCATCGGCCCGACCCGTCCCAGTCGTACAGAACAGGATGATACTCCACCGGCTCGTTCCTACATCCGGCTAAGCTGTCCATTGCACGTCGCATCGCAGGAGGATTGAACTCTACCAGGACCAGTTTGTTGTTGTTTGGTGTGTAGAATTTGCACCACCGCTGCAACCTACCAACCGCACCGGAAAGCGATCGATAGATAAGTGTGACACGAAGAAGAGCAGGGCGCTGCCGCTGTCGGCACGGTTGTCGGCGACAATTCGCGAACGAACTGCCAAAGCGAACCGACAGGGGAGGTTGAGATCCGATTGCAACCTTGCAGCCGCCCCACCGCCGGCACCCTTGCAGTAGGTGCTTCCAGGCATCCTCCAATCCCCCGCCGTTTAGCACCGGTTAGTGAGGCGAGTTCTTCGGATAGTTCGCTGCGCCCGTCCGAAAGGCAACAGATTTTCCGGTTGCTGCGACAATTATAATCTTCCTCCCGGGATCTAATTGATGTAACATCATGGGCCCGGCACGGAAGCGAACTCGAGCGAACTAGCAGCGACACGCGGCGGTTTCCCATACCTGTCATAAGCGATGCGTATGTGCAGTCTCTCTCTCTCTCTATCTCTCACCCCGTTGACTCGCTCGGGCAATGATATAACACTTTATGTATCACTCGTTTTGTTTTGGGCCCGTCTTCTTGGGGGACGCTAATAGGCGAAACCGGCCCCGAAGCAAAGAGCGTTGGCACAAACACCAGCACCGTCTGCCCCACCGTCGTCCCGCTGCATCGTGTCTCACGCTCATCCGGTTCGAATGACATCGCCCTGCCCTGGGAGACGAAGAGGGATGCGTAATGCCAATGTGGCGGGTCGGGTCCGCAAATTTGCCATATTAAAAGCAACTGCACTAAAATGTGCACTTAGCGTAGCCGGCTGTTCTCTTCCTTCCCTCCCCCCTTTTCACGGGCTCCGGGGGGGGATCCTTCCACTGGGTCCTGATCGGCAAGAATCGTTGCATTGAACCCGAAGCCCTGGTTCGACCCCTTCATCACGAACGGATTAATATAGTGGCGTGAATCGGTCTCGTGGCCATTTCCAGTTTGCTCCCTTTGCCCCAGGGGTGGAAGCGAGGTTGTCCCGGCGCGTGTTTGATACCCCTTTGCCTGGAAGGACCGGAGGTAAAGCGTGGTGGAAAGAGATCATGCAACCACCGCGCCAGAGAGAAAGAAAGAGGGAGCAACAAAATACAATGACACCTGCAATGCTGCATTGGGCGTGCACGGGGCTGGACTGCTTGGAATCTCATCTAAATGACAATCCCAAGATGACACTCCGGGATAGGGGAATGTCGTTGACAGGGATCGCCCTCCGGAACTCCAGAGCTTGTTCATCGGCGGGGTAGGTATGGCTGTATTCTAGCAATTTGCATTCCAGCTGAGATAGAATCACGACCGAAACACCTGTTTGCGCCTGGACGGCTGGACGGAAACGTTTACGGCCGTGTCGGTGGAGTGAAAATCAATAGGCAAATTATGCGTAAAATGTGTATGTGTATGTGTCGCTGTATGTGTGTGCTTGCACACGGAGATGCTTGGACCGGGCTCTGTAGGCTATACTCTGGATCAATTATCAAATTACATTCATTGCATACTAGGCGATTGCTACTTGAAAGCTGTAGCGTTATGGATCCTGGTGTGTCACGATCGCTTAGTCAGCTCGGTAGAGCTTTGAGCAGCAGCAGCAGCAGCAGCAGCAGCAGCTTGGTCTATAGAGCTGGAATGTTGCCATCGATGGGCATTGACATGAATCATGCACCCTCTGGTGCTCTGGCCGCGCGCGGTGGAATAGTATTTAGAAAAAGTGTTAGGAAATCGAGAACGTTTGCTGGGCAACAAACTAGCGTTCGCAAATATTAAGCATACCAATTCCTAGAAACAAGAGCTAACATCACAGTTATTGTGCACCATTTCCGTGAGTGCTAAAGCTAAACGATATGCGGACAGAAAGCTTTAACACCGCCAATTGATTGGGCATCTCGGATTACTGTCTTTAGCGTATTTGCGCACCCTTGTCCGAGCGTGCCGAGCCGACCACCTGTTTCACAGATCAAAGCCCTCAGCACTGCAAGGGTTGGCGTGAAAGTTTACTAATCTCTAACATGCGCTCTACCACCAGCGCAAGCCCTTAATGACTTAACAACCGCTAATAGTACACGGTTTAGGTTCGCTTGGTTCCGCTTCGAGCTGCGATCGCTCTCGAATCGCTGCATCAGCTCGAAACCATCGCCTTCAGGCTCGAACCGCCCGTGAACCGCTACCTCATGCAACAGGTACAACTAGATAGCAAAAAAAGAAAAGAAATAAAATAACGCAAGCTCACTTTGCATAACTTACTGGGCGGCCGTTCCCAGGCGGTGCGATTTGCAATTATTTCCGCATTTTATCGCGACACGCACCGAAACGGCACCTCCCAAGATACGGATCTCGTCTTGCAGCACATGTTGCTTCCTCCACCCGCCCATCGCGCGCGGGGTAAATTTGACAGAGGTGGCTAATAAATATTTACTCAGCAAAGCCGCTAAATTACGGCCTGTTTATTAGTTTTCCCGTGCGCAAATACTCAACCCACTTGTGCGCGCGCTCGCTCCTATACGAGCGTTCTGTAGTAGGCCACACTTGCTGCAGTGCTCGGTGTTGGCCGCTGGATAATGTAAACCACCCCAGCGAGTGGTGGTCCCAACGGGCAGCATTAAGTGGAATTCGAACAAATCAATCACACCGAGCGATCGATTACAACAATGTTGCTTGCTCGATGCGTCGAATATCAACGATATCAACGTGATATCAACACGGTAGGAGCATTTCCTATCACGAAGGTGAACACTGGTTGGTGGTGTTTGATCCTTCCTCGTGCTCTTCGTGAACTTTTTTTTCTTGCTGCTGCTGTTGTTCTTATCGCGTGGAGGGAAATTGTACGACTCAACCAGCTCAACCATCGGCGAAGGAAGCAAATTCCCGCGAGAGTAAGTGTTTACCCCTGTGTAATAATTAGTTGCACCCGGTCATGCCGTATTTCGCTTAATAACACACATCTACCTCTAGCTTATCTCTGTCTGTGTGCAGAGTGTAATAGCGTGCGTTTTGCAATACCTACCATTGATCGAGTGCTGGCAGCTCGATCACGCAAACACTGCACGGGCAGTGTACGAAGCTCGGGCAGACCTGTCGTTGTCGAACTCATCACCCATCTATCCTTAATGCACGGTCATCATTTACGATCCTCCGGGCCAGGCCGAGCGAGCAAGGCAGTGTGGCAAGATCACACGGGCGGTGCAGAACTGGAGTGATAGTTGCTTTGTACAAGCGATCCGAACGAGCCAAACCATTAGTCAGGTGCGGGAGTGTCACAAACGGTGCGCTGCGCCTGGCGGACACATTCGTTCGCTTTGTTTCGACTCCTTGGGCGGATAATGTCAACCAGTGCTCTTTTCGCGCCCGGCGTGCTAGCGTTCAAGATGGGTTTACTCGCTAACGGCGATCGGTACCATTTCCGGGTCATCATCGTCTGGGCTGGGAAGAGCCGATCATAACACACTGCACGACTCTATTGTTTTCTTATTTTGTCACGAGACGTAAAATGTACATTTTTAGTTTATTGTTAGCCTATGCGGGGAAAGCGAGGGTCATCATTGTTTGGTAAAAATGTGCATGCTCGTCGCGAAGGTTGCCAGCTGGGTCATCTGCGAACAAAAAGATAATTGTTTCCCTTAATACAGCTTGGAAATATTAATACGAAACCATCAACAAACCAATAGAACAACCACATAGAAAGTATTTTAATGTTTGTCCTTACATTTGTATTTGTATTGTATTTGCTATTTCTATTGTGTATCACGACCGATTGCGTGTTAGTAGTAGCTTCAATATAGCTTTGGTAAATAAATAAAAGCTACCGGTCTCGCAGTACAGTCGTCAACTCGTACGACTTAACAACATGCCCGTCATGGGTTCAATCCCCAAATAGACCGCACCGCCATACGTAGGACTGACTATCCTGCTATGGGGGGAATCAATTAGTCACTGAAAGCCAAAGCCCACAAGTGGTACAGGCAGGCCTTGACCGACATCGGTTGTTGAGCCAAAGAAGAAGAAGAAATAAATAAAAATAAAACATTGTGTCCTTCAAATGATCCTTCTTTTCCTACCTTCTTTAAGCGTAACAATATCAAATTTATAATGTCCCTCGATTGCTGTGCATAAAATAGCTTAAAACTAATAAATTTACAACACTCGACCGATTGAAGCTTTATACGACCGTCACACGAAGCGTAAACTTTGGCGTAAACTGGATTTCAGCCATACAACCCTATAATCTTTTGACAGGAAGTTTAAGCACTCCCATACAAATGAAGCGTAAACTTTGAGTTCACGCTTCGTGTGACTTCCCTAAATATATCAGCAAAATCTTTAAATAAGGAATTTGGATTCTACGATTTTCCAGAATTCTGCTGTTAGATTTACAGGGTTTCTCTAGCCAGCTCAACATCGGAAACGAAAAGTTCAATCCCGTAAGATACATTTCAACAATAAAAATGGAATCTCGTATGATCTTTCATTAGTTGCTCGGTTTACGCACGACATTCATTAGACAATGGTCAATAGGGATTTTACGCATAGGAAATAAAGCTTAAAGTGTTGAGCTGGCTATAGAAACCATGTAAAAGTATGTTAGATTTTTACTAAACAAATACAATCGGACCATTCGTTAACAAATAAAATACACTGTTATGCATGATACACACGCTTCACATTTTTATTACTCTCTTTTTGTCATTTCCCAATTTTGCGCAATTGCTAGTTATTCCGATCCGGAATCACTGTCGCTGTCGTCAAGTGCATTATGCTGCAATATTAGCTGTCGAAGCGGAATGCTTCTCTTTACAACATTTTGTATGATTTCGTGTCCTAAAAACGTCAAAGACACAGATCAAAATTAATCCAAATTCCACTATACACAATTTTCGGCAGTATATTTACCTTGCGCCGAAACCAAACAGCAAACCAGCGCCACAAGCAACAGTGCGAAAAACACGTTCTTCATGTTGAAATGTAAAATTACTTCTGATTTTATCAGCTCGTTAATCCTGCATATATATAGTTCTTTGCTAGACGGTGGACTGACTGATAAGATGAAATACAGCGAATGATGATAAGCGTATATAGCGTTGAAATATTTTATAAATATACGAGGATGGCCACTATACATCAACAAATATGAATGCGAGATAGTATACTTCTTCCTGTTTTACATAACAGACGGCAATCCAGAGCTTACAACTACGACGCAGTATATGATTAGCCAATAATGTGGCAACTATATTAAACGATAGAAACGTGAGTAATGCACCGTGATATTCAGCCACTTTCCCAAACTCGATCGAATTCGGTAACGATCGTAGCGATTCTCAAAATGACAAAAACTGGTGGTTTCCTTGGATGTTTTCTGAACATTTTGCCATATTGTATGCATAAATGAGTAGGATACTCATGAAATACATTAAAGCTTCCGTTTTATCTAGGCAACTGCAACTATGGTTCCTCTTCGATAAAGTTTGGAAAAGTGGCTGAATAAGTGTTATTTATTGCTATGCATTATCTCATTACTTATTTAATTTCATAACAGTAAAATAAGCTACCTATTGGAAAAGACTAACATCCAACCTTGTAGTAGCCTATATTTACTAAAACACAATTTGTATGAAAAAATAAATATTTGGATGCATGGCTCAAAACATTCGATTGTATAGAGAATAGATTTTATCATTTAACATAACATATAAAATGCCAACAAATCACTCTTTTACCTAACCATTCATTCATCAGAATATTATTTATTATTTTCTATTTAATTGTTGATTCAGGTCGATAGACGTACTATCAGCCTGATCACGGTGTTCGAACGGCAAGTCTAGCAGCAAGTGACACAGATAATTGAACGAAATGTCTACCAAGAAAACTTTAGAAAAGCGTTTAATCGACTTTTTGAAACTTTTAATTTTTCAAAACACATCAAAATGTTGTTTTGTAAAATTAAAAGTTTCAAAAGTCGATTAAACGCTTTTCGATTTGAACTGATTGAAATGATTCCAAAATTTTGCTGTTCGATTTGAAGCCTGCTGATCCATTCGATGGCCGTTCGAACTCCGTGATGAGGCTGTAAGACTATATGCTTTTCCAATTTTTTGTTTTGATATTGATTATGTGTGTGTGTGTGTTTTGTAATTTTTTTTAGAAAAAGAAATTATTTCTTTTGGTGTCTAGAAGATTTTGTCAAATCTCAACATTAAAACTCGGTGATGTGGCTTGCAGCGGCGGATTGACACGATATTCTATCTTCTAAAATTTTCTGATAAAATCTTTCTATCGAAAAGTATCTGTCCTAAACAGTCAAACAAATGTAGGCCTGACTAAAGTGTCGAGCGTATGGTGAACGCAACCATCAAGAACGGAATAGTGTTGTGACCGTTGCAGTGCATTTAGATTAGCTCAGCATTTGCGAAAAGGACATTGGTAATTTGAATTTAAAAAACACGAAACACATCTTCAAAAAATTGTTATTGAATATAGTTTATTTTATTTAGATTTTTTGTCATTTTATATTTCTTATTCAAATTATAACAGCTTGTTGTGTTATTTGGCTGTAAATGTAAACGCGGAATTCGGAGAGTATTTTTAGCCGTCTTCAGGAGAATTGCTGTCGCTCTCGTCATGTGCAAGGTACGATGTAAATGCTGCACGATGCTGCGAGATGCTTCTCTTCGCCAGGTTCAGTTTGACTTCACTGCTCACTGGTATAGGTACACCTATGTATGGAATTATACGAGTTATTAGATAGAACAAGTTGAATGGAAGATAAACTTCCTAAAATACTGCTTGGTTATTACCTTGTGTAGCGACGATTGCAAACACCAGTGCTACCAGCATCAGGGCGACAAACACGTATTTCATTTTGAGCGTTTCGACTTACTCTGATTTACACTTCCTCAATCGAACAGTTTTATATGGTTTTGCACGCAACTGATTAGATGATAACACGAACGGCACGAGTAAAGCAAGGAAAAATGTAACAAACATTCATTTGTTTCTGATTTGTTTTGATTCTAATGGATCACAATCAACTAAAACACAATCTGGAATTGAAGATCAATAAGTTTTTATTCACAAACATCCTACTTCAGACAATTTTTGTTACATTTTTGTATGGATGCACTTTTACCGATGGACGACAGTATGACAAGGACATTTTCGCAGTGATGCTATTTGCGCACCTTCTAGGAACGTAAGATGTTAACTGCATAGTTGAACAATGTTTCATGATTTATATGCGATATTCAATGAGTTTACAAAGCAATACATCAGCAAACCAACCACCCAGTAATGGCTTTTCCTTTTGAACATAAATTCCCCTGCCAAGAAAGTAAACACAATCGGAAAGGACGCCGAAGAAAGGACACCGATAATGCAACTGAGTGGTAATAGATCATGCCCCGTGGAATCCCTCCAGCGTCCTAGTGACTCGTAACGACTCGTAAATCAACCATCAACGGTAAATCATCGATAATGGTCTAACGTCACAACTGTCAGAAGGCGTGAGACCACCGGTGTGAGTTGTGGAGTGTGCTAAGGTTTTGTTTATGATGTGTTCTCTACCTCCATCCCGCTCAGCAGAAAACGCATTGATCAGCTTCGGTGCAACCGGGTAAGGTGTGCGTCGATTGGAATCGGATTGATTAAGATCGTTCCCGCTTGCTGTAGCATTCCGTACGCAAGCCATCCAACAACAACGGCATTCGAATGATATTTCATACCCGTGTACAGGTACGGCCCGATCAGCTCGCCTACCCCGGCAATGCAATGAAGCTGTAATGGTGGCGCTAATTTGCTACACATTACTGGTCCACGGTTGCGTTGACAATTATGCGAGGGTGGGGCGCACTGTGCTCGAGCTTCCCGTTAAGCGCGGCGCTGGCTGATTTACGCCAAGCTGCACCAGTTCTCGATCGCTGATCGAATGCACCGATAAGCGCAACTGCACCGGATCTCGCCGCGCGCTTGAAGGTCAGGCTAACGGGCGGCAGCATCCGCGTGGCATTTCACAGGCGAACGGGTCCGGCGTCCTTGCGTGGCCTCCAGGGCGTGTTACGTCAGCCCGGCGTACTGGCTGCGAAAGTGAAATCGAAGCTGACATCCGATCCACCGTCCGGCAGCACACAGCTCCCTGGACCTCTTGGTAGGGGTTGATCGGATCAATTAATGGACGCCATTTGCCATCTCAGCAGCCATTGTTTGCTAATGCTGCGGTACGGCGAAGCAGTCCCATTAGTCCGGGTGCAAATGGATATTCCGCCCAGGGTGTAGCTGAAGGAGTCGCAGTTGTGTGTGTGTGTGTGTGTGTGTGTGAGAGAGAGAGAGAGAGAGAGAGAGAGAGAGCGAGAGAGCACGGTAAAATTTCTCGCAAAACAATTTTATGTTGTTATGTTATTAGCCATTAGCTAATGGTGTGATGAGGTAAAGTCACATTCTTGTAAAAGTGACATTTGCCTAAAGTTTAACTATTTTATTTTAAAAATCATAAATAAAAGCATATACAATCAATGCAAATTGTAAATGAAATTCAAACATGCAATCGCCATAGAAGCTGGTTATTGTCGTTTAATGTCTTCGTTTAAAGTTTTTTCAAATGAAAAATCGCAAGCTAAACTAACAAGAAGATGGAGAACATTTTATTACTCTCTTTTATGTAATGATCCTCTAATAAGTTTATTTACATCAAAAACAAACTCAACATGGATATCAATTGAAGCTAAAATTTTACTTTTATCTTCTATCTTCACTTTAACTACTTAATTAGCATAGAATATGTCTTTGCCAGTCATTATTGTTTATGAGTTACCTGAGCGAAACGTATCACAACAACACACCAAGCAGCGGCGCAATGATTCGAAAACGCACGACTCGCTGGCGTGCAATGGCCGAGCCATTTCGAGAGAATTGCTCATTTCCTGGGATTTAATTCGATATTGTCCACGCCGGCTAAACAACACGCAAAAGGTAGCAACCAAACGAAGGAAAAATACATACACACACACGAGTCCAGCAGCAGCGTCACAACCCTCAAATTCTCTTCAACACTGTCGCCTCCCGCCGTGCTCACCTGCTTTTCTGTGGAGTCAGCGACACTTTTCGTCGTACGCGCGCGATTCGTTCGCGATCGCGCTCGTGTCTTAGCGCTGGCCCGCTGGTTGGTCAGAATTGGACCGCGGTCCACCCCGTGACCGAGGGCCAGCGCGTGTATCAAGTACGCAAAATTAATCATAAAACTGACTAATCAAATATCGGTCGCACCGCCCCCTTTGCTGTACGAGGCGCGAACGCATTTCACAGGTTTCGCGTTGTGCGTGCCCGCTTCGCCGGACTGTGTTGCCCGTTTGTTTGCATGAGCGTGCATGTGTGTGTGTGTGCGAGAGAGGATTTTCTTAAAACTCCCCAACGCACCACTTCTGACCGACCGATCGGCGCAACCGAAAGCCTGTGGGAAAGTGCGCCGTGGGCCAGTTAGCGTGAATCGGTCAACACGCGCGCGCGAGGTGCGATGAACGGTGCACCCGCGCACAATCCGCAACTGTGGCTAGCGCAAATGCAACGTACGCCAAAGCACGGGCTCGAGCAGCAAGCAGACTAAACAAGCGCATATTCAGATCGACTCCAAAACACTCCGCCAGTTGCGTTTGTGAATGAATGGAAGCTGAGGTAGGTGTGCATGTGCGCTGGAGCTTGCCTGCAAGCATCAGCAGACCTTGTTGCGTTTTCTGCATCGAAGCTGTCCCCCTTCCCAGCAACAAGCTCAACAATACCTGCAAAACCCGGAAGCTGCGTCTGCGCAAAACTAATGCCAAGTCTGAGCGGGGGAAAGGGGAGCGTTCTCTGGATGGGGAGGGGTAGGCAATAAAATGCAAAACCGCGATGTGACACCAAGAAACCGAGCGCTGGTGTCGATGCAGTTACCGAAGCAAAACCTACCCTTACCCGGCTGGCAGATAAAGTCCATCCAACCTTCCCCGCCACACTGATGTCATTCGTCGGGGCTCCGGCACCGAAGTGGGCGAGTCTGACGAGGAAAGGGATACGGGGCCGGTGGTCGCTCCAACAATCGATCGATAAATTATTCGCTAATCAGTCGCGAACCGTGTTGTCAACTGTGCAGTGATTTCCGGTACAAGATCGGCTCGATCTTGCCAAGCTCCGGTTCGATTATGCCAAAGGGTCTTTAGGGCAGTCTCCCGAGTACCGATGCGGGTGCGGAGGGTTTCATCTAATTCTGACCACCCCGGAAAAAAATATACAAACAAATGCCCGACCATCGTGGTCGTGGATCGATATCTACAGCCTAAACGCTGCCAATTAGTGGTTCGCCTTCGGGAGGTGGCAGGTCTTTTTTTTCTTCGAACAACACTCACCTCGCCGGTGGGTTCTTCGGCACCCACGGGGCAGTACAGAGCCGTGCACGAGCGTGCGATTAATGGCCATCGCACCGGCGCGGAGGTTCTTCCCGTCATCGTCCACTGACCTTAGCTCGATCGGATCGGTAGGGGATCGCATTTTTCGCCGAGCTTAAGGACACTCGCGCTGCATTAGACAACGGGCCGGCCAGCCAGCCAGCCCCTTGCGCTACAAGCGTCAATTAGTGGGATGAACGTGACGACAATGCGCGGCGATACGCGACGACACTCTAGGCGCGCGCTTGCTGTAGGGCGATTTATATTCTACCAGCGTTTCAAACGAGCGTCCTGATGTGCTCATACTTTACGCGCGCGCGTGTGTGTGTGAACGGTTTTTCGCGACAACATAAGCGCGCTTACGCGGACGGGCACGTTCGTCTATTTGTCATAATATTGATCCTTTCCAGTGGTCCGACACGATGGCTGCTTCTGCACCCGTCTCCCCCATCCAGAAACGCTGAAACAAGTGTAGATGAAGCAGTTAATGATATCACTTTAAATGATTGAGTGTTTATTAAAAGGCGCTGCGTACTGAAACGAATTCGCGCACGGGCAAAACAAAAGAAAACGAACAAGCAAGCGAGCGATGCACCCGACGCGATGCTTGCCACGTAGCAAATCGGGGGAGGGAACAAAGGGAACGATCAAGAACGAGTGAAACCCCGGCCGGTTGGTGGACGCTGGAGAAGCGCTGGCTGCCCTTTGGGAAAGGGTCGGTCGGGTCCGTCATCGCCTAGCTGCTAATGTGAAGTGCGTCGTGTTACCGTTTTACACTCCACGTCAAACTTGTGGTCGCTGGTCCACAGAGGACTTTTTAAGAAGTATAGCTAAAGTTTTTTTATTTCAAATAGTGAATAATTTGGTTTTAGATGTTTAAGGTGGAGCATTATTCTAATTATTTTCTATTTTAAATTTGTATGGTATTCAAAATTCAAAGTTAATATAAAATTAACGTGCATCAATTAAACATTCATCCATCATCACCTCCCAAGCTACCCAATCTACTATAAAAATCCACTTTCTCTATAAATGCACCTGATAGTGAAACATTTTAAATCATTCCCAGCAGATTATTTCCCACTACTCATAACACAGCCACCACTGTACCGTACCGAGATCGCGAGATTCGTTCTGATGCGCCAACTTAATTTCTCAGCCCCGCGGATCGTGCCCCGCGGAACCCCGCGCTTCTCCGCATCGCGCAATGCGTTTGCATAATAACGAGCGTGTCGCTCGTTCTACGCGTTCGTCGCAGCCTAGCACGCCTTAGCCTGCGCCGCACCGCACCGCTTTGCGTGATCCTGGTGCGCGTTACACACGCAGCGCGTAAGAAAGGGTGCAAACAAGAGAAGCAACGATAGCTCTTCCACGTCCACCGGTTCTCACGTTTCTCCGGACCGGCCGGACAAAACGCTTATCGCGGGATCTTTGCTTTTTTCTCGCGAGCGGGCGCGCGCGCTCGCGTACACACAGTAGCGCGGCACCCGCGCATAGCTATGCCGCGGATCGGTGAACAAGATTAAATTGAATGCAAATTTTATAATTCATAATTATCGATCATCCTGTCGCTGTGATAGCGGGAGTGTCGACCGTGTCTACCGCCATCGCGAAGGAAGGGACAGTGCGGGAACAGTGGATGAGGTGTGAGAAGTGACTTACGCATCGAAAACTGCCGCCGATGAACTACGATGCTCCCGCAGCAAATGAGACATAATGAGCGCAGTTTGTAAAGTGTGCTGTGGGATGGCGGTGCCGCGTGTTGTTGATGTTGTCTCGGGAATTGTAACGGGCAGGGTTGGTTGCTACATCTGTTTCAGGTGGTCGTGTGCGTGATGCATACAGGGTACTGCATTTTCTGGAGAATTAAGTACGCGCGTTAAGCAGATGTGAATGGTACGGAATGTGATAATATGCGATAAACGTATAATCGTTGTCGCGGTGTGTACTAAAACGCATCAAAATGACAGTCGTAATTTAGTTAAAATACACAGTTCAAAATGGTCATTTTGCGTAGCTATCTTGCTGTCTCGCAAATGAGCATATGGCTCTAACAACTTTTTACAATTTGGTATTCCACTGCAATCGATCACAGTGCAATCGATCGGCATCCATCAACAGTCAAAGATTAGAGCCTTCCAAGTGCCGATCGGTGTTTAGTCGCTTTAAAGTGGTCGTGGCCGAGCTTCACAGCCACAGATGTAACACCTTTTAAAGATTAATCTCTTGTCATACCTTCGGCCTGGCTACATGCTGGGAGAATGCTCCGACATTGTAAACGGTTCGCCAAGCCTTTGCTAAACTGCACAGCACAGAGAACACGCTAAAGTGTTTAGCACGCCGGGCATCGTTTGACCAGCCGGGCGGTTCCGGGAGGGCAAAACAGCAGTAGAGAAGTTGTGCGAGGCACTAGCGGATAAATAATCCATAGCTAGTATGCAATTAGTACTTAATAAAATAATGAAAATGCAGCGCACAAGAAAAGTGCAGCGGCGCAAAAGAGCACCGGTTTGAGCAGCGCACCTGGCAACAATGTTGCAGCGGGTGCATGTTCCCCGTTCTACCAGGCGGCCATCGTCTCGTGGCAGGAATTTGCTCCATCACAGCCACCAACAACGACGTAGCAATCAAACATCGTCCGACTTGCGGGCGGTCTTTGACGAGCACACAACTCACGCTTTCAGTCAAGTGCCGTGCGCTCAAGAGGGCACCCAGCACCCAGACGCAAGCCGCACGAGTGACGGAAGGAGACGGCCGAGCATCGTCGTGGGAGAGCTCCGGAAATGTGCCCGATGCACTTGCACATGGAGTGGCCATTGCCAGCCAGCCAGCCACCACCACCAGTCCTAGAAGGTCTTCCATACAACTCGATGCCTGCGGTGCAATCCAACACGATGACTTAATCCGCCATTCAAACGTCGTCTTCGATCGATACCGTCTGTTGCCGTGCCGGTTGATAAATGACTGGAGCAGACTGGCCACGGTCTGGCGTCATCGCGCGCATCTCACACCGCACATCTGCTCGGGACGCATCCGGGACTGGGAGACTGGCAGTGGCCGGAATTGAACGGATCCTGAAAGCAATCAAAACGTGTGGAGCTGCTATTGGTACGGTCCAAAGTCCAGAAACATTCTCCAATGACGCAATCTGTACAAACGGAACAAACGGAAGCCATGTCTGTGTGGGCTAATCGTACATGCACACTTCCGCGCAACCTTTTTGTACCGTTAGCCTCACGGTACCGCTAACAGAGCGGCCGAACGATGCTGGATGCAGGGTATATGTATGTATATCGACGCGCAAAAGGAATCCCCGTCGGAAGCGTTTTAAAGCCCATCCAAAACAAACGAAACGAAAAGTTTTCTCTTTCGTACGCCAAAGCGAATGCTAATGCTGAAAGCATTAGCAGTGAAAAGGTACGGTGCAGGATGTGCGAATAGGATTCTTTCTTGTTTCCGCCTGAGTATTTGACTTTTGAAACGTCAAGATTTCGCTTTCTTTGGGAACATGGTTGAGTTTGTAAAGAAATCCGACACCATTTACCGGTTCAGAGAAAGCATTCAAAGTGAGTTGTTTTGTTGTTGTGAATGGCTCAAGAAAAGAAAGGCTGAGGGAGATGTTTTATATGCAGCTGAATTATGAATGATGAGCTGAATAAGAACGTAATCGAATTTCAACTCGTAGATAAAGTTATTTTGAATTTTTGAAAGTTATTTTGATCGACGATCGGGTAAATAGATTATTTCTAATACTTGTTTGCATTATATTTAAAGCATTTGAGTTCATCGAGATTCTCGAGATAATCTAATTCAATTGAGCTTTAAGCATCATAATTTAACAGTTATTTTCTATTTCAATTATTACACACATGTTAGATCAGCACAAAGATAGAAATACTTGTTTACTTTAATATATATTTTGTTAGAATTTCGGAAACAGATATTAGTCCAACATTTCTAGGATTATAAAAAAATAATTAAATACATTCATTTTTCTTTGGCATCTAGCGATCTTGATTTCGGAACATTTTTGTTTATATCAAAAACTAATTCTGTATGATTTTTTAAATCAAAAATGATCACTTACGACATTGATGACTCAATTTTACTGTTTGATTATCATTATCAGTATTTGCGTGTTTTTATTTGCTTCAGTAAACGATTTTTATTCTCAATAAACATCTTTGCGCGTACCATCAAAAACATATTTTGTTATTTTATTTTATTTTTTGTTACTTATAGTATTTTCTAAGACATTCAAGTTTCTGGTACTGAAAACTGTTTACCAATGTATGATGATCCATCCTTTCAAATGCTTTCAGCACAACGATACAAAACATGCACATTAAACCCATCTGTCACCTGGACCACAGATCTCCCACTCGTCCTTTCGCCCTTTCGTCAGTTGGCCAAAATCTGTTCTCGATGTTTTCTCCTTAGCTAAACAGCATCACGTCCTTTTAGCACGTTGCTCTGTAAAACATTTACCCATGTGGTAAGCGGTGGTAGATCTTTACAACCCCGAGGCACCGAAAAAGTGCTCAGATAAAGGACATTTCGCTGCCGCATGATGGTAACGCTTGACCACAGACTGCACAAAACACACCGATGCTCGCCGTTCGGGTGCATCCCGCCCAGTCGCACTGACCGGCACAGGCTCGTCGGTAGACTCTCACTCTCGTTTGGTCATAAAATAGTCCGATTGATTGCTGTTTGAGTGACGCGTGTAGGAAAAGTACCGCATCGCTGGGATAAACCATGTCCCTATCACGATCACGATACGGGAAGGATCAGGCCGCACCGGGCAGATCTTGAAAGCCATAAAACTGCCACCGTTGGGTCACCGCAAGGGTCGACTGTCGCGGTTACCAGCGAGCAGTGAAACCATTTGCACACAATGGTAAATTAGTCGCAAATGCTGTGGGCGTGCAAAGGCAATGCCGTTTGACTCGTTCAGCCGCTAGCTAGCATTTTAATGGCCAAACAATTGCCATGTTTATTAGATGGCCGTAAAGATGTCACTAAAGATGCGTTCCAGCAATTGCCGACTTAAGTTCGTGCTTAAAACTCTTTAAGGCGGATCCTGTTTGATGTTGGTTTTTATTAGACTGTGAAGTTAAGCCTAGTTAAATGGAAACACTGGTGTGATAAGCTCACTACCCCTATTGGAAGAGGTAGTGATTCAACCCAGTTGCTACCCCTCCGTTTGCCCAAAATGTTGGGAAAAATGTTGATCTACATCTAATAAGAACGAATGAACGAATGAACGAAATATGTAAATAAGGCGGTACATGAAGCAAACTGCGCTTTTGTCACAGTTTATTGGACTCAAACCCAAAAGTCCATTCTGTAGCAGCGTTGCGCCTGTGACTACCTGCCCGGTAACGTAAACCGAACTAAGCGTTCGCACTGTATATGGCCATTCTGGAGGGAATATTGTGCATCTTTGATGCGCCAAAAGGCACCGAACGCACCGAAAAAAACGCCGCCCCAAGAACCCTATCGAAAAGGACACCAGTAAATCATGCGGCTGAAATCTACTTTTATTATTCCATTTACAGAGATTAGGCCTGTCCCGAAACGTTCCGACTCTCTCCCCTTTTACGGAATGTGTTCGGTCGCGGTTGCCGGCCCCGGACACTACGGTTTGTGCCGACAACACCGATGACGCTTCCCTACTAGCCTGCCACACTCGCGGCGACACGAACATCGATCACCGGTCGATCGAATTGGTACGCTTTGAACATGGTGCGCATAAAATGAGGATCGAAGGTGACGGATGACGGTTTGACGGAGCAGGGGCCTCGGGAAAATGCATCTTCGACACGTCAGCCGTCCGCTGGCCGCAGCGCACGGGATGAAGCTTGCCGATGCGCATGCCGCATGCCTGATATTGATCCCGAAAGAAGCCCCGATCGGAATGTGCCTGTGTCCATTGTTTAGAAAAATCCACCCCGTTCTGCCGGCAGCAGTAGCCAGCCAATAGCGCAGGCCCACAAACAGTGCAAGCGCATCATCACAGGCATTGGAGTTCTTGTGCAGAATTTTCGACATTCCGCATGGTTTGCCGCACGGTGTCCAATCGGCATCGGTAGGGTATTGTTTTCAATCAACTTTATCAGCCACTAACATCTCAAGCTTTCAAACCTTTCAAATATTTGTAAACTGTTCGGCGAGTTAATGCGTTTCGTGGGTTTTTGTTTTCGAAATGCTTGATGTGTTGCTTTTTTCTCTGTTGCCCTCAGTTAGGATAACACTTTGGGATCTTTTGGACATCATGTCACACAATTAAACGTGTCGAATGGTACGGATAGAACCGTCATAGGTGAAAGGGGCGCGGACAGGATTTGTAGGATTGCATAGTCACACATAGTCCGACGCCTTATCTTTTATAACATTACAAATTATATATTAACTATATCGTTCAAACGTTTGTACTACCATAAGCGGCCCGTTCTATACAAGGAACTGGTAATTTACCCACTTTCTATATTAACCTTTTACACATATTCGAATGGTATGAAATAACCAATAAGATGCCTTGTTTCTAAGAAGCGAACCAAATTACAAGAACAAGCTTTAAAAGACTCATTATCGCTCAATGAAAACAAAGTCTACAATAAACTACGTTCCCTGAACTAACTGTAGCCATTTCAGGAGACTATTTGATCATTTCTGTTACAAATTATATCTGCAGTATGATGTATTGAAATCACTGGTTGAGTGGATAAAAACGTTCTTTTCCACTATCGCTACCAGCTGTTTCATTACGTATCAATTAGTCCCTTTCCCTTGTAACTTAATCCTTTAAGCAATCTTCACCAGGTGAAAGCAAACAATCTTGGAGCGTTTAATTCGTTCGTTCGATAGCAAAAAATGGTTCTGTTTGCAAAATATTAGGGGTGTTCAGACGATTTATTCGCACCTTTCTAAGGCGATGAATCCTAAGGACGATCGTCTGTGTTCGTGTGCGTCTTCAACCCTTCGCTAGGGCTGCCTTCAAAAGCATTGCATTCCAACGCCAGCCGGCCGCCGTCAAACATTCTATTTGACACTTTCGTTGTGCGTGGCGTTACTTTTTTGTTCCTCCTTTTTATCCGATCAGCTTCTGTCAAACCCATCAAACCCCCTTCATCGATATCGAAAGTAAAAACCGTCGTACAAATAAAACCGAATCGTTACGGAAAGGTGGATCGTTTTATGTTTCTTACACTTTTTCCGCTGCTTCACTGCGATACGATTAGCTTCCGCAGCACGTGCGCTGAACGTGGGCATGATCTCGAGAGCTGATCGTCCCCCTGCTCAACACCAGAGATCCTGTGCCCTAAGCGCGAGGATGAGGAAACAGTTTTCCGTTTCCCTGGGCGCTTGATGAGCGTCTTTCAAACATCCGGAAGATGGTTTCGGTGGCGTGGCAAAAGGTTTTGTGCCTCTCGAAAAGCCTTTTGTTGTTTCCCTCGAAAGGAAGTTCACCCCAAACGGATCGGTCCGGAAGGGGTGCACGCGTTCGTTAAGGGGTTAATATGCAACGCCTGCGCAAGGGATGTCGCGACCCGTGCCACCAGGCACGAGGCACGAGGCATCGTAATAAAAATCGCGATCATAGCATCTTGAACTGATCGTCGACGGGGGGAAATAAAAAGTGAAATCTGAAACGCATTCACGCTGCGCGGTGGCACGAGACATTCGGTGAGATTTTTTCTTCTGCTCGCCTTATCCGGACCCTTTAGCAAGATCCCCAGACCCACGCGCATCAGATGCTACCGGAAGCGTTTCCCTCTTCGGAAACGAAACGACGCACTTTGTACGGGTGTGGTGGTTGTTGGTTTTTGTGTTGTTGTATTTTGTGACCCAGGTCTATGAAATGTATAAAAAAGCGAAAGTTTTTTGGATTGTATTTTTTTCTTGATCCGGGTGCGTCGTCTTGGCGCAGTGTCCTGTTTCTAATGTCGTCGGATCGATCTTTAGCGACTACGCGATGACGCGTAGAGCAAACACACTTCGAAAAAATCCTATAAATTCATCGATATCAGACTCAAGCTGCTGCTGACAGCACCACACCTAGCACAGTGCTCATAAAACGTCAAGATTTATTCATCTAGCGCTCGATTCGAGATGATCTCCCTTCGCTAGAGTGCGACGGGCGACACATTTAGTCCTTCTAAATCTTTTCAGTTTGTTTGTGATCGTAAAAACATCACTGCAACAATCGATCCAGTCCAGCAGAGGCAGGCCGGAAAGTAGCCATAAAAAGAAAGGTCCTGCCGTGGGGAACGAAAGTGAAAAAAGGACGATAATCATCGCATCGCTGGGTCTTCTGGCTGTTTGGCCGTCGCCTTTACCGGTGCAGTTAAATTTTACGACTGCGACTTTCTGCCGATGATTGAGCAGCACTAGACATTTGCCGATGAGATGTGGCAGCATTCCGAGAAGCTGCAGCTGATGTAACCGCCTTCTAGCAAACCCGTACCTTACGGTGTACATTTCGGGGAGGTACCACGGTCAGTCAGAGAATTCGTGGGAGAAAGTGATCGCTCTATTGAGGCGACAATAATAAATGGCGATCGTAAAATGCGACCGTCCGCTGGACGAGTTATTGGTTCGTAGTTTTCGGTACCTCTCGGTACCGCGTGGAATAGCATTGACTCCAGCTCAAGTGAAAAGATCGTTACATCAACACGCATCGACGGTAGGAGAAATCGTTCGTTTATTCCTCGCACATCTTGTCAAATATCGAAGTGATCTGCTATTGTGCGTTTGCGTTTTAAGAAGAAAAAATGTCAATCTCAGTTGAAAAATTTTAAACTTACCTGTGTTATAGCAAGAATAAAGTAAAACGCCTACAAAAAACAGAGTCTTTAAGTGCGTCTTTAAGCCATGAAGTATATAAATGACTGAAAATAACTCTGATACCAGCCAATACTATAAGTAAGAAGACTTGTGAATTCAAATAAACCGTTGTATGTATTGTAGATTTCCAGCACTGCAATAGATATTAGGTTTGTATTAATATTTTGACAACCAATCACAGCAATGCAACTAAATAACACGGTTATCAGGATGTAGCATTCAACGATTTGCTGAATCATCACCCTACCCTCCCTTGTACGGCCAGATCCTTGTTCAACGATAACGGCAGCACTGTCGTGTGCTTTAGTTTACAACCATGTTCAACCGTTGTTCTACAAGCTGCATCCACCGAGCTATGCAAGCGAGAGAGAGAGAGAGAGAGAGAGAGAGAGAGAGACAGACGGAGTGTGCGAGCCGCGACCGGACTCGTGCACCTGTTTCCCGGTTCCACCGACCAGAACACACGTCATAAGTCACGATCGGTGCAACGTGGGGCAGCCCTGTTTTGCATAGCACAAAATGCACCTGTACCGCCGCACCCGGCCGAACCGAGACAGATCCGTCTCGACGAAAGCGAGAGTCCCGTTCCGCACGGTGACACCGCTGCGCCGGTGTTGCATCCGCTGCACTCCACCGACGCTGACGCAGCTTCCAGGAAATGTGCTCCGTAGCGGGGTGACGGTCGCCAATTACTCAATCAGCACTGTGCACCACGAACGAATTCCGCGCGAGTCAGGGTGGAGCAGCAAGGGCCCGCCGGCTTTGACGGAGGAACCGTAGAAGGAATGGTGAATGGAGGGGGAATGGGCAGGCACCTGCTTGCAATCAGTTCGCGAGCGGCTGCACTCGGCTTATTATCGTTATTTAATTTAATTTGAAAACAATGAGCCCCCGAGCAATAGACGGCACCGGTCACCTTGAGTGTCGCTGCATAAACAGATTAATGAATAATAATAATATTGTCGATTATTGTGCCGTAAGTGTGAGATACTTGCGTCCAATTTTATCCTTCTTTGTGTGTTCTCCTTCTCTCTACCTCTCTTTCTCTCTTCCTCCCTTCTCCTGCCCCCAATCTCTCCATTAGCCGTTAGGCAAACGTGCTACCAGGCTTACACACTTGCAACTACATGAGTGTTGCAGGATGCATTTGTACGGTTTGTACGGTTAATTAAGGCTTCGCTGAGACAAGGGACATGTGAACCTCTGGGGAAGGGAGACGCACTTTGGCCGACGTATCGTTCGCAATGCGGGTGAGGTTCGCTCGATCGCTCGTGATCGCAGTGCCCGGTCGTAAATCAACGGGCTCGAATCAGATGCTGTCAGGCCGGCAACGATACCGCGCTGCTGCTCCATGTCTGTTCCGTGCTTATGACAACGTCGAAATGTGGGCCCTCCGGTCTGTCGAGCTGGCCGAGCCGTCGATAAATATTTATTTGTGCTTCCCATTTGTTGACAGTTTTACCCGCGCGAAAGCGTCTAGAATCATTCCTGGGAATGGTTCTGAGAATCGTAAGCGATCGAATAGTTCGTTAGATAGCGTTTTTGTTTTTGCTGCGCAGTTAGTTTTAGTCAATATAGTCACGGTATGGGCTTGCTATTTCAAGTAGTGGTCTTTTTAAATTATGTTCATTAAGTAGACTTGCACCAACTATGACTGCTACATCAAATAACAAACGAAAATCCAGAACGAATAATATAAAAAGAAAGCTTATACTGGCTGTATCTAAAATATGTTGACTGACTGATATGTTGACACTAATTAAACCATTTTTAAACTCTTAAGAATAAGAGGGTAAATGTAACAAATACAAAACAGGTGATATCAATGACTCATACCAACCATCACCGAGTCCACCCTTTTGCCAACATGAAATGCTACTGGTCAATGATAAATATACAATTTCCATGTGATTCCACCAAATGAATAACAACCATTAGTACACTTTTACTAAAATCTTCTTCGATCCCCCTCAAAATTCCTCATTTGTGCCTCCAAAATGTTATTCTACCCGCCTTAGCCCACCAAAGCGCGCTCGATAATCTTATAATTGAACGGTATATTTGCAAATTACACACTCGGACTGAATGGCTGTAATTGATCGATTGACAAGCGTACATAATTTAGCCGAAAAATTCGTGGAAGTGTTTTTGGAAGCGTTTGGAAGATCACAACCACAAAAAATACATCGCTTTGGGAAAGGCGTGAGAAGCATAAGAAATCGATGCCGTCTTTTTATTATGATTTTTTCCACCGTTTCACTGACAAGAAATGCATCGAACTAATCGACTCAAAACTATTTCCGCCCCACTGAAACCGTGCTCATAATTATGCTGCTGCTGATGCGGCTGCTGATGCTGCTGCTGCTGTTGCTGCTGCTGTTGCTGCTGCTGTTGGACGGTAGGTTGCGTCGTATGTGAATCAGACAATTGATTGATTTGTATAATTCTCGAGATATAATTCGTAGGGCTAATTCCCGATTTTCCTGAAACCGATTTCGGGTCCGAAAATGGTGGATGTCAAGCGTTGCTATCATTCCTTCTCCTCATCTTTATGGCTAATTATGTATATTTTTCGTGGGGATCAGTCGCCATCCACGGTGGATCGGAATTTGAATAAGAAATATTGCAACCGTTCAGCACAAAGCAGAGAGCGGGGTCGCTTTTTTCATATGCATTTTACATTTCATCATGTATGTGTGTATGTGTGTGTGTATTATTTTTTTAAGTTGCACCAAAACGAGCGGACCCTCTACACATCGAAACGGAAGGCTGCTGAAGATGGCTTCCGATGAAATACCGTGACCACGGTTCGATTTTAACCGAGCTACACGAGACGGCCCATGCAACGGTTGCGATACCGTGAACGGAATGATTTGAGTACGATCGATTTGGAGCAACACAAATTCTAGGAAAATAAATCCCAGACACAACTCCCCTGCATTGCCCATAGTCTCCGGTCGCGATGCAATTCGGAATGCGGCATGCGCAATTATGAGCACGAGTTATCAATTTAAATAAAAACCGATTAGGAAAGATCGAGATCCCCAAACCATCCATTCCAATGATCATCCTGACTGCCGAGCCGAGGCCCACATCATTCGACGAGCGGCCAGCCAGTGGTATGGCAGTTGGGGAGGACCACAACCTGAGACGGAGAGCAAATTCTGAGTATATCCCAAAAATGTGCAGATTTATGTGCACCCCTAGTTGGGTCCCGTGCCTTTTGGCCCAAGCGCACAGTTAGCGGCAAACACAATAACATCATCATCTCGTCAAATGCCGCCCCAAAAATGATCCGTCGCGGGTGCACTTTGTCGCGGTTTCGCGTTTCGGTTAGAAACTTCGAGCCCCCGGTTTTGCAGAAAACAATCGCCCCCGAAACCCGCACGGGAAGAATTCGGCTGCGCGACGCATTTGTGTGAAGCATGAGCGGGCGATGATGGTATGGCAAATGCAGCCCTTACTGCAGGCGACAGCACGTTCAAATATGGTCTTCAAAAGGTGAAGCCGCACCCGCACACACACACACTGTCCAGTACCAGCGATCACCGAAGATAGCAAAGGGCCATGTGCAATCTATGCTTATGAACGATCTTTTTTTGCTGTGAATTTGAGCGTTCGTTGGCGATGTGCGACCGAATATTGTGTACTCGATTGTGTAGAACATCATTTATTATTTATATGAGTTTGCGAGTAATTTTCAAATGCATTCAAACATCATCACAACACTTTTTACTTCTATCATTAACTTTGTAAAATTAGTGTACAGACAGAAATAAACCTATTGGCTTCTACAGACAATCTGCTCGTGTCGGATTTGCAGGTCAAAGTTAAAGGCGTCTCTGGGACCCTGTTGCACTGCAAATCCATCCAGCAAGTGCTGCCACTCAAGGATAATCTCTAACACAAACAAAACACTTGTCAGCCAGCTCGCCAAAACCACAGACCAGCTGCCAAGCAGTTCCCTTTCGCGCGGCAGACCTTTAAGTCATCTCGTTCCCTTTCGCGTCGATCCAAATGCTCAACGCGATATGCATCGATGCCACCGTAGAAGGATCCCGAGGCCGAAAATGGACCCGCCCGTATCCATATTGGGCGCGACTAGCTTCCCTAAAGAAGGCGCACGCGGGCAAGACCGGTCGGAAGCAGCGTCATTCCCGGAGGGCATGGCAGTAACACACCAACACACACACACACCAAAAACCCTTACAAATTTTGTCAATATTTTGGCAGTCGTGTGTTTAGCTCGTGCTCAACATACATCATCCAGCGGTCACTACCGCTGCCACCGCTGAAACCATTTCTTCTTACCATTACCCATTGGCCATGGCGATACACAATCGCACACCAAACCGCCCGAGTCGAGCCTTATCGGGTACCAGCACAGAAAATGGGACATTCGACATCCCGTATTGTACGGCTGGAATCTTCCAAACGCTGCCCAACACAAGACAGGGCACCCGGGACGCCGAGCCGACTGCAGGCTGGCAGGATGGATTGTTATTTTTAAACGTTTCATTTGCTTTCTGGCTCTGTGCCGCCGCGGTGCCTGAGTGCCTTTTACATGGCCGTACGCAGGTAGCACGCTCACCAAAGCAAAACAACATTGTTTGGTAATGAAGAGTTTAGCAGTGATTGAAGGACTCCGACTTTGGGTATTTCGGTATCGCGGGTTTTCGTTAGCTCTTCGTTTCTTGCCGTACTTATGGTGCGATTATGGCCAGTATACACACAGTTTCGTTGGTTCTATGTTTTAACGGAGTGCTGTACTGGAGAGGTTTGTATCATCGATCAACACATTGTGCGGGTTGATTGTAAATTTGATATAAATCATATGAATATCTAGAAAAGTATCAACATTTTGATTTACATGTTTACGGGTACGTGCACAAAAATACATCTTCTAATCAATGTCCCCAGCATCATGACAATGGTTTCTTTGTTATTGTATGAAATTGAAATAAAAATACTGCAGCCAGCGTTCATCTCTGCAAAGTATGCTACAAACGCATGATCGACAAAACCGCCACCATTACAAATACACCAGCAATAGCGCCTTCATTCACCAATGCTCCCAGGCGTGCGGCCAATAAAACCAAAAAAAAACCCACAGCAAAGCATATCAACGTTTTTATGCAAATGTAAACAGAAAACCAATCCGATACTGTTTATTCCAAGGAACGCGTGTTTAATTTGCTCGACACTCACCCCATCGCCCATCGCACAACCTCGTCCGGCTTCGCCTTACCCTTCACGATCGCGAATGAATTAACCACCCCGAGAGTCGATACAATGCCCCCTTGCGGAAGGGGTTTCGTAGTATTTTTGGCGTTTGCCACCATCAGCAGTTCGGCCCGTTCCAGAACCAGTCATTCACCAGAGTTTCAAAAACAACCTCACAAAAAAACATCCCGTACTAGGGGGAGCGTGACCCGTTGCGTTGCACCGGTCCCATCCAATCGGACCTCCTGGGAACGTTGGGTGCAGTAATGGATCAGGTTACGGGTCTTCCCTGGAATTTCCATTCCCATTCGTGCGGTCGGTTCAAACCGCAATCGGCCACACTCGGCGACCGCCACAGCAAAGTGTACAAAATGCATCGCAAACACCCTTCCCTTCAGGTGCAGAAGCTTTATTCTAATCACAACATAATGGTATCGGCATGCCGCCTTCTTCGCGGGTGCAGGAAACGCGCGGTGCGTTATTTTTCTTTTCTTTTTTTGCAAAATTGCATTCGATGCCCTGCACCACCGCTTACGGATTTCTTGTGTCGGCTGTTTTCGTTTTTTTGTTGCTTTTTTGTCCCATTGGTCACCCAGTTCCCTGCCGACACCTAACACCGGGAGCATAAATTTGGCCCACGGTGTCGTTAAACTTTGAGCGAAAGCAAACAATTTCAAACGCACCAAAGTTCATCGGACCGGGGTCGACTGCGGCCACAAATTGGCCGGTAAATGAAGCGACCGATACAAAACACCGTTAAAGCGGTTTAAAGAGCATTCCCGAACACCCTCAAACCGGTGCATCGGCCGGCCACTTTTGTTGGGCTGCTTTCTGTCAAGCGACTCCTTTTCATGCCCGCCGACGTTCTGCATCTGGTGCAGAAATATGCAACAAGGACTACTTATTTATCTCTCCCTTTTCACTAGGTGACATCCGGCTGCTCTGTGACCATGAATCGCGCCCGATCAGCAGGATCAAAAGAAGGGGGAGTTTACTTTGGTGGCCCCAGTTTTGACTCGCAAATCACTGACCTAAGGGACGCAAAGGGATCAAGAAACAAGCGCCTGGCCAATGTTGGAAGCGTTCGCAGCGGGATTGGGCGGCGGCAGTGGTAGCAGGAGAAGGATCTTGTACCCAGCTAACGTCAGTTTTGGGTCTTTCTCTTTGCACGATCCGCTAGTTAGTAAAGCAGCAGAAGGCCCACAATCAGTGACCGATCGTACGTACCGTGGGCGGCTTGCGACGTATGAATTATAGATCGCTTTTGATTGAACGTACCATTGATTCGAGCATTGTACATTAGTCAGTTGATATGTACAGATCAGACGAAAAATGGTGATCAGCGTTTAGCTATAGTTATTGGGTTTATTTCTCTCTCGACTTCCAAGGATATAGCAAAGTAAAATAGATAGGTTTATGTGTTGAAGCCATTTGTAACAACCTTTTTTCCCTGCATTGGTTCCATCAAAATCCCTCAAAACTGAACCAATACGAAAAATTGTCTGTGGATTCGATTTGTTGCACCATCCTCGGGCATTGTCATGCAGTGGCTGGATTTGAAATTCCAATCATTCAGTCGCGTTCCGGCCGTGCTGCCGTGCATCGGCAGGCACACCGTCACTGGCGGCGGATGTAAATGCGAAGCCATAACATCCTTCCTTCCGATTGGGGCGGAATGTTTATTTCGGCAATTGAATGCATCCCATTACCGGATCGGTGCCATAGCAACAGTGAAAGCTTCCCCAGAACCCTTTTGGTGCTTTTGCGATCGATTGAGCTTGGCTTGGGGTAAGGGGTGCGATGCGACAACCTCCATTTCCGAGGAAGGGCTGATGTAACGATAATGGCTACCATTTAAGTCATCTTAAATAGCACTAAAATGCATACAAACGCTCACGCAGACAGAGAGCGTACGGAGATAGTACGCACCTAACCTAGTGCAGGAAACTCCAATCCACCAATCAATAGAGACAAATTACGCGCAAACAAACGCCGTTGCAATGCAGGTTGAATGCACCTTGCCCCGGCACTGGAAATGGGTGTAATTATAGTTAGCTTCATGCAACACTTCCTGATCAACGGTGTGTCGCCCCGTAGCACTCACTGTGGCATCAGCTATAGAGGTGGACAATTCGCCAAAGAGGTGTGAGTGTATGTATGCCAGCTTCATAGAGATTCGATTTTTTCGAAGAAACATTCATCTTTATTCGCATCCCATAGAAAATGCTTCTTTTTGGACAGTGTTTTTTACCTCTGTTTATGGATTTCTCCTGACATTTGTCAGTGATGCTTTCTTCGCAAATTCAGCCAACGGACAGGTCATCAACTAATGTTACTGCGTACAGCAAGGCGTATCTAAGATCGTTTGCCGCCTCAGCCAACACCACACTAACGCCGCTGTTGTGTGGACACGCCATGGGGTGATGGGTGAAAAGCACGGAATGTTTTACGTAACCGTTCGTTGATCCGAAGACTGCGAGTGCCGGTCGCGTAAGAGACCATCGGTTAATTACGAATCAGCGGAGCAACGAAGCGTTAGGCGTTACGCGTTACGATGCATAATTTCCTCTCGGCATACCAAACAAAACGAATTCCGCATTCCTTGGTAGCATTTATTTGTTGTTGTTTTTCCGTGGGCTTATGTTGGGCGAATTCATACCTTTTATACCTTTTATACTTAATTTAATTTGTTTGTTTTATAGAAACTATATGCGCATTATTATATAAAATAAATTTTCCATACATTAACACGTTAACCAGAAAATTTTGCATTAAAATTGATGCAATATACGTAGCATTCCTCCCTAATATTGCACTTTATTAAACCATGTATAACATTTCAAAACCTATCAACAAAAGCACGACAAAAATATATGTTATTTTAGATTGCTTGCTTCACTTGTAAAGTAATTTAAGTCCTGTTTTGTCACTTACCACCACTGATAAAAGCATCACCTGCAATCTTGAAGGTCTACCGAACGCGACCCACCCCACCCGACGCAAGGGCGAGGGCGACCGACGAGAAGTCAACGAGAGGATAAGTGATGGAATAAACATCATCATTAAGCCCGGTAGGCAAACAATAAATCATCGGCCGCGTTAGAGCTCGCGCGAATTGTCTGTGATGGCGAACAAGGAAGTGGTAGAGAAGAAGGAGTAAAAGTAATAAGAACAACAGCAAACAAACAGAAAAAAGTACGAGTTGCAAATGAACTGATGCCTCGGCGGCCTGGTAGACGGACACCTTACCAAGGAAGGAAGGAAGTGTGGACGTGTCCGGTGCGCGCACGGTTGCCCACCTTTCACACTCCCTTACGGTGAGGTGGGTGGCTAGATCTGAGTGTGTGTGTCAGTGAAAAAGCAACGGATGAATAATGAACTATTAAATCACTTTCGATTTCGTTTGCACCGGCCACCTGATGGAATGGTGTCGGAGTCGTCCGCTCTGTACGTCATCGTTCAGCTTAGCCGTCCGACAGACGTTGCGCCATATAGAGTGGACGGTAGTTTGTCGAGGCGTAGTTGATCGTGACCGTACGTGTGGGCACATCGCAGCCACCATTAGTGACTAATAAATCGTTGTATAGTATTTATTACATGAAACTAGTTTTTATGAGTGAAATCATATTTCTTTCATGTATATCTGGACGGAGATTTAATAGTCAGACCAAATAGTATAATAATCGTATGAGATCTGTTGATCGTATTAAAACATTAAAGCATATTCAATGAACTTTATGGTACAAAATTGAAACAAAACATTAATTGTAAAAAACATTTAACACAAATGAATTGGGAATGCAACGACTTGGTTGAAAAATTTATACGTTCATCGAGATTTATTCGTCGTGGTGAAGTGCTAGACTTTTTCGAGCAGTCTAAAAACGATGGGTGTGTGTCTTCGCTGTAAAGCGTTACCTAGCGTTACGAACGCACAATGGGTACGCTTCATGAAAACCATAATCACATTCTTATTGTATAATCATTAAATTATTATACGTATAAAAAGGAAATAACATTAACATCTTTAAGAAAATCACTTTTAATTGTTTTGAAATTAAAGTAAGAAAAAAAGTCTATTATTTTGGAAAAATATTATTCTAAAGGACAATGTATACAGGATAAAACTTTATTATTGCAAAAATGTATATCACTTTAAATAAATATTATCTTCATATCTTTAGAAATTGACCACATATTTAATCTTAACAATCAAACCATATTTTTGTATTAGTTCGTACTGTTTCGTAACACATACATTGCATACATTTCAAACGTAAATACAAATATATATTTACATTATCAGTTTTTCTTTGCCAAATATTGTATTGTATTATTTTTTAGGTAATGTCATATAATAACAACATAAAATTGTATTAAAAACATAAATTGTGTATCTGTTAGCGGTGTACTAACCTGGCACCCATATTGAAAATATAATGTAATAAATTATTAAATCAATCAATCAATACATGTTTACAGCGTAAGCGTACATTTTGATAATTTTGTTTATTTTATTGTTTATTTTGTTTATTTTATTTTGTTTATTGTTTTTGATTATTTTCTATCAAATATTGCTTTCTTTCACTTCTATTTACCAAACCATTGCCACATTGTACTTACCTCAACTTTTCACTCTATGCAATTCAAAAGTATAAAATAAAGTAGAATATGATAATCAAAAACCATTATTTATGCAATATCTTATCAGAATTTCGATTTGATAGATTTTCGTCGATTTGTTTATTATTATTTCCTCATTCAATAAATAACGTTTCGCATTAGGAGACAATAAATAGGTCGCAGGGATGGGAAAGAAAATGTAAAGGGCTTAAGCTATGAACCCTCCCACAGGCCAACCAGCGTTCACAGAGTTTCCTCAAATTTTGTGGACCCTTCGTCAACAACCATCGCCACAGTTCCTCCGATAGTAACTGATTGGAATACGGTCGTCCAATCACGGGATAGTGGCGATGGACCATTGACGGTACCACTGTTCGTTCGAAACCTTCCAGGTAAGGTTGTTTCACTTTTTGAGTCGCTGTTGACTAAGAAGAAAGAAAAAATGGCTCGAAGTACGACTCCCGGTGGGGAGGCTAGCCTACGTTTGCGTCTTCGCTTTGGTGTACGGGTCTACGTGACTGGTGCGGGGCGGTACGCTTTCTAGTAAGCGTGCGCTGCATTCGACGACGAGGAGGACGACGATGAAGCTCCGGACGAGGGAGAGGAGGAAGAGGAAGAGCTACCGGAACCAACGGCCGAGGAGCTGCTGGATCCAGCGTTGTACGCCGTGTACGAGCTGGAACCGCTCGAGCTGGGATAGTACGAGCTGTAGGCGAGGTTGTGCGACGAACCGGACGTCGACGGTTCCCAGTGGCGCGAGTACGGGCCGGAGGAGGAGTCCCAGGACGATGGTTCGTAGCTGGAGGCCGGCGTAGAGGTAGCAGGCACCGGTGCACCATACTCAGCAGCCGGAGCCTGGGGCATCATCATGGGCATCATCGACATGGGCATGCCCAGGCCGGACTTCTTCACCAGCTGGGCAACCAGGAAGCCGAGCACCAGCGTGATCGCCAGCTTGGACAGGATGAGCGCCTTCATCGCCTTCAGTCCGATCAGCCCGAGGAAGATCGGCATCAGCGCCTTCATCTTCAGCTTCAGCAGCAGCAACACTGGAAGCAGTAGTTTCTTCTTCAGTAAGTGACCACGGGCCGCTTCTGTTGGAGCGAGAGACACACCGAACAAACGGACGGGATCGGAGTGTATGGGGGAGGGGGCATTGGGTTAGTACCATATCCGAGTGTAGGCGAGGTGTAAAATGTGTGTGTGTTTGTGTGTCTGCATTAGCGCAATACTCACCGGTAGCGAGACCCGCCGGCACCACGTCAATGTCCAGACCCTTATCGGCGCGGTAGCTGACGACGGTATCTTCCGGCAGCTGAACGCGGAACTCGTGGGTGGCCAGCACACGTCCGACGCGGTCGAAGATCACCTCATCCACATTACGCTCCTCGAAGGCGCGTGCCTCCTCCTCGCGCAGTCCCAGCATACCGTCCAGGTAGAGCAGCACCTTGCCCTTCAGGCAGCCCATGACCGAGGCACCGTCGAAGCACTCGTTCACGATCGACGACAGCAGCTCCTCGCTGGACGCGATCCTTGGTCGCTCCTCCTCGACCAGATTGGACGCGATCGAGGCACCGGAGGCGACGCCCGCAACCAGCGCCACCACAACCACCAACACCAGCGAACGGGTTCGAGTCGGCATCATTTTGGCTAAACGAAAGAAGCGCAAGGATTCAACCCGCGATTAGGATAACTAACGCACTGCACGCACGCACACGCTCTCGCACTCACTCACACAGACACTGTTTCGTGCTCTCTCACACACACACTCTCTCTCTCTTAGTCGCTCGACACTCAGTGTCCTGGGTGCGGTGCGGTGGTATGTTGATTAAGCAAATGACGGAAGGCTAATGATAGGGTATTTGGAACGACACCACTGTTTTATACACCCGCCGACGCGCAGACGAGACTTTCCAACGACCCCCTGGTTCGGTCGCGCTGCTCCGCTGGCAGTTCGGCTTGCTGGCGTGTGGATCGACCGGGTTGGCACGTCGAATGCGGCCGCACTACGGTACAGCGCGTCACCAAATAAGCAAACTGGCGAGCTTTGGCCGTTTTTGGTCGCGCAACACCCAATCGACCAGGCGTTCGATACGGCTGCGTACGATCGTCACCACATACGTACACCCTTGGGTGGAGTACGGTGCGAGTGAGATGCAATCGAAGGCAACAAAATACAGCAACAAAAAGCGGGCCAGCATTACACCCACCCTAGGATGTGGGTAGTGGGATTTCGATTTTCAGCCAATGCTCCATTTCGTCGATTTGGTGCTGTGGGGCCGAACGGCGAAAAGCTGACGACGATGACACGATTATGTATGCATGACAGGCGCGCAGTCGTTCCCGTCCCGCTCAAGCGCGCTCACACTCGATTGGGGAAGGGAAGAATTTCGACCGCAATTCCCGGGCACTGTGCGGAGGCCTACTTGTTCGCGATGGCCACGCAGCTACGCTCAAGAATGATCACTTTCTCTCCGAACGCTTCTTCGCACGCCCGTGCTAAAGCAGCTAACACTTTGCCAGCTGACCCAAGCTTGCCTAGCCTTCGTTCGCTGCGCATAACACAAGCACGCGTATATACACACACACACACAGGCACTTCCGGAGTGCGGGAATTTTGTACTTGCCCGCTATGATAGCGTAAGCGCCATCAAATTCCATACCCACTGGTCGGTCGTCTGCAAATCAACCCGGTCACTTCCGCTTAGGTCACGCGCTCCGATTTATTATCTTTTTGTTTTCATTTGAAATGCATGCTACCACTTTCCCAACCTGCCACCCATCCATCCCAACCCGCCATTGGGGCCGTTGTTTGTGCAATCGCTTTTCGATGGCCATGTTTTAATGCCTGCCAAGTAGTTTTGGGCTGCAATATTTCGGTGCTGTATGTCTTGTCCTCTTTTATTACATCCCAACGCATGGAAATGCTCGGCAAGTGCAAGCAGGATGTCGACGTGAAGTCGTTGATTTCGGCCGTGTTTGTTATTACGGTTACGCGACGAGGCGGAAGTAGCACAGCGGACACGAACCAGTAAAATGCTGCGTTTTGGTTCGGCTGTAAATTAGGCGGGCACAGTTTGGACTATTACCATAATCGTAAAAAAGGGTGAAAATGAAAGTTTTGCATTTGTTTCCTTCGGAAACTTATGGACATAGAGTTGTGCTTCTTCTACTGTTAAAGGTCATTTATCCACTTTTGCTATCCAAAAGATGTGTTAGCAATAAAAGCAAGTATATCAAATGGTTTATCATTTACTGGTAACTGTTGTAGCTTTTATATTAAAAATCATAAGTCTTAAATAAGAGATATTCAATTTGGTTTGTGAAAAAATATTGTGTAGTACTGCGTTGTACTACATTTTGGAAAGATTTAAAGCTACTTCCGGGTTTATGAAATCATTTTTTATTTAAAACAATTTCCGTCTCTAGATCCCTTTGGTCTCGTGGTATAGTCGTACGACTTAACAACATGCTCGTCAAGGATTCAAGCCCCGAATGGATCGTGTCCCCGTACGTAGGACTGACTATCGTGCTAATGGTTATCAATAAGTCACTGAAAGCCCAGCTTCTTAGTGGTGTACAGGGAGGCCTTGAATAGGTTCTCTTCTTGAGAAGATTAGTTCCTCTTCATGGCGTGTTCTATTTGTCTGATAATGTGGTGAAAAAAAAAACAAATAATACAAAACCATAAGTGACTAAAAAGATTTTCTGATAATGTGATTAAAAAACCAATAATCAAAACCATAAAAGACTAAGAAAAGGCTAAACCTTCTACGCTTATTACCCTAAAAAACGAAGAAGAACAAGATAAAGAACACTGTATCTAGTCATCTTTGCTACAAAATTTATAGTGCCAAAGAATTAGTAGAACATGCTAAGAATTTACTGTTTGTTAGAAATGTGTAGAATTTTAAGAACAAAGCTTATCCGGCTTGACTTAGCTGTAACACCAAAATTGTGCACAAGAATGTTAAATGTCTTAAAAAAAACATCTCCAGCCTAGTGCAAGCTTAGTATGTAATGCTGTTGCAGCCACACTTGTGGAACTATCATTAAATCCATGAGTAACAGCATGCCCGCAATCGAGCCTCATAGTAACCGCGCTTGCACTTGGAAATGTTCCTATTTGATAGAAGAAGAAAGCTGAATCGTTCGACTCGAAAAGATCTAACGCTTTTGGGGGGTTTTCTAAAAGCTATCACATTATCTGTCATGACCAAAAAACTCTGCATATTAGGAATTATACCAATTACGAACAAATTTACATCAAAGTCATTCATATAGGGCTACCCATTTATGGTCACATCATCGTTGTCAATCATCGTTACAACTGGTCTAACATCAACCATAATACTACCCTGCCTACCATTGTAACAGTAGCAACATGCGTATGCTGAGCAATGTCTCATTTGTAACAAACATTCAAAGTACAAAATGGGTCATCAGGCATAAACGATAAACCGATGAACACGTAGCAGCAGTGCGTCTCATTAACCTCGAAAATGGTTTTCTACCAACGTGGAAAAGAAATAACTGCAGACATTCTCTGGCACTCCTAACGCATGTCTACCCGGTTTTGGCAAAATAGAAATTAGAAGCCACACCGCTATTCATCGAAACGGAAACGATACAATCAAATCGCGCGGCCCAATGCGTACCCATTTTCTCCACATCATGCAGAAACGAAAACAACGAACAATACCATGGAGACGCCTGGTGGGCTACGTGTTTGCCATGCTTAAGCGACCCGGAATGGCACGCGACGCGGCAACTGCGCGCACTCAAATCGGAAGTGAAATTGGTGATCGATACCGGACCTTCACACCTGTGAACACGAATTTGAAGCCCATCCACCAGCATGTGGATTCGCGTAGTTTGTGCGTAAAGAGAGAAAGCTATTTCCACTAGCGTAAATTGTGTGTTCAACTTAACATTACCATCGAGCAAGGAAATCAAATGCTTAACCGCTACCGCATCAATCAATAATTCTGTGGGTTGTTTCGTTTCGATTTGGGTTTCGTTTATTGAGCGCATAAAGCATAGTGCCTTTGCAAAGTCTTCTCGTGTACATTCGTTACAAATAAGTTAAATAAATTATTTGTCCCCTTTCTTTCGGGGGGAGAGGAGTGCATGTTTCGATCCGGTCCGTATTTTCCGTTGTAGGTCTAAGCGTGAGCACTGTACGCAATATCCTGACCATCGAAGGTAGGTTGCACGAAGGATCGGCCCGCATCCCACGGTCCGTGGGCGGCAATGTGCGGATGGTGGCTATCGGCGGCCAACTGTGGGGAGACAAGATGAAACCAACAGTATTAACAAACGAACAGACTGCGCAACAAACGTATTTTGCCCCAACGTACCTTTTTGCAAAGCTGGAAGATAGCGAGACCGACCGACACGACGAACGAGAAGAACGACAGCTGGAGCGAGTTCCACGCCTTCAGACCAAGGACACCGAGAGCCATCGGGATGAGCGTCATAGCCTTAAGCAGGATGAACACCATGATCGGGATGACGATCTTCTTCAGCTTCGATTTGCGTGCCTCAATGCCACGGCCGCTGCCGGTGGGGAAGTTGAACGTCACATTCAGCTCATCCTGCTCGAGATTGCGTGGAGACACGGTGACGCGGGCACCGGCGATCGGCATCTTGAAGTTAACGTCGTGGCTGCGCACGTAGTTCTCGATCTGCTCCACCAGTCCCGCCGGTGCACGGCCTTCGCTCACGAGCGCGCCATTGCTGCGTACCTCAACATCATCGGAGATCTGTTGAAAAGTGAAAGCAAATTGGTAAGTTATGTTTACTCTTTCTGAGCATCTAATTCAGAGCCTACCTGGAAGTTATCCTTCTTGAAAACCGTATCGAGGAAGTTCATGATCTTGAACTTGGTGCAGGCAACGGAATCGTTCTCGGAGCTGCACAGCGAACGCATCTCCTCCACCATGCCGTCCATCGGCGTTCCCTTCCAGAAGGCTGGCTTGTTAGCTGGGCTGGCTGCCGCCAGACTGGAGGCCAGCAGAACGCTCGCTACGATCGCTAGATACCGGAATGCCATTGTTTCTGCTGTTTTTTCGTTCAACTATGTCTGATGTGTCCAAGCGTCCAAGTTAGGGAGTGCACTGCACCGATGTGACTACGTCGAGCGAGCTGTCAGGTGTGATTGGGGAAATTTCACTGTCAAGCGCTTTTATACGACCTTCCAAACCGAGCCGCCCCGATCGTGACCGGCCCCGAACGGATCCGTTATCACAGCACTTGCGGTGTTTGCGAACGACGAAACACTCCGGCCAGCCAGCATCGACGATGGCGATCACGTACACGCGCTTTAGGGGCTTTTAATGGCCGGCAAGTGCGCACACGGGCGTCATTCGTACCGTTTTCCCGCGTCTCCATGCGTACTGAGTATGTAGATCGATGCATACGCCAACAATACTTGGCCCTCGGTACCGACAGCCGATCGAATGGTAGCTCGAGCAGCGAACTTTATGAACGTTATTATTGCCATTCTTGGCTGTAACTGGTGCTGAACATGCCACACCAGCTGTTTGGATGAAATCTGCATGCTTTCACCACGTTGCAGTGTAGGTTGCAGTGAATGCAACTCAGCCACGAGTGTTTGGGTATTGGAAACATGATCGCAGTAGTTTGCTGGTATTGTATTGATACATAATTTATTATGCATGCCAGTTGGGAATGTGTCAATGGAAGGCTTCAAGAAGAAGGATGAGACGAATAGTTTCCATGCATGACCCTGGAAAAACGACGCTGTCTGCATCCGGTCTCCTGTCAGATGTGCATAGCAATTCACACGTTACGTAAACTTTCCTTTGACGATTGAAGGATTGAAGATTCGAGGTTTCTAGTCTGTTAAAAAGTTTTAGGAGATTATACTTAGGGAGAGATTTTATAACATAAAGCTCAAGACAATATTGAAGATGATAGCTACCTAATGGATTCACTTGTATGATGCACTCAAAGATGCGGAAGCATACACTTTTTAGCATTTTCTTTTTTGGTTTTTTAGGTTTTATTTTTTCCCATTTTCAAAATATGAACAAACAAACGAAAACAAATCTTCCATGACCGTTAAAGTCAATTTTTCTAATCGTCTCTTTTTCCATCATAACAGATAACACAAACCATTTCTGCAAAGAAAAACATATTTTTTGTAATAAAAAACAATCGACCATAAAATTGTAAACATACTTTGCATTACGAGTAGAACCATATTAGTCACATTTGAATTTGTTTTTCAAAACTGAATCATTTTGACATATTTATATAGACCAATATATTTTGAAATACTAAGGAGAGTACCTATCACGTCGTATTAAATGCAAAATATAAAAGCTCCACTTTAAATAAAAAAAGTTGTTTAATGTTTTAACTATTTATATTCAACAATTCTGTGTACTTCATGCGAATATACTTTATTATAGAAAATGAACACTGTTAAAAATCTCTGCTATAGCTCAGATGCCTTGGGGAGTTAATTTTCAATCATTCTGGTCAAATAACATACAATTTTCTGAAATAAATATTTTTTTTACCTCTATCTATCTATCTCTTATCTGGTTTGAGCTGGCTTAACATTTGAAAAATTATTGTATTGCCTTTAGCTCATTTAAACGATCGTAACCATTGTTCAGTTCACGTGACATAGTGTTAATTGTCTCCGTGTCTTGTGTTTTTGAACGGTAACACAATGTCGAAGAAATGGACGGTTCCTAGAGATTCGCCTGTGAACGCGTTTAGAAAAGTGTTTCCTTCAAATTTGGGCTATTGGTAGATCCAAAGTGATATGTTTATAACCAATATGGGCATGCGTTTTTTTACATTTGCTCATTATGTCGTTGATGTATTTATTTTGTGTGTGGACCAAGCCCTATATTCAACCCATCCATTTAAGACATGCACTATTTGATAATCAAATTTAAACAAAAAGGCGTTGTGAAATTTCAACAATCAGTAGTTACTATATCAACTATCTATACAATTGATTTTAATTAGTATAAATGCATGCGAAAATTTTTTCATAGTTTTTCCGGGATGCTAATAGGAGCATTGATAAGAAAAACAAACATATTTCCAGCTCAATTTTTACTCTCATCACATTAAAGTTTGCCGTATGTCATATAACAAGATTGATTTTGATACTATTTCTGTTGTAAAGTGTTATAATACGGTGTATTTTCCTCGCTTAAAGGGACATTTAAACAAAAAATGCTAGCAAATTGATTCATGTACAAAAAATGAACGCTTGATCCTTTGGCCAAATAACGCAATCCATATCGCCAGCATTATTGCTTCATACGATGGCTTATGCTAAATTTATTCCTGTCATTCTGGCACTAATTCGAGCTAGCTCACGAAAATCTATTACATAAACAGTTTCTGGATGGCAATTCGATCGCCGTCGTGCACTTTATTATAATGTTTATGTAACAGCTAAAATATAATTGACAGTTTTTCTCACCACCAACCAACCTCTTCCGGCCAGTGGTTGAACATAGTCGTGGTTGTTATTCGATAGCGCCGTATGTATTACCATACGCGCACCGTGCTACGCATTGTCCACCGCGTTAATGCGCTTTTCCTCGATCGCACACTCTCGCTTTCTACGGAAGCGCCAAAAAGCTGTTCCGTATCGGCAACACCGACCCACCTTGCCCGCGCTCGCTTGCACACTGCTAGAATGCCAATGACGGCCCGGGAGCAGATCTGCTGGTACGGCTGGTATGCGTTCCAGGGCGTAGCCGGCTGTGCGTGCGTGCAGGAAATTTCGACTGTTCTGCCATTCCGCCCACGTCGACGTCGAACAGTTGGGGGATGCGCGGAGAAGCCGGCCGAAAGAGAAAAGGGAAACCGTGGGCGGGGCAGTAGTTTTGAAACGATTTCCCCCTCCCTCGGCTCGGGGTCGGGCTTATCAGGTTCGCAGCAGCGATGGAAATGGTAGGTTATGTTCCGCGGAGTAGGGACAATTAATCACCGGACCATGTTGGACACGGGACGGTGGATGGGCCACCCGCCCCTTGCGGCTCATACGGTCGCGATATAAAATCCATTGTAATCAAATCCAACCTATTCATACTCACCGTGTCAAGCAGTCAGCGTGGACCGTGGATCGTAGTCGCCCTGTTCGTCAAGCCGTCGGTTTCCCTGTCAAGTGTTCGAGTGTCGAGTCCTACTACGAAGAAATGCGTTCGTTCGCCGTATTTGCGGTGGTGTCGCTAGTGCTGATGGCAGGCGGCACCCAATCGCTGCCCCGATCGGCCGCCGAAGTTGCCACGGACATCTACCGCACCTGCCTTGCCAGTGAGCATGGGCTGAAGTGTGCCAAAGCGAAGGCCCTCGCCTGGATGGCGAATGTGGCCGAGCAGGACGAGATTCCGATCACCGAGTCGCTCACGATCGTGCGCACCGGTACGGAGGAGCCGGAACAGCCCGCAGACACCGAGCAGCAACGTAGCGCTGGCGGAGTGCGACTTCTGAACAGCATCGACAGCTTCCTCTCGACACACGCCCTCAAAATGACCCCGCCTGCTGTGCTTCAGTCCGAGGAAGCTCGTGCCTACATTCCCGACACGTTGCTGCAGGGAGGACTCGCCGACAATCTGATTGTGCCATTGACGGAAGGAAACGTTGCGGAAGGTTTGTTCAGCAGCACTACACTTTGTTGCCATCTTATTCCTTATCCTTATCCCTTCTTCCTTTCTTAACTTATCCCTTCTTCTTTTCTTGATCATGTTTAGGACGTGGTTTTGTGAAGAAAGTCATGATTCCCTTCCTGCTGGGTATCAAGTTCAAGTCGACCGTCCTGGTCCCGATGGCGCTCGCTCTCATCGCCCTCAAGACCTGGAAGGCCATGACTCTTGGTCTGCTGTCGCTGGTGCTGTCCGGTGCGATGATGATCTTCAAGTTCGCCAAGCCAAAGATCGTCAACTACGAGGTGGTGCACTATCCGCCACCGCACCATGTGCACCACGTCGACCATCACATCGATCATCACGCACCGCACGTGCACTGGGACGCTCCGCCCGCGTGGAAGAAACGATCAATGGACGCCCACGAACAGGCGTACGCCGGCCAGCTGTAACTAGCACGCCCGTTAAGATATTTATTTCGCTGACGATGACGATCGAATAAATTATTTATTTTCCTCAAACCGTTCTCAAGCTTTCTTATTCAGTGCGTTAGACTTCTTGAAAGAAATAACCCGTTCTCTGATTTATTCTACGAAACTTTATTCATTTCTCTTTTCACACTAATTTTAACTCATCTGATTCCCTTCTTTTTATAGATCGCTGAATGTGGCGCATACTTTTGGATGATTTGTTTGTTTTTTTTCTCGTTCCGATCGCGATAACCCGAGCCGTGAGTGTGAGGTCAATAAATAAGAAAATAAATAAATAAATAAATAAATAAATAAATAAATCAATAATTAAATAAATAAATAAATAAACGTCCTTCTGCATTTCACGGTGCCCCAGGGTCAAACCGGATAGGGACGTCTACATGGCCTACAGTGCAAAATATTGCCCGAAATTGATTACCCTCAACTATAACTTCCGGAAGCGAAGTTTTGTTGCGAGTTCGCTTTCTCGCGATAACATTGCGATCTTCTGTTCAAGCGCAATCGCTCAATGTGCACTCTACTATATACTACTAATCTATCGGGCCTATCTGTGTGTGTGATTTTCTTTTTACATCAACACAATCTTATCATTATATCCCTACACCCAGGAGTTTTTTTTGTTGTTGCTTTTGCTACTTCTCACCAACGGCACAATGCATTTGTGTCTGGCGAAAATCTACTGTATTAAGTCCTAGCCTGATTGTGAATGAAATAGACGCGTTCCTTTGCTCGGTGTCACTTCCCGCGAAAGAGCGCTCGTAGTAGTTCGAAGAAAACAACACGGACACAGGTGGCTTAAGATTCTTCCCTAAGTATGTACTGAGCTATTTACAGAGTAAGAAAACATGTCCTATGAGGTATGTATCGATAGATCGCTGAGTGTTTGCTGTTTGCTTTGTGCTTGTTTCAACGCAGTGGCTGGTCGTGTGCACCGTCCATTACTGTGCTTTACTTCTTTTCTTCTTCTCCATGTTGATCGTGCACTGGGAGTAGATCCGTTGACAGTCTCGCTGGTCTTGCCCGTCACGCGCCGCTTGTACGTATCGGTAGAACCGGACAACGGCTGCGTTCGTCGACGTTGGTTTCTGCAGCTCCGAAGCGTCTCTGTAATATATAGAACAACAGTTTAAAACCCGTAATTTAAGATAAGTAGCATAAATATAACTTTTAAATGAAAACACTGTGTCTAACGGATAGAAATATGAATATTGCAACCGTGATACACATTGCATACTTTCAGGCGATTGAAAGTCGACATTCGATTTAAATGTCGGCATTAACTCGAAATAGTTTTCGCGGTCGTTGTTTTTGATGTTTGTTTTTTGCTTTGTTGTTCCATTTTTTCAAATACTTGACCCCCAAAGGTGGTCAATGATGATAGAAATTATGGTTTTCGTGATTTTGAAGAACATTTCATGTATTCAAATCATAATCTTAATGAAATCAACACACATCCAGTTTTACTTTGACTAACTTAGTAAACAAAATTAACTACATTTTACTACTATTAACTACTGTTTTACTAAGCAATACGGCCTTTTTGGACCGTTACTCCTGAATAAAAAAAAAAAAACTACTGTTTTACGTAACGAAATGTTTTGATTTCATTGAATAGACTATGTTTTAACCGCACTAATAACAATCACTGTAGTCTTCTACGAGCTAACTATCCTACTTAACGATCACCCCGAGGTGTTATGCTAAAGCTCGCTAAAACTATTCAAATCCACTCCCCTTTCGTTGACAGCTATGATAAACACGGCCCTCAGTGAGGCCCTCCCCAACAATAGAGAGCGGCGCGTCAAACACTGCGCCGTTAGCCGTGGATGCTCCCTGCGCTGTTGCAGGCATTGCGGTTAGCCACCGGAGCGCCCGGGGTCTAGCGCCTTCTCTGCGGCGCAAAGCATTGATTTCACCGGTCAGCCAAGCATGACCAAGTATGTGTGTAATTTTCCTTTGCACCGTACGAAACGGCCTGCTTCACGTGTCACGGTCGCGGTCGCTTCAGCTCCCTTGCCACTTTCGCCGGCACCACCAGGCAGACATTAGGGCGGGCGCCGGTGAAAGGAAGGGCGCCTACAAATCGCGCTTCAAAAACATGGAAATAGATATTTCTTTCCACTGCAATCATGTCGTTGATTGGTGCCAGTGGGTGTATGCGTGTTTCGGACGGGGTCGTTTATTGTGCAGCGCAGAGATGAACAAAACGTTCGATTCGCATGCAATCGGAAAGCATAATGCGAGATCCGAACCTGATAGCAAGGTCGCCGGCGCAAGAATTTCGTTGAATACCAACGAAAACGCACCCGTGGGCTGGGTGGGCCAATAGAAAGTGGCCAATCCTGGATGATGATTGTTAGCATATTACTCACATTATAATTTCACCTGCTTTCCTGTCCATAAAAAGAGCAGCCAAAGTAAAACTAAAACATGTCTCTGCGGTTTTTACCTATCCCGTTGCGGAAAAGGTCATCCGGGCGAGCGCAATTAATGGCGCACTTTCGGGACCGCCAATTAGCCAACGTATTTACACTGACCTCGTTTTCGATTTCCAACCCACACGGCCCACTCTGCTGCTGTCTGCTGTATTTGGCTGGCCCTATTTGTCTTCTGTGCAAATTTTACGATCGGGAATTTAGGGAGGGCGACATTCATTACGCGTTCAAACCTCCAAAAAGCAGCGGGACGTTCACCGCAGGTGGCTCGCTGTTTGTGCGCTTTTCTTCCAGTGCCGCTAATTTTGGTACACATACCCATAGACAAATAAAATCAAATAAAGTAGCCGGTAGCAATAAAGTTTTAAATCGCTCAGATAAATCGCCCACAAGATATGATGATAAAAGTGTGCGTCATGTTGGTATGGATGTGATTACGGATAGGAAGCGTTTGTAAAAAAGGCCATCATAAAGGAAAGATCAAAATGGAATGGAATGACCATTTCATACCGACCATAATCGGGTCAAACGTTTTTTAAGAAAGAAATTTCGTCTATCATAATCAGTAGGATTTGAAGCGTAAATGTTAATGTTTTCAATTTATTTTTGTGATTTCGCCCAAAGATATCTAATACCATTCATATTTAACCCAATAATTTGCAATTCATTATTAACGGTATTACATTCATATTTTTAACAATTACTATCCACTCGCAACAATGTGCTTCAACAGCAACATATCCAATGCTGACCCACAACGGTTGATAAGGCGAACCGCAATCATGAGCAAACATTAATTCACACCTCTTCGTTACCCGTTTGCTAATCAACACTCAATAACAATCATCTGCCGGTTAAACCTCAACAACAAACAATCTTTTGATGACGCCATTGCCCCACTCCCTCCCTTTCAGTAGCTACCGTATGCGAACATTATCGACAAAACGCAAGGAGAAAGTACATTATCGTTCGCTTCCTTCATTCTAAAATTGCAAACTGCATCCATTATCCGCTGCTGACGTTCGCAAACAACTCATTCGCAAGAACAGGCTCCCGTCAGTTACCATTTCGCAGTGTAACGCTTTTTTGCTCCATGCAACCATGCGAATAAAAACGTAAACTCAACCCACCGAGCGCTCCATCCTAATAAAGGTACTTTAGCTGGGATGAAGCTCATCAGCGTCAGCACGTCCGTTCGGCCACTGTTCCGTTAGGACAGCCACTAATTGCGCCCCTTTGGAGGCGACCCTCGTCAATTCGCTTTCGTTTTCCAGCTGCTGTGTACCATAAAAAAACGAGGAACAACTGCTCCTGTTCGTACATAGGTTGCCAGGCAGGCAGGGTTCAATCGCACCCGAGGTTGGATGCGCGGCCACTGACCTGTTAATTAATCTATTCTCGAAAACGAAAACGAAACCATCGCTAGCATCACTGGCAAAGCGCACCCGATAACGCACACGTAACGCGTGTGAAAGCTTTGCCCGTACCCGTGCAGACAACGGTGCTGATCAAACATGCTCCAGGTTCAACAATCTGGCATATTCTCATGCATTATTGGTGCGGTGTAGGCTTATGGTCCCACGCCACCAGCAGCAGCAGGGCTGTCCGTGACCGTGAATCTACGATTCCACCGGCATCAGCAGCCAGCATGCCATGCATGATGATAATGATGGCGATGATAATACGCTGATACGTGATCGTTATGCGAGCGTAAATCTGACGTGTGCCATGAGGCTGATCTTTAGCTTCGTAACCTTATGGAGATCTCTCCCACTACGTGGCTGAGTGGTGGGTTATTAATCATGCTTTATGGCTGTTTTCATTTTCTTTTGCACCCTTATTCCGGTTTGAGCCTAGATTTGCTCGTGAAATACTGACAGTAAAGGAATTAGGTAGAGGAAAAACAACAAATTTGACACCGAATAGCACCCGGGGGGGGGGGGGGGGGGAATATTACCTTAATTAATTCTACACTTTTCTTTGCTATTTAAAGGTTCTAAATGTGGATTTGAAGTTAGAAAATTCCGATCGTGCTTACCTGCTGAGCTCCGCCGATACATAGTTGCTGTGGGGACTGTACTTTACCGGGTTCTTGTACATGCTGCAGACGAGCCGCTCCCGGCAGCTCTCGTCCACTATGCCGAGCGAGTTGAACACCTTGTCCAGCCGCTGCAGGATGGGACTGTAGAATGGATCGACCGGTCGCGGTGTGACGCCTTCCTGCACGTACGCCTGCTGGTTCACGATCGCTTGCTGCTTGGCGATTAGCTTCTGCTCCTGCGCTATCCTGTAAGCTTCCTGCCGCTGAGCCTCACGAATCTAGCACGCCGTGAACGAAAACAAAAAAAACCGGCTTCAGTGAAAGTCCTGCATAATGGCGAGCGAAGAGTATCAGAGAGAGAGATAGGAGAGCGAGAGCGAGAATGCTACGGGGTCGAAGATCACAAATTGCCAATCAAGGTGCTAAATGCAATTATCGCCCCACCCCGCAGTAGGCGAGCAGTGCGCCCTGGATGTGCGTGTGATTGGCATACGCTTAAGCTGATCGAGCGCTCTCCCAATGCCTCACAGCATACATGCGCCGAACATCATTAGCCTGGCGTGTACATCCCGCCGCGTCGATATTGTTTCCAGCGCGCTAGAAAGTATGTCATATTGGCTTGCGGCATTAGATCGAAAGTATGTCCACTACACTTGTCTACAAGAGCGCGTGCCGCGTGCTTTCAATGCTTTCGGAATGCGTTTGCGTATGGATTTCTGTGGCGCGGCCCGGGCCACGCACCACCGGAAGCGACCTAAGAAGGAATCGAGGCCGTACGTGCACGAGCAGCCTGATCATATCGTCCGGAATGGGCCACCGATGGGTGTTGGTGCTTTGCAATGTGTGTGTGCATAATTACTAATCATTCTTCCGTTTTACGGGCAATATTAAATGACACTGGAGGTTGAGGGCACTTTTTCCCATGCTTTAGTGCTAATTTAAATGTTGATTGAGCAATATTTCACTGTGCTTAGGCAATGTTTTACCTTAGCATACGAGTTGGGAAAGAAAATACTGTGTAAAGTACATCACATAACCTAACGTCTATTTGCAATTTGCATTGTGAATATAATGTTAAATTTTTTTCAAGCAGCTACAATATACAGTCGTTGTCGCTTAATGTTGACTCTAACTCGACTTTTTTGTTTTTGTTTCTAAGTCAACAATGTTTGACAGCGTGTGACATTTTTTGCACTAAGGCATACATATTTGCCCTCTAAGGCATCAGTTTTAGATTGTAAGTCAATCGCTTTTTTAATATAACTTAATGTCTGGAACTGTGTTCCATTACTTCCTTAGTTTTTTCATATAAAACAATCAAATTACTCGTTTTTTGTAGTGTTTTTGTAAAATTACAACTGTCGTAAACCTGCTCAAATCCTTTGTTAAATTACCAGGGTCCCTACAAGATTCAAACATTTTTGACCTACAGACAAAAAAAGGTGCGTTACAGTCAAAAATTGATGCCTTAAAGGCAAAAATTTATGCCTAAGAGCCAAAATTTAGTTTTTTATCCAAACGACTGTATATCATTTAAAATGCACGAAACAGACTATCAAATAAAAACAAAAAGAAATTAGTCGTTTCATATGAAAGCCTCCTCAACTAATTACAATCGTCATGATAATCTTCTGAGATATAGTTACATTGCCATTAAAATCAAGAAAACATTTTCCATGTCACAATACAAATCAGTCTACGCCAAAGGAATGATTATCATCGAGATAAAAGATGTAAACGCAAGATAAACAAACAATTGAATGTCACAAATCGCGACAGAAAGCAACCAAACTATGCAAACCCCGACCGGGTCTCACTTTCCACCAGTAATGATACCTGATTGCGTTTACTTCATTTTCTATCTTCGCACAACGACAACAAAATGTGACTTATGCAGATTGCGCCGATGCCATTTGCACTTTAATCATCATCAGCGCCGAATGCACTTTGCACACCGCCATCACTTGCGTCACTTTCACTCGCCAGCAAACCGAGGTTGTTGTTTTTCCTCCACCACAAGTGAATGACAACGCTTAGCGGGTTTGCCGGGCCCGTGCCCGGATTTGTATGCCGAATGGATGTTATTATGCTGATGCCCTTTTTGTTTCACTTTCATCATTACATGCAACTCATAATTGAATGCGCGGTCCCGGTTTTGCATTTGCCGCTACCATCATCTGCGCACGGAGAAAAGCTCTCCGCGCACATCCGTCGTGCGGAGAAAACGGAACACCTTTCGGAGCGATGGTGACGTCTGACATGAGGCCGTTCCCTTTCCCCTTTTCCGAAATACTTACAATTTGTTCTTCCGCCGAGAGCGTTGGCCCGGAGGGTGCTGACACGTACTGGGCTGCGATCGAGGTGGCCGCTCCGGTTGGGATGCGCTTTTGGGCGGATGAGGTATATCCTGGCGGTCCGTACACTGGCTTCGGACTGTTGACTCTACGCACGAAAGTCGAAAGTCGACAATGGTAGGGGGGGAGGGTGGGATATGGGGTGAAATGGAGCAAAAAAAAACAACAACATTTGTATGATAGAGAAAATTGCAAGCGTCACGTTAAAGATTGTCTGCGCTTAAAATCGCTGCCACGCTCACAAGTGTCTAGCGAGGTGGCCGGGAGGGGTCTGGAGAGAAATTGATAAGTTTGAGACAAACGAGGGAAATGCGGATTTTGTCTGTCGGATCGGTATCGAACATATGTGATAAGACGTGCATCGCATATCTGCTACTACTACAACTACTACTGCGAAAGTTGGCCGTGTTTATCAAAGTGCGTTACATGCTGCCGGCGATTGGTTCGATTCTCGATCTCAACACTACTTTAGAAACGCAGCAGATGTGAATGCATGCTCGGGGATGTATGTTTTTTGCTTTTTGCTTTTTTTTGTAAGGTTTCTGGTTCACACGTTATGCTCACCAAGTGGTTGATGTTAGTCATGGAACAAGTAATTAGTGTCTCGGATGATCGGTTTAGGAGTTTTATTTTTTTGGTCTAAATTTTTATTTTCTTGCCGCCTTGTGCGCTTGGTTTTAGTCACAAATGGATTGAATGATGATGATGATGATGATGATGATGAGGTTAATCACGTGCATTTGACGGGAAAAGGAGAGAAAGAACAACGAAAAGGCAGGAAGGATCGTTTGGTCAAAATGTTGACCCCACCCAGATTGCCGAAATGGGCGGGATGGCCGGGAGCTGGGTTTTAAGGGTTTGTGGAGTGTGGATCTGGATTTTCGTTTCCTATTTATCAGGTAAGGTGGACGCGGCATAAATCGTTATGCCTGCCACCCGGCCCTGTGAAACCCAATGCGCAAAACCTACCTGCTGGAGGCGTGCTGCGTGAGTGGATTTACATTGTAGCTGCCGCTGCCGCCGACGGCACCATTGGAGGAGGCGGGCGGCGAGGTGAAGTATGGCGATGATTGTGGTGCTGATGTATTTGTGCTTTCGCCCAAACCCCATGCTTTGATATCGTTCAAGTCATCGTACTTTGGCTTGAACGATGTGTCTACGTACGAGTTTCTATCGCTAATGAACCTGCGTTCAAAGAAGGTTTTTTGTTGTTGGTTGGTTTGGTATGCTCGACTCTCCAAATGATCAGATGCGTATGGTTTTGTTACGTGTCTATGGGTGTTTGGTGCTTGTTAGCGATGTGTTGCTACCGATAATGATAACAGTGATGCCTGTCTGCCACCTGTGCCCCCCGAAAAGTGTGTTAGTATAGGCGGAACAATTTCGGAAGCTCAAAACATTCCCACCCAATTACCAATTTATTCATTCGCTTCCGCTTGACCCAACCACCACCCACTAGCATTCAAGCACAAGCACCGAGATGAAATATGAAAGATGAAACGCAAATGAGGACTACGGCCGCGCGAGGTAATCTTTGATACAAATTGACAAAGGGAAAGCTGGGAAAAAAGGGTGCCATCGGCATGCTTGGCTTGGCGACCGGCGTTTTTGGCTGAAACTGTTATCTCAGCTCCGGAAAGACATTGTTCCAGAGCGAGCTATAAAATGTGAGAGAGAAAAAGAAATACGAGATTGAATTTATTTTTGAATAGCATAACAACGAAACAGTAGGAAAATCAAAACTGAACTAATACTCGTGCCGCGAAGAAGCGGTGAGACGCCAACCACGAAAGTACTTCTGGGAATTGCTAACCCCTTCAAACAATAGCCTGAGATAGAAGCAAACGAATGAAATGTAGCAACGTTTTCAAAACGAGTTGGAAATCTGTTCTACTAATGAAGAAGCGATTATACGATACATTATTTGCTTTGCAGTGTTACATCTTATAGAAAGGACAAAGCATTACAGGGCGAAAAATCCGTTAGGCTTTAGATTGAGACGCTTGAGAAGTGGAAGGATGCAATACGAACAGACAACCAAAGTGCAACCCATTTTATTGTCAATGTGCATCAAATTGTGTGTGTGTGTGTGTGAGAGAGAGAGAGAGAAAGAGATTACTACTACCACTACTACTACTATTACTACTACTACGACACAATACACATACAACACTGGAATAGTAACAGTCCGAAAATGGCACTGCTACAAACTACCCTTCCATACCGCTTCCCGTAACATACTCCTCTAATTAAGCAACCCTCATCCGCTGAAATGTACTCACTCTGAACCCAAACCAGGAGCGGTAAACTCATAGTTCACCTCTGGCTGATAGTGCGTATGGGGAGGGACCGGCGCGCCATGTAAAAACTCCGATGGGTGGCCTCGCGGAGGCTTGGTGTAAATCAGCTCCGGAACGGCATGATCATGGTTGTGTGGGTAGAACTGTAAAAGCACGAAAAAAAGGGAAACGAAGATGCTGATGAATTGAGGTTCCTTGTAAAGAAAGAAAGAAAAAAAACAGCCCTCGGCTTTTGGTGCTTCCTCTCATGGTACTCCCGGTCAGGTCCGGTTTTGGGCTTATCGGTGTGCAATCACTGGGCGCTTCCCGATGGGAAGTGCCCTACCTGTTTGGCCCATCGTAGCCCACTAAACCCCGGCGAGAGTTGCTCCTTCAATGTGCAGAGTTGGAGTGAAACCTTTACCACCAACAGAGAGCAACAAAAAACACACCCGAATTCATACGAAGTTGGCATCCCGCAATGCGAACGTTACTCCACAAAGCCGGAACCAACACACATCACCCATTGAAACGGTGGCACTACTAAAGCGTGTGCGTGTGGCATAGGAAGCGTAGCATAAAGCTCAACGGCAATGTGCAAGGCGCGAAATGGATTGTAAACTGTCTGCCATGGGTGCTGCACAAAAACACACACGGGCACCCATCCCAAAACAACACGACCGTACTACCGAACCGTGGTTCAACAAACTCTTGACCGAGTTTGGGGTATGATTTAGGTGGCCGGTTCGTGCAACGGCCACCGTTCCATGGTTCGCTGTCTCTCGTACGTTTCCGCCCGGTGTGTGTATGTGTGTGCGTGCATTTTTTTATCTTTCTCTTGCTTTCCCTGGCGCCCCCTCGAGGTCACTCCACTGGCCCCCCGGAATGAGTTTTAACAGGCAGAAGATTATACAATAATTGAGCCACGGACCGCACCGCTCGATGGCACTGCTGACCGACATAGCGCTGTGCCGAGTGGAAGCGCCGGCCCGGGGTGCAGCGATCTCGACCGCCGGCTGCCATTTTTGTTTGTGGGTCACCGTACCGTGTGCAGATGGTTGATATGGTGCTGATGGTGGTGGAAGTTTGGCTTGTGGTAGGACGCGTGATAGTACGAGCAGAGCTTGAATATGTGCGACAGAGCCGGGAACAGGAACAGCAGGAACTTCAGCACCAGCTTCTTGGCCGTGCCGACGCCGACCATCAGCGGCAGCAACCACATCACCTTGATTTTGATGATCTTGATAATCAGCACGATCGCCAGGAAGGCCAGGAGGAGCTTATTCTGGAAGAATTTCTCTGTGAAGTACACGAACGCCCGAAATCGTCAGTAATCGTCTACTAGTAACACAAAGACGGCAAGAGGCCAACATACTAATCTTCTTGAACAGGATCCTCGGTGTGCCGTGGCCGCGTGCCTCCGCCAGCTCAGTACGCGGCACGAACTCCAGCTTCGCAATCATCCCGTTGCCCTCGATGGCCCGTGGCTCGATGCGGAAGATTGCACCATCGAACATAACCTCCGGCATCTGGATGCTGACGTCGTGCGTTAGCATGAACTTGAGGCTTTTCTCCCGCAGGGCCGTGGTGACTTCCTCGATCGGTGACGCCGGTTCGAATGCTGTCGAGAAATGAAAAGAGTAAGAAATGGATGAAAACAATCGCTAAGCCAGGAATCTGCCACCATCCAGACGACGATGATGCGATCTTCTGCCCGGTCGGTTCCAGTATCCGGCCGAAGTGAAAGTTTGAAGATGTTGAACGTTTGCTTCGGTGTGTACGTCACCGAAATTCGATTCGTTCGTAAGGTAGGGTGGTGTGGCGGCGTTTATCTACACCTCGGATGGAATATTGCAGTGGAGGGCTCAGGCCGGTTGAATCAATACAAACCGGTCCTGCATGAACAATTTCGTGTATGCAGTTTCACTTACCGTCCATCGAGGGGAAATTCAAAGCGAGTAAGCATGTGAGTGTTTTATCAGCCCTTGTTGTCCGGGGCGTTTTAAAATTTAAGGCGCATTTTGTTTATGAATTTTACATAAAATTTTCATTGATTTCACTGTTATGCTTAGGGCATGGTGTAGAGCAAATACAAAATATTAAGACCATAATTCCGTCTTAATACGAGCAACATAGTATTTGTTTGAAAATTTTCCTAATTTTAACATTTTTTATGAATTCAGTTATGTTTTGAACAGAAATATTTCAGGTATGAATGACTATCCTGAAGAAGAAGAAAAATATCAAGCTATCAACCTGGTGATTTACAAACATCAAGATGATCTTTTCCTAGTAATTGTAAACTGCCAACTAAGAGCGATAAAGGTAAATTATAATGTTTTATTCTCTTTTCTTTTGAATCACGATAGCAATATGCACAAATCAATACTGCATACCGATATTTATCTTTTTTTTCTTCTAGATCATGTAGTCGTTGTTTGTGAAAACGTAGGTAAGGCCCTTCCAGCATTAAATCCACAATTATTTGTACCACGTTGCTGTTCATTTTCTATGCGCTTCTCGTCAAACAGAAAGCAGCCTTGCTGGATGATTTGCCATTTATTTGCCAAACAAAACGTGTCACTCCAAGTGGGACAATCTAATTTGTTGTTGATTTCCCAAAACACACACGCACACCCTCAAACCACACAGTTCCGAATGCTTAAGTGGTGTACACTTTAAACATTCACGAAAATTACGCTTGCATTCAGTAAAATGCTTTCTCTCCGGATAACAAATAGCACCAGCAATACTTCAATTTCATCCCAAAGTGCACCATCAGCTCAGGGGAAGTGTTCGTGGCCGGTTTTTGGCGGCCATTTTCACCGCCAGTGTTTGACTGCTGAAATCGTTCCCCCTCAACACGCAATCTGCGAAGTAAAAGGGATTTCGAGGCTAAATGTGTCAATTTCGATTTTACACCGTACAAATCTCGTACGACGAGTGTCCAATTTCTCCATCCGCTAAGATCCGCTTACCTCGCCCAGAAGCCCTGCCCTCTGTCCGATCAAGATCGTCGTAAAATTGTGCTGCCCTTCCCGCTTCTACCTTTCGGAATCAAACGCTCATTGTTGGTCAATTTTTCTTTCGCCATCCCCATTACGGGCGGGAAAAGTCGCGTGCACACCAGCACGTGTATGCCAAGTGGGTTTGTTTTCCCTATCGCTTACGGAATGTTTCCAACCGTACAGGTGTGCGTCATCGGGACCAAACTATCGAAAGCAAATGATGAAATTTGTTCCCACAAATTGTACCCAAAATGCCTTTCGTCGGTTCTCTCTGCGTGATCCAAGCCGCCAACTTCTGCGGTTTGTTTTGATTTTATTTAACTTTCTTCCGTCCCGGTAATCCCATCAGCGGCTACGTGCCGTCACCGACAAAACCGTCCCTTGGCTGCCGCTTAGTCGTTGTGGTTCAAGCCGTGCTGAGATTTCACTTTTCATTGCTCAACAGCGTGCTTGGCGATGATTCAAATCTCGTGAATTCAGCTCGGATGTGGTCAATCTTCTGTCCACCGATTTCTCTCCACAACCCAACCCCCCAACGTCAACCGGAAGACATCGTTGGGCCGTTGCAGTGTATCACCGCGGATCGTATGAAGGCTAATAATAGGTGCTGCATCCCACCCTGCCACTTGCAAATGAGCTCACAGACACACACATACACATCAGAAAGCGCATCTTCTTGCAATGCAGGTCACACCGAGACGACACCCAAGGGCGTCTTCCGGGATGGTTAGGCTGCGGGACCACTTTCATCCCTTCCAGCACCGTTACGATCGATCAAGGAAGGGATCGATTATGAGAAGCGTCTTCCACCGACGCCGCCCAGCTCATCGCAGTGCTATGAATGGAAAGTGCATCTCATTCCACAGTCGCTAGCCCGCTTTTTCTTCTCGTTGCATGGCAGCCGGGCGCTGCACTGGGGTAACGCGCAAAAGAAAACCAGTTAAAGCTTCCAAGCCTCATCGAAAACTGTGTTACTGTGTGATGTACGACGCTCGCTTTGCCATTTCGCATAGGAAACCACCGATCCAATCATTGAAAGCGGGGAAAGGGTAGAATGTACACATACACACAGACGAATTCCTACGCAATGGTGCGTGCCTGCAAACCGGTTCTTCCTTAACCGACGACCTCCAGGCAGGGCAAACTGGGTACTGAGCGGGGTGCAAAGATCAGCCGGCTGGACCACTCAGTGGCAGTTTCGCTTTCCATGTGCACACCCCGCGCCCCTCTGTACCACCACACGCGCCCGTCCATTCCCTGCAAAGTGCAAGTGTAACACCGTCCGGGATGGGATTTTCAACCCATCGACACACATAAATCAGGTCCGTCCGGCCTTTTTTTCCTGCCCCGGAATCGAAAGTACCCGCCACGCGCGCACCGCCGCAGAATCGCTTTCGTTCGGCCGGGATGCGAAAGATGATTAGCTTCCTAATTGGGATGGGACACAGTGGATGGAGTGATCTTGATCGGGCTAGCGATGAAATGACAGAGCCATACAGAGCTTACAGAGCCAAAGTCCTCAATTGACGCGCGGCTAATCTGTCGAAAGCCTGTTCCGGACGGACCGGAACCTACCAACCTACCATTAGCTGCGTGTGTGAGTGCGAGATGATGGCACTGGAGATGATGGTTCGCAACAAAATGATCCACTCCAGGGGAACAGGTGCACTATTGCAAAGAGACACAAATCGAAAGGGAACGATCCATTTAAAGTGTGGTCCACGGGAAAGAGGCAATTGTGGAGCAATGTTGTATTGTTGGATGAGCTTTCGTAATAAGGGCAAGCCGTCAGCTGGATGATCATTTCATTGTATTGCTTGAGCTGTATATAAATTAGTAAAGTGAAATACTGTGAAGTTGTTTACTCCATCCAACCAAGTCATAATCCTAAAATATTTGGAAAAGAGTCAAGCAATGCAAATAGAGTACAGATCAAGCCTATTTCTTTGGATATAGTCTCTACCTCAGCCAACCATATCCATCCTCAAATGGTCAACTACCTGTAATAAACCCACTTGGACACATTTGGATCATTTTGGATATATATTATCAGGTTTGTCACGCGTGTCACTTCTGACAGCTCAACCTCCATGCGCCGGGTTCAACCTCACTGTCACCGTACTTAACCTTTTATCGCTTTGGAGTCGGTCCTACGGGGAAGGTTCAACTTGTTTAATGTCAAAACATGCATACGACACGCGCACGATGGGCACGCGTTCCACCAGTCGTTAAACGGAAGTTAACAGCTCCGGTACAACCGATAAACTCACACACACCGTCCACACCTGGCGAAGAACCTCGAAACCTCGGATCATATCTCTAGCACCGTCTCTTTACTTACCACTGCGAGCGTCCGGGATTTCGTTTTCATTGTCCTCCTCCTCATCGCCGGCTTCGTTTGCTTCCCGTGTGTACTTGGTGAAATCGACCCGATTCCGTAGGAACTGTACGCGGTTGGTAAAGTTGACGTTTTCTACGTCCAGCTGCTCGCCCAGGAAGCTGTACACATTCTTCTGTATGCAGGCAAACGTTGGCTTACGCATACAGTCGGCAATCAGTGCGTCCCACAGCTGGTTGCCGGTGGAGAACAGGGACGTCCGCTTGCTCGCCCACTGCTGGTGACGTTGCTTCCTGCCGACTCCGTGACACTGGTCGCATTTACTATGGTGGCTTCCGTAGTGGCGGTAACGCATGTGCACACCAGCGCCACTGTCGTTAGGGCTAGCAGCCACAAAGATGTGCTGGATGCCGGCAATGGTCGCTTTCGGTTGGTTGTGTTGGTGTTACCTCCATTGCCGCCAAACATCCCGTAGCTACCGATATTGCCGGGCGCTACCGATAACTCACTCTGCACACTTTGTTTCATGATAGTGTCACTTCCAGGATCTGATACCGTTTTCCTCTTTCACACACACAGTTGCTTTGCGCACTGAGTTCTAGATACACTCACAAACAGACACTGCACACCATACACACCGTCGTGCTAATCACTTTTGTCAGACCACATGGCAATCCCGCGGCAGGATTGTAGGATTGCTGCAGAGAAAAGAGAACACCAAAACACACAAGCTATATCAGTACCGACAGCAGAAAGTGAACGTTACCAGCTGATGTCGCGACTGCAACTAAACCGGTTATCGACTGCCCGGCTCACTAGTAAAGGCATCTTCCCTCGAATTCCCTTCGGAGCTGACTGACCCACCCCCGAGAAGACGTGCAACCGTGGTACACGTCCAATTTCACCTTCCTCTGGGAAGATTTGCTACGTTCGTGTGAAGATGCATCTTCGTTCAGGCTGGTTGGTCCGCGACGTACGTGACGATAAGATACATCCTACGCCCACAGCTTGCCACGCAAAAGGATGTCCCCAAAATTGGAAAGTTTTCATCATGCACTTTTAGACGCTTCTGAAGTTACATGCCTTTGTAGGGCGTTCCACCGTTCATGCGTGAGTATATTTCGGCGATTTGTCTACCAATTTGAAATGCCCTCTGCTGTGGTCAAGGTTCCGTTCCGAGTCAATTTCTTCCCGCCCAGCTTGTAGCTCGTCGCAACAATCGAACTCACGTTGCAAATGGGCGTGTAATGCACGTAAAAAAAAGGTATTAAACTGTCATTCACCGATTTTCGGTCTCTTCTCTTTCAATCGTTAATGTTCACCGCAAGCTCATGAGCCAGATTCGATTTTTTTCGTTTTGCATGCTACGAAGGGTTTTGACCGCTTGCTGCTTGTAGCCGCGGAACAACATGCGAACAAAACTCCCCCAAATTGACATGCTCCGGCAAGGTGACCGACATTCGGCAGCGTAAGCAGAGCATAATATCTCGCGTGTATGTTGGGTGAACCGTAGCGCTTTAGGGGGAATCCAACAAAATGCGTTATAAAAAAAGATAGTTTTTTGTTGTTGTTGATACTTTTACTTGAATCTAAACCGGATCTTGCCCACGCCGGAACCGTTTTCATTGATATATAATTGCACTATCCGATCGCGAGCCCACCATTTTAATCTTCACAAAATGATGGATCGCGTTTTCAAGAGCAACATATTCACCGCACACGACACTAATTGCTACCCTGCCGGCCCGGGGAGCAGGTTCCTTTCAAAGTGTTTCACCCTAACCGAATTTCTATTTCTTCCATCCCGAAACAGAAAACACATGTTTCTTCCCCTTTTTTTCTAGCATAACATCGGCAATCGTCAACACTGCCCCCCGTTGGTTGCATCGCTAATTTGCTCGTCGTTTGCGAAAGCGGTCGAACACTGTGTGTGTGTGTGTGCACTTCCTTTTCTATTTATTTCCCCTCGGAAAAGTGAAACCAGTACGGTGCCGGGTTAGGGCACAGCACATCTTCAATGGCACTTTACCGCACTCCAGGTTCTTTCTTTCAAAAAATGCGGAGAGAAACTTGAAGCTGCGCAATAAAGTACCGGCACTACGCCACGAAACGAAATCGATTCCTATCTAGCAAACTTGATGGCTCTTTTTGACGATCGATGATCGATAATGGCTACAAACTCACACACTTTGGAGCGATGGTGTTTTCGGTCCGCTTACAGGAAAGAGATAATTTTGTACACTCTTGTTTATCACGCGGACGAAGGCCGTCCCGCGGTGAAACATGCCTAATCGCTCGCTAATCGAATTGGGAAATAATTTCAAAGCAACCTCATTTGGAGGGGGCAATTTTCCGAAAATCATGCCTTGCCAATAAACGCACGCGATCGATCGCGAACAATTACAGCTCGGTAGCTGATCAAAAGCTATAACCAGCGTAAGAAATGGCACAGCCGCGCATTTTCATCACACGCAAACCCATCTCGCCAGCATCCAGTTTGCATTAATTGATTAATCAATTAATCAGAACCGTCTTGCCCGGCCCAGCATCACAGACGGGGAAATCGAGCGACGATCGCATGCGTATCATTAATATTCACCTACTTCCCTACTAAACAACAGCTCGACAGGCAGCTTGGCTAACAGCTTTTCCCAATGTGCCAATGTTGCCGGCTGTGGCGCCTTACATCACGATGGGCGCGCGATCGCGGCCACAGCCGTGATAATGACCGTCCAGTTGGCCGTGAATGGGAAAGCTTTTCCCTGCTCGCTCACCAAATGCGCTGGGCAGGCAATAGGGGTGGCAATTAATATGGGTGGCTTCGGGCGTTGCTGCATTGCGCACCGTGCGTGCATTATTGCTCGCCTGTTAGCAGCGTGTTGCCCCAATGCATTCGGATGTGCCCCGGTGCTTACAAATATTCAAAAATCACAAACCGATGGGAGTGAAGTAACGCTTCCATCACCATTACTATCTAGCCTGTAAACATTTTCCCACATCACGCACTGTTTAGCGCACCTTTGGTTGCAATCGCGCGCCGGACACGATGCTTTTATCGCTCGCTACAGGGCTATATTGACGTTTTTCACCACTGTTAGCATTACTTTTCATTCCATGTTGTACTGCTCCCCCCAAAGAGCATACAGTACATCGCAAACATCGCTACAAACTGTGATTGGTTGTACGGTTTATGCCTCCAGTTGTTCCATCCATCAGTGTATCGGTATTGAAACAGAATTGATTAATCGCCGGACAACGCCAGCGCCTTATCGAAACTACGATAAAGAAATAATTCCAATACAGCCACGAGCCAAACATGTTTGAGGCTTTCTCCTTTGATCTTTTTTTTTATATTGATGGCGAGAGCTTTACGGTATTCTTCGCTGCGCTATTGATGGGATGCTAAGGATTACTAGCGGGCCTTTGGCCTTTTAGCTGCGGAATTTGGCAACGAATAATTTGCACGTTGTAATATATCATTTTTCACCGTTACGGTGTGCAAGTTGATAATTAAAGAACTTTGTAAAAGAAAGCTTTTAAGCTCATTAACCTCTTGGTTTGAGTTTTTCGGTTTATTCTACCGCTTCTATTCGTGGCTTCATTCACATTTGGTTGCAGGTGTGAATGATCAAACTCGCTCGTTTTAATGTGTTGTTCCTTGTTCTAGCTCAAATGGCATTTTCCACGTTTTGAAGAATAACTTGTATCACCATCCTCTATAATTTTCCAAAATAAACGAACCATCATAATATCCCGTACATCCACTCATTAGACGTGGTTGGTTAAATTCTATTATGAAAAAAAATCATTTAAACCACTTTTTCGTTCCGATGTTCATCCGCAACCGAATCAGTGTCCATGCACCCCTTGCTATCGGATGCTAGTAAGGAATTCTGGTAGAATTAAAATGCAATTACTTCCCACATATCATGACTTTGCACGAAACGCCGAAAGCAGACCGATCCCGTTCGGGTGCTAAATGGATAAGCTTTGGTAGGAAAAACCCAACAACAATAACAACATCACCCTAAAAAAAATCGTACCACATTCTCGCCCATCGATACAGCCGCCCTTCTAGAAGCAGAAGGCAAAAAAATCGATGCTGAAGCTAATGCATATTAACGATATCGTTTTGAGAATTCTTGCTTGCCGCACCGATGCAAAAAAAACCCCATAGAGAATGGATCAGCGGTGATTTACCGCTAAAAAATCAGAGCAACTCTCAATAGGAAGGGAAGAGAAATATCACGTGTTAGGGAGAGGGAACAAAAACTACTAAACGTTCAACACGATGATAATCTATTAGCGGCTTTTAGGTAGGTCAAGATGATTGGAACATTCTTTTCGTTGGGAGTGGCGCTTATTGGAGGAATCTCGAACTCTTCCTGTCTATGAGCGGAAGTACAATAACCTGTTGATGGCGTTAAATATCCACACACACACCCCAATTAAATGTATCGAAAAAAATAGGAACAACACTTCACACCGCAGAACGGATGCTACTGAAGCTGTAAATTGGTACAATCGCTACCTGAGGTACAATCGCACAGAGGGAGCAAGAAAAAGAGCAGAACAACGTTTTGGGTTGCTCATAATTTAAGCGTTTTGGAGCGATTGCTCCTTTTTGCTTATCGTCCCAGCTTCAGCGTTTTTGTTAACCCATCTGTTCTGATCAGGGTCAGTGGAGTATGTCTTTTCGATTTTATTTTTTCGCCTGCCTCGAACCAATTCCAATTGCCCCTCCCGGTGTCAATTCGGGTAAGTGGGTTAGCGTCGACGGCTTTCAATACAAGAAAATCGATGGTTGAAATCGATCTAAATGCTTCGCTTACGCATGTTGTTTTGGGTGAAACGTTCTTCACTGAAAGTCTTTCGAATGCGGTTGAAAGCATAGAAGATAATGAAAGCAATGATCTCGATTAAAGTACAATTTCAAGACCATTAAAAAAACAGTTCCATTCAGGTGGGGCGTCCGGGACAGCCGATTCTGGATCAAATGTTTTTATCATCGTTAATTGCAAACCTTCTAATAACGCCTCCGATAGCATTGAGCCTGTAATCAATCTTGGACATTAGTAAGTCTTTTAGAAGAATAATCTGCGCTGCATACCGGTTTGACAAAAGGTTAGCAATCCCCATTGAAAGATGCCGTTTAGCTCAGCAAACAAACAAACCGAGAAAGGAGAAAGTGTTGTTATTGTTTTAAAATTCCTCATTGTTATCTTAAACCATTCGTATAATTTGAACCATCTGCCTCACAATGCTTCGCTACCCCATGCAAATGCTTCCTCCCGTTGGCCGAAAAACCTCCTTCCCATCGGCAGCAACAACAACAACAACAACAACAGGGTGCCCACTCTCCTAACGGCCAGGTTTTCCGAAAGGTTGCACCAATGCTCCGACGGTTCTGCGTACGTCAACGCACCAAAAACCCGGTACCGTTTGTCTCTGGCTGTCCGACGCATCCCGTTAGCATTCGCTTATCAACCCCCGAACCTTTTTGGGGTGAATTAATTAAACCACCAGCGCGGACCCCACCGCAACAAATGAACCACACTCTGGTGTGCGCACACAAACACATTCAAACATACGGTAAGCGAGCCAGAGTCGGAAATCGGTCAGCAAAAAATATTCAACCCATGTGGATTCCACCGGGTACGTTCCGGTTGTCATCCACGTACACTATACAACATATTCCCACTCTCCGAGGTCGGTGACGGTTCTCCTGTTGGCTGTAAACTGTTTATAGCGGTGTGAAGACACCGAACGTATTCTGCTCTCTCTCTCAACAATTTTCGGCCAGCCTCACCCACCCACTTTCCTTTTCTGGACATACCGGTGTGCACAACCCCGGCATGTTCTCAAATGTCAGACAACATCGAAAGCAGAACGACGAATTATTAGCAACCAATTCCAAGCCTTCTCTTCACCTTTCTCCTGTGCTACAGAGTTCCGTGTTTTTTTTTTCTGGAAAGTCGTCCAACTGCTTTCAGCTACCATCTGCGCATTACGTTTGGAGTCATTTCTCGCTCTCACCCTGACCCACCTGCGCACTCAAACGAACACGTGATCGCACCGAGGAGAGACTTATCACTGCTTATCCGACAGTACGATCGATTACCATAGTCCACCTTAAACGATCACCAACCGATCGAAAGGCATTTAGTAGCGGGTGCACACCAATACACTACCCTTCCCATCCCTTAAAGATATCCCTTGCTCCCACTAAGTGTGTTATCCACTAAAAGCTCACTAATTAATCACCGTGTAAACACACACACACTCTCTTTCTATCCACACAACCAACCACACACTTCGGTGATACTACAAACATTCCACTTGAGACACCACTACTGCTGTCTGTTTGCTCTCTTGCTCACTGGATACACTCGACAACGACGAAGGCGACGAAGACGAACCCCCCACCAGTACCGGAATGGGAAAGCAGTGAAAGTTGCCGCCGCTACTCACGTACACATGTGCAAGGGTTTGGAGCGTGCAGCAGGTCTTGGATAGGCAGTTGATTCTCACGGGCGAAGCCTCTTGGTGCGCCAAACAAGCAGTCGGTACGCGTCCTCCGTTGCGCGCTGTCTCGATCGGACTGAGCCAGTTTCCGGTGTACGGCGAGTGTTTTATCAACTTTCTTTCTCACTCGCGAACGCTCACGCCTTTGTGGGCACCAGGGAGGGTTCAGTTTGCGGTAGCTGCCCATCTCGCTACGCGTTCTCGTCGTGCTGATCTGTGCGAGCGATCGCTTTGCCGGCATTACTCATCCCATTTCGTGGTGAGATGATGAGAGGAAGATGAGCATGGTGAGATGAGATTGTGTAAAAATAAGGGAGGCTGGATTTAGGTGATCCTCTTCATTTTCGTAGAGTTGCTTTTATCGGTCTATTTTGTTTTGTTATTGATTTGTGTTAATATGCCCTGTAATTTCGTATTTTACACAGTTTCTACTTTGATCGACATTTACCTTTTTGATATATATGATGATTTATTATCAAATGTAGTCACCAAACTTACTCACAGTAAAACGATATCGATAGACAACCAAATATTTGGTCAGCAAGACGGATAGAGTCACAATAACTTTACATTACGTATATACAAATCATGTACGTTGTCCTTCACGAGATTTTCTATTATGCTATGATCAGGAATGTTGACCGATCTTCAAAATGACATAACATTACACTTCAATTTAAATTCGAGCGAGAAGAAGCTGTGCGATCTTCTTCTTCTCCTTTGCATAACAACGTCATATAAAGCCAGCAAACGTTATAATTTTGTCTTTTCTTAGTAAGACTAACCCAAAAAAGTAAAGTATGGAACTACTCACATTCCTTCAGTAACTATTTCTTGAGAAACATTACAGTTTAAATTATATTTAACAATCACAGGCATTCGGCAAAATATTGGACAATATAGCTATTGGACAAATATTGCTGGAAAGGATGTTTATCCTTTAATAGCAAGTTTAGATAGCACTTTCTAAATAAAAGATTAGTTATTTTAAGTAAAATCTGGCAATTGTGTATAAAACAATGTTTTAAAAACATAATATTTTTATCGAAGTAACACAAACAGCAGTTTTCTACACCGTAATGTGCCATATGACACATACATATGATATGATACATATGAACACATATGATACATATGAACAGTTACATACATATGATTTTCAGCAGGCAGAGTAAGTGGAATTTCACATTTTCCAGCTAAAATACAGTATAACACGGTTTTGTTTATTAAATTTGATACATTTATGCAATTTATCATTTATTCAATCGTGCAGAAAATGCTGATATCTCTGGCTTTTAAGCGGTTTTATTTTTTAGCAAAAATGCAATTCTTGAAGCAAATTGTACTGATTTGACAATTGATCTGTCAAATTTAGTAGACCGCGTAACTCCGAATCTGTGAAGTCGAGAACCGCGTAACTAGGAAACAAACTGTATTGGAATACCACTTTCTTTACTTCATTGATAATCTTACTCTCGCAGAGTTTGTTAAAAACAACTGTCCACTTGTTTATTACACTAATCTCTTTGAAAAAATTGGACACCGCTATTTACCATTTGATCACACATCATCTGCTGGAAACTACACAATCAAATTTAATCAGCCACTATCCTAAACTCGATCGAAGCGGTTGTCAAATATGACATAAAATTGTGGGTTCCTTGGATGTATAACATGTTGCCATATTGTACGCATGAAATGCACTCGGACACACGCATGAAATAAATTCAAGCAACCGTTGTATTTAGGCAACTGCAGCATGTGCATCATATAATTCACATACATTCGGATAAGCAGAAGCTTTGCACAGGTGGCTGCCCGTAGGCTCAACGCTTAGCATACGTTAGTATACGCTTAATGACGACCGGAGTATGATGAGCTTAAGAACAAAAAAGTAATTACGCTCCGATCGGATAAGGATGTGGTTTCTAGGTGAACTCGATTTGACACATCGCTTACTCCACATACGATAAACAGGTACACGTATCAATCAAGCGTCATCGTTGCAGTGAAAGTGCATCATGCAGTTTAATGCTGTTGTTATATATTTTTCTGCACTCTCATGCATCTAAACGATCGATCAACAGGAAAACCTTGTTCACTAATCCTGTAATGCATTAGAGCCACCACAAAAGCACCCATGCAGTACAATACAATTGTTCTGTTTTTATTGTGTGTTTGTTCTGTTCGTTTTGTAAACAACGCCACTTTTTAATGTAAATCAACTAGCTGCCGTGAATTATTGTGCAAAAGCAAAACTTCGTACTTACTGAAGTACATCATTATTAAGAGTGTATTCATTGTTCCCATTATATGCACTAGTGTTAAGCGCCTCTTGATAAATATAAGTAAATTTCGATGCTTTGTGGTGTAGACCAAATAGAACTAAAATTATTTTAATGATATTTTATACTTCACCAGTGTCTATAATTTATAACACTTCAAGAGTCTCATTCAAATAACGCGTAACATGTGTCACCTTTATTCGCATAATCACATTCACATAATAAACAGTCAAAAGCTCAGCTCTGCACTCAGCAACAGTCAAAAGCTCTGACTTTCCATAGAAAGCTCTTTTAAACCGTCTTTGTCTTTTCAACAGGAAGACTATTGTTTTCATCACACGTAATTATACCAAGAGCATAGGCGGATTTATCCATCCGGGTGCCCTAAGCAGGGGTTCAAAATGTGTGATTTTCTATCAAAATGTATAGAGAATCAGGTGTGTAAACATTAAAGCGCTGCTGCTTTCATTCAATGTTTTCCTTTAAAATCTCTAAAATATAAACCAATATCAACAACTATTACTCCATTCCAATTTTTTTTCTATATATTTCTACGAACACCATATATCTATACTTGGCAGAGGAACCCTTCATGACAAGTTTATTCCGTTTTAGTGACTCACTCGTTTAACGAAAAACTAGTTATGTGGGAGGCTCTTTTCTATGTAACTTGTTTGAAAAGTAAAATAATTGGTTCCAGGTATAAGGCCGTATACATATCTAAAACAAAGGAAAGATCTTCATAATACTGATAATTTTAGAGAATATGAGTGGTAAACTGTTTTTGTCATTATCACTGACAATGTTACTAGATTTTTTTGCCGTTTTTTTTCAGTTTTTAATCATTATGATCGTTTTATAAATGGTCTTTTTATTGGTATGTCAGTTAGTTAGTTAGAAAGCTAAAAAAGTTAGTTGTTCTGCTGTTGAAGATTTCAAAATTTGTTATGGTAAAAATTTGCACGTATAAAAAATAAAAGCTCAAATAATATTTTTAAACATCATGATAAAGTCCTTGGCATAAAATAAGTACTACACCTGCACACCACATATGTAGTCATACTGAACTCCTCCAACTTGCCCTTTAAAAACACATTTGTGCATCACACAATACAGGGTTTACCTATCTAATCCCTATCCACCTATCTAAAATGGGGTATGTGAAGTATAAATCGGGCTTCGAAAACAATGAGCGGCCAACTTAGCATTTTCTTGTTTTATAACTGTAAAACAAAGCTTTTTAGGGTGTAGTTTAACTGATCTGTAAGAAAATTTCATATGATTAAGTTGAATAACAACTTAAACAAATTCAATTTTGCACACAAGATTTTTGCGAACAATAATTTTGTGACCAAGATATTTGTGACCAAGATCTTTGCGACCAAGAATTTTGTGACCAAGAACTCTGTAACCAAGATTTTTGCGACCAAGATTTTTGCGAACAAGAATTTCGCGATCAATATGTTTGCGACCAAGAACTTTGTGAAATGAATCAAGCAAAGAAAACGTTCCAAATCTGCAGACCTGCAAAATATCAGTACTGATAAAGGTTGGTCTACCGTGATTCAATTACCTGATCAACTTGACCGCTGTAAAAACCCTGACCTTTTATTTAACCTAAAAGGCACATTTGGAAAGTCTAGCAAAAAAAAACTGTTGTGAATTGTATTCATTTATACTTTTGTAATTGTGAAGAAGATTTTGCAGTTCATTAGTTTGTTCAATTACGTATATAAGAGGTAAAAGAAACTGCACAAAGTTTTATAATTCTGATGCATCACTTTTATTGTTTCACGGACACAAAAAAACACTTGATTCCAAATGTTCCACGTTGATCATTCTGTACTTGTGTATTTGTAGACTTGTCATCCTTTCCATCGAGACAATCGATAAAGTTCTTTAAAATGTTTACCTAATTAAACGAGCTAGAAGAAAAAAAAACTTCATGCTTCACCGTTATAAGTGTTTTTATTGCTATTTAGGTAAAGTGAGAAAGTATGTTTAGGCTTTCAAACAGTCTTCTTCAAAGTTCTTAGTAACTTTTGATATAAAAGTGATGAACAAATACCCCCAAATACTTGTAAATATATAATTTGAGATAGATTTAGTTTTTCGTTCATGCGTGAATTGAAAAAAATAAAATAATCGAATATAAAAGTGATACATTTGCTAGAGAGATTTTGGGGATCCCTTTTGGCCGGGGCCTCACGTAGCTGCTCAGTCCACTAATAGGAAAATTCTCCTCTGGACAAGAGACAGCAACAGAACAAACGTGTATATTATTAATAACATTAAACACACTTAACAGCACATTGAATTACGAATGTATTTATCGTTCTTTTTATTCAAATTTTCTGGTTGAAGCATTTTCTCCATAACAATCTGACAGTTTAGTTATCTAAGCTTTAATAAATAAATAATTTAAGAATACATTTTGGCAAGAGAGAAACGACAGCTCACTAACAGTGTTTAAATAAATAACTTCATAAAAAGACCCCTAAATATACCTTCGAGAGGGCAAGTTTGCATAGGCACAGTTTTTGTCGGAAATTGCATACCCTTACTAATGTTCTTAATTAACTCTATTCTCCAATCAAAGCTCAGTTGGGCTTTTGTCCCGAGTAGGGAAGATCGTACGATCGGCCATATCCGCCGTATCCCGTGTGACCGTGTCCCACCTCATCGTGTTCCGAGTGCGAGTGAGAATACATCGGTTTGGCGACAATCTCGTACGTCGTTGACTTATGACCACCGCCGCCTCCACTAGCCAATGACTTCAGTCCAACAATGGCCGCCAGCATCAACGCCAACAGTCCCGTCATGAGCGCTTTGCCAGCGATCAGTGCCAATGCTCCCAGTCCGATCGCCGCCAGTGTTCCTGTAAACGTATACACGAAATTCATTAGCATTTAGCACATTGAGAACATCGAAACCACAACCCTATACGCACCTTTCATCATCATGGCACCGGCGATGAGAGTTTCCAGTCCACCTTTCTTGCCCAGCTTGCCCTTGCGTCCGGCGAACACTTCTCGTGCCTTCTGGAACGCATCCCCGTCGACAAACTTCAGCCGCAACGAGTGCGACTGCAGATAGTCGTTCAGCTTGGTCAGCAAAAACTCGTCCAACCGTCGCTCCGGATTCGTCGGGAAGATGCGCGTCACCTCAGCAATTAGGTCCGCAGTACGGGTAATATTTGCACCCGGATCGCGCACCACACTAATGCCTGCCATCAGGTTGTACTCTTTCTGGTTGGTGACACGCTCCAGGAAGGACACTAGCTCCAGCTTCAAACAGTTCACGCTGTACCGCTGATCACACATTTTCTTGGACGAGGAAAACACAGACCCACCGCCATTGCCCGCAATGGCTGCTTCCGTGGCGTACATCCAACTCGCCAGAACCAACACTGCACTGAGAATAACTTTCGTAGAACGCATTGTCGCTATGTTGAAGTACTGCTGCTGAAGGCACTACTCGGTAGCACACAATTGACAACTGTTTCGGAAGTCGAACACTTGATCACTGACGAAATAACCATCGACATAGCGTACTTTTATACGATCTTGCGCACTTGCCATCGATCATCCCGGTGTTTGTCTCTCCCGAATTTCCCTCGCCAGGGCAGGGGAGAACCGCAAAGATGAAAAATGATGCCAGAACCAGGGCCGAGGGGAAAGAAGAAAGGCGAACAAAACCGTACCGCTTGGCCCTAGATCGTTTGCCTCACTAGACCCGTGGACGCATTTTCGCTGAGGTTTGTTTAACGCATGATTAGGTTTGCTGGTGCGATCGCGAACCCCTCGGAGACACCTGTTTTGTGGCAGCCATCTTTCGTCTCCTTCCGTTTGCTACTTGATCTTGGCCTTGCCACCAGTGAAGAACCAACGGTGGGCATTACGATGCGAAGAAAGGCAGAAGGAGGAGAAGGAAAACTTTCTGTGGATGGTAATAAAGAGGTAATGATCAAGATTTTCGCGGTTCAATTAGATTTGTCGGTATGAAGTGAAAAGCTGCTCACACTCTCCACGTGCATACGCTTCTGTCTGGGTTCTGTGGGTTAGGGGGAGCTCAGAAGAAAAAAACAAAGCAAAAATACAACAACTCTCCAAAGAAAGGTACTGTTTGACGCGCTCCAGCTGCAAGTAGCTTCGGGACACCATTGCGACACAAATTCGAGCAAATCCACTTTAGTGTACGGGCTATGAAACGGATCGGCCTCATTGGGTTAGTGAAGCGTACCGTAAAGCTTTTCCCTTTCAATGGCGGGCATTCCCCTGTTGAATGTGGAGCAACCGATCACCGTACGTTAGCTGGGTGTACGCGTTTTTGTCATTACACGATTATTAACCAAATATTCTACCGATTTGTTCGACAAACTTTCACGCCAAACCAATGGAAACCATTTGCATGCAGTTTTTCGGATGATCGAAAGTTCCATTTCTTTTATGTTATACACAATTGTGAACTAATTGTGACATTACAATGATTTATGTTCTTTAGAGACATGTTGTAGTTTTTCTTTATAAACCTACTTAATGTTAGTTTTCAAGTAAGTGAATGTGCATAAGACGGTAAAGCCACATGTACTCACATCACTAGCTTAGTATTGAAATGCCTCTCAGTAACGTTATATTGAAACAATACGGAGCGCGCACTGACAAGTTTGAGGGCGCCTTCCGTAGTCCTCGGGTAGCCAAGGAACCGGTAAAGTAGTAGTTCCCTTTAGTTCCTTGCTCATCATGCAAAAGACCTTACCGAATACCATCGCTTTTAAGAAACTGAGGCATGTCCTCCCGCAATGTAAATTTATTGCAAGGAAGTTTTAATAATTTAGAAGTTTATTTAATGACAACATTTGTTAGTAATTTTAGTATAAACATTATTTCCAAGATCTTTTGTCATTCTCAAGCCTTCATTCTAGCGACCTATCAAAATAATTCCTCATGTCATGTTGTCCTGTGCGCCACTATGTATGCAAATATTTTTTATGGTTTGATTGGTATGATACTTTTAGTACAAAAAATCAATTTCAAAGTATACTTTATCCATACCAAGAATGCTGTATCATTAATGCCAGTTAGTAAGTAATTAGTATTTAAGTAAGTATAGTAAAAAATAGCATAAACCACTCAAAGACTGTACCGAAGCCTTATCTCTAGAATAGAATAGCAAGGGATGTTTGTACTTATACCAAAAATATTCTTTTGAAAGCATAAAAACAGCAAAAGATTTAAAAAGCATTTTTTGATGGTACTCTGCATAGAATATTGAAAGCAAGGCAGCACACAAAATTCTAATATTTTAGTGAAGGTATAAAACGCAGTGGAAAATACTTTGTATTACTAACTGCACTGTTCAGATCAGTGCTCATCACATAGCATCGATAATCAATCAACTGATGTTTATTGAACATCAAAATCAAGATGAAGGTAATTTCGATCCACATGAGGTAAGATGTATCAATTTTCTGTCGTGCCCACATCATCTCTCTTTGGTGGCGCGTTCCAAACAAATCCAAATCGTTGGCTTAATACACCGTGCGTACGTGTTCCCCACATCACCAGTAACCTCGAGCACACTAACCCCATTCGCGCCTGCAAATGATCGGTCAGTGATCGATCGTACTTCTGGTACGGTGCCGTTTCTAAATGGGTCATTTAATGCATCTGGAAGGCTAAACAATATGTTTTTGCTTGCTCCCTTCCTCGCTTGAGCATAATCCGTTTTCCGTTACAACTAACAGCCGACGACAAAATACCGTTCCAACAGTTTTTTTTGAGTATGAATTATCTATCTACCCAGTGCTGATCCCCAGTAGCGAGCTGCCTAATTTTCTTCCCCCCCAAAAGAGCCGTCCTTTCGTGCTCCACCCGGAATTCAAACAACGCCGTACACACACTGAGGAACACGCCCATACACATAAGCACACACAATGAGGGTATTCATTTGCCTGTACGCCTTTTATTTACACATCCATACATTGACAGTCACCATCGGTGTGCCGGTAGCACATCAAGCAGGTGCGTGCGGAAGGGCCATGTTCGTTCAATAAATTATTAAAATTAAGCAAATAAATAAAGGCTCCTTGCCGTCGTCTCATTGGTGGAGCGTTTTGGTTGCTGGTTGGTAGCTGAGTGAACTAGGAACGGTCTGGACCGATTTCCTGTTCTTGGTCCTTAGGCAATGGAAGCGTACGGGTAGGCACCGTAGGCCAGCTCGTGGGCGGCAGCCTGTCCGTTGCGGTTCCAGTCCTGGTGGACGATCTCGGCGTTCACGGGCTGGGCGCTAGTGATGTAAGCGGTGGTCACGCGCTCCTGCTTCTTCTGGAACAGATCCTTCAGCACGGTGAAGACTGGGAAAAGAAAATATAAAATGCGTTCAACTTTAAACAATACCACCCGCTTACACACTCTGCTGCGTGTACTTACTGGAGAACTTGAGAGCCATCAGCCCGGCGATCAGGCCCTTGAGCGAGATGAACTTAACGATGGCCAACAGGATGGGCAGCACGACGGCCATCTTCAGCTTCATTGCCAGCAGCAGAGGCAACAGCATCTTCTTCAGGCGGCTGCTGCGAGCTTCTGTAACGATCAAGAAAAAAGAAAGTTTTAGAAAGCGTTATACCAAAGCTCTACGATCGATCGACAAAGCTTCAAGTTTTCTCTGCGATCGCATAAAGCTCTCACTTCAAGGAGATGAAATGCTATGCAACATTTCATACAATATAAAAGCACTTCAATGTTGCATGGAAGATGGGGATTTTTTATGTTCCTTATCCTATTCAATGGTTATCCTATTACAATAGTTTTAATTGCAATATGATTTAATAATTTATTTCTTTTAATCTGTGTCTAGATTCCATAGATTTAGATTGTATATATTTTTTAGTTTATTGATTTTAATAGAGACCTTGGCATATTGACTGCACCTCTTCACCTCGTCAAAGATTATTTTCATACAGTTCATACAATTGTACAATACGACAACATTATGTACTAACAAAACGTTCCAAAAACATAGTAGCTCGTGCACCTTTCCCCAACTAAACTGACAGTATTCATTCAGCATTCTCTTAACCTTTCATGGAGTCAAATCAATTTTAAATACCTCTTCAAGCCTCCATACAAGTACCCGCGATGACTAAATAACTTGAGCAACTCGCAAAAAAAGGCAACACGCAAAACCTCTCAGCGGCTGTGGCAAGCTAATTTTATGGAAGAAAAGTAAATAATTTTATCCCGTGAGAGCACCAAGCCGCAACAAGCCGTGAGCAAACACGCATCAAATCCACCTTCGGCCATACTTTCTCCCATTGTCTGGGCAATTATGATCCCAGCGAAGATCGCGCAGCCCCACCCCAACACAGGATGGTGTATCAATGTCGCCCCAAGGCCTTGTGCTCGCCCACTCACATACGCGTCTTCCCCAAAGCGTGTCGCTGTGTATTGATTTTGGGGGAAAGTTGCCTTCGGCCCACAATCGCACGTCTGTCGCTGTCCCGCAGCGAAGTTCTTAAGCGCCTGCTCGAATCGCGCTGGACGCACTTGTTGGTCGCGTCCGTGGCTCAGCACGCCAACCACCCGACAAGGTGGCCTGTGCCAATGACCCAGAAACGCCCGACAACAGCGAAGCAGAACCGAACGCGAACACTACCCCGTTCTCGACGTTCCATGCGTGTGTGTGTGTGTGTGTGTGTGTGTGTGTGTGTGCGTTGGGAGTTCATCGAACCGAAAACATGCTCAAAGCCCGACTGTAGTATGTGTGCTGTATGTATGTGTGCGAGATTTTTTGTATCCCTTTTGCTCGCACGATCGTTTCTCGTTGGAGCTCTTCCACCCGAACTCAAAAGATGACGATCGTGATGCTCACACGCAACGCGTTCTTGATCATTTCTCTCTCCCATTCCCAACTCGCCCGTACGACTGTACCCAAAACAAACGGAGGGAGAACGCAGGGTGCTACGCTAAAGGGTGTGCCATAGTTAAACATAACACCCAAAGAAGTATGTCTTTGGAGCGACTTTCCCTTTTTTTCTCGAGGAGTCTTTTTGTCTTTTTTTGTGTATGGCTTGTCTCACATCCTCTCTCGCTCTTGCATTCTTTCGCCTTCCTCTGGGGTGTTTCATATTTAATTTGTAGCTCCTGGTTGCTGTTGCTGCTATTGTTATCCGACGCTGTATGGGGCGGCTCCAGTGTGGGCTAAATATTTTGGAGAATTTTCGAAAGCCGGATCCACCGGATCCCAAAGTGAAAGTTTTTCTGATGCTTTGGCGAGCAGCGAGCCGGGGACAGGTATTTTGTCGAGCCGCAAGTGTCCTGGAAATATGCGCACCGGCACAGGACACCGAACAGTGGGAAGCGTGCAAGTAAAGCGAATAATAAAGCCCCCCGGTGCAATTACTCGAACGAGATGTTCATTAATCTGCACGGGGAGTTGCGCACGGTGCCGATGCCGGTGCGTTTTAAATGCAGTCTGCCTTCTGAAACCGGGGTCGGGCTATTGCGCGGCTTTTGCGCGGCTTTCGAGCGTTCCCTTTATTCTGTCCCATTGGCCCATCAATTTTGTTCACGGCCTTAAGCTGACCCATTGGTGGCTTCTCGCGATATTTAAAAACAACGAAAATATAATTAAGAAACTATGTACAGAGCTTCAAGCTGAGTTATGATGGTTGCGGTGCATTTCTTAACATTAACCGAGGCATATCATACCAGCGTAAGATTAGCCGAATTACTGTCTGTGCCCACCGCGTCCAGAACATCTTCGTTCCGCAAGCTAAGACGGCAGCACGACGTAACTTTCTCTTTCGACCGCGATATGCCCTCTAGGGAACTGGTTCAGTGTACCCGATCTCTCCTGCGTTCTTTAAGAACCTGTTCCCGATGTCGATGACCTATTCTAATCGTTCTCACCTTGGGGCTTCATCTTCGAGATCTTTTGGATGAAGTGAAAGTTTATTCTGGAGCCCAGAGCAAACAGGGCAATTTGACCCCCATCGTCCGTGCTCAGACATGATCTAAACCATAGCCAACCTTGAACCCATACACCCTTTGCTGGATTATGCTAAGAAAGGTAATGACCATTCGCTTCCGTAACATCTATGTTAGGGTATACACACACAAACGAACAATAAAAAAACCTCTCAAAACTACACCAAACATGAGCTATCTGTACGTCCTGCACCCCTAAAATTCCAACGAAAGTGAACCTTTTTGTGAAAGTTTTTCGTCGTAAAAAAACTAAATCGGTGAGGGACGCAGATTGCATCCCGCCTTCTAACTGGAGCGACTGTCCGTCCCGCAGACACGGATAGCACGGTTACGTACCGCCCAAAGGAAAAGAATCCTACCCCAATATACACAATTCGCGGTTGAGATCGGTGATGCATGCGGCCTTGGAAGAAATTCCTGCACAAGGGTGCACACAAACATGCGCAGTGAAAGATACCTGAACTACAAAACGACCTCCACCAAGCGGTAAGAGATGACGCTAATCTTTGCGTTTCCTCTTCACAAGTTCGCCTTTCTCCCGAACCAGTTGGCGGGGGGATTGCAAAATACCTTTTTTTTTTTAATGAAACCTTTGTCAGAAGCCATGTCTGGGAAAGATGGGTCGTTCCCTGCCGCTCGAATGATGAAATAGACGGCCTCCGATGGCCTAATCACGCATGGTGAAGGAACTATTCCAAGGTTATGAAATCTCTCACCGGGATCTTGTGCAGGTTTTTATACAGGCCTACGGATGAGGGTTTATGTTTTTGCGATTTTAAATTACATGCTGTAAGGCACGCGATCACTGTCAACGTTTGCTTTGCGTCGTGGCATGCGGCAATATGTTGAAGCAAGTCTCAAGTAGTGTCTTGATGGAGAACTAAGCTTTAAGACGGTCTAAAACCACATCAGTTTTTGATTATTCCAAATCGTTCCCTGTTCTTCACAATCATGTTGTGAAATCTGTAACTTTTTCTGTCTTATTTTTCTAGTTGCTTCATTACATTATCACTTCACACTTTTAAAATTCAATCTTTTAACCACTTTGGTACTTCTCATCACTTTCTGGTTTCTCGAAACCATCCCAACCCGGACTATCATTCACCACAAACACAGCAAGGCTCTCACCTTCAACGGTGTTCTCCTCGGACGGAACGCTGAACTTGAGCGTGTGCGAGGCAAGGTAGCGGACCGCCCGTTCGGCAAGGTCCTCGTTCGAGCGGGCGCCGTAGGCACGGACCTCGTAGTCGTTCGATCGCTCCACGGCGAGCCCACCGAACAGCGGGAACCGGGGCTCGTTGTCGATCTCATTGATCAGGTTGATCATGGCCGATTCCTCCTTGGCCGAATCGGCGTATGCCACCGCACCGAAGGCAACCACCGCCAACGCGGCAACCAGGAAACAACGCTTAGCGACCATCGTGAATGGAAGGATTCGAGCACTGCACTTAGTGGACGGTACGGAGAACAACACTTGCACTTTGGCTGCTGGTCGGATAAGCTAACACGGACAACTGATGCGTTAATTTGCTATTACGATGCTATTTATGCGAATTCAATCGAAGTACCGATCGCCACAGACCTGGACACACGCTCGAACAGTTTTTCCAGCGGAAGGGGTTTCCCGGTTCGTTCCAAAACAGTCACCCCCGCCGACCAAAAATCGTACGCCCATTTGTACCAGTGTCTAACCGATGTGTTTATGGGGCGAAAACTATCCTACAGCCCGAGCGAGCCCTTGCCAATTGTGTATGCAGCGCGCGTGATCCTTGCCGTGATCGCTGGAAGTTCGTCCCCTCCCACCAGCAACATTCATCCTCATCGACCAACGCTGTGACCGTTGGCGCGATTTTGGGCATGTAGGTAGATAGCACGGCCAGCTGTGTACCCTGTACCCCCGTGGACTAACGGTAGCAAATCATAACCGACCAACCGGCCGATCGACGATGCGAATGTGTGCCAGAACGTGACAAGAATCCAACTGGAATGGCTTTGGAGCGGCTGGAATGTGGCATCGTTTCGCTTCCGACTGTGGTAGTGGTTTAGTGTTTTTTTTTTTTGACCGCACAATTTCTAAGCTCGGCGATTTCGTTTTCGTTTCCATTGATCCATGCCCGAAGACATTACTCCAACCGCTAACCAGACGAGGCGTCTTCATTGAGGGATCGCATTTGAACTAATTGTGCCCCCTCCAGGTGCCATTCCATGCCGCTCTGACCGGTGCCCATTTCTCCAGCACTAACCACGGCTCGGCTACAGTGCCTAACCTTTTGGTTAATAATTGGCGCTGTGTCCATTTCGATGCTAAACAACATTTTGATGGGCTTTAATAAGAGCCGCAGCAGAGAAATTCGGTGTTTCGGTTTATTTAAAGTTATGCATCGGGTGCGTCGAACGAGCTGATTGAGATAATTGCCCAGCACACCATGGGGGGAGGGCATATTTTTAAAATCCTATTTGTTTTTTTTTTTGTTCGACGGGGCTCTTGTTTCTAATGTGCCGCCCGAGGGCCAGTCTCGATCGAATGCACTTAGTAGGCAAATAGATGGGAAAAGGTTCATGCTCTCTTTTGAGCAAATAGCTCGACGGAAATGAAGATGTACTCTAGTTTGGTGCATTATTGTTTGGAAATCATTATCGAGATTGGCATCGCTCCCTCCTTAGCTTTTGATTGATTGAGGTATAATTTTATGATTTGCTCATGCTCCTTAGCCTAAACCACATATTACATATAAAATTCCGTTATTCCGTAAATTTAATTTTAAAATATATGGGATTTAATTTTGAAACCATCCAAAAACAAATGATTGATTTCAAAGTAAAAAAATATATTTATTTAATCGCTTACTTTTGACTGACTGAGCTAATACTACAATATTAATAAAATATGTTTGTTTTCTTGTTTAAGACAACTGAAAGTCGTCTTCAGCGCTAGTTTGCTATTATTATTGTTATTATTGTTATTATTTTTTATTATTTTTATTATTATTATTATTATTATTATTATTATTATTATTATTATTATTATTATTATTATTATTATTATTATTATTATTATTATTATTATTTTTATTATTATTTTTATTATTATTATTATTATTATTATTATTATTATTTTTTTTTTTTTATTTTTTTTTTTTATTTTATCATTGATTGTTTCCTTCATTTTGATATCAATTCTTTGGCAGAATGTTTGATCTTATTTTCTGAAAAGTTTTTATTTTTCATTTTAGTTTAGCTTTATAATTATTTAAACTATCTCGTAATAATATGCCATATTTAAATATTTGATTATTAGTTGCTTGCGGTAGTAAGTATTTTAATGACGAATTTGTTTGTGATCAATTAAAGTGTTACTAACAGATAATCTGCAAAATAAATCAAATTCCACTTCAAACAGATACTGTGTAACCCTCCAAAACATTCCATTATCGCTCGTCTACGATCGCTCGTGCCAGCCGTCAGCTCCATCGCATTTTTAGTACACTGCTCACCTACATCTACCTCTGCCCAGGCATGCATGAGTAACGAATTAAAGCTTGCGGAAACAATGTCACATTGCCATTTTCCTGCAACCTTAAAGCTCTCCCAACGGTCAGCACATTTTTGGACAAGGCTCGCAGAAAGAAAGACGAAACGGGCACGCACGGTCCCTTACCGGGCGAAACGCTTCATTCCGAGTTCCGGCTGTCTCATCGAACAATAGGACGCTTCTTCGCAGACTTTCCCTTTCGGTGCGGATCCGGCCAGCTCGTGCCGAAACAACAAAGCCGTTGCAAGGGATGATTTGTTTCTCACATTTCTACGACCTCGTGTGCTCTCTTGTTAAAGAGGAAGCTCCCTCTTTGAAAAACAGAGGAATAGTAAACAGTTTCCCAGATTACCACGGAGTGTCATTGCTTTCCCCCGAAAACAAAAAAAGGAACTCTTCCCTTCCACTTTATCACGAGTAAATGAACCCATCCCGTGCTCTGCTCGCTTGAAGTAACCTACTTTACTGTTGAACGGTTTTGAGGATTTTGGAAAACACGTTCCTTTAAATGCTACAATCAATCGAACTAGATCAGATCAACCCGTGTTTTTTTCCGACCGCCAGGTCGTTTCTCTACCGACGAAGCGATTAGTTACATTCCTGCTCATCGCTCCGTATCCCCAATCGCGATAGTGCTATCGCTCGAATTTGTGACAATTTCACCCGATGTGCTAAAAAAGAAATTCGGAACTGCCGTCTCCCATCTGGGCGACCCGTTTGCCTGCTGTTCGGTCCTTCCCGTGCGCCATCCACTTTTTCGTTTAACGGAAAAGACCGCCCCGAAAGTAGCGGCAGCCGGGTGCAATAACAGTTAAGTCAACAAAGCTGTCAATCATTTCCATCACTCGCACGACGTTCATGACGTGTCTTCCAAGCGACAAACCCATTTTTTTTAGTTCCGCACAAACTCAAAAGCACTTAAAATCACATAAATAAATGCAAAGCGCGTCAACGACGGAAGATGATTGTACACTATTAGCTGCTCGAATTATGTTTGGGTTCAAATGATTATACCTCTTTTAAGAATGTTAGCAACGAGCGAAGAACCACCATCCCATGCATTTGATGACCTTTTTTCTCAACGGTTACGCGCACGGAAGCCTTGCAGACAAAGAAAGAAAGATGACGAAGGTAGAAGTGTTTTTTTTTTAATAAGTCGTTTTTATTTTTATTGCTGCGTTTATTCCTGACAAACGTCTATTGCGGTCTGCTTATGAGAGTATGTTTGTGTGTTGGTAGGTATGAAACCTGCTGGTTACCGAAGCAGGAACAACAAAAGTGCCTGTTCCCTGCCGTTTCGTGCATTACATTGTAGTACGAACCCCTGTTGCGGTGGTCCTACCTAATCTGCGTTTATTGTTGCCCTGTGTACTAGCAGGTTAATGGTTAACTCGTTTGCCCGTTCTGCTCTATTGTGGGTTAGGTGTGTGATTTTGTTCGGAGCCCTTAAGTTTGGCAGTGTTCGAATTTTGCGTGGTTGCGTTTTGCTTTTTTAATAATTTAATTACATAAATAAAAATAAATTAACTACCCAATTCGGTCTTCGGAGCGGTCGCGGGACTTTGCGGTCAGCTGTAAACACACATACACCTCCCTGGACGCATTCCTGCTCGGTTCAATTGCTACCTTGATCAACTGACCTGATCTCGTTTCACCGCTCTCACACACCCACGGCGGTATCGGTAATAATAAATTACTAAACACTACAAAAAAATATTATTACGTTAGAAGACAAATGGAGCCGCGTGCGATCGCAGAAACGATCGCGCACGGTCCGAAATGGCGCAGTTGTGTATGTGTGTGTGTATTGTTTGTTTGTTTGCTTTGTGATGAGCGTATGTGTGAGCGTCGCTTTCGTTGTGGTGTATGGTGGCATAGAAGCGTCGAAGAATGAGGCTACGCAGATGCGTCGCGGTCGAGCCGGAGTACCAACCCCGAGCTGCACCTCCGTGCCGAGAAAAGGGTACGGTGAAGCGTGAGCGTGAGGTGTGAAGGATCCGGCAAAGAAGAGAAAGCTAATATCGACCCCACCCAATCGCACTGCCGATATCCTCCCCGAAACGTACGCTGCGCTACCCGACCCACCTGATCGGCACTTTTGGTCGGTGTATTTACATAAACGGACATCCGGATATCGAGGTTCCGGGCCGGGCGGAGGTTTGCGTGGGTCCGCTCTCAATTTCGTGCGCGATTGCAGGCGAGTGTGGTGTGTGCGCGAGTGCGTACATTTGGGCCGAGGAGACTAGCGGGTGCTACAGGCAGGTAGGTGGAGAGTGTTGAGCAAGGCGCTGCTCTGGTGGAAATAATGAAGATGCTTGCATCCGGCCCGCTTGCTCCGCTTTCGTCGGTTACAAGCCGCTGCCGATGATGATGCTGATTACGCCGTATGTCGTCCATGACAGATGAGGATAAGACGACTAAGAAGGAAGTAGACTAGATAGTACGTACGAAGGCGAGTTCATCGAGAGTTCAAAGTGTGAAACAGACTGACTGGAAGCGAAGTGACGGAAATCGATTACGGAACCGTGGCTCGGCGGCACAGTCCGACGGCTATTTTACAAGGCTCGACCAAACGGATCACAGGCTCGGGATCCGGAAGCGATCTTGTCCCGCGGGGAGTGTGGGAAGTGGGGTTAACAGCCTTACTGCGACGGTGCCTGCGCGCTGTAGGCGAGCTCCTGGGCGGTGTCGTAGCTGCGAGCGTACGGGTACTGGGCCGAGGCAGCGCCAGTGTTGGACCAGCCGCCGGCGCTAGCACCGGACGACCAGCCGCCAGCTCCGGCCGAGGCACCGCCACCGACGACGGCACCGGACGATCCACCGGCAACCTTGGACAGCAGGTTCAGGGGCGATCCACCGCCACCGCCGAGGAACTTCTGGGCGGCGAGCACGGCAGCCATCACGAACGCGACCTTCGAGACGAGCAGAGCCTTAACGGCGAGCAGGGCGACGGCACCGAGGAACAGGGGCAGCAGGGCGAACAGCTTGCCGCCGAGGGCGAGCACCAGCGGGCCGAGCACCTTCTTCAGCTTCTTGCCTGCGGAGTAGAACGGGTGCATTGATGGAAATTTTGTTGAAACCCCCCGAATGTTGCAATTTTTGTGTTTTTTTTTTATGGCGTGGAGATGTTACCACGAACCATCACGAGATCGGGTTAGCGAGGATTGGGGGGAGGGAGAGTTTATGGTAGTTGGCGAGGAGTTGAAGGGTATAGTAGTAGTGGGTGTACGGAAGCAAACAAGAGGAAGGCGATCGGTTAGTACGGGGAACGGCTGGACACGGTACGCACCTTTCTTCAGCAGTCTACCTTCCTCCAGCGAGCGGGCGATCGTTTCGGTCGTCTCCTCGGGCAGCTTGAACTGGATCGAACGGGCGCTGAACAGGCGCTTGGCGGAGTCGATGGCCAGATCGAACAGGGCATCCGTCTTCTGGTCGGCATCGGCTGGCAGCGTGCTCACGATTTCGTTCTCCGAGATGGCCTTTCCGGTGCGCTCAACTGGCACGGCTGGGTCTCTGTGATGTACGTGGAAGAGGGATATGACAATAGATGTTATTGTGAGTTATTTTACACATTGTATAATGTTGTGGAAATCGTCTAGGTGCTTTGAGATCGACATTATCTTTTAGCATTTCTTGGATTGTAGATCTCTTTTGTTTGAGGGAGTTCTGGATCATTTCATGGCGAGTGTTCAATTAAGTTATACGATGGAATAGCTAAGTAGGGACGAAAGTCAGGTGGCTTAAATCCTTTTCAAGACTGGCATGTAATAGTACAACAATATTTTGTGCAACATTCCAAATATCTATAGACCTTCTTAAGCAGAGCATCAAATCAAGCTTTCTTGGGATCAAGAACAGAAAGAACCTGCGCAAGTTAACTGTCGACCTACTAACATCATTTCTAGTCTGGCTTATGCCACACTTCGTACGAACTCTTCCAAGATATTAATAGATCTTCTCGCCGTTTGTGAAATGCTTGCATTCTAACTGCTAACCCATTTTCACTCGTTCTTTTCACAGCTTATTCTTAGATCATCTTGATACACTTTACACCGTTCCACAAAAAAACTCCACTCGCTAAAAGAACCTTGCTCCGCTATCAGTGTTGAGGTAGGAACATGCAAATCACCTTGTGAAAGTGACACCAGGAGCCAGCTCAATGTTGGCGGCGCGGGCAGCACGGTTCAGGGCGGTAATACCCTTGACGGCGAAGCAGGTAGCCATCTCGTCGCTCTCCAGGCACGATCCAAAGTACTTGGCCATCATGCCGAATCCTCCGGTCTGCTCGGTGGCTGGTGCCGGGGCGGCCATGCCCACGGCCAGAAGGGCAGCGATTGCGATAAACACTTTCATTCTAATGCTTTGCACTTTGCGTTTTGCACGGCAGTTGCTTGGATGCACAAATGTTCTTGCGATTGCTCACTCTTGTCTACACTTTCACACACACACACCAGCACACTAGCACGTGGGGTTCGTTCGGGGGGGTTCTGTCTCGTTCGAAACGGTCACTTCGATCACTTCGCTTGGTAGAAAACCAGAGCTCGTCTTTCTTCAACGATCGTTAATGAATTGTGCCGGTATTCGAATGCTGTAACCCCTTTTTATAGCGACCGACAAAACGTAAAATCTCCGAGCATCACTCCCTCACACACATGCACACACAAACACACACACGCACGACAGAGCGAAGCTCAGAGATGAGAGACTGTGCCAACGCATACACACACACAGCCAGCCCGTTCGCTCTCCCGATTGCTTCTTCAAACAACGAGATGATGATAAATTGTAATACCGAGATATTATGTTAAATAATTTTTCCATCCGAAATGGGGGATGCCTGCCACGAGCGAGCATGCGCTGGAAAGAGAGCGCGCCCGATTTGGGGATGGGGGGATGCACACGAACCAGGGCCTGGCCGCGAATCGACCAACCATGCCCGATCGTGCCATGCCCGCGATAGAGATGCAGAGAGAGAGACAGAGCGTGCACGAATGGATCTGAACGAGCAGGCGATCCGGCTCGCGGTTTGGAGATGATGCTCAACAAAGGCACGATCGTGCGCCTGGGGAGGCCAAAGAAAGAGCGCTATCTGCGGTGGCACTGTGCGGAGAAAGTACAAGTGAGAGAGAGTGAAGCCTCCGAACGGGGATGATACCCTTACTTGGAGATCAGGTGCGGGACACACTATTGTAGTCGATCGCGAGCGTACGATCGGGGTGGAAAGAGAAGAGAGCTTTGGCGTGGAGCTATGATTACAACAATCCGGCTCGAGGGTTTTGCCATCGGGGCGTTGTCATTGTTATCTGCTAAGCTTATAATAGGTAAACTTTAAATAAAAAGCAACAATATGTTTATTACAGTAATACATCATTGATAATGAATTTCGATACAAATAATACCTTAACAAACAAATATATAAATGGAGAGAAAAATGAAACAATTCATAATAATATTAAATGAAATAAGCCAAACAGATTTCACTAGCAAATAAAATAGGTGTATGAAAAAGAAAGACACATAAAGTGTGGCAGCAATAACTACATCATTAAGCATTTAGATGAAAAAGCAAAAAATACGAACAACATAGCAAATTTTGATTAAAAAAGTACAATCAAGGTACAAAGACATCAAATCAATAACTATTTTTATATGCTTCATTTTTTTTAACTTGCATTTTCGCTTGGACATTCTTGAACGGATGAAATTAAATGATATTCACTTAAATTTCAAATCCTTTATCGCAATATAAAATGCTTAACACGAATTTTAGCTAGCATGGAATTTCGACACAGCCTCCCGGCTGGAACGAAACGCAAGGAAAAAGGCAATAAAGCACTAAATGTCGAGAGAAAGAGAGAAAGAGAACATCGACAACACATCGATACAGCCAGATTCGGCAGGAGGGCGTATAGGTAGACTGGAAGAAGAGCACCGCCTGGACGAAAGGAAAACAAGAAACGTGACAATCTGACACTTTCTTTCTCCTTGACACAAACGTCTCGACACAAGCACACAAGCAAACATCTCGAGTCATCATAATCGCCTCCGGGTGGTTTGCGGCGCGCAAGTGTTGCAATTTGGGCCCAGCCTTTCCCAGCCTTTCCGGTGACCTAATCTACCACTTTCCCTTGAGCGAACATAGGACAAGTGTGAGATCCGGCCACCGCGCCACATACCCAGCACATCCCCCGACGCCTACCCTTTCGTGGACATCCTTGCCGGGGCCGGTAAAATCCCTCCCAAGAAGATGTGTGGTCACACATTTCTCTGAATCACTCCGCGCACGGTGGAAATAAATGACGCAATGTGCCGCTTTACCGATCGAGCCGGAACGGCGAAGAAACGAGATGGAGGATCACATTTTTTCGGCTGAACAAAATTATTGATCCCACAGGACAACGCCGAAGGGCCGGGAAGAGCTCCACGGACCGCCCCGAGCAATTTTGAGGACACGCACTGTTTTCACTTTTCTTGTTAATTCACCGCAGTACGATTGTACCTATTTTATCCCACTGCGTGTAAGTGTGAGTGTTTTCATTCGTTAAAATTAAGTGTGACAAAGAAAAATATTTACACGAAGCGTCTTTGCCAAAAGGTATAGACCAAACTGAAAATTTCAATTAACCCGAAGCCATTTTGACAGTGCAAGTGTCCAGAAACTAGAAAGGGAAGAGCACTTGCCAACGGCCATCCAGGGATGACAAGCAGGTTGTTACCACCGATGGACAACTACAGCGGAAATGGGAAAACAAAAGCACCTCTCACGAGGCCCTCGGGAAAAGCCACCAGGCAACGTCTTCCAGCGGCACCGTGCTGCCATATTGCCATTCTCCAATCCGAATGTAACATTTGGTTTTCAAATTTTGGTGTATGTGTACACTCCCCTTTGTCATGCCAATGGTCGCTGCTCGATACAGAAACGAAAATGTATCCCACGCTCTAGCCACACTCACGCCTGCCGCAGTGTCTCGCACGCTTCACATTTCGGCGCGGGCCAAAGATGGGTGAGAAAAATAGGCGACGAACCCGGAATATGCCGCACCGCCAACAAGGGTTCGTCGCTTGTGTTGACAACTCATCCAAGGAGAAAGCTTTGCCCTTTCAGCCAACGCCCTGGCCAGGCCAGACTTATTGTTTGACAAATTCAAACGCACCGTTGTGTGCGGATGGGATACTGTGGCTCTTCATAATGTGTGCAAAATAAAAAAAATAAAATAAAAACCTCCTGCCAAGAGCGAAGAGCCAATAGAACCGAGCCGATTGCTTCGACCGATTGGAGCTGATGATGATGCGTTTTGATGGAATGTGTACGACCGTCGGAGGAATTTGACGAACGTATCTGGGTCGTGCGGGACGCCAAAAGGGTTACGCGCTACATACCGGTATCACCGGTATGTTTGCATGTGCGTCTCATTCGTGAGATATTTGCCTCTTGCGGTATCGATCGTTTTCTCCTCCTGATCGTCGGATGATTTTGTCATCAAAGAATGCCACAAAGCGACACGAAGAGTAAGTGCGTGAAGATAAATGAATACCATTATATCGTGTTTTTAAAACGTTAATGATTGTTGAAATTTCTCTGGCAGCAGCATCACAACAATGTCTCGGATAAAAGGGCGAGGCATTAACACTACAATCTAGCCAGGCAACGACTCGGTATGGCACTATGTTTTATTTTTCTCTTTCATCAACTACTTTTATTTGAAACTTTGTTCATATTTTTTTTACTTTACATTTCGAGCTGTTCTTCCCGTTGCGCCGTAAAACGATCCTTAATCTTTAAATGATAAAATAACATAATATCATACCGATAATGACATTGGATAATAAAAGTCAAACCGAAAGTAGCTACCGTTGCTAAATTGCACAAAAATACAAATTAAGCTATAACTACGTAGTTCCCATCGTCATCTCATTGCGGTCCGGCCTCAACGAGCCCGTCCAGTCCCACTTCATCCCAATATCGTTTATCCAATTTAGCAGCACTCTCTCGCCACTTCCCATAGCAATTCCCAATAATCGCAGTTTAATCTTCAACCATTTCAAATCTTTACAACTGCCTTGCCCTGTCCGCCCGGGCAGATGAGTCAAGCCGGAGATGAGAGAAAGTGCTGCAGATCAAGTGCTGTTGTTCGGCGTCATCGTTTATTTATTTGACTTCGTCCAGCACGTTTCGGACGCTTTCATTCATGAGTTGCGGCCGGTGCCGCACGATTTGGTAGCGAATTGTGCCCGCTGGCCGTTGGCTTGCAAGGGCTGATGTTGACTGAGCAGTTTCACTGAAAATTGTTACGCTTATTGAAAAGCAATTGGGTTTTTTTCATCACACATGCTGTTGGATGAGCAACTGGCTACCCCATATAAAACCGTAACGCTTAGGCCCTGCGTTAGTCCCCGATTTCACTGATTTGTTCTAAATGTCGTCCGCCCTTTCTTCGGCGAATGTTACACCACTCGCTGCGGGTAACCCGGAACCATTCGTAACAAAGGCTACATTACCATCGGCTGCTTTATCACCAGATAAACGCGCAAAAGGCGGATCGATTTGCCTACCGGTGACCGCCATAGTATCGAGCGGAACCGAACCCAATCGTCTTCGGGCGGTGGCCGTGTAATGCGTACGCTCCATTACCTAACAGTTGCTAATGGACTCCGAAACGAAGCGGAATACAAAAAGCCTTTCGCAACTATCACATCACACAGCTGCCCAGGTCGGTGAAAACGAAGGACCAGGGAGAGGGTGGCAAAGCTACAATACACACAGGCTCGCACACACACGATCACATTTCCGCTGCTCTAGTCGAGGAAAGGTGGCAATGAGGAGAGGGTAGGGGGAAGAGGCTGTTGAGGCCGGAACTAGAGCGAACGACGTGAGAAAACTGCCCAATCGCACCAGAAAGCGCCTGCACGTCCGTGCTCCCGTTCCGGGGAGCTGCCCTGGGCCACGATAGACAGACCGATGGGTAAGGCCCGGGAAGGAAGGGTGGGTGGAGTACGGGCAAGTGTTGCTATCAGCGGCTACCATCTAATCGCTGCCTGACCACCACAACGCTTACTGTGTCGATCGCGGACGAGGCTGGTAGCGAGGGGAAATCGTTGAATTAACACTTGCAAGTGCAATTAGAAAGTTTTGGCGTGCGTGCCACCGGTAAAGGCTTCCCATCGCGCCGGATCCGGTGCGATATGAGCCGGACGGAGCTCGTCGATTTATTTACGTTTATTGCTTAATCTTGATTTTCGGATCGCTCGACGTCCACCTTGCGTTCGGGCAGCACTTGTTAATTCATCTTACACCACTCAGCTCGACAAAGCTCCTGCAATCAGTGCGCTTCATTCAAAGACCACCACCACCATCACGGTACGCAAGAAAACCATTTTACCCCTGTCGATGCTTTAACCCGGTGCTAAGTGTTTCCGCAATGGGCGAGAAGTTTTCACTCTCGATTTTCACAACGGCTGGAACGAAGCACCAGCTTGTTGTTGGTGCTTGCTTCTGGTTGCCCGCCTCGAAAGTTCGCCGTCTGCGGTCGCATCAAAGTCACTTTATCAGAATGCTCCGATCAGTTCGAGGTCATTGCACGAAAACGCTCCGTAAAATATCACTTTCTTCTACATTCTGGAGCATCCTGGCCTGGGCCCGGTACGAGGAAGAGTGGAAGCGGCGGCATCCGAAGGGTATTTAAAGGTGGAGGAAAGCGTGGAAAATTGCCGCCGTTCTCGGATGCTGCGCACGACACTGAGCCGATAAGCCTCGTGAACTTCTACACCCGGTAATTATTCACCTCCAATGCGTATTAGTGTAGTTGGGTGTGTGTGTGTATGTGTGTGTATGTATGTGTGTATGTGTGTGAGAGAGTATTTTTTACCTCACTGGTGTTTCTTGTACGTGCTCAAGGTCTGCGTTTAGGGAGGGGAGCTAGACATCGGGAGCCAGAGATCTAAACTTTCTCATCCCGCAACAACCCTGTCAGAATGATCTGGCGGAGGATCAAAAAATCGAAAACGATTCCATGGGATGCACGGCCCCCTACTTAACCCTATCGTAAAATCCCGATTTCTATCGACATTCCCCTTTCTCACTTGCCACGAATAATATCACAACGCTTCCCGATCATCATCGCCGAACGACGACGACTGTTAGGGAGCGCCGACAAGCGGACGCTGCTCTTTCTAATCCTGATGAGCACGATATCGAGGTCAATGGCATCTGGAGAGATGGGCTGAGCTTGACCGTCGTCATTGACCCTCCGCGCCGGACGGGTGCACGAAGGCTGGCCGGTGACCCAACCCAGCCTGAGAGGGACACAATCGTTGTGTTTAGTGTTTATTTTCATTTCCAATCAAATCACTTCGATGTTGTGCTCCGGCCAGACACACGGCGCCTTCGTAGGGGAGTATGCCAGGAGCGTTCGTTCGATTGTAGCATGTTTCTTTTTTCTTTCTCTGGTCGGCATTCCCATTTCGTGCTTCAAACGTTCCCGATTGCGAGTTGAATAGATTGTATGGTTCGGTTCTTCGTTTTTTTTTTCGTGCTGCCCCACCCGTCCATATTCACATCTGGCACGGTTTGCCAAACAGGAAACATTACGCACGGCTCATCTTCCCCACCAACCAGAGCATAAATTGATTCAATTACCGGCCCCACCTAAGTCGCCGATGCAGGCAACACAAATTGGCCCCCAATCCTAGTACTCCGATCAAGTGAGACGATCGTTCCTCGCACCCGTGGAAAAGAAAGCTAAGCCACGCCGAATGGCGACACTTGAGCCATCGTTTTTGCCTGCCCCAAGCGCTGTACAGTATAAGTATAATAAGGTTCATCTTCAATACCGGGATTGTGTGCGAGACGGGACCCCGGGTCACATTGTCCACTGGATCCGTTGGATCGGTTTGGTGGGGCTTTGGGAAATCTCAGTACGCTCACTTTCGTTTCGTAGTTCCTCCTATTGCTCGCACGTCGAGGCAGAGGGACGGGCACGGGATGAGATGGAAAGTGAGCTGGAACATTTTCAATATTAGTACACTCTCACTCGATGTTAATGAAGAGGTAAATAACTACAACGGCCGATAGATCGTACCGAACTGCAATCGCTGCCTTTGCCGGCTATTCAAGTCAATGGTAAGCGACGTGGGTAATGCCATGATGGGACCATTTGGGCCGTTTTGTTTACCTCGATCGATAGTGAGCTTGTGTGTTGTTTTTTTTAATCTATTTTTATACCATCGTTGCAGTTTGGCCAAGCATAAAGTGCAATGTTTACTTGCTAATCAAAAGGAAGAATCGAACGATGCTTTTAATAACAGCTCGTCGTGCTCAGACTAAAAGGTTTTAATATGAATCGTCACATCTTGTAGTTGAATTAACTTTATTTTGTGTTGTATTGTATAACTCATTCCTTCATTCGAACATCATAACACCATTTATAAATCGTGAACATTTCCATTCTGATTAAATTGGTTTGTATTAGCTAGTCTTCAACGCACTTTTGTAAATAGTCAGAAAATTGCATATTTAGACAATTATGAGTTATTTTATCGTAAGAGGAACTGAAATTCTCATTTCAATCAAAGTCAAAGAATCTTATGATACATAAAGAAATGTATTTAAAAACAAAAATTCATGCAAAATAATTAAAACCATGCAAAAAATAAATAAATTGCAGAAAAAATTATTATACACGTAATCACTCTCTTAACCACAATCTGGTCTAAAGGGAACGAGCATTGGGTCTCTTTTATGCCTAAACTGTTGCTTCACAATTCATAAAAATGTTCTTTATCCAGCCCAACACGCGTAAAAGTGCGAGACAAAGAGAGAGAGAACGCAACAAGAGCAATGTAAATGTTTGCCTTATCAAATCGACATTTAAGATACATATCATTATCGGTCTTTCTCTTCCAGCTGCCTGTCCCATCGATCGGGTGCACTTTCGTGCGGAAATAAATTTCCCAACCTTTCATGCGCAATGAGCAAATTAAACACCCATAAATCAGTGCCGGGCGTGCGTTTCTCCTTGCCTGTGCGGAAAGTACAGTAATCGGAACGAAATCTATGCAATATTCTGCACAAACTCGGTGACCTAGGAGCGTTATTTAATTTATTTGACACTTTTCACATCTAATGATAACGTTGCTCATATTTATGAGCGCTTTCTTTGTCCGCACTTGTGTGGTTGGGTGTACGTATGCATTATCCAACCAATGTATTCCCAGCCAGCGCTCGTCGCGCAACTCATCCGTCACTCGGGTCAGCCCAGCCTGAAAGAGAAGCAAACGTATCGATATTTTGCATAATTGATGAAACAAGTTGAAAGCAAACCGAAATTCGCTTCGCAAAGGAGAAATATCGCATACCCTACACACAAAAGTGCACCGCATCCGGCACCGCATCACGGCGGCGGGCCTCTTCCGGCTCCGGCGATCGCCAATTCAATCTACCACCGCACCGCGGTAAGGTCGACTGATTAACGACTGCAATTTACCGGCACCTCCGAACCTGTCAGGCCCAACCCATTGGGCCATTCATCGGAACCTTTAACAGAATGAAGCATAAAACGAAGAAGAAGAAGAAAAACGTAACGACCAAAAAGGGCTCCGAACGCAACAGGGCGACAGACAATAAACGGCGGCGAAAGCAAAAACCCCTCCATCATCAATCCATCGGTCACAAGCCTGCCGACCGGGAATTGGCAGGAAATGCATATGCACACACACACACACACACACACACACACACACACACACACACACACACACACACACACACACACACACACACACACACTGGGTCGTTTTTTAAGACTGCCATGCACTTTTCTGTCACCTTTCGCGCGCTTACACCTAGCTATCCCACACAAACGAAGATAAAAAAAAACCGCGCATCAAACAAGTCACCCCGAATTCTTACCACTACCGCCGCAAACAAAAGACTTGAACGCAAAGGGGAGGAACACAGCGACGAACCCCTGGTGCAACAATCGAGTTTAATTTCGCCGCACGTCCCGTGCCCGTGCCGTTCGGTTGGGCTCGCTCACGAACATAAATCAAATTTCTCCTGCATCCTGACCCGACCCGAGATGCATCGCGGAATGCTGGCCACATTAAAGGGGCGTACGATGCATCCTGGGGTCAGCGCGCGGTTTGGACGGTCTGCGCGAAAAAGGCGCGCATGGTGCAATGGTTGCTGCTTCGCTCGTTCCCTGATTGACCCCTGTTCGATGCGCGGGATGACAGGGTTCCAATCCCGCCGGCATCGCGGATGAGCAGTTAATGAAAACGAACCTGAAAACGATCGAGAAAGTAGCGTGGCGGTCAGTGGACGACTCTGCCACGGGAGGTGCGTGGTACGGGTGAACAACGGGATCGAGTGGGAAAAATTAAAACGTCTTGCGGAGGAATTTCAACAATTTCTCGCAGCCCGACCGCCGCCACAGCGGTGTAAGCGATCCCGAACGCTCGGACAGCACGCGACGTGGTGACAATTATTCAAATATTTCGGAGGATACCGGCATGGTCTACTTATTCACACGCGCTTAGCAACGCGGCACACGATCGTTATTATGTTTTGGATTGGTGGCGATCGAAGAAGCAGCTACATATCATAGGTGAAACCGTGCTATGCTGGTTAATGTTGTTTTCATTTCGCTTTACTTCTTCCAAAGCTGGTAAAGAAATGATATTTTTAATAAATAATTAATTCTTTTATTTCAACAGCTAATTTTGAGCTATACACATCTGTTTTTCGTTGCTCAGAATGCTAATGAATAATGAACAGAAAGCTTTTTGATACATGTCCATTCAAAATGATATCATAAAAAAAAATAAAGTTACAAAAGTGACTGTGACAGCATTGATAAAAGGGAACAAAGAATTAATAACTTTCAACAAAACAACAACAAAAAAAACCTTTCATATTTTAGAGATATCAGTAAGCACTAACGAACACACTGGTACGGTCGTCGTTAGCTGATATTTGCTGTATATTTTATTCATGCCGTAAAGCTATCCTCATGTTACAATCTTACAATCTAAGCATTATAAGTTCATGGAACATGATCTTTACCTGTTAAGGTCGTCCCTTTTTGCTTACACGTTTCCTGTTGGTCCTAGACGACGGACGTTATTGTTTTGCGTTTTCAGTAATGGTATGTACTATACTATACTCTTGACATTTTAGATCCAAAGCTCAATTTCCGATCCTTTGGTAATTGCCACAGAATATGAGTTTCATGATGCATTGCATATCATCACATGAACAGAATATTTATAGCTCGTTAATAGTATTGATTGATTTTTATAGATTCGCCATTTATTCCCGTAATTTGTGACACACCTGAAACAAGAATTTACAGTTGAATAATTGATCTTACACTTTAAAACACATCTTCTTTGCTGGTATAGCTGGTCTAGAATTATTAATTCTAGCAATTAAAATAATTTTTATGGCTAGCATGTATTACATTCTTATCATTCAAATTCAAAATCATAGCACATAGGTTAAATAGGTATAACATAGCACCCATTTAACCCACATTTGCTAAATTAACGCCATTCTGCAATCTACAATTACGACTTAACTAATGTCATTGAAGTATTTCCATTTATCACACAACTCGAGCCGCACCTATTAAAGTTCAATTCAAATGGCAAAGACAACCATCCGTCACCGGCAGTGCTGACCATCTTCTCGCACCTGCTATTAAATCGCAATAAGAAAACTTTCCTTCCGGCACTGAAACACTTGCCCCGAAACACCACCACTTCGCTCGTATGCTAATCGCCATACATCATCCCCCCTGTGAAAGATAGGATTTTGCATCTATTTTCAACACACCTTAAACACCTCCATTCCGCCGATTGCCATTTCGCCGCTCGTCCTATCTTCGCCGATCACCAATCTCGAGTGGTGTTCACGCGGAACGCGACAAGATGATAATTGTATGCGCGCACCACCGAACGAAGATGATCTCGCGGTACCACAGCAACCCTATTTGGGTGGCCTATTTCTTGCGGGACACCTTTACCAGATTAGACACGGTGCAGAGGAACGAAACGGTGCCCTTACCATCCACGGAAAAGTACCGAAATAAGGCTCCGACATCATGTTTTGCGGCTCCGGCAGTGTCCTCCCAAAAGCTGTTTCTTCTCGTCTTTCTGTTTCCGTTGTGTAGTTACTGCGTTCCTCCCACCGTATCGGCTGCCTTCCTCCGAGTGCGAACAGTGCGTAAAGATTGCAGATGAAACACGACAGCGTGCTGTCGATGCTGATGATGCTGACGGTCCCATTCCTGGTCGGGATCCGCCCCGACCATGCTTATGGCCATAAACTTTCTCCTCCGGCAAACAATCGACATTCCTGAGCGCGGTTTCGTCGTGGCGTCGTCTTTTTGTCCTGCCTACTCAGCCTGCTCATCAGCTCGAGCGCCAGCCGAAACGATCCAAACCGCTTGAAACACACGCCTGCAGAGGAATTCGTACTCGAGAACGGCATCTTGTGCACGCATCGAAAGAATGCCCGCGCGACTGCTGCCCGCATTTCGCGCCGGACACATTCACCTACCTGCTGCACCATGACGCGAAGCTGTGGCGTCATTGGCGGGATTACAAAATCGATCAACCGAGTTAGGTAATCTGGTGGCGGCCGGGCACCATTGCTGCTTCCGTTGCATGCTGAGTCCCGGGGATCGCGAGCGCTTCCTGTACGGCCGCGCAGCCGTCAGCACGATCGCCTACCGCGTGCAAGACGCTGCAAAAACAGGCACAAAATACCCGTTTCCAGGGTGGGGATGGATGGCGAGCACATGAGAAGGGATGCAAGTGGGCTCACTGTGGGCACTGGGACAGCAAAACGGTCGAAGGAATTCATCGTGGCGAATCGTGGAGCGTTTAGTGAAAGTGCACTGACACATCGGTTTGCCGCGATTCCTCCTTGATCCTGTTTCGTGATCGGCGGAGGAAACGAACACACACAAGAAAGGGTTGCCAGTAGTCGCGGAAGCCGCCTTCGCGTTCAGGGTCAGTTTTGTGTGGTCGTATCCGGGCTACTGGGTCCCATCCTTCCCGCTCAGCTTACCCAACCTGTCACCCTGTTCGGGGGACAGGATCGTCGTCGCTTTCTATGACGTGTAATTTGGCCCACTTCGGTGGCGCACCGTTCGTTCGGCTGTGTGCTTTATTTTACATTTCTCTGTTCCGCATTGTGCTTACTATTTCACGTTTGCTCGTGCAAGCGCGTGTGTGTGTGTATGTGGAAGTATAACTTTGCTTCGATTCCCCTACGGATCGGCGTTCGATTTGGTTCGGTCGCATTGATTCAAGTTTCAAAATGTATATTTCGTTGACATGAATTCCATCCCCCTGACTAAGGGACGTGACGAAGCGGTGGTGAAGGGTGGGGTTAAATTTTGGTCGATGGTCGTCGTCGTCGACGGAAAACCCCACCACAACCATTTATTTGGGGGGATGAGACGGAATGCTTCATTAGAATTTCACTTTCACCAGCTGATGAGTAAGTCGTCCGCTATCTACAGCGCTGGCGAACCGCTCTCTACCACACAAACACAACCCGTCTGCCGCACTACAAGGACCGGATTGTGCTGCTGAATAATTTCCTAGAGCTACACGCACCAAAACCTCGTGCGGCAGCCGGGGTAGAGTGGGTTGATCCGAAAGATTTCTCACCACCCGCGCCATTTACATTTTTTGACAGCCATTGTGTGTCCCGTTTCTGGTCCCAGTGTGGATCATATTTCAAACCGACTCTTTACCGTTGCTGCTGATGGCACTGGAACATTACCCAGACATTCATACATATTTAGTATTCTCTGCATAGCAAATTTTGTCTTAATTTTATAGGGAAGAGAGAATACTACTTACAGCATGATTAATGAGCAGCTGATGAAAATGATTATAGCAACAGAAGCTAATTGTTGACGATGGAACTATTGTTCATCTTAATCCATGACAACTACGGCCATTATGTTTTGCCGCGAGTAAGTAAGCGAATGGGATGAAGAAGGTAGGATAGGAATAATTTAGCACAAAGATGATCCACATCTGTTTCTCTGCAAAACGTTTTCTTGCTAAAAACACGTGAGCCGCTAAAGATCAGAACTAAGAGGTGTTGCGACTGGAGCACGTCGTAAAGAATGTCAACACGAGTAACACAGCTAATAATCCAGTGCTCGGCAACCTCATGTCTAGCGGATTGAATGCAGCTCATAGCTTATAACGTGATAGGCCCAAATGTCAATATAAACTAACTTGTATTTCGAACATTAAATCCTTAATTTAGTAAATATTAATCAAACGTCGCGTTATAGTATGGCAAATGCCACTTATAAGAGGTTAGTTTGAACCTAGAACAAGTCCCTAGAAACAAAAATAACTGGTTTATTTCTATTTACCTAATACTATGTAACTTAAAAGAGAAAAAGCTCCCCATCCTTTCCATCGGTAAAATAGAAAACAAAAAACTCAATAGCCTCACGATTTGATGGTCCATCCCCATAAAGATAGAAAGCAACAACAGTCACCAATAGTCACCTGTGCTGTTCATTCACTTCCCTAAACAGCGCAATAAAATGAGATGAAAATTGCACACACTCATTTTAATATTTTATTTCCCAATCCCCTGCCATGCCGGACTGCAACGGACTTGCACACTTTCAACCCATCTGCACAATAAAAAAGAAACGCTGTACTGTGCAGCCTCAGCCGCTCCTCATTGTTTGTACAAATGCAATTAGACACGTTTTAACATCTCTCACCGATTGGTGCATGAACGGCCGGAGGAGAAAAAGGCCCCCGTAGGCGGTGTCTGGATCCGCCTCGGCGTGAAAGTGTCACCAGCACACCGCGTCTGCTGAGCAAATATGACAATTTTCATGTCCACCCGTGGCAAACGCACGCACGCACGTGTCCCAACGGCTCCGGCCCATTGTGAAAAAGTGAAATTGGTTTTGTTTGACCAATTGTTGAGTAATCGCAGACACACACACACACACTACGACTTACTTTCCTTCTTTTCCGAGCCCTTTGCCGCCTTTTCTCCCCGCCAGCACCGGATCCGACGGCTCGGGGGCATGTCATAAATATGCAGCGCGTCCGCCTGATGGAGATGGGTTTTCTTCGTCGTCATTTTTCCCAGAATCCGACCGCCCCGTAGCCCCGGCACTGACTGTCGCGCACTTTCGTACACTTCCGCTCGGCGTGCCGCAAGGGTGTGCCGTGTGCAGCGATACATTGCATTGTCTCTTCGAGGGAGGGTGTGTACCCCCAAGTAAAGGTAATTTCAAGGCATAATGTAAACCACTCGATCGGGCAGACGGCGGGACACTCGGAAAGGTTACGTACCGGGGGGCAGGATATGATATGCCTTACATAACGCAACACTGATCGAAAGTGAGAGCAGGCGTTGTTCTGCAGCAGCAAAACCACTTGTCGGGGCGTATGCTCAGGTGAAAAATGATTTTCGATTGCTTTTTTATCTGTGCGAGCGGTGCGATTTTTTGATGTTTTAAAACAAAATTAAACCCCAAAAGGAAGGGTTGCAGGCGCAGCAAACGCGTTAACAGTTTTGTCCAAACATTCATCTCGAGCGTATCATTAGCCTGTTACCGTGTAGCATGGCTGCTGCACTAAGCCTCTCAAAGACATTGAACCATCTGGAAAGCATCAATTTTATTCAATTTATAGTGCAATAAAACATAGAATGGTGAACGCGTCTGAACTTGAAGCATCACCTCATTATATCGCACCGTGGTCTCAGGTCTAAATAAACAGACATTTGTTTGAATAACTTCTTGGATGAACGCAGCACATTCAAACCAGCATAGAGTAGGTGCATACAACGTGTGAATATCAAATGGACAACATACCGCTGGGTTTGAAGCGACATGTATCTGCATAAGGGGGAAATTGAAACCTCGCAGTTGCCAACTCCAAGCGCGACTGTCAAAAAAATCTCTAGTGCGTTTAAGAAAAATAATTCAATGCGCCAGATTGAGCATCGAAGCAGACAAATAGGACAGCATAAGCAAGTATGACGAGACCAAAACAGACGGATGCAAAGAGATTTAGTAGACGTAGAATAAGCACCCGCGTTGTTGCCATGCTTTGGCACTTAAACATTGAAATGATGGAATTCACACACATCAAACACATATACACACCCTTTCAGTACATAAACCAGGAGTTTTGTAAAATAAAAGAAACATTTTTCATCTTCACGATACGTTTAAAAGGTGCATATTGTTATTGAAGAAGTATGCAGTGGCGACTACCTAATGTCGGACTCCTTACGTTTTCCCATATTATTTGACTTTGGGGCACTCTGAACAGTTCTTTAGTCCACTTATCGGAAAAATGTATTAACACTTCTTTGAGAACACTCTTCAGCTATGCTCAGGCAAAAAATCAGACCGATATTTTGAAATATCTATGAAACATATTCATAAACAGTGGCGTATTTAACGGTAAGCAAAGTAAGCAATTGCGGGGGCCCCGCCAATGAGGGGCCCCGGAATCTTTAGTCCATTATCCATAACAGTTGATAGAATATGGCACTGTATTAGCAAGGAGGGCCCCGTGTGTGATGGACGTTGGGGCCCCGCGCTAGACGAACCCTAAGCACTCCCCCCCCCCCCGGCAGCAACCAAATTTAAGTTGAAATGTTACATAATCAAAGACAGATGCCGAGTACCTGCCAGTAATCATGTACAAAGGGGCCTCAACACTTCTTACTGCTTAGGGCCCCCGACACTATAAACCCGCTGCTGTTCATAAATATAATAAATGAAATGGATATGAGTATTGAGGTATGACAGTCGAATTCTTAGCAAAATGACCACGTCGCATTGGCCAATATGGTTCTAAAATCATTTAATCAATCCATCAATCAATCTAGTCTCCAAATTCAGAAAATATGAGAAAATATAAGGTGTCCTACTTTAAGCGGCCGCCACTGTATATGCTAAGTGCATTGGCTCAGAGTCTTTCCGTCGATTCAACTGCAAATAGTTCAAAGAAAAAAAATATATTGCACGACAACCGTCAACTATTAGCGAAAACATTGGTTCATATTACATCAGCATCCAAACAATTGCTGTCAATGCATAGTATCGATCATCATTATCACACCAATATACCATTTTCTTTCTCTGCCTTCTTTGGTTGCTTTATCTTATTTCACACCGTACATCAAACCATACTACCAACGGTTAGTTGCCTCCGTGCTGGAGCAACTGTAAGCAAATGTATTTATTCGACACACTCTACAGCATAATTAACGATGCTCTAACCTTCCTAATACACACACGAGCACACACAGTTGGTGTCGCTCTTACGAGATTCGTATTGAATTGCACAAGCCCTTTCCCCTATGTCCGGTCCCGCGAACTTGACCTGCACCTGCCTTGCAAAGCATGCTACTAGCTTATAATGGTATAAATAAATAAATAATCATAAATTACGGTGGGTTATTTTGGTGGCGCAATTCTTCAGAGTTTCCATTTTCTATCCGCCCATTTGTTTTCGGTGCCAAACTACGATCGTGAGATTGTCATGTGTTTCCTATTTAAATAAGCTAAATTTTAGCATGACATTCTGAAGAAGAAATTTTCCTATAGAAAGGAATCATTTAAATCAAATATTTTAATGTTAATACAAAGTTACTCAGCGCAAATTAGGAATTTCTAGAGATAAAATAAACGAAAATAGTTATGTTTCTGTTTTCGATCTGTTGTACTGCTACTTTTTCGAAAGCATGATGAAATGTAGTTTTTTCCCTGCCTGTCGCGTTCATCATTCATTCGCCTTTTTCTGGATTTTTATTGTCTCTGCTTCTTTTTTCGTTCTTTTATTCTCAAAGTTCTGTAGCTTAACGCTCGTAAATGCTGCATCATTTTCAGCTTCTTCATTTTTTTATCTTTTATCCCCAACGTGGGCATCTCTCAACCAACTGCTCCACCCTGTCTGTTTGATTCTCCTATCGAAGGTTCGTCGCTTGTGCTTCTTCGCTTTTTCCGGGTTGCTTTTGCTCCCGTACACTAGAACTTTCGCTTTCTCCTGCCCATCAGCTGCTGTAGCCGGGGCGGGTTGTTGGCTTGCATCGGCCGCCGATAGCCACCGTACACTTCCCCGTACCGGCTGCGGTTCGGTGGGCCGTAACTCGTCTGCTGCTGCTCTGGTGCTACCCCATATTCCGTTCCACCCCAGCCGGCGTAAGCAGTGGCGTCGTTGTTAGTGCCAGCCGCACCACCATCACTGCTGCTGGCTACAACACCGCTGGCCGGGGCCGATGCTCCCGTCTGCTCGAACCTCTCGCCCCGATTCCAACCGCTCCAACCGTCCCACCCGTTGTCCTGCCGATCGAACTGCAGCTCGTCCGCATCGTCAAAGAACTGTTCCACGTTCTGCACCGAGTTGAGCCCATCGCCGTACGCAGCCACCGACGGTGTCGCATCAAAATGGAAATGGTTGCTTTCGTACCCGAGCGGGATGTACTTGCCACCGAAGTCAGCCATCTGCTGGTGCGTATGCTGGATCTGGTGCGGTGACGAGCCGGCGTACGAATCGAACAGCGACAGACTGGGCGCGATCGGTGCCTTGGTCGTGCTCGTGGCCGACGTTCCGATCGGAGGTAGCTTCATCTTGCCGGATGGTACCTGTTGCTGCTGGTGCTTCTTGTGGAAACCGGCATCCTTGCGAATCGGTATGTGAACCACCTCCAGCTTGCTGCTTTCGCTCTTGTCGCTACTGTGCGGCTGTTGTAGCAGCAGCTTCAAAGCAATCAGCGACGACACAAGCAGCGACTTCTTGCTCAGCAACAAAGATAGGGCTGTTGCCATTACCAGCTTCTTCAGAACGAAGTGCAGGAGTAATGCTTTCAGTGCCAGAATGCCCATCCCAATTGGGACCGCCTTTTTCATGTGCTTTTTCCATCCCTTTCTCTTCTGCTTGCGATGCTTCTTGCCCTTTTTACCCTTTTTGCCCTTTTTGCCCTTCTTGTTACCACCTTCCTCGATGCTGATCGAGTACGATCCGTCGTCATGGCCGCCACCTCCGCCCGCCACCACAATGTTGTTGTTGCTGCCTCCTCCACCACCCTTCTTACGACCTGTGGAAGAGAGTGGTCAAAACAAACAGTACAATCAGAAAAAAGCCTCCTGTCCGAGTAAACGTGAAATTAAATCCAATTTAAACGGGTAAATTGCGAGTGAAAAAATTGCCTCATAACATTACATTACACGCCGCAAACGAAAGACATCAACGATTCAATCAGCAACGAACCGAACCGATGAGCCATGTGTTAAACATATCTTTTTTTTGTGTGTGTGCAATTCAATCACTTAACAAGTGCACCGAGAGCAAACATTAATCTTAACCGGGCCATGCAGGCGTCATGATTTCCACCTAATTTCCTATTCGAGACTATCGGACTGACTACGCCTGCAGTTACGCTCCTATTAGCCTCGCAACGGACATATCAAACGGCGAGCAGGATTTGCTTATGCTTCGGTGCATCTCACTCAAAGCATTGTGAGTGTAGCGGGCTCCCCTCCGCCCGTCGGCATGAACGTTTAGCGAACTGATCGTGCATGGATCGCATTTTTTTTTTTTGCTACTGCTGCGGCCTCCATTTCTCTCTTCCATGCCCCTGCCAGGCAATCACGCGTGACAAAAGTCCGGTGCGTGCTGCGCTTGCATGTGAATGTTTTTGTGTGTTCAGAAAGCGTCAAGCGTTGCAGCCGTTGCGAGGGAGCGATGATAATAGCAATTATGTTTACTATTTTGAGTTAGCAGATTCTTTGGTTCGCAGAGGAATTCTGCATGCTTTTAAATGTACTGCAAATAACGGGCTATACCGTATCGTGCGGTTGGCGTGTGAAAAGTAAGCTATTTTAACATATGGTTCATAGATTTTTCCTTTCTAATTCATACTTTATAACATCAATTTGAGATGATTTTAGGTAAAGAATGGGTAAGTATGAACCCTTATCTCTATGCATGATATTTCTTTTGTTCATTTTTTCTGTTAAGGATTTTTTTCAAATGAGTATTTAAATAAACCAATATAATCAACTCAAAATACGGTGTATAGTGAAGTTATGTTTTATCAAAACATGATGTACAAAAAATGAATTAAATTTGTTTGGATATATAAACGCATAAAAATCATTTAAAAAGCTTTGATCAACATGTTAAAAAATAAGATGAAGTTTACGCAAAGATATTTTTTCATTTTTTAAATCTTAATCCAAACTAAGTATTTCATAAGATCACTGTTTGGAAAAGCACACTACTGGGATCTTTGTTTACTGGCTTCACTCTGATATTAACTATCATGTGATTGGAAATATCACTTTAAGTTCCCGTATTTCATTATACAAATTGGAATCTTCACTTTGAATAGACATCCGTTCGCCTCTTTTTACTACATCTTAAGGACTAAATCAAACAAACCATCGCATTCACCTTCAGCAATGGCCGTTATATCCTGACCCGGTTCTGTTTCCAGCGATGATTCTTCTCCCTCCGCCGACTGCTCCTCGTCGCTAGCAGTAGCGGCATCTCCGGCCATATCACTCCTTTTGATCAGTCCATGCTGTATGGCAAGTTGACGTAGTGATCGTAGATTGTTGCGTATATCCGCACCCTGCAGGCTCGTTATCCTTCGCAACACATCCAAGTATGTCGCACTGCCCACATCACTCTTGACGTTCGTCGCGTTCCCCGAACCGGCCACTAGCACGACCACACTCGATAGCAACACTATCACCGCCAGCAACGAACACCGACCCATCGTTTTAGGCTCTCCCATTGGCACTAGAACAATTCGATTGAATCCCTTTTCGGTATTTTTTGTGGCCCTTTTGCTGCAAATACCACACGCCCTCGGATTCGATCGGAACGGGCTGGTATCCCGGTCCGCACTGGTTAGCAATCGGAGGTGAACTAAAATCGCAAAACTGCAACAATCAATAAAACCTATCGCTGTGCAAAAAGCAGCTCGTTGCGCTCCCCCATTTTTCGCGCACTAGATTGCATCTGCCACGCAGTTTTCGCAGCAAAAGCAGACGCGGACCAACCACCCTACGGACCCTTGCCCAGTTATGCATCGGAACGCCCATTCCATACAACACGCAAACGCACAGGATGGGCTCTCTGTTACGCAATTGTGCAATCGTTAATTGGAAGCCCATTTTTCTGCGCTGATAAGACGAGAAAGAGAGATAGAGAAACGGGCGCACACAGCGCCATCGTTGCGTGCCATTATCCACAGCCACAACCCGGCACGTGTCTGCACACTCGCTGTGCAAATGAAGAGAAATGAAGAACATGCCACGAATGATCACTCATCACAACGGAAGACATTGTTTCACGTAATTGGCGAGCAGTGTTCTGACCACACTTCCGTTACTTTGAAGCTGTGTTTTAACAAACAGGAGAAAATCAATGCATGATCCGGAGTAGTGCACGCCGAGCTTTACCAGAGAAAGTTCATGCTGTCGTGGGTACATTGCTGCAATGCAATAGTTGAGCTTATGAATTAATGTATTGATATAGTTTTGCCGTTTGCATTGGAAGTTGTTATATCTTGTTTTTGCTCGGTATAGATGTACAGTTATAGAACAATAATAAAATGCTCGATGCGTTTTCTTGATTCTGATGAACAGTTCTATTTCGTTGCTGTTTCATTTATTTCATAAAGTCTTATTCTTTGCGCAACAACCTTAGTCGGTCTAAGCCTGTCTAAGCTACTAATGAACCTGGCGTTCTGTATCTTGTTGGTCTAGTCATAGCAGGATAGTCAGTCCTACTCATATGGTGTCTTGGATCATAGAGGCATTGAACCCACGAAGGGCATGTTGTTATCTTCTTCTTCTTCTTTGGCACAACAACCGCTGTCGGTCAAGGCCTGCCTGTACCCACTAGTGAATGTTGTTATCAAGTCGTGCAAATTGACGACTGTACCACGGGATCAGCCAATTTCAACAAGCCTAATAAAATAAATAAATACCAAAAATCGCAAACCCGTTCGCTAAACCATCTCATCGGCCTAAATGAATAGAGAATATTTTAGAAACATTCGTTTCAGTAAGACACAGTTTGTAGCTTAAATGTCATCTTAAATATAGGTAATATTTTTAAAATGGATTCGTGGAAATTTTGGATTCAAGCTTCGTTTGGATCGTCTCCCGTAGCAAGAACTAACTATCCGGTTACGTGGTGCTTTCTAAGGCTCGAAGGCCTATATATGCTGACCTAACCGCTTAGGTCGTTACGCCAAAAAGAAGATGTGGTAATAGAAATAATTCTGAAGATGTGGTAATAGAAAACTCAGCTTGTTCAAACGCAACAGGTAGGCAATATGTGCTGCACGAGGATTGCATACGTTTCAGGGGCACCGCATAAAACATCGAAATGGTCGTCGCCTATGGTTTCACATTGAAAGGATCATGGACATTATTTTATTTTCTATTTCTCCTCATTGACGAAATGTTTAAACTACACGAGATGTATCTTTCTAAACAATATCGAGATTTACTCTTGTTGATACTTATGACATAAAGGAGCACGCATTATTAATTAATGAATTAATTTAGTAAGAACTACAAAGAGTTAAAACTCATCAATTCTATGCATTGGATAATTTAATTCAGAGAATAAAATTTGCAGTTATGTTTAGTAGAGGTTAAGAGTCTTCAAACATCGCAAGTAGACACACTATTTGTTTTTGTTTAGAAAAAAACGGTCGTCAAGGCTGCATTGGTATTGTCGATATTTGCTCGAGGCCGTATTATTGGCATACATAGAACACATTTAGAATATGCTTGTACTAAGATATTTGCTGCTACTTATTCTTCTTCTTCTTATTATTATTATTATTTTTCTTCTTCTTCTTTCTGGATGTTTATTTGCGGTTCGATATTGGGGTCTAGATCCCTGGGCCCTTGGCTACTAGTCTACTATTATGATATACAATCACAAGCCGCTGATTGATTATGGACGAGAGCTAAAGCCACTTGTGGTCCGTGGCGTAGTTCGTGAAAGATGAAAGCTTATTACTATACATATGTAGCATTTTTCCCACAACCAAGAATAAATTTTCAACAGACGAGTGTACAATAAGATTTGAACATATTTATGATCAAAAAGTCGTCAAAATGTTTGCCCTCAACAGGTGTGGGCCGCGGCTAATGTATTTTCAAAGCCAAGTAGTCCGCGGTCCTAAAAAGGTTGGAGAGCACTGTTCTAAACTAAATAGATACTAACAGCAAATCGGAAAAAGACGCTGAGAATAAGGTGTAGAAGTGGTTGGCCTATTTGACAGAGTTGAATCGCGATCTCCGTAAATAAAAATAAAACAAACTAACAAAGGGCTTACAAATCTTCTTGTTCTATTTGGCGTAAACGTCCTACGCGGACATGCCGGCCTATACAGGCTTTCCAGACTTAATTCGTGGCTTGCAAATCTAATCCAATCCAAATTAATTAGAAATTCACATTTTTGTTTTATGCTTATGTAACTCTTTGTTCTTGAGTAACTTGACAGACCTCAAACGTAGGTGTGCGACATATGTTAAACAAACTGTGCAATATTATATCTGTGTAGAAGTCCTATGTCACTATATGATGTATAACTGCACATGTCATCATGAGCTTGATGATGATGATAATATTATTCTTGACATTTTAGACAAATTAGAAAAATATATAAGAGACAACATTTGAGTTTGATATACGCCCGCGTAAAATTGGACAATCAGATTTAGTGCTGGAGATTTCGCTGTTGCACGCAGTCTGGCAGGTCATAACGAGATACAGGCATTGATGATTGTAAGGGGCCATTTCCAGAAACATTAGGTTCTTCTCCTTCGGAAATTAGAGCCCTGTAACCATCGTTGGTACCAGAGGAACTGGCCATATGCATGTAGCAGTTGTGTCCTGATTGTATTCGATGGAGTTAGACGGGGTATTCATGATCAAACTATGTTGGTCGTTTTGAGTGTGTGTGTATAACTCGGTAGATTCTTTTTAAAGTCTTTCAATACCACCTCTTACTCGTAAATTTTTAATTTTTTCAAAAACTTTGAGTAATATTATCGTAAATATACTTCCGTCCATCTCAAACATGTTTTAGGGTAGGATGTGGGACTTATCAGCATTATACATTATAATTTTAATTGATGTAGGAGTTAATGATTCAACTGACTTTAAAAAATTTAACTTATTTTAATATTGATTAACATTCAGAGGCCACTGTAGTATATTTTTCGAAAACTTGGAAACAGTAAAGATGTACCGAATCATAATTAATAGAATCATTTCTAGGGTTTAGATGACGATCTATCAACCGATAGGATATCCTGAAGAATCCTACGTTCTGCTTACCATCCCCCTTTTACATTTGCAGATAGCTTTCGTGGTTGAAATGGGCTAAATAAGTACCGGTAGTTCCCTCGATACGCGGTACCTGATCTCCGAGGATTTGGCAATACGTGGAATTCTTAATTTGACAGTTCTTAGAACTAGTTAAACTCATTACTTACTCTCATGTCACGATGTTACATGTTAACATAACAAATTAGCAATGGTAAACAAATAATAAGCCGTCGTCAGCAGTCGTCAACACGTACGACTTAACAACATGCCCGTCATGGATTCAAGCCCCGAATGGATCGTGACGCCATATCTAGGACTGACCATCCTACTATGGGGGAAATCAAAAAGTCATTGAAAGCAAAAAACGCTCTATGAGCGGTTACATGATATCATAAGGTGCACTGTGTACTAATTAGATGAAAGCTTAGAAATAAAGTAATGTACCCAATGTGAAGTTCAAGTTCAATTGTTAATATTTATTTAAAATCGTTATGAAATACATTTCAAGTCTTATCCAGTAATGATCTAAAATGAGTAGATCCATATTTTTTACATCCCACTTGCCCTGATGCGTCCGTATGACATGTTGCTACAACCGTTATCCGTGCTCACATCGCTGACCACACGAAAGCACACACGTGCTGAAAAGAAAATACATAGTTCCACGTGTTAACGCGCCCCTAGCATGTCTTATGTTGTGCTCACCCCCTTCCCACCCATTATCAGCGCTGTCTAGCGGCTTGTGTAGTGGCCGCCAATCATTCGCAGAAATGATCTACCTTAAACCACCCGCTAGCCACCCGGTCCGGAATGCAACGAAACGGAACGATTGAACCGATTTTAAAACCAATGTGCTCTTCGTGCCACCGCCACAACTGCCCCTGTATTCAGACCACCGCGGGTACTACACCCCGCTACACACATGCTGGTACTACTTTTATGGTTCCTCCTTTCCAGTCTCCAACCCCTCACCGCTTCGGACGCTCCCGAAGCCCCCTATTGTGATGCGATGGACCTGCACAAGCGCCCGTCTACTTACCCTTTTCTACGCGTGCCATCATCATATTTTTGACAGCCAAAACTGCCTTTCTCACACACAATAGCCGAACGAATAAATATGTCAGACACAATTTGGTTTCAGTTTTAATTATCTACACTTTTCTTTCGCGCTCCACGCAGTTTTGCTTACGCTTACATTACATAGAGGTGGGAGGGGAAAGCGGGGTGCTGGAACGCACATAACGTTTCGCATCAACCTAGTTTCCCTTTGGGCGGGTGTACGCTACCGCTTCTTCGTATACAGGGATAAATATTTAAAAAAAAACCTCGACCTCTAAGCCGTACCTAACCTAACCTAACAATTTTACCTCCCCTTAAAACGTTTCCTTCCACGAGCGAACCCTTTGCCGGAATGTATCTCTTTCCGAACAAAAGGAAATCGCCGAAATAGCATGCAAACCTTTGCACCAGTGGCTACCAGTGCCCTTACCGTCCCCATTTCGGGAGGCTCGCGTTTTCATCAGCTACACTGGCCCACCGGGCGGCACCCTCTGCTTACACACTACGCAATGCGTTTGCTATTTTCTAATTGACGCCGTCTGGATCACTTCTTGGATGGAGGGGCGGGAGTTACCAACGACTGTCCAGGGTCGTCACCCCTTTGCCGGTCCTGCCTATTAAGCCTACAGAAATCGATAATAAATTAGAGGGATGCATGCGACTCGCCATCCCCGCTCTCGCTCGCGACGCTCTTATTCAGGTGGCGCCCGAAGTCGCGTTAGTGTTCCCTCGGCTGCCCTGTGGAAAGAAAGCGTACCAGAAAACAGAACGGAGAAGAGTAGCGGGTGAAAATCATGCTTATTTTTTGTGTGCGTTCATCTCGGAAGGTTGCCTTTTTTTATTGATTGAAAGTACCGTTTGGACTGGAGTTTTTGTTTGGCCCACATTAGGAGCGCGGCGACACTTACCCTACGATCGCGATGTGACGATCGCCGACACGCCTTTCCTCCCTCCAGTGTGGCCTAAACGCCCCACCGGTTGCGTGATGACAGTGCTGCTTCATCGCCATCAGTACTTCTTCAAGCTGACCACGGCCGTAAAGAGGGCGAAGAAGAACCCGGCCAGCCCGGCCGACTTCACCAACAGTATCAGCCCGCCGATGATGGCCGGAACCAATGCAAGGAACTTTATCTTGTACGCGAGCAGCAGCGGAATCAGAAACTTTTTGTACTTCTTCTTCAGATGGAACTTCTTCTTGCGGCCCTCCTCCTCCTTCGCCGACACGCTACCGTCCTGGGTGTCGATGGCGTTCCTGTCGATTCCACCGGGTGGCTCAGCATCCTCAGCGCCGGTGTTGTCATCGCCCTCGTCTTCGGTGGAGGCGGAAACATCTGGAATTACAAAACACATACAAAATACCGTACGCGCTTATGGTAGCTCGTTGGTGGATGGTGGATTTGTGACGGGATTAACGAATCGTCTATGCAGGGTGTGATTTTCTCCCCAAAAATTGCCTTCTATTCTTAACCCTATCATCATCGGCGGTACGGATGGGTACGTACTTGCGTGTGACAACGGCGCTGGCTGGCCCGAGCGCCGGTAGCACCGTTCTTCCCAGCCAAGTGAGTGTGACTGACCTCAATCGATGGCCGGCTTCCTTCCACACACAATTAAACCGCGGGTCATTAAGTTCCCACAGTCCCGTCCTTTTCGGCATACACCCTCCCTTTGCTCCTTCGCTTTCCGCATACTAACGGTATGGTACCACGGTCGCCGATGGGGAGAAAAGGGTCTCACCCCGTACATCCACCAACAAAAAAAGGGAAGGAGGGGGTAGAAAAGGGAAGTAAAGAAATACCTTCCCAGTAGCATCATTCCCAAAAACTTGGATGAGCTACCGGCCGGAAAGGGGCCAACGCGGTAATTAAGCAACTTGAGCGCGGTTGTCTAGTCACTGCGCTACATGCAGATTGGACGAATGCTCGCCTTTTTTGGGGCTTATCTGGTTTTTATTCGCCCGGAGCGCACCTTCTGCACGTGGTGCGTGCTGTTTTCCGGTGGCGAAGTTCGTTGGTCAAACAAGCATATGTTGGTATGTGCAGAAGTTGATGGTTTCAACTTCAATGCTCTTGCTCAGGCTGTTTGCCGTCTGTGCCTGAACGATAATTGCATCAATTTCGAGTAGGTTATATTATTTTGCGAAAAGCTTGATTAGGTTGATTAGGTGGATAAATTAGGCATCGAGTGATTTGCCAATAGTCCTTTCCCTTTGTTAGTGCTTGTAGGCTGTTCACCTTAGTAACGATCTGTTTTCTCGCTATAAAACAGAGCAGGAGGGAGCGTTTTGTTTAATTTCACAACCATTTACTTTCCCTGCAAAGTATTCAACTTTCATACTGTTTAGCATATGGTACGCAGCACATAACAGTTATTGTAGTGCTATTTAATGTACAGTCTGTTTGCTATGGAAACATATTGAAACTAATTGTGGATCAATTCAATGACAGTGAACGAGAACCAGCTAGCCTATCGTCGACTTCGTTAAATATTCAAATCAAGTTTACACTGTTACTAAGTGTCTCTCTCATACGATCAATCACCCAATGTCTATAATGCTACTCGTTGCGTGAATCTAAGATTAAGTTTAATTTAAATGAATAGAAAACGCTACCAAAGGAGCTGCTCTTTAATAAATTGGTTGTCATTTCATCAACCGTTTTGGAAAGCAGTTCGATACTTCAAGTTGTCTATGAATGATCAGCATCCTGCTTGAAACGGAATACTTCAGCAACAAAGCGAAAGCAGACTTGCGCATAGTTAAATCTTTCAAATTAGGATGTAGACACTTAAATTCAATCATTCGAGAGAACCTTACAGCAACCCTAAGCACTAAGAAAAATAACAGCAACTAAACACGCAGGGTTTAGGCCGGTCTCGTAGTACAGTCGTCAACTCGTACGACTTATCAACGTATGCCCGTCATAGGTTCAAGCCCTAAATGGACTGTGTCGACATACGTAGAACTGATTATCCTGCTATGGGGGGTAATTCATAAGTCACTAAAAGCCAAGCCCCACAAGTGGTACAGGGCAGGCCTTGACCGAAAACGGTTGTTGAGCCAAAGAAGAAGAAACACGTAGCGTCGTGCAATCAAAATTATATGTGATCCTTGAAATAATGCTTCCTTACAATGTTTTCTAGCTGCACGTTCCTAGTGTTACATATAGGATTAATTCATTTAAAGTATCAATGCGTATTTGAACATGATACAAAATGATGTGCGTTTCATATCAATACTTTTACTACAAAATAATTCATATGTTTTCATTCAACGAGATGAAAAACGAACTTTTGATGAACTTTCCTCACAGTATCTTGAAAATAACTCGTATAGAAGTAGCGGCTTTAATGGTAAGCAGACTAAACGGCCGCAGGAGGACCCCGTCATTCTTGGCCCAAGGATTACAAGTACCGCCAATATTTTAATAATAAGGGGGATACATTATTTTTAATACTACACCCTAAGTTTGCCCCTGCTAAATCATACTTCAATGCAAACATCCTAAACATCCTAAATATTGACATCCTAAATACTGGGGTTAGAAATATTTAGCTATAACTTAAAAGTCTGAGAGCAAACCAAATAATTTCAATTAATTAATTCGTCTTCTGCTTATTATAAGCAACAACCTCAGTAGAACTAAGTACATTTGGCTATCAGTGACTTGATTGATTTACCTTTTTTCAGGATCCTATTTCAGGTTCTGAGTATTGCTGGTTTAGACAATACGAGGCTTGAACCCATAACAGGCATCGATGAATTAATAAGATAAGACCATACGACCAATCTGAAAAATATCAACATACTCTTACCGCGATGAAATGGGGACGTACATGGAACGCCTTCTTGATATAGCTAGCACGCTTGTAATTTTGAGTGAGCTAGGTAATACTCATATGGTGCATCAGGCTGTGGCTCCGAAAGTCGTTTCTCCGTCGAACAATATTAAAAGTTGTTATCCTCTGGAATGTTTTCTTGATAACATCCTACAATACGCATTAGTTCCCAAGAACCAAAGATACATAGTTTAACTTTTGGACTCAGCCATACTCATTAGGGCCAAATCTTTCCGTTTCCATTATTACTAAAATAAATACAACTATAACCACCCCTTTAAATGACCACCATCTTATGTAACCGATATCCAGCTGCTCCTAACCAGCAGGTGTGAAGCGGGCGATAAATGCCATCACCATGACTGAGCAAACAGCAAGGCACAATAGCGGTACAAACGATTAAAGCTCACAGGTTGAGCGTTCTCACTGACCAGCTGAACCTTTCGTTCAAAACAATTCCTCTTTCTACCATAAGGCGCACCTTCTTCACCCTCAAGTGCTCTCTGTCTGGCCGAATGGTCAACCGCCTCAATGGTTTACCCGAAAACGGATAGCCCCCAGTAAAACCCCAACGAACAACACACACGCACAGACGTATCCGTTACGTCTCAACATTCAATTACGAAACTTACCATTATCGACAAAGTACTTCCAGAAGAGGTTCTCGATCCCGCGCGATCGTTCGGCACTGCGATACAGCTCCACCAGCCCACCCGTACCCTCATCGAGCCGACTGCCACGGACCTCGGACGGTCGCTGCAGTTCCGGCACGTCTAGCTGCTGCTCCAGCCCCGGTGAAATTTCGACCTCGGAAAAGCGAGTCATTGACCGATTGTTGATGCGGCTCCGACTACCACCGGCCGCACCCCGTACCAACGGTTTCGCCAGCGGTTTTCGTACCGCCCAGGGCCCACCAGCAAGCGGTGTGCTGACGGTTGCCGTCCTACGCCAGGGCGCCGGCACAGCATACGGCACGTGCTGCGGTACACGGTTGGCGCTAAATTTTACGCTTTCGCTCGAACCGTCCCCCGATGGCAGCCCGAGATGGTTGTGGTGCATGGCGGCCAATCCGTGGCTTAACTTTCGTCCGCTCGGTCCGGGCACGTGCTCGGCAGCATTGCAGCATCGCACTAGCAGCTGGGCGCCTGCTGTCACTAGCAGGACCCACACCAGATGCCGATCCTTCGAGTACATAGCATTCGCGTGGCGTTCGATTAAAGGGATACGACTCTTCGGGGGTTCACAGTGCACAGTGCGTTGTCTTTTACAGTGGCGTGGTTTCGTTCACGCTGTTCGCTGAACACACTACCAGGGAGAAACTATTACTTTGCAAGAGAAACACTAATCGCAACATTCAACCTCAAAACAGCAGACGACTGGCAACCGTGCGCATTTCCCAAAAACACATTCCTTTACGGGTTAAAAGTCACCACACATCTAGATTTCCCTTCTGGGGTAAAGCTCGAAATCACATCAACTCTTTACACCACACAACACACGCACACGGCCTCTAGCGAGCTGTTGTTTTTTTTTTCGACTGATTTCTCGGTACCGTTTTTGCCAACCGTCGGCGCGACTGCCAGAACGCGAATGAGACGAACCTTTTGGGAAGTGATCTGTGAAGCTCCGGCGAGCTCGAGCGCGCGCGTTCCGGGCACACCGCAACCCGCGGGACCCGCGTGGCTGACGCGCCGGATGCTCTTGTTTTCCTCCATTGTGCTTTATTCCATGCTTTCCCAATAAGGTTGAAAAGCCTATGTGAGCGAACGATCACACCAACACACTCGAAGTACGGGAAGGAGGTGCGCAAGGGGACACAGGGTAAGGGGGAAGGTCGGTGGAAGCTAACCTCAACCGTGCTTAGAGCTGGGTAAGGCGGTTGGTTTGGTTGCCATTAATAATAAAAAAAGATACTGAACCGTGGCGGAAACACAGGCAAGAAAAACCGCACAGAACCCGGGGGAAAAATGAGAGAAAGATATGCCAAAATTGATTTTCATCTCACACCTTCTGTGTACTCCAGAAAACTGAGGAGAAACACCATGTCATATCTAATGCTGGTGGCTAACTTATTGGTGGCGCTTGTTCTCTATCGGAAGATGCTCTTATTTGGTTTGAAACAAAGTTAAATAATTTTGTTTCACTTGAACCCATATTGCATCATTTGAAAATCTATTTTCCTATAACTAAAAGAAAACTCGTCATGTTTCACATTTATGTCCATAAAAATAATATGAATATTATGTTTTTAAAGAGGAACAATGCTTGAAGCTGAATTGTAAAAATCAGCTCCACAAATACGTAAACTAGTACTAAAAAAGTGAACAAAGAAGTAAAATTAAAACATGAAGAATACAGCCCAATACGAATAAAGCAAATACCAGAATAAATAAATAAGAATTGTAAGAAATTTAAAAAAATATATTATCACACAAAACTAGGATTTGAATAAATTTATAAATACTTTAATGATTATATGAAAAAAAAGATAAAAAGGAACTGAACTATATAAATAAATCAAATAAAAGAACACAAAAAATGTAGTGTAAAAGTAAAGAAAACAATCAAAAAAACAATGAAAATTGAAAACAAAACTCAAATAAAGCTTCAAATAAAATAAAATAAAGCTTTTTAATTTATTTTCCCAGTCAGTCTCGAATGCAAACGTTGTTATTCACCGCGTGCAAGATGTTAATCCACATGAAGCTGATATTTCGTTTCCATCATCAATTTTTTTAATTTCTTAAGCATGATTTTCAACACGTCTCAAGCTAGATTGACAGTTCTTTGTGATGTGTCGAAAATCATGTGTTGAAAAAAGAATTTTTTGATGAAAATTTCAATATGAAGCAAATACACTATTTGACAGCTGTTGAAAAACATCTTGAAGGCGTTGAATAATTATGTGCACATTCGATGACTTGGAAAACCCTGTAACTAAAATCGTTCACAAACGGCTGATGATATCCACCAAACCAACCATGCCGTGGAAACTCGCTTTCCACGAAACCCCATCATGTAGCATTTAATTCGCTACCATCATGCCCTACGATACGATAAAAAAAATCCCCCTCAACGGCCAACGCGCACCTACCGTATGCAGTGTGTTTGGAGAATTGATAGTAACCTTTAACTATTTCCCTCCACTATTCCCACCACTAACAGTTCAATTTATATCCCAATCTTGTGCGACACTTGGCGACAGATCCGTTGCACTTGGGCGACGGACGGACGGGCACTGGTATCGCTAAGCTTCCCGTTAGCGCCGTACCGCGACGGCGCTGTTTGATGGGCTTGGCCGTGGCCGTCATTTCGCGTCATTCTGTGATTACATAGAGACACACACGCACACACACACATATACAACAAATTATGTTAACGACTTTTCTTCATGCACGACCGCTAATCCGGAGCATCGGAGCGCCATTGCACCGGGAAGGTATCGTTTTCTGCTCTTGCTGTGTTTGCTCAAGCGAGCCCGGCAGTCCGCGGCGGGAAGAGTTTCACTTTTGTTTCGCGCCGGGCAGGCGGAACCGTTCCTTGCCTCGCCGGATTTTGTCATACCGAAATTGTGTGTGCGCTAGGGGCAAATGGATACCCAATTTACTGCCACAGGCTTTTGCGCAGGCTTTCGCCCTCCTTGCAAGATCGGAAGCACAGCGATCACTCATACACTTTTGATTTGCCGCAGCAACGAAATTGAAACGATATTAAAAACGCACAAAAGCGAAAAAGTAAAATCAGATAGAGAGAGAAAAAAACAAACCACACACAATGGTAAAATTAACAACATGATTAGCCCTCAAACGCAGGGAGCTGGGGAAAGTTCCTTCCATTTTCCGATTGGATATCAATACAATTAGACCAATGCTCGCCAGAAACCCAAAGTTCCCGGCAGCCAAAAGGAAGGAACCAACAAGGGGAAATGCATACCGGCCGCTCCAGTCTCGGGCACTGTGGTCTGATTAAATTCCCATTATTAGATATTTAGATTATCGCCACCGCTAGATCAAGTGCTAGGATCGGATCAGCAACCACCACCAGCTATTTGTTTGCCACAATCATCGCGGGGGGATGAATGGTTGAGATGAAAAGTGAAAATTAGTCACACTCTAAACTCAATTAGCTATACCTTGACCACCCCTAGAATGAGTTCACGCATCCCTACAAATCGGCTTAGACTGGGTGCGTAAGTTTTATTACATTTTCATCAACCTACTTTCCTCGTTTTGGGGGCTAACGAATTTATCACAACCATCAAACCCGTTTTTATATGAAGCCATTATCACGATACTGGCGCTTAATCCGGTGCAGGAGAATGTGGATGCAATTTTAATAATAAAAAAAAAAACAATTCCACCCCAAGGCGCACCTTGATTGCAACGACCGAGGCGGGGTTCGGACCCGAATTCCTCCAAATCGATACTAATGGCTGAAGCGTGTCCATCCGCAAGCCGCTGTACAGTTATCAAGCGATAATGGACGCAGTCTAGCGGTCCGCTGTAATCGTATCGTATGGTTACAACGGTTTCTATACGATCTATCGATCGAACGAGCGATCGGTCGAACCGAACGATAAGTGGACGAAGCTAATAGTTCTCCAACTGCCTAATAGTTTTCAGCCGATTTTCTTCGCTCAATAATCGCAGCTTCTGGGCGAGCAAGATTGAATTGAGGAACAGACCGAGGCGATTTTGTGGCAGAATTTTGTGGGTGTTGTGTGATTGTCTGCTAGAATGTTTATTCGCAGCATCATATAGTTTTTTGAAGATTTGTTTTTAAGCTATCTTTGCTATATTCCAATCTGTCCATCAGACTTCGTCACCCTCGTGGTGAGATCAATCGGTAGCCACCATTATTAGAGCATCCAGAAAATGGATCGCCGCTATCAACAAATGCGTGGCACGTGTCCTACTTTTCAATTTTCCGATAACACTCCCGTTTCGGGCCCGTTTGCGATGTTCTCGTTTCCCTTCTCTTCTCAGCTGGACACATGGCTTAGTATCCCAACTATTACACTGCACGGGATAAAGGCCACGCACACACACACGGGCGCGTGCTCCAAAGATGGAAGTGAATTAACATACTTTGCTGAGGCCCCGGCGCACCCGTCCATTGGTGGCAGGGATCTACTTTTGCCTTCCTGCCGGCCGTCATAATTATCGTCGAAATTTTGTGTTTCAAATGCTCCACACGCTTTCGCTCGAATCGCGAATGCGAAAAATCGAACCCGTTCTAGGCTTCAGTCTCCAACTCCCGGGCTGGCTGGCCGGCTACCGGTTCGGTAATTCACTCGCTCGGCCCGTTTTTAATTTCTATTGCCAATATAACTGCGCGTACCCGGGGGAGGGAGCAATAAAAACAATGTATAACCGGTGAAAACGACAGCCACACATTAGAGCGTTCCAGCCCGCTCCCACCTCACAAGCTTATTGAAAGCGGGCCAAATTTTACGGTACCCATTTTTGTTTTTTGTAAGCCACTGGATTCCCTGGACTCCCGCACGGGCACGGGGTTCAACTGGGCTAAAGGAAAGCATCCCCTTTTACACGAGGTGTGTAAAAACCATTCAAGACACACGCACAAAAAAAATTGTTTTGTTTTTATTTTAATTCCAACTCCATGTACATTGGCCCAGTGCACAAAGCTTTTTAAACAAAACAAAAAATGCAGCAAGAAACAATAACGTCATCGTTTTCTGTTCATGCGTCTATCAAACTCTTCATTTTCTCCCAAGCGCGGGTTGATCCTACACGTGGAGCGGGCACGATCAACCCAACGACCTATGGCTATGTGTGTTTGTGTATGTGGCCAGTGTTTACCGATTTCAAGCCATTGGATACAGCATCTAACAATGTTACGGTAAATTAGATCGAGGCTCGCTGGAACGTTCGCGGGGTTTGGGTGTGAGCGCGTCTCGCAAAAGGTGGGAAAGATCATCCCGCTGTGCGGGATCATCGTGCAGCATAACAAGCGTACCTGGGCCGATCGACAAGCGACAAGGCAACAGGAAACAAGATGTTACATTCGAATAATGAACCAGGAACAACAGCCCATTAGTCTTGCTGCTGGAGCAATCGGACAAAATCAATCACAGTTCGATCGGTCGATCGCGAAAAAACAAACCCCGTTTGTTGCACTAGAACAAATAGTGGGCCTAGCGCGCCGTCTGCATTCTTCGCCATGCTCAATTGAGGGGTTCTCATCGTCCGCCTGGCTCATCATTACGCGCATACAGCGGGGAAGATTCTTCCGTAGCGCCGTAGCTGCGAATTAGAAGAAATTAAATTAGACGTTACCAATGGTGCTAATCAGGTTAACGGTCGACATATTTTCGTGTTTGAACTGTAGCTGGCAAAGCAGGTTTTTTTGTGGTAATCAGTGTTTAAATTAATTTTTAAATAATTTTCGACGTTGTGGGCGAAAAAAAACGGACAAATTTCAGCAACAAACGGGTTTTATTTTATCGATTTGTTTCGATTACTTTCACTTGTCATATTTTGCTGCAAGCGTACACGAAAGAGTGTGTCATCAAATTTGTGCTCGGTAACAAACAACGAACCGGTCAGGAACAAAGCTACACAGCGCCTAATACTACCTCAATCTGGTAACTTGCGCGATTGGCAGGACCGGGGCAGGACCATCTACACGACGGCATTCCACACACACACCCAGGCGCAACGGAACTACGCGAAACCGTGTTGCTTCATCAGCTGGGCAGCCACAATAAGCACGAACGACGAAACGATAAAGACCGACCCGGGGATCGAGCAGCGCACGTACGAATCCGGATCACGCCCGTCGCCGATCAGCTTCACCGGGTCGCTATCCGACACGGAATCGAAGTTTAAACACCGATCGACAGCCATTTTCCAACGGCGGAATTTCATATCCCTTTCTGTGGGGAAAGAGAAACGTTAACAAATCATTCGCATTGCATCTCGACGCTAAGCAGTGTGTGTGTGTGCAAGAACTTACGACTAGAATTAAACGCTGTACTGAACAAATCGATCGGTGGCACACAGTTTTGGCGAAACTGATCGATGGACAGTATTTCGGTGGCCAGCCCGGCGGCGAGCATTGCCCCGAGGCAGGCCGGTGTCGATGTTTGCGGCCGCTCCACCAGCACCCCGTTCAGATCCGATAGCAGCTGCACCAGCGCCCGCTGTTCGCTGAGATCGCCCCCGACGGTAAGCTTCGTCAGCCGGGGCCACGTGGGACAATCCTTGGCGAGCGATTCCAGCACTTCGCGCACCTGGTGGCAGATCGCTTCGTGGGCGGCGGCCAGGATCTGCTGCGGCGTCGTTTGCAGCGTTATGCCGAACATCATGCCCCGCGCTTTGTACCGCCAGTACGGCGTGTAATATCCACTGAATGCAGGTACGAAAACGACACCACCCCGTTGGCCGCCGCCGCCGCCGGCGAGAGCTTTCGTCTCGCCGTACGGCGGAACCGGGGAACTGACGGCCGAGCAGAACGAAGCCATCAGCTGAGTATTGGCAGGGCCGTCGGGAAACAATGCGCTGGCGCTGCTGTTCATCGCATCGGATGCGATCGGGTCCAGGGCGAGCGTACGCTTTAGCCAACCGATCGAAGAGCCGGCATGGGCGATCGCACCCTCCAGTGCGTAGTGCGGGTCGGCACGGGGTCCAAGCTGAAACGCCACGGTCGAGAGCAGCCCATGGTCGGAATCGATGATCTCCCGGGCAGTGTTAAACAGCACGAACATGCCTTCGTCGATGGTGCAGTTGGCTTGTCCCGCGCCCAGACACATTTGCCCGAGCAGAGCAGCCTGCTGATCACCCAGACACTGCAAAAGAAAGGAAAAGCAATGAGCAGGAACGGTGCTGATATGGTCCATACAAAAAAAAACCCCTAAACCATACACTTGCGATCGGCGTCCCGCTCAACGGGCCTTCGTTAATGTATCCGTACACCTCCGAGCAGCTTCGAATCTCCGGCAGAATGTTGCTTGGAATGCGAAAGAATCGACACAGCCTTTCGTCCCACACGCGGCGCTCCAGGTTCATCAGCATCGTCCGCGAAGCGTTCGTCACGTCCGTCACGTGAATGCCGGCCTCGACGCCCCCCGTCAGCATCCAGATGATCCAGCTGTCCAGCGTGCCGAACGCGGCCCGCCCCTCGTCCATCGCCCGCTGCACCCCGTCGACGTGCTCCATCATCCAGCGTAGTTTGACGGCGCTGAAGCAGTTGCTCACCGTCAGCCCGCATACCGACTTGAGGTAGTGCTTCTTGCCCCGCACACGCTGCAGGATGCTTCCGACCACGCTCGAGGTGCGCGTGTCGCACCAGCCGATCGCATTGCATAGCGGTTTGCCCGTGGTGCGGTCCCACAGCACCGTCGTCTCGCGCTGATTGCACACACCGACCGCCACAATGTCGTGCGGGTTGATGTCCAGTATGATCAGATTCTGTACTGCCGTCTCCAGGCACACGCGTGCCGTCGCCCACAGGGCCAACGGTTCAAACTCGACCCACCCAGTCTGGGGCGACAACGGTTCGAGCGACGATTCGTGGCACGTGAGCACCTCCGCATTTCTGGTTGCGTAAATCTGGGCGTAAGGAAAATGAATTTTAGATGAAAATCAATACGCGACGCCACACTTATCCTTGAACGGTGGCGCCAGAAAGGATGCTTGGGTGTGGGGTAAGGACATCAGCTTACCAAACACTTGCAGCTCGTGTGGCCGACGTACAGCACGCCTATCAGCGAGCCGAACTTGCTCCGGTGCCCACCGTTTCCGTTCATCCTGCAGTGCACCGGGGAGCAGTTGGGGGAGTTGTAAAAATTATGGTTTTACATTACAACACGTTTAAAAAAAAAAGCCAGCGTCCACGGGTACGGGGAAAAGTTCTTGCAGCACAAAATGCACACAGCTGATTTTGTTATGCGATGCCACTGACAGCTGCGTGACAGCCGTTGGTTTTCGCCCGCCCAGTTATGCAAACGGGCGAAAATGGCCTGCTGCTGTCATAACAAACCCGCAAACAAAAAGAAAGTGCATGCGATTTCACGGCTTTCGGGGAGAAGGGATAACAACGACGAGCGCATCCCACCCATAAGCGTAAATATAATCCGTCCGATTACAAAACCAGCCTATTTTCAACATTCCTTATCCCCACCGTGCTTTCTGCATCGGGTGTGCTTTGCAGTACTGCGTAAATTGTGGGCACCGTACGCTAGCAAACTATGGTCAAGCAACATCCCGATCAATTCTGAAACGTGACCGTGCTATTCCCGACTGAATCGCCCCAGACCAACGAAAAAGAAACCAGTGCAAATACATCCGTCATGGCCGCGATAGCACTACGTATGGCCCGCTGGTCGTCGCTTGGTACGCTCAAGGTACCGAAATCCACTTCCGTGAAGCTGTTCACCATTGCACCACGGTACCTGTCGTCGTCGTACAGTGCATTGGGCAGATACGCAGCCTCTGGTGCAATGTATCACAACAACGATCGATATCGAACGAAACAGCAGCAACCGTCTCACATATGGAGTACGTGTGTCCCCCCAAACGTGTTGCTGGTACGCTCCTTCACCAATGGCGACTCACTGCGGCGGCAGAAAGATCCGCCGAACGAACAGCAGCAGGAAAGCGTCGACCCACTGGCCGACCCAGCCACGCCGGAGAAGCTTGGTCTTTTTGCGCGGTTCAAGAAGATGTACAAGGAGTACTGGTACGTGCTCGTACCGGTGCACTGTCTCACGTCGGTAATGTGGTTCGGTGGTTTCTATTACGCCTCGACCAGTGGCGTCGACGTGATCGCAATCCTGGAATCGCTCGGCGTGTCCGAGAAGCTGATCAACCCGGTGCGCGACTCCAGCCTGGGGCACATTGCCATCGCCTACCTGCTGTACAAAATAGCTACCCCGGCGCGGTACACCGTTACGCTGGGTAAGGGGTTACTACACGTGCTGCACAGCTAAATGAAGCCTCGTTTACCGAATTATTTCTTTTCACCCACCCTACAGGCGGCACAACCGTTTCGATCAAATACCTCGAACAGTGGGGCTACATCAAGCCGATACCCTCGAAGGCACGGCTGGTGCAGATGTACAAAGACAAGAAGGAAAATATCCAGGAAAAGATAGCGGAAAAGAAGCAAGACTTTCAGGACCGCAAACAGCAGCTAACCGAGAAGAAAAACAATCTGATGAGCGATTTAAAGATGAAGGACAAGGACGGCAAATCCTCCTCGACAACGACCGCGGCCAGCAGCGTGACGCATGACAAATAGCGTATAGCGATAGCGGAGAGGCAATGAGGTTCATGCGGGTGTGGGGTTATCCCTGTTTCGGGCCGTTTTACCAACACTGCTGCTTCTAAAGCGTGGGTTGTTGCTGGAAGATCGCTTATCGCTTGGGTAGCGCTTAACGGCGGAACGGTCTGCAGCGTGCTTTAGGGTGATTGAAAACAAAAACAAGTGCTAATATAATGTTGTTAAAGTTATGCTCCCAAAGCGTTGTTTCCCCCAAAATGGCACAGAAAGAACCAACAACACGCCAACCACGTGTCCAGTTATCATCAATTCGTTCGGTATATTTTAACTGTGTGTCTGCTGTACCCTCCTTCTCCTTTTCCATGCCTAGATTCTACGTTACTTCACATTCGGATACAATGGTCAATATTGTGTAGTGGTTGTTTCACTTAATTTTACTACGCACCGCTGCAGTAAGTGCAGCAGCTGCTTGCGAACGCGCATAGGTGTGTAGGGTGATGGAGCCGCCGCCGCCGTCGTCTTCTGTATGGAGTTCAGATAACATAAAACACGTTCCTCGCGAAAGTCCAGCGTTTCCGGCACGCAATGGCGTGTGGGGACGCGGGGCCACGCGGACTGATACTGTGGTGTATGCTAACGAGTATTAAAACTATCGTATCACACACGGTAAAACACTTGGCCAGTGGAATGGGGGCACCACAGGTTTGTTGGATAGCGCAGGCGAAATCGCGAAAAATGGTTTGATATTATACGAGTCGTCCTCCGTTCCGAACCCTTTTGCTCGTCTCTGTTCGCGCCATGCCGGGCGGCAGAGTGGATACTATGAAGATTGGGGTGAGGGGAAGTACTGCGGGTTATATGGTGGTGGGCTTTTTTGTTTTTACTTCTGCTGACGGATATCGCACCAACCGCTCTAGCGCATCCGATAATGATTCTTTTCGTCCACCTGGGACAGCTCGCCCTTAAAGTGCAGATCGATGGTAAAGTCCAGATCCCTGTTGTTGCGCACGTTCGGCTTCATCTTGAACGTGCCCTGAATCTCCTCGCCCTTCTTCACCGTCAGATAGTCGTCGAAGTAAAACACCGTCTGCTTCCAGTGCGTGTACGGGGCATCCGGGGCGGTGCTGAAGGCGAGCCGCTTGTGGCACTTGGTGAACTCCACGTTGAAGTACGTCACCAGCGCCTGGACGAAGTCGTTGCGCCGCACCGTCAGATAGAAGGGCGACTCGAACTCCAGGTCCTCCTTCTTCACCGTGTACAGGTCGATCTCCTTCACCATGTACGAGCTCGTGACGACCTGCTTGGGGTCCACCACGTCCACCAGCGGTTCGCTGATCGCCACCTTGCGGATCGAGCTCATGTTGAACCCGTACACATCGTCCCACCAGTTGATCTTCTCGTCCTTGTACTGCCGGTCCTCGATCGCGGTCACGAACAGCGTACACCGGTCCGGGAACATCATGCCCGTGTCCTTCTTCAGCCACTTGTCGCGCGCGTATATGACCGTGTCCAGCATCGACTCGTAGAACAGACAGTAGCCCATCCACTCGGAAATGATGATATCGACCTGCTCGTACCCGGCCGGCAGTGTCACCTCCTCCACCTTGCCCTTCACCAGCGTGATCGTCTCCTGCAGGTTGTTCGCCTCGATGATCTTCTGTGCGTAGTCGATGATGTTCGAGCACTCGATCGCGATCACCTTCGCGGCGCCCGCCTTCGCCGCAAACATCGACAGGATGCCGGTACCGCACCCGATGTCCAGCACGACCTTCCCCTTGAACAGATGCTTGTTGTGGTACATCGAGTTCCGGTACGACAGCGTGCGCACCTCGTCCTTCAGCATCTCCTCGTGGATGCCAAAGTGTGCGTACGAGTCGAAGTAGTAGTCACGCGACGTCATGTCCTCTGCGTTGGTGGCCAGGTCGTTCCCGTTGCCGTTCACTGTGTTCGGGCTTGCTGCGCCCGTTGTTGCCGGTCCGGTCGACTCCACGGACTCCATCGGCACGTCGGTACTCGTACTAGCCTGCAATGTGGATCACACGCAAAAACGCGCACGAGGGAAAGAAAGAAAAAGAGAGAGGGAGAGAGAGAGAGCGCAAAATGTAGCGAGCGCAGAACAAGACACAACAATCTTCTTCCCCGTGAACCCACATAACCTCAACACGCGGGCAACGAATATGCTCAACCCTTGCCCCCACCCCTTCCCTTCACCCGGCACTTACCATACTTTGCAACTTGTAAACGGTGTGTGAAATACAATTTAATTATGCAAACGTGAGTTTTGCACTCCAACTGGACACACTTTACCCTGGGCAGGGCTCGACCAAGGCTCTATCTCGCACAAAGACTTTTTATTCACACATGCACGCACCGAAAATGGTGGCACTGTCTCGGCGATGAGGACCGGAATCGATTGTTCCCCTTGGCTGCTATTTACAACTATCTATGCAAAACGCTCTCCGCGGCTTCCTGTAAAACACTTTCCACGCGAATTTGATACAAATTCGTGGTACGCTTTTGCACGCTTGCCGTGTTCACGAAATGCTTACAGTACTAATTGCTAGCTCTTTTTGTTTGGGCAGCGGAAAGCATCTCACGAGGAACACCGAATCGGAGAACAAGCTTCATGCATGCTTTGAGTTTTAGCGGTCTCTACCCAAACAGCAAAACCCAGACAGCGCAGTCAGTTAACCGTCAGAAGCATGTGCTTATGTGACGGCTCGAGCGCCATCTGTTGTATTTCGGAGGTACTTTCGATGCGCATGGTTTGAAAAATAATCTTGTAAAATAATCAAAAAGGATAATTAAACATTGCAAAACTAATGAAAACAGCTACTACAACCAATATTTCATTTTGTATTGTTTGTAAATAAATTAATAAATAAACACGAGCAATCAATTTGAAGAGATAATTTAATAACTTAAATACAAATCACAATGCTTTGCGTGAGCCCGTTCCTCTTTGCCGAATATTTCTGTTCTAAAATGTTGTTTGGGAGCGCATACAACATAATATCTAAATTCTTCAACCTAACCCAACCCAACTTGTCCACATGTTGAACAGCATAATTTGCATCATAAAATACAAAAACATAAATTCAGTGCGTTCGTTGGGTTGAAGACCGTTATTTGCATACCTTCCCTCGTGTAGCCCAGCGAACACACACACATGGACAAAGACACGGGCCCTTCCCCTTCCAAAGATGCACACCACCTCATCTGTTTTGACAGATTCCAATAGCAATCTTTCCCAATCGGATGGAATATATGCCCCCCCATACTGTTTGCCTATCGCGATGTGCGCTTTCTACGTCCTTCTCCGTAAGCATACACACCACGCACACTCGCACACCTGTGTGTTCCCCCGCCACTGGTGCGCTATGTAGGAAAAAAGAAAGCATCGGTCCCGATACAGGAATTCCATTCATCGATCAAGCAGGTTGGCGGGTCATCCCTTTGGGCTCTGCGATACATCGTATCTGTGTAGCGAGCACACCAGACTTCAACGCGTACCTTTCCTCGAGTGCTCGCGTGTACCCCGAAAGGGCGCGATCGCAACTGGTGTGCCCTGTTGGAAGCGAACAAATCGATCGATCGTCGTGTGCAAACGATGTGTAAACACAAGTGATGAGGTGGACAGCAAATTAGAGCGGTTATCATTTGGCGAGGCAAAAGAAAGTGAGCGAACACGCGTAGCCCCACCAGCGGAAGGAAGAAAGTTGATTACTTCCCATCATTCCCCATCATCGTTAGCAGCGTAGCATGGCGTTTCTAGCATCGTTACTGCTGTTCCTGGGCGGACTGCTGTTGGTACGGCTGGTGCAGCTGCTCGTTTCGGTGCGCCGTGGCCAGAGTGGTACCGGCGTGCCGCCCCGTACCACACCCGCCCGCACGATGATTGTGATGGGATCGGGTGGGCACACGGCCGAAATGTTGCGCATTGTCGAGCGCCTGGACGGGGAGCGATACTCTCCGCGGCAGTACGTGATCGCCAGTACGGACAAAACCAGCGTCGTGAAAGTGATCGAGAGCGAGGTACGGCGGCAGCCCGATACGCAGAAGCAAACGTACGAAATTGTCACGATTCCGCGCAGCCGGGCTGTACACCAGAGCTACTTCAGTTCCGTGGCGACGACCGTGCTGTCCCTGCTGAGCTGCGTGCCGATCGTGCTGAAGGCCCGTCCGGAGCTAATCCTCACCAACGGTCCCGGCACCTGCGTGCCCGTGTGTCTGGTCGCGTTTCTGGCCCGCCTCCTCTTCCTCAACACCAAATGTCGAATAGTGTTCGTCGAAAGCTTCTGTCGCGTACGCAGCCTTTCGCTGAGCGGTCGCATCCTGCTGTACATCGTGGACATGTTTGTGGTCCAGTGGCCGGAGCTGCTCGAGCGGACGGCTACCACGCGGCAAGACGTGCGCTGCTTTGGACGATTGTAAAGCCTCTCCACACCGAGCCCAGGTATGATGCAACAGGCGCACGCTCGGCTTAACTTAATCATTACTAAAATGTTCACAAAGGGTACCAATGACCACAATATAACAGGTTTAACGGATTAATGCACGTGCGCTCCTCGATTCTCCCAGAAAGAAATTCGCCAAATTGAACCGAACCAGTACCGTTTTCCAATTGCAACATGCTCCGATACTTAAATATCGTTTTATTTACCAAATGTATATTTGTTTTAGAATCTAGCACCACCCAATTTGGCGTACTCAGGAATAGACCGGCATACCGTTCGCGTCGTAGCTGGTCTTCATTTTTTGAAATGCAAAAAACAGATAAAGTGCTGCAAAAAGACAACAGAAGAATGCGCGATTAGCAAAGGCTGTCCCTTTCGGGATGGGCACCAACGTTCCAACACTTACTTGCTGCTTCCCACTCTTTCTGCGACAGCGTCCCCACGCGGAACTGATGTTGGTTGGACATCTGCCGGCCGTACTCCTCCGCATGCTGATACTGTTCCGGCTCTTTCCGCTGGTCGTCCCCGTTGAACCGACCGTACGGTGGTGGGTACATTTCTAGCGCCTGCATCTTCTCCAGCAGTCCCTGCTTCCGGCTGCTGTTTTCGTCAAACACTTCCTCGAACCGTTTCCTCTCCACCAGCCGCAAACCATGCTTCAGCGCCAGCTTTTCGAACGTGGGAAAGTGGACCAGAAACTCGGGACAGTCCACCACCTCATCGAGCTGAAAGTTGTACTTGGCCCCGAACAGTGGCGGATTGTCCGTATCGCACAGGAACTGGATGCGGTAGATATCGTTGCCGAACGTGTCTGACATGGCCCTTCGCTGCCGCTTCATGATTTCGTTCGCGTCCGGCATCGTGCCGATGAAGTAGAAGCCCTCCTCCAGACATTCGGCCGCGTTCTTAAACATGCAGTCCGCCTGCTTGAACGACTCGAACGAATAGTGAAACGCAAACTGGCAGCTCACCAGGTGCAGCTTGATCGAGGGATCGCGGTACTTGGTGCGGAGCTGCTGCAGGGTCGCATCGGCCGCGAAAAACTCCACCTTCGGCCGGCGCTGACTGTCCCGCGACCATTGGTCCATTGTGTTGAAGCGATTCTCGCACTGCTCCAGACTGACCTGCGCAATGTCCGTGCAGATCAGGTGCGTCACGTTCGCGTTAGCCCATTTGATCAGATCGCCGCCCTTCCCGCAGCACATATCCAACACTCGGAACGGTGAGCCGAGCGGTGTCCTGCCCTTCACCAGCGTGGTGTATTTGTCTATGACCACGCTTTTGATCCAGTTGTTGAAGTTGCGCATAAAGTAGATGTTCGACTTTTTCCGAGCAACCAGTCCACGATCCTCCAGCTTGTTGTAATGTGAGGCCACGATCGCACTATGTTTCTTTTCTCCATTTTCGCCCCCCTCCTGCTGCGTTTGTTCCTCCGTATCTGTGGTGTGCGTCGGGGCGGTACTGCTTTCTTCCGAGTCCGACATGATTGGTATACTTGCAAAACTACGATTAAATAATAAAAGATACTAATAGAAAATGAACTGTGCACGACTCTTGCGTTTCTCCGTTCCTTTGATTGGAGTTCGGCGAGTTTGTTGTTTTTTTTTAATCTTGTGTTTACGTTTGACATTAGGACTTTGACGTTTGGGCAGTTTGACGCACATCAAACGTCACTTTTGTTGCGAGCCGAAGCGGACCGCATAGAAAATAAAACCGCCTAAACGTTGAAGCCAAATGAGCTGAAACTGGTAAAAATACAGAATTTAACTGCACGGTAAGTGTTGTACTATCGCATTTAAAGGTGCTCTCTTCGAAAACGATGTGGTTACTCACAGATGATTTGTTTACACGCCCATACAGCTTGTGGTCGAATGGTTGTGCCGGATTTGGAGGTTATGGTGAATTGGTAAGCGGAAGCAAGGAAAGTTTGTTTTTCATACCCAACCCAGCAGCGCAGCGGAACGATCGAAGATGGATTTTAACGCACTATTGCAGCAAGCCCAAAAGCTGACCCATGAAACGCAAGTTTCCGATGATTTGCCTCGAGTCGAGCGCACCTTGCCGCAGGTGCTGCAAGCAACGCAGGAACTGCACTCGCGCGTAACGCAAACGGGTGCTCAGGACATGCAGGCGTAAGTAGTGGGGATGTTGCCGTTGGTATTTGCTGCTAACGACCTATACCAATCTTCCAACAGCCATATCCTGCTAGGATCGAATGGGATTGATTTGCCGAAAATATCGCAAAAGCTGGAAACGCTCAGCTCGCGTAAAACCTTCGAGCCGCTGGATCCCATCGCTACGACGGACGTACAGAATTTCCTACGCAACGAGAAGGAAAATGCTATCCTCGCTGTGATTGAGGAGGTGCACAAGAATGTAGGTACCCGTGAAATGTGAGTTCGGGTTGTCTAGAAACGCTAACGTGCTGTTCGCATTTCAGTCCTACCTGTCCGCTGAAACGCAGAAATGGGACCACATGATGAACGACTGGAAGCAGGAAAAGGTCAAGCTAATGAATGCGTTGATCGGTCCATCGCAGAGCTGGATTGACATCCGCAAGGGACCGGAGCAGACCATCCTGAACGAAACCACGTTCGGCGGCCGATCTTCACTGAACAGCCAGGAGATGGCGTATGCCCGAGAAGTGCACGAGTACAACAAATTGGTGTGTGAGGGGGCCATGCGTCCGTCGCTAATACAACGCTTTGCCCAGGTGGCGGAAAGTTTCAACGATTCGGTGAGTGCATCTCCATCTTCCTGCTTCTATACGCCCCGCCAGTAGCAGATAATTGAATTTCTTCTTCAACTTGTAGCGTGTGAACGATGTATGGGAGGTGATGAAGTACATGACGAACGTAACACCCATCCCCCGCAGTCAGGATCCGATGAAAGTGCGCTGCTCGCAGCATCTGTTCATCAACCAAGCGAAACGCTACCTCGAGAACCGCTACAAGATTTTCATGCAAACCGTCATCTCGGAGCATCTGCGTGAAGCACGCCGTGGCGGCATACCGAGTGTGCTCAATTTGGTCGGCTCGTTCGTCGGGCTGAAGCTGGCCACCCACGGCCTCAACTCGTCCTTTATCGGTCTGCAGGACGGGCAGGTGGATGGTAAGCCGCTGTGGCCGATGGTGTACTATTGCCTGCGCTGCGGAGACATCGCTTCCGCGCTGAAGTGCATGCAGATGGCGGGACAAGGGCACGAGGATTTGATTGCCGTGCTGGAGGAAAAGTGTCACAATCCGGAGCAGAAAACCAATCCCCGCCTGGAGCTGCAGATACGCATGCAGTACAAGCGGCAAATACGCAATGCGACCGATCCGTACAAAAGGGCGGTGTACTGCATCGTGGGCTGCTGCGACATCCAGGAACCGCACGCGGACATTGCCAAAACGACGGACGACTTTCTGTGGATCCAGCTGTCGCTGATCCGTACCGACGGCGATGACAGTGCCGAGCATCTGACCTGCTCCGGGCTGCAGAGCATGATCCTGGAGCAGTACGGCGAGAAGCACTACAACGCGAACGAGCAGCCCCATCTGTACTTCCAGCTGCTGGCGCTCACTGGGCAGTACGAGGCCGGCATCGAGTTTTTGTCCCGCTTCGAGAAGTACCGGGTGCACGCCGTCCACATCGGGCTGGCGCTGAACGAGCTGCACATGATCGGTGGACCGCGCAATCTGCAGGAACCGCTGCTGTCGGTTGACTTTGAGGATCCACACCCGATGCGCCGGTTAAACATTGCCCGTCTGATAATGCTGTACGTGAAAAAGTTTGAAATCACCGACCCACCGGAAGCGTTGCACTATTTCTACTTTTTGCGCAATCTGAAGGACAGCGAGGGGCGCAATCTGTTCCTGGTCAGTGTGGCCGATCTTGCCATCGAGTGCCGGGACTTTGATCTGCTGTTTGGCCGCATGCAGCGCGATGGCATGCGCTCGCGTGGCTTGATCGACCAGTTCGAGACGGTGCACATCGACGCGCGCACCGTGTGCGAAATGGTTGCGGAGAAGTTCGTCAAGAAGGGCATGTTTGAGGATGCGATCAAGATGTTCGATCTGGCCTCTCAGCAGGAGCAGGCCCTGCGCTATACCTCCATACTGCTGTCCCAGGTGGTGCATCACGCCAACAAGGAAGGTTCGCTGCGGGAGCGCGTTCAACGGATGGCACACGAGTTTACCGAACGGTACACCGGGGCAGAGAAGAACTGCGACTCGCAGACGTGGTCCACGTTCAATCTGCTGAAGGAGCTGGCTGCGTTCTTCGATTACTACCACGGCAAAAACCATCAATCCGCGATGGACATTCTCGAACGCATCAAGCTGGTTCCGCTGCGCATGTCCGATCTGGACGTGGCGGTGAACAACTTTAAGCGTTTGTCCGGTGAAGTTTGTAAAGCCATTCCCGACCTGCTGCTCGCTACGATGGACATTGCCTACACGAAGTACAAGACGATGAAGGGCAAGGATGTGGCCAAGTTCGACGATCTTGGCAAAAAGAACGTAAGTAACCAGGTGTCTTTTAAAAGCATATTACCGCAACACGTGTTAATAATGATTATTTTCTGTTTCTTTAACACAAATACATACGCATACACACACAGCAACTAAGCTATCTGCGCGAGCAAGCAAAGGCCCTGACCAACATGGCCGCGATGGTGCCGTACCGTATGCCCGGCGATACCAACAGTAGGCTCATTCAAACGGAAATCCTCATGCACTGAGGGCGCCCCCACTGTCTAAAACCCTTCTATCTTTTAAGCTAAACGTGTTCTTCGTACACTTACAATGCAAATCGAAAATAAATGCGTAAACCTGTTGGATAAAGTGACTCGTAACAACCTTCTGATGCGTGAGAAATCGGCAAACCTACTAAGACGCTTAACCCGTGCCGGAGGTACTATTTCTGCAGACCCGTCACGCTGATGCCCTTGCTCAGATCGTCGTATGCGCCTTCCTTGAACGCCTTGTAATCCAGCACCATATCCTTGAAGGCGAGAAAGTCGGTCAGCGTGTACAGCAGCTCAAAGATCTCCCCGTCGAGCTGCGTCTTTTTGTTCTCCAGCTCCATCGCAAACAGATCCATATCGAAGCAGCTCATCTTCCGGTTCAGATGCTCGACGATGTGCGCCTCGATCATGTTCGTATACTTCTGGTAGATCTCCGTGTAGACGATTTTGTTCTCTTCTCCCGGTTCAAACTCATAGTAGTAGCACTCCATGAACTGATTGACCATCCGCTGTTGGTAAAAGCGTAGGGTAAATAAGGCATCCTATTTCACGTAGATTCACCTCTCCTCACCTGAAACTCTTCGCCGATTACTATGTCCTCGATGTGACCGATCACAGTGTCGAAGTATTCGCTTGAATTTTGTCTTTTAATGATGTTTTCTTCAAAATTCATCTTTGTCCGGGCGTCATAGATGGTGGAGAAAAAAGCGTTTGCACAAAACAACGGTCGTCGTCATGTTTACCGTTGTTTATGCTTCTGGCACCATAGTTACCGGAAATTTGCAACAGGTGGATTACTGCGGATTCAACATTTATCAAATGCCTAGTACTGAGTATCTTTTTATGACCATCAATAATGTGGTTAATTAAAAATTAAATGAAAGATATGTTCTTACTATGCTTTCAAAAAGGAACATTTTAGTAAACGAACGATACGGTTAATTACAGTTCACGACACAAATACATCCTATTGGCGAACGAGCATTTAACAGTGAAGAAAGAATTTGAAAAGTGCAGCATGAATTGAGCCTAAAACATTATTTTTAATTTATTTTTACAAAAACCTAACTTTGAATTTTGCAATGTTTCTAGACAAATATTTATTTGATATTATTAACAGTGTAGTTCAGTGCCGCTCAACCAGCGCCAACTGTCAAATCTGTCAAAATCGAGCGAAACGCATAACTGTCATCGCGTGTAATGTTTTTGTTTTGGATTTCGTGGAGGTTTGAATTTCATGCAATTTTCGTGCAAATCTTCAAAATAAAGAAAGACGGATCGTGCAAAGTGCAAACGAAACTGTGTACCGTGTGTGTGATGAACGCGTTTGGCCAATAAGTGTGCGCGATACGGTTACAACGGTAATGCCAATCCATCCTGCCTGCCGGCATTTGTCCCGTACCGTGCTTACGTGTTTGTTTCGTAGTGACCGCAGAGAAAGAACAAAACATTACTAGCCACCGGAATGTCGTGGTTAAAGCTGAACGACAGCCTGAACAAGGTTAAGGGATCCATCACCTCCTTTACGCAGGAAGTCTTTGCGGAAGGAATCATCGGCGAGGATGAGGCAGACGAGAATCCTGCCCGAGAGCTAAGTGTCGCTCGTGAAAAAATCGACCAGCTTACCGACCTGTGCGCAACACAAGACCAAGAGGTATGTAAACAATGTCCGTGCCAAAGGCTTTCGGGTTTTGGTTGCGAGCATTTCGATGTGAAGCAGGGGATTTAAGAAACACGGAACAATCTAGCTTAATTGTAGATCTCACAACACACAAGCAGGAAGCAGTAGCCTGGAAGACGCAATTTAAAATCAATCTTCTCGTTCCTCCTTCCATAAGCTCCTCCGTCATCTGTGTGCATTGTTTGCTGTTGTACAACTCACAAGCAAATAATTCTATAACTACACATGTTTAGCATTGCATCAGCAATAGTCTAGACATATGAAATTTTATATCATTATTTTGAAAATTTAAGTTTTCCCAAGGTCATTGAGTCAATTCCTAATCAGGCACTGCAATCCCTTGATGATATAGAACTGTGGCAACACTATTCTAACAGGGACAAATTCATACATTCAATCCATCAAACGCTCGACCAAAAATGCGTCCTTTCTCTGGTAGCTACAAGATTTAGAATCAAATAAGTCTAAAACGCCCTGAGCACTATTCAAATGGGTAAATTAAGTCATTTAACAGGACTAAACTAGAATCGATCATATTTGATTGAACTTTTATGTTAATCGTTGATCCTGCCTATACTGGACGACTTACAGAATAGAGTGGATCAATCATTACGCAAACTAAGTGGCCATTTAGTGCCCTTGGTCTGGAAGGCATCCTCTCTTATAGAGTCTAAAAGAACTTAAAAAAGTCTCAAGAACTCGAATGAATAACATACTACTCAGTTAGCTCGATCCATCTATGATTGCTGCTCGCCACCCTTGTCTGCCACCGATCTTTTGCCGTTAAATCAAGCATTCTCTTGTCCCTGTCGGCTATGTTTTTCGTTCCTTGTTCTTTTGTTGGTTATGGTCTCGTTCCATCGCTGCCTCCTTCCATCTTTGTCTGCACCCAATATCCAACATGTCCTTCTCAACCTGATCTATCTACCGCGGTGCGACCCTTCGCCTAACGCTGGGTTGTGTTTCGCTCATAAAAGCCTACCTGCAGTGAGTATGACTACTGCATCTTCCACACATGCCCTAACCAACGTATCCTGCCAGCCTTTATCATCCACATTGCAGCTCATATGGAATATATTTGGAGCTTTCAGAAACTAGATATTTCATTTATGCTATATTGATAGAATAGAATATCAGAGATTTTTCTACCGGATTGATAAGTCTTTAGACAATAAATGGGATATTAAAATTACATACACAAATGTCGATATCATTCTTCTTCTTCTATTTGGCGTAACGTCCCTACGCGAACATGCCGGCCTATACAGGCTTTCGAAAATTAATCCATTACTTCACAGCCGGAGAGTCAAAACCTCCATACGGAGGGGCGGTCCATTCTAAGCTTGAACCCATGACAGGCATTTAATCGAGTCGTTCGAGTTGACGACTGTACGATGCAACCGCCCCAATACCGTCGATATCAATAAACATATTAAACTACAAAAACAACAAAACCTAAGGTTAGTTAGTATAGTCTGGTATTTTAAAAGAAGTTTCATTTTACAGGGTTAAGACCAAATTCAAATAGCCTTTTTGTTTGTATAGTAAACTAAAATGATCATACAAACGTAGCCTTCAAACATACAAACGACTCCATAGCTCCCTCCAGAACGATGAAATAGGCAATAATTACACACTTCCCTAGCGAATGGTGTTCATTTGCAGTTAATTACCCTCGCAAACGATCGAGGGATAGTGAAAAGTGTCACCCACATGTCCGCTAGGCGCATCGAACGGACTGACCGGCTAGGTGGTAGCGCACCAAGCGTGCACCACAGATTGCAGCTGTGCAGCATCAACATCATGATGATCATCATCATCATCATCAGCAATACAACACAAACAATATTTCATAATTGCTTGCACACACTGCTTGCCGGTCGTTTTGCCAAGTGCTCAAGGCCCTCCGCGTGCTGCACCGACCATCATGCGGCTCTACTATCCGTACTAGCTTCCGATGGTATTTGTACACGCGGGTGTACTCCATCAGGTTCATCTCCGCCGTTAGATGTTGAAGTGTTTCGAACGGAACGTACCACGAACGCACTCCGTTTCTGACCTATCCGTTCTAGGCTGCCCCTACCCGGGCGCGGTTTTCCACCGGGTACGAAGTGCCCATTTCCTTCCTGACTTTTCGCAGCGGCAATTACACGGCCCATGAAGCTCGCATTTGTGTACCGCCGGGCCACATGTGATACGCGGCTGCAAATCGGTTGTAAATATGATTAATAAGGCATGATGGAGCTCACGCGCTGAAGCCCGCAACGTTGCGCAACGAGCCGACCAGCTACACCGAATATGACGGTCGGGGGCCGTTGGTGGCCCGTTGCGGGCACGTCGGAAGCATCGATAATCGTCACCGGAATGGGCTTACCGCTACTGCAGCCCGCCATATTGTTCTGCTCACGCGGCCAACGGCGGATGTGGACGATGATGATGATGATGATGATGGTTGACGTTTCAGTGCTGGTGCAATGTGGGTTTGGTGTGGCCACGGACTATTATGGAAGGCATTAGGCAGGGGGTAGGTGCGTGAAGAGCAACTAGAAAGTGTACCACCCGCACCAGTCAAACTGTACGGTTCGGTTCCTGGGTTGAGGAGAAGTCTTATTTGCATGTTTTATTTTATTTTTTTTATCACTTTTTGAATGCTGCCGTTATGGAAAAGTTTGTATTTTTTTATTTCAAATTGGCTCAAGATTAAATGTGTTGCATGTTTTTTTCTAAAAATGTTGATTTTCATGTTCATTACTTAAAAAATTAATTTATTAATTTTATTTAAACGTCTAGTCGGACGTTTGGGTCGTTTTATGTTTAAAAATATAAAGTTAATGGATAAAATCTTCTTGAAACAACAAATCTCCTATTTTTCAGAATAACGTTATATTATTGTAATTTTATAATTTTCCCAACCATGTGTTACAAGCATTCTTTTGTTCGTTTTGCTCATCACTCCCACCATAAGAAAGTGTTTGTTTTGGCAGTTTTATCTGCTGGGTGCGGAATACATTAGAAATGTCTTTGCATGCTTCCCAACGAATCCATTACCATGTTGTACCAGCATACAAGTTACCGACGATTGTTGCCGACGTGGCCTACACCGGTAGGCAGGCTGTGTTTCACGTTCTTCACGAGTCGCGGTTGAGTGAAACGGTACAACCAACCGTCACCCCCGATGACATTAATGTTATTGGACGGTCGGTCGTGTACGTGGTGTTGTTTCCGTTTAGCAGCCGGTTCGAACTGCTGGGTCGAAATGGTTGGAAAGTGTCTCATGAAAACTGGGTGTTTGTGTATCTGTGTATGTGTGGCATGAGGCAGATTGGGGCAGCGGGGGCACTGGAAGCGGTGTTGTTTGTGTGTGGACACAAGTGTGTTCCGTCGCGGATACTAGCGTCCGTTGTTGCCGGTGCCGGTTCCATCGTTGCGCTTTCCTCGTGCGCCGTATACCCGTACACTTTACCTGCACGGTGGGTGGGTGGCGGTTTCAGTACAAACCTCTTATCAGCAGCATGTGCAACACGATATATCGTTTGGATAGGATCGTAATGGAAAAATGGTCGTAAAAAGTGTACCACAGTGGAGGGAAGAAACAAAACGCGCCATCGCACGACCCTTTACCGCAACACTACCCCGTACACGACTTACTCCATTGCATAGGGGGAATACGGACCAAGCCGGGTGTTCGTGAGCGTGTGTTAGGTATAAACGGTTTATGTTCTACATATTGTTGCCTTTTACTATATTAGTTTATCTTCTGGGTGGTTTTCTAAATTAATTTATTTTATGTTCACAAAGTAAGTAAACATAAACAATGTTTTTTTTTTTTTTGTAAACCTAATTTTATACTATCCTATTACTTTTAACTCTTGGGAATCATTAGTTGGCATTGCCTTAACCCGAATGGAAGCAACAATTTTATCCATTCGTATTAAGGACTCGGACCCGAATGGCCGAATGTTCTAATGGCAAATACAAAAACCATAATTTAATAAAATAAATGTAATTTTTTTAAATGTCCAAATAAGCCATGGGTCTTCAAACTTATCAGTGCCCGAGCAACATTGGTTTAATCAGATATGTCAAATTGGCAACCCGCGGGTCGTATGCTGCCCCCGAAGATTATGTATGCGACCCGCGACACTATGAAGTAATGATTAATCCAACTCATATTTGAAGATACCTTCAACATTGATATTCCTGTTAAATATTGCGGCCCGCGAATGGCTATTGGGGTTACCAAATGGCTGGACAAATGAGTTTGACACATCTGACCTACACTATTAACGCTACTACAGGACAGTTGTTACTGCTACAGGACAGTCTGACCCTAGTAACCCAATCGAATATTGGTGACAAAAAGGGATTCAAAAACCCTTCTTTCACTAATGCTTAGGGGATGTATTTGAATAAGTGACGAATTTCTACTTCTGGTGGCGTAAACTTGATGACAATAAACAGGTATCAACGAAGGAAGATTTCTAATGTGGAAGCATTGAACGAACTTATATTAATGATTTTAGGTTAACATCTTTATGGAAATTAAAAAAAACTTAATATTCGCGTGAAATCTACTTGGTGATATCTTGCCCAACTCTTTTGAAAGTATTCAATTCTACCGTTGGCATGTCCAGCAGCTCATTTGCGTAGGCCAGTTGTGAAGCGATCATCTGCTTGATGGATGTATTGGCTGTATTGAGCTCTGATGCTTCCTTCTGCATCATAACTTCAGCCATCTTCGTCTTTGCCCTGCTGACACGAGCTGCTTCCGTATTTCGGCGACGCTTTTCCATCTGCTCTGGGGTGCGATCCTTAATCGGGAATTGTCGAGCCATGCTCTTGTGGTACTCGATCGGAATTTCCTCGTTGTTCGCCGCAACCAGTGAATGCCATCGGCTGAGTGGACGGGAAGGGTGAAGCTTCATCATGATGGTATCTCCTCGGCTGTTGTTGAGAGTCGATTCCGACTGTTCGCTGTGGTTGGATTGGGTGTCACTGTGGTTGCTTTCCGAGGCGATCAGAAGCCGGGTGCTGTCGTTGCTGTCATCGCTGTGCAGGAAACTGAAAGTATCCGACGAGGGTGTATACTTTTGGGTACTATAGGCGCAGCCTAGAGCTGCCTTCAGAAGTTGTTCAATGTCTCTCTTCTGGAAGTTCTTGGACTGTTGCTGTAGTGCGGACAATCCTATGTACAGCTTCAATAACGTATCGTCGATGTTCGAAACTCTTTCCAGGGACTGATATTTGTTAGATGCGTTAAAGGCCATAGTGCTACTTAATACGATGTCTTTAGGCTGACTGTGCTCTTATATCAAAATGTTAAACGATACAACTCGAAACACAATGTTACTGCGAGAAACAGCTAGTTGCGACTGAGATGGTTTCTGTGTGATGCTTTTCCTCTTTATATGATAATTAGTAACAGAATATGTATGTTACCTATAGCGTAATATATATGTTACCCATAGCAGTGCGTAATCCTGATCGTACCTTGAACATGTACAATATTTTTCCAACGGGTACAGATTGAAGAATTTTCCATGTGCAAAGATTACCCGTAAAGTACCTGCTATCTTTAAAACTGTTATTGCACTGGGAAACGTGACATAAAACATTAAGGTAACGGATTTTTATGTTGTTACATCTTCCATATGTTGCCCATTCTCTCAGTACCCTGAAAACAATTCACTGAAAACGAAAGGATTGTAAAATGTATTTTTCTTGGATGGTTACACAGTATGAAACATACTAAAGAATATGGCTGCTATTGTGTTACAAAATACTTTGAAGCCTGTCGAAAATAGCATTATGATTGTATTACTACTGGAATAGACTGTATATGAACATCTTGGGTGTATATGAACATCAGCTATCTGTAATTATGTCATACAGGACCTTTGAACGCTCTATTCTTGAGTTCAACTCAGTAACTTGAGCCCCTTGCACTGATCTATGGTCTAAAGTGGTTATCAATGTTTGGCATTTATCATCAGGAACCCATGTAGCATCTTAACTCACATATTCATGTGAAATAAATTAAATGCCAAAATATAGCTATTTTCGACGATGTACGGTTTGGTTCAACTCAGACCATTTCGCAACCAGGTGAAATCTGATCAGGAAAGTTATGGGGATATGGAACGAAGTGTTACCTCCCCCCCTGGAGTTTTCAGATAAGTTTGAACTGATTTCATGGGCCGCTTTTCCTGTTTCCTGTACGGCTGCATTTTGCGTGTGAAGGAAGATAGCACATGCTTCAGCCACGATCAACTGGTGGTACAGCGGCTTAACGTTTGCTAAATCAGTCTAAGAACAGGTGAAATCTTTTGCACAACACATGTGGGGATATGGGGAAGGTGTAACACAGAAAATCTCTAAGAAGATGAAGGATGCGGAGTCTATAAAGTCCAAATAAGGTCGTTATAATCAAGTAGGTCGTTTAGCTGAGAATAAGAAAAATATTATCCTACTGCTACGAAATACTAATTGCGAGATTATCCTACTATGCTAAAAATCCGAATCAGAAACAATTTCTAGATTAAAAACACCAACAATCTGATTGCATGTAATTTCAACACATCAAAGTTAAAATTGGAGTATATATTTGAAAAACATCGTAACTTTACCTTGTACACACTAGCATATTAATTAAGATTTGTGTCTTGTGAGTTTGTAATACTATACGTCATTTCAGATGTATTTTGTCCTCTAAATCTGTATCTTCAGCCCTGTTTAGTCTAGCAGCAATTAATGTTCTAGTGAGCTAAGATGTACGTGTAAAGTTCGTTGACTGTATTTTCTTTATTTTTATCTTAAAACGCATTGTTAATCACATTCACCTTTAAGGTGTACATTTCACGCCAGTGCTGGCAGTGGGAACATACCTGTCCCACCGTTTTGATAGCGCATTATCGCTACCAGTTGGCCACTTGACGCTGGCAGTGCTAAGAACATGCGCGACCGAGGGGCATGCGTAGCAGCAGGCAACACATGCCGCCGATGCGGACCAGCCACCGCCAACCACAGCCATTGTTCGCGTGGTGCGTTTGATCGACACGAAAAAATGGCACTCTCCAGTGAGCCCAACCACAGCCAAAGCAAATGCATCGCAGACGAGGTGTCGTTGACGCAGCCCCCCCAAACTGTGAAGTGGGGCGGGGTGAAATAATGGCTTGGGAAATGGATATTAAATTCACCACCGTTCGACCGAGCAAGCGTGTATGGCTTACGTCGGGCTTTGGCTTTATCATAAAACAATTTCTACGGCCCCTTCGACGACATACGGCACAACGGCAGCAACACCAGCAGCACCCGGGTAACACCGATAGGCACCTGGCGGCAGCCCGAATCGCGCTCCCCGGTCGGTGTGTTATGCTGCCACCAGCACCAGCACGTACCATGCGGGAAATGCATGCGAGCGGCGGTGTGGAATGGGGTTGGTACCGAAACCGAAACCGATTAGCATGTGCACCGTTCCCACGTCCCTGACGCGCTGTCGGTGGCGCGCCATTTTGTGACAATAGAACGCTAAACCTCAACCCACTAGCGCTGAGCAGCGGAGGGGCCAAAGGTGAGGCAAGGGTGGAGCAGATAGTCGGCGGGTGTACCTTGTGGGGTCAAACCCGAGGACTTCCCCGTTCGTAGGTGCCTCCTTCCCGTCCAGTTGTGGTTGGGTAGAACTTTCCGTTGGCCATTTTTTCGCTTTTTTTAACCAATTTTCCGGCGGTTTAAAAAAATGGCGAATGGCGCGACGCAGGAAGGGCACATCGTAATCATTTTGTTTTAATATCACACGTACACCGCTGTGTGTGTGTGTCGCATTGTTGGCCGAAACAAAAGCACAAGACAACCACCGGCACCGGTACGTAATTAAGACAAATTGTGTGCCAGCTCGTGTGGATGGGGAAAGGGAATGGTAACAAATGGAAAGCCTCAGAACCTTCGCTACACAGAACAGACAACTACAGTGTCGTTTTTTTTTTCGAATTTACTATTCAATGTTTCATTTGCATCGTTCCAGATTGCAACACTTCGCAAGCAGATTGTGGAGTTTCAACAGTTACAGCTGCCATCGTCATCCGGGACGCAACAGCCGGGACCGTCAGCCAAACCATCTTCGGGCGAGTCGAAACCTTCCGGGGTAAGTATCGATCACGATTTTGCTGATGAAGATCGAATTCAAAAGGCTCGCAATGAAATAGTTTTAAGTTGATCAACGACATGACCCGTAAACATGTTTCGACGACTACGATGCGTAATATTCGTTTTGAACGCAGAGCCTGTTAAAGTTTCCTCTATCAGCGCGGGAAACTTGGCAAAACCAAACGCCTTATCTGAGAACAAATAGAGTTGAACCCTTCTGGGGAGCCCGGGTTCTGAGGTAACGCACCATCGCTGGAGGATCAACGAGACGCTAACCACCATTTGTGTTCTGACCGAGCATGGGACGCTCAACGTTCGTTCCAAACTACCGCTCCCAGCCCAACCAAGAGCTGCCCAGCCTACTTTTCACGCGCTCCGATCGATATCGATTCTGGTGCGTTCCCAATCGATCGCAATTACACGGGCAACCGCGAAGTTGCATATGAGCGTGTGCTTTTTATCGTTCCCGTTTTGGTGGCTGTTGTGTGCTCTCTTCACACTATTCGAGCATGTTTCCTGCACGTACGTACGAACCCATATCGTGTGTAGCCGTGCACCTTCTTCCCTTATCGCCCGTTATCAGAGCAAATATTTGTATGCTCGAGGCAGCGCACTAGTAGGTTCACGCACAGCAAAACCCCTTGGGCCAAACCCTTTACATGGTGCGTGATCGTTGATACTGGGTATGTATAAAACCCTTTGCGCCCGACATGCCACGAACGTTGTTTGGTGTGGTGGGATTTATTTACAACAAAAAATGCTGGAGATTCGTTTCCCTCCAACGTTCGGGACCGTAACACATGTTGGTGTATTGCTTTTCATCCGTCACGTCCTGGCTGGGGTCGGATCTTTCACCGCTCAAACGGTGAGCTTAATGTGATGGTAGCACTCTAATATCGTCATAGTTCCGTGTCGTTCCTTTCTTTCCACCCTGCATGTGGAGTACAAGTTCAGCGGAACTAAACGAGCATCCGCAGAAGGTGATAGCAGAGAAGGTGCTGATAGCGCAACCGTAAGTGTATCGTTGGCACCTTTGCTTAGCGTACCGCCATATGCGCGGTTGTCCTGCGTGTATTGCTCACGATCGGCGAGCATTAAACACAACAACAGCGTAATACGTATGCTACATGCTGCTCTCATTTTAACAGTTACTTACAATTAACAGAAATATTTATCAATTATGTGGTGTGAACCGTGTCTGACGAAGAAAGGGGTCTGCAATGGTAGGTGAATGGTTGTAAACTATACAACCCAATATCTTTAAAATAATATCTTTGACAAATTGCTACTTTTTTCGCTCTACATTCGTGCTGGGCTTATCACTGTGTGCGCAGTTACATGGTATTGATAACACTTTTGCAGTAGCAAGAGAAGTTTCACCAAAACTGCAACAAGAATGCATCGTTGATTGATAGCCCATGATGTCATGGCGCATATTCGTATGAAATATATTTAATATTGTGCATTGCATTACTTGTCTATATTTCATTATCCAAATATTTAAATCTATAGTCTTAATTTTAACAGAACACATATCCGGATATTGGAAAATTGGTTGAAAAACCTTATATTTAGAAATCATTTTTATCATCGAGTGATCTTATGGGTATAAAAAATCTATTATCACCCTTATTTATTATTATTGTGAAAACTAGAGTTCAAACTGAAAAAACGAGCTAGTAAATTCTTTTGGCAAGCACTAAGAGTGCGCCTTGAAGGCTTTTTTTCTTTATTCGAGGCAGCTTTTTTATATATATATTCGTATTAGAATATTTCATTGATATTAACTCAACTGCCTTTGCATTCACCTCTTTTATTTCTGATATTTTATCCTTCAATTCTTAATATTTCACCACAAAATATCGCTTAGCTTGACAATGCGTGGAAAACTGGTAACAGCTGCACTTGATAAATTATATGAATTACGAAAAAATATGATATAATCCAATAAATTGTTGCTAAATTACTATTTAAATCAAAGATTAAAACTAAACGCAATGGCGATATTTGTAGGCGGGGCAAGTCTAAATTCCCATCTGACCCGTTACCCGTGGCATGACTGGGCCGGAAAGAAGCTAAAATAAGTCCTTTTTGAATCATTTAAAAAAATAGAAAATGAAAACAATTTAGAGCTGTACAGTGTTACAGGGCTGATTTGTATACCGTGGATTGTTCTTTGGAGATCGCTGAGCGAGCATACAAGTTTTAAATTAGCCATTCATCGTCAGTTAGTTAGTAAATAGTATGAACCATTTATGAAACTTCACTTTTAAAAATGTATAAATTATCAACAATTCATATGAGATGTGCGCGTTGCACGTTGACAGTTTGTGCAGTATTATTATTACTTATGTCATACAATCTGTGTAAAAAAATGGTTATTTCTGTTATTTCGATTTCAAACTTTTATCAAAATCGCAACTTATTTTGCACTTGACAATGGAACCAATTTGATGTATGAACTTTCAAAATTAAAAAAATCACTTAACTCCAATGTCGTGTAAGTTTGGGAAATAATAATGCAATTAAATGTAGACGTTAAATGAAATCAAGGTAAGGTAACTGAAAACAGGCCTGTTGGTTGGTTTTGTTCGAAAGCGATGTTTTCGATCCGTATTACTCATTACAAAAAACTACCCTATCTATTCCTTTTATGATACTGTCGGATATAATCGTTAGCCCAACACTCTAGATAAGCTTCCATTTGCATGTCATGGATCGATCGATTTTCTTTCTGCGCAGCGCACCAGTACAGCCACGGTGTACTGTACTGCACATGCGTATCGGTACTGGATTGTTATCAAAACCACCGCCCCCAAACATACAGGTTAACTGTTCACCGACCAATCGATAGTGCTCGATAAAGGGCCAAATCCCGCTGCGCTGTCGAAGGATTTCGCTTCCGGTATAAAAATGGCCCGCTGCCCCTTCCGGTGGCCTAGTAGTGCGTTAGTGGAGCGTTCGCAGTGTGTGCACAGCGCGTGTTTAGACGAATATTTATGTCCCGCCTGGTTGGGTCGTTTCGGGTTCAGCTACATCGCACCGGCGCACCGTTACCGTAGAGTAGCGTCGGTTCAGCAGTATCTTCGTGGCATCCCGTACACGCATCTACGCACCCGGTGGGTTACTCAAACGTACTGCTGTGTCGTTTTGTTTCCTCCCCGCTTGTACTTTGTTGCTCCCATAACTCCGCTTACGAGACGAGGTGTCCGTTGCGCTTGTACCGGTCGGGCAGGCGTCAAAGTATACCTTCAAATCGTGTGGAATAGTAAGTTTGTTTGCCTTTTTGTTGCGCGTTTCTGTTATTGGGTTGTCAGCAATTTGTTACACTGAATGAAATGCGTTGTTGATTTGTTGTTGTTTTTTTTCCACAAGCATACCCTGTGGCCGGGGTGCGTAAGAGCTTGACGCGCAGAGTCACCCGGCCACGGTGCCGTTGCTCCCCCGTTGAAGCTACCAATGCTAAGCGGGGACCCGTATGGAACATAGGAACCTGCTAAGGTGTGTCGTCGTTTATGTGTGTGTGTGTGTGTAAGTGTGTTTTTTGTCGGTCTTGTCACCTACTCACCAAAATCTCTCGCCACCACAAAGTACCATGCACCGCACACAACGTACCTCATCATTTCCGTTTGAGGTCAACCATTCCAATCCACCCGCAAACCGCAGTGTAAGGGCTTGACGGTATGGTTTGCATAGCCGGTATGATTCTGTGTGATAGTTTTTATGCTTTCGCTACCTATTACTTCCTAGCTCACTTTAATGTATGCGTACGAGCAAGGATGACGCCATAGAGGTACGGCATACGCATACTGGCCGCGGGTGTAGGGTAGTGCCATTTTAATCGATTTGAAGCTAATGACGTGTGGCTTTTTTTGCATACCATCTAATGCTGTCGATCATTCATTTTGAGGCGTTTTGAACGAACCGTGGTTTATAGGTCAGGGTTTGAAGTAATATGTTAGTCAGTGTTTTTCTTATGTTAGCCAATTACAGTCTTATACTTAGGAATGGTTTAATTATCTTCTAATTGTCTCTCATGAGATTATACTTCTTTATTTCTAATAATTTGCTGTGTTAACTTAAATGTATACTATTATGCTATGCTATGTATGTATAATGAAGAAATTATTGGAAATTATTAATCAAAAATGAAGAAATTGTTGGCGTTTTCATGCCTTTCGCAGCTCCACCTGAAGTCATCATTCTTCTTTTGCTGGAAAAATCGCATCGTTTTGCTTCCAAGCCAGGAAGAATTCAACCATTGGCAGCAATCCATTGTACCCGTTGGGTTACGTTAAAGCACGTTACACGCTTGCCTGGCTCTCTAATTTCAGGATGGTGGCACTAGCCAGAAAGTACAGGTTCACATTCGAGCTAGAACCAAAACGCGTTTGCTGGAAGCGCAATTGAAAAGTGAGAGAGCATACAATGCAAGCGAGAAAGAGAGCGAAAAAAAGAAAATTTTCCTAGACAATAGCGCGCATTGCTCACACCGGAACCGGCGGGCATATGTGACACAAGGGTCGGACAGTTGGGTTTTGATTGTCGATTATCGTGATTAGTGGTGTGAAAATGGGGTTACCCAACAGGAGCACCAAGTTGTATTCTGCGGCCGCAAACCTGGCGTGAAAAATTGTGATTGACCGGAGGGATTATTAAAACTGCGTTAGCTTGACGGTCATGTACCGTAAACCACATGATATGGCGGGTTTACTGATTTGTGTATGCGAATTCTGATAAAGTTATTCATAGCATTGAAGCAGCACATTTGATATAAGTTCGTTAGTTAAACTTTTTTGTTATATGTAAGAATATATGTGTTTATATGTGTTTATGTGTTTATGTACCAACGAGTATATGTTTCTCTCTGTTAAACAAAGAAATGACCTATCATAATTAAAAATAATTCGAGCGTTTGTTAAACTAAACGATGTAAACTACCTGTATAGAACGAAATATACGATAGAAACGATTTCCAGTACCTTTTTATGAACATTGTCTATTCTTCTCTAATACAGCATTTTTCGGGGCTTTACAGTGTTCCGTTGTTTGAAATAGTTTAGAGTATTATATCCAGTCACTGATGCAGAAAATCTAAGATCCATCAAGAATTTTTGTTGAATATTAGAACATTAAAGTTCAGGATTTATCTTTATAATGCATTTCTCCTCTGTCAAAATTGGAGACGGCTTCATAATCTTTACTCACAACTTATTTAAAATTTACTCTAAGCTATATTACCCCGTACGAAACTTAACAAATTCAGTCAGAAAAAGCACTTAAAACACGCGCATAAGGCCACAACTCAGAAGAGATTCGTTTGACCATACCTAACCATGCCTGACTATCGTCTGGGGGCTTAGTTTACCATATCCAGTATATACTCATAGAAAAACATATTTTTATCACGAAGGACTAGACCCAGATATAAGACTCCAGATCATGAACAGCAGAATAAAAGAATAAAGGAAAGTGCGTTAAGCTACCGGTGGGGAAAGAGAAAGAGTTGGTTAAGTATTGTAAAAAGGAGCCATCAAGAGAGAGATTATGGGGAAAAAATGTTAAGGTTTTTTGCAAAAAGTGAACTGGTCAGGAATACGCCGGATATTATAGACAAACTGAAGTTTATAGCAGAGGCCATAAAACATTACCACGAGGGACGCCAGATATGGATAACTGGCAAAATACGTTTTATTAATTAACAAATATCGATAGGGTCCTCCTATTTAATTTTTTGTGTTTGTTATTACATTTTAAACATCTCTAGCTGAGTATTCTCAGTAGATTTAACAAGAATCCCCCAGGAAGAAATGGTGAACGCATTTTCGTTGGGCAAAATTTTCAGATAGAGATAGAGTGTGATCTTTAATGTTGGTAAGAGAGAGAGAGATAGAGAGAGAGAGAGTTGTAAGGTTCTCTGTCTTCAGATTTCCCACAGACATAACACCTTCTGCATTGGTAGTTACAGGATACTTATAGGTCGTTACCCTTTGCTTTTCATTGCATGCTGCATATACTCATGGTTTTCCATTTGCAGTTCACGCATCACACTTACGGTCTTGAATTTCTACCTTTTGACTTCAAAGATCTCATCCGCTTTACATCCTATTTCTTGGAAAGCTACATACGTTATCAGGTGTTAATGGGTGGTCATTTCACACGCATTTTTTGGCTGCTGTTGTGGTTCTTCAAAAATTCTAAGAAAAGCCATAAATCACTCCGACTGACAGGGCGACAGATCACCCGTTCACATTTAAAACATCCCTCTTCTGCCATCCGTTTTAGTCAAGTTAGCTCCTACAGGATATTGGAACATTTAATGTTATTCTTAAACATTCACACGAGAAATGCTACCGGATGCTTTCCTTAAAAAAACATCCAAAACTTCTTGCAAAAGATATGTTGGAGGTCTTCTATTCCCCGAGTTGAAGGGCAAGAATAAGTCGGTAGCAAATTTCGAGTAGACCACCCAAAATTTGCGTCATATTTTCGACCGCCGGTGGCCGGGTTCTGTTGAAGTGGCGTGTTATCTTTCCAGAAACGTTTGGTGCCGTTGTCAATAGGGTGCAAACCATAGTTTAACGACATACCGCACACGATCGTACAGCATGTCCCTTTTGTTTAAAGCGCGCGGCATCCTGTGTGATTTGTTGGTGGTCCTAGGAGGCACAAGAACGTAAAACGCTGTTCCTCACTTTTTTATGATTGTTCCAAGGCAGCATTTTGCTTTTACGATGGAAACGGAAATGCGAAAGAAAAGAAACCATTTTTATGCATTTCGGTGCAGACTCAAAACTCGGTTTCGGTGAAAACATGAATCTCACGGGAACAGAAATGATCTTCTTTGCTTAGCGAAGCCGTGCGCTGGTGCACTACGCTGGTGCAAAACTATGAAAAATACAGACATTCAACAAAAAAAAATGGTGTGAACACCTGCACACCAAAATTGTAGCATCTGTTGTGAAGACACGTGTTTTTTTTCCAAAAAATCTGTTTCTTCGAGCGAATGAAAATTGCCTCAACATGCAGAGAAAAAATAGTCTGTCTTCTTTACAACTGCACTGTGTAAAATGTACCCTGAATGTTTTTAATTTGTATAAAAATGTAGTTTTCATTTCTTTATCAATTTAATGTAAGTTCAAAACTAATATCAAAAATAGAACGATCGATAGTAAACTTCATTGCGTTATACATGAACTAATTTCATGTTTTACACCCGGGTTAATCAGCTTCACTATCGAAACAGCGTTTATTTCTTATCTTTTGAATAGTTAAACAGTTTTGAGCAATGCGCAACGTGTGCAACTCAATTTAAGCAACTACAACAGCAAACACACCTGTAGTCGCAGCGCCACTGCAGTTTATCGTTCACGCTCGATTCATACATTAACTAACGATAGGTGTTGTTGTTGTTGGCCTGAAACAAGAACCTTTTATTCCCGCATTTCGCAACCTTTTCTAATCGCCGTTTAATCATACCAACTTGCTATACAAAATGTCCATCTCCCCCTTCCCGCTCTTCTGCGCTCCTCTGTGCATTAATAATAGGGCACCAGCTTGCCTTGGTCTTGCTGTGTTTTCCCATTGCGCTTCGGTACGGTATGGTGCAACATTTCCGGTCGGTGGACGCTTGTGGCTTACCAACTGCCCGCCACACAGAAAACCATCTTCATGGTGCATTACCTGCCGCAACCGACGCGATAAGAGCAAACCCCACGGAACCACGGGGCACGGGTGGTAAATAATGTAACATTGCGTCAGTCCCGCGATTCGATCCAGCCTGTTCCGACCAGCGGCCACCCGGTTGTCAACACGCTCTTTTGCAAATAGAACCTTTGCTGACCTGTAGCATGCTGTCGCTTTTTGATCGCTCTTTCCTTTCCTTTTCGGACGGTTTGGAAGCAGAATGCAGGATGCTTTAAATTATGACACTATTGGAAGGAGGATTAGAGAAGCAAACAGAGCTGCGAGGGAATGTCGAGGAGCAAAGAAAAGGAGAATGATTACCCGTGCCCTGGTGAAATTGTGATGCACCAGTTCCGTTGGGAGTTGTTTGCTTCTCTACAGTTAATAGTTGTTTCTGGAGCATTGTTTACATTTTTCTGAATGAATTATTTTTCAATGAATGTACTTATAACATATTCATAAATATGAAAAAAAGGCGTAGTAGGACAGGCGCATAGCAGCAGTAAAAAATAAAAATATGCAGCTTTTGAATGAGAACGAACTGGATTTTTTCCTCTTCAAATTAAATTAAATTAAATTATTACTTTCGTGCTGTACGATCAATCGGGATTGATATACGATTTCGCAGCACTTCCCACTCAGCTAGTAGTTTTAGGATCAACAAAATACCCAACGTATCCCCACACATTCTAGCGCAATCAACTGCAGTGGTACAAAAAAAATTACTTTAAAAGCTAACAGACACCAACACATTCACGGTCAACGGTAGCACATTATCCGGGGCGTGTGTAGGGAAAAGCACACCCTGCTCGAACCGACATGTGGAATTCGGTTGTTGAAAAATATTGGGAAATTTGTACAACGCTTTCTAGCTTGCTCGGCCTGTGCCTGTGGAAGAGCAAAGGACTGTCGTTTCTGTATCCATATCTCGTGCGTAGTAGGTACAGGACTGCCATTCCACCCATCTCACATGTCCCTCCCGCCGATCCGTCCCGGGGCGGAACCGGGTTTCCGTTCCCATTTCGCTGACTTTTATCGTACGTTCTGTTTGTTTTTCCAACCAGCGCGAGTATATCACCCCGGCCCGGGGCATCGCTTTCGGACATTCATGCGGCGGTGGGTCACGCCGCACTCTCGCACTACATTATGAAAGTTTTAGGGTGTTGTCGCCGGCACCGATGGGGATCACTGTCTGCCGAGTGTGTGTGTGGGGGTGCACGCCCTTTCCGGAATGTTTGTGTCTGTGTGTGTGTTGTCCAAAAGTAAAGCGATGTCTGTGTCCGCAATTCCTAGGCCCATCCGGCCCAGGGATTGCTCTCTGTGTATGAATCATCCCGGTGTTTCGGTCGCCAGCTGTGTGTTTCGGTGGACGGTCGGAATACTTACGCGTAGCCGGGAGGAGCATGAGAAATTAGCATGGTGATATTAATTTTCAAACACATACTCAAGCAGTGGCATGGAAGACGCGGTTCTTAACGCGCCCGGTCATGGTGTGTGTAGACGATCCACAGTACTGCAGCCAAGAAAAGCAGCTCGCATAGTGCACGTAGCGGTAAAAAAGCACCCACCACGCTTTGCTTCATTAAAAGAAGTATATTAAAGTTCTAAGGAGCCCCGCACTCACACCCGCCCCGGAATGCAATTAGAATTGATACTGATGGCGAACCATTTATCACAACCGGCAACAACTCCGCCGAAGGGACATAGTTAGACAGAGAGGGGACGAGGCGAGAACCGTTTCATTTGTTACCCTTTTTGGTCAACCTTCAAATTTCCCCCACGCGGTGCTGTGTCTAGTAAAGGGGGTTGGAAGATGACATTGTACCGCGCGGTGTCAGCCGTTGAACAGTTGCAACAGGTGCAAATCTATTTGTTATCTGACCGTTTGTGTGCACAATCACACAGGCGCAGCGACGGTCTCACGGTAAACTGCAACTGCACGACTGTATGCCCACTCACCACCGCTCGGGAGGGTAGCTCGGTGTTAATAGTTGTTCTCGGTTTTACTGCAACTTCGATTCCCTACGCTGAGCGATTGCACGATCGGTATCGCTTTATAGCTGAGGCGCGTTTGGTGTTCTTTTTGCGCATTTCTTACACCAATATTCCCATCGTGACAAATGATTACGGAAGCCTCTGTGGCTGATTGGTTCGAATATAGCGAGCTTTTGACGCAGGTTTACTGCCACGTTAGAAAGATGATACTTTGTTATAGAAATTGGTCATTAGTCGTAGGACACTTCCATGCTCTTGCATGTTTTCTATTTTATCTGGAATATGTTCTAACTTAACGCTATCTTTATGTTTAGTTTAGGTCAGTATGAGTGACCTCAAAATGCTGTTTTGCAATTAAAACATTATAAAAGCACCCCCGTCGCCCTAATGTATGATTCGTGTACCATCAATCCAATGAGTTAAGAAGTGTCCACCGTCTCGGTATCCTTCGGTGTAACGGATTGATTAATTCGTTCGACCCTTGCAAACACGATGACAACGATTAGCTGCTGCAACGATCGGGCCACGGTTCTGTGCAATTGCGCAACCCGCTGCCCATACAGAAGCGACGGTCCGGTGCGATTTGAGCGCGCCATCGCGCGCGGGTCAATCTCGGGCAGTGATTAGTTTCCCATTTAGCTAATGCACCATTTATCTTGGCTGGGGTGCTGCCGTCGTCCTTAGCCATGGTTGTCACGGTGCCAGGGTAAGGTTTTGTTTTCATGTTAACTGTCCAAAGATGCCAGGGATTTCGTTACGATCGGGAGGAGAGTTTCGCTTTGATTGTGTCGTTGCATTGCTGTAGTTGCACCTGTGGCTGGTGCGCTTGTTCATTAACCTATTTACATGACGTTTGTGCACTTTCTGCTTTTTTTTTTGAACCATCATGATTATGATATGCTAATTTAATTTTTGCTTTGCTAATTTCCTTCGCCAATTTGGTTTTCTTTAAATCCAAAACAGTGAAAATAATGTTTTAATTCTTTATTGAAATAGAGTAATCGTACAAATACAGTTTTACTGTTTTTCTTTAAATTTGTTTGATTACAAGATTTTCCCTGATTTTTTTCCCAAGGATTTCTGAATAATTAACGATGTTTTTTTATTTATCCCACGATTTATTGAGTATTTGCTAAATTTTGTTCAATCATTATTTTTATGAATTCTGGGATAATACCATAAAATCGTTAGAACAATTCCAAAACAGGTGAAAAACGATCATTTAATCGTTTAGACTATTTGGAAAAAATAGGGAACAACCAAACAAATATGTCAAAACACTGTATTACCTTACACGGTTTCTCAGAAGTACTGATTAATATTATATAATTGATGTGCTGAACTTAAAAAATATTATTTAAACAAATAATGTTGTACTCATTAGTATCCAACTTGTTATGTTAGTTATTTATTATTCGAGGCAATCGAAAACTATTTGAAACCTTTCTATTATGTTACATCACACAAGGCATGGAAGTTTTACAACAAGCAAGTAAGGAATGCCAATGCATTAAAATGACGTTAGCGGATGGTAAACGATGTACGTCACACTTCCATGAGCCATTTGTTCAAACAATTCGCTGTTTTCATTTGTCTCTTCGTGTGCTATGTAGATCGAAAGCAAATGTGCGGCGTGGTGTGGTCTAGAATCGTTTCTCCCGTTTCCTCTGGTGGTGTATATCATAAAAATAGAACAAATTTATAGGACTATGGCTGGCAATATAGCTTTGACGAGAATTTAAGTACGTATGAGACGCTCGGTAAATGCGAGCTTTGAACCCATGGCGGGCATGTTGGTACGTTGTGCCTGACTTGACGAGTACATCACAGGACATGGGGCTTAAGCGAACTTGTTTATGGAGAATAAGGCACTGAAAAGGATAAAATTTTGCATTGTCGTTCATCTCTTCTATACATTGAATCCTACCACCCTGAATTCGTTTTAATAATAGTACTAATAACATGCTATAAAAATACAATTTACATTTCAACACGCAGTGCGTACATTTTTTCAATCATCCTCGACCTTACCCACACGATCGCATCACTTACTACAACCTGAAAGTCTCATTTTGCCGATCCGATGCGGGAACAATGATGCATGAAAAATGTTCTATTTGCACAAGCTGTTTCTTCGGGCCAGAGCATATTAGCTCTCGGCATACCTTGAGACGGTGTTACCGAAGCAGAGGGGGCACCTTCAGCCCATCGGTTCTTCCCATCTGTTGATGTATGTGTCTGATGCGAGCCTCAGTATTTTACTCCATCCGCGTAATCTAAACTTTCACCAACATCAACAAACACAGCGGTGAACACTGTGGCCTATTCTTGGCCGCCCAAATGAAAGGGAATAAAAGTACGGCAAATAAATAAACACAAGAAAATGTTGGTCCGTCATATGGGATACGAGCAGGCAGTTATCTTTATTATTTTTTTAAAATAAGACTTTTCCGAAAACTTCATAAAAACTTTTAAGTAATTCGTGCTACCTACTACTCAACTGCTAGTGTAGGGCAAAGTATTTTATTTTGGGGGAAGTATTTAATTGTTAATATTTTTTCTGTAGTCATTGTTGGTAAAAAAAGCCCACACACCATCGACGAACTTGCTGTGCGACAGTGTGTGTGTTGGCAAAGCTTCATCTTGCCTCGCGATCGCGCCTTTTGATCCTGCGGCGCGCGTTATGTTTGTCCATCATCGTTCTTCGTGTGGCTTACGCCGCGGTTGCGCCGATATGCGCCCGAACGCACACAACCGCCACCAACCGCCGGAAACCTTCGCAGCAAATCATCCCTCGTTGACTGGGGTGGTCCCTCCGCGGTTGCTCCATCCCTATCACTCATTCTCTCTCTCTCACGTTCTCGCTCACAAAGTCTCTCCCTTTTGTGACCAATACATACACACGCTAAAAAGTAAATGAGCTTTCGCGGCACCGCGTGAAGCGTTCGCGCGCGGGACTCACTCCCGACATATATAACGCCGGTCGGACCACGATGCTCACCCGAGTTCTTGTCCAAACGCGAGACCAGTTGCATTGAGCCGTCATGTGGTGCGCCGGTGCATTGCGCAAGGCACTGCACTGTTAGCCTGCCTAGCCGGAGCAGGTTCCCCATTTCGAAGATCATTCCATTAGGTCATCCAACGTAATAGTGTTGTTCCGTGTTCCGGCCGGATTTTCGGTACATCCCCCTTTTGGAATAGACGTTAACGTTGTGGGGAGCAAGTGCCACAGTTCGGGTTTGCGTGGTACGATCGTGCGACTGTGTTGGTGTGCCTCCAAACGGGCGCCCCATTGTGGTGGGTGGCAGGCCTGCTGGGGCCGATAGTAATGACGTGTGACGGTTGCACTTGTGTACCATCGCCCACCGCCTTCCTGTTCTCCTCCCCGTTCATAAATGGTGTGGCGGGTGTAGCGGGGGAGTGAGAGTCGGTACTGTTTTTATCACAACACAATCGTCCAATTTCAGTGTAAAGTGTAAAGCGTACGCTGGGGATTGTTTGGCCGGCGCTGCGGGAGAGGGTGGGCAGCACAGTGTGTTAGACAGAAGGTGGAAGGGCTTGGAGGCTTCGGTGTGTCATTAGAGTGTGTTCTCAAACATTACGATCGGTTCTGAAGGAGAGGGGGAGAGTGGAGATCGAGTGCGTGTACGTGAGCAGCAGTACTTCGGCAGTACTTTGCCGCGCGATATCGCCCCGGCATCGTTCGTTGGTTGTCGCGCGGTGCACACACAAAAAAATCCGATTAGTAAGCACCGAGCGAGCTTCGAGCCAGGCGGCAGCGCAACAAGCTCGCTAGTCGGTTCGTGAACGCGCTTGCGAACAGTGCGCCTCTCCGGGGGCTCTGATCGTGGCCCAGCATCATCCAGTAGTGGCCATTAGTAGAACGTTCTTTACTGCTTTATGTTATCGTGTGCAGAACATTCCACCGGACAGATACTAACATTTTCGACGAGTGCACTTTAAACAGATGCGCTGAGTGTCCTTCAAGTGGGGAATGTTTATGGTAGTGTGTGGTTCACTGTGAATGGACAAATGTGACGCATTAAAACCGCCTAAAACAGCTAGCTCAGGCGCGTTCGATATGCTTTGCCCGCCGCTTCGAGAAACGCCCCAGAAAATGGACGGCAGGCATGGCGGGCGTCGGAAGCGGCCAGACGAATGTGGCAGACCCGCACGGTCACCAAAACGGAACAAACACCGTAAAGATAAGGCGCCTTGCGGCGACATTAGCAGCAGCAGCGGCTACAGCTAGCGCGTACCTGGAACTTGTGGAACACGAAAAAATAAACCATCTATGCAATTCAAACAACTGATGGCGAGATGTACGCAAGGCGGCTCAAACTCAAAGGGCGGAATTAATGGCGGACTCCGTTTTCCAAGAACACGGGCAGTAGTGCATGAATCAACTCCAGTGTAATAAAGACAGGACGAAAAGCGCTCTGGAGCGGGAAGTTAAAGCCTGCCGATCTTCAAAATGGTGCCTGGGTGTGCGTGTCCTGCGAGAGCCAGACGGCAGCTAACGATTCGAGAGTGCCCGATGTTCGCGACAATCCGGGAGGCCGGAAAGTACTGTCCGTAGCCAGCGGAACGGGAACCACCGCGCGTAAGTAAACATCCATATCAATCAAACGGCCGATGACGCGCACGTATCTATGTGTGGTGTACCGTTGCGCAAGCACATGTTTCTTCCCTACCGCGCCACGAGGTTCTCGGGATCGTGAGACATATGCCGCACAGCTTTCCACGTGGCAGAGCTACAGTTACACACTACAGTCCACGTTGGGATCCCAGATGGTCGCGTCACCGAAAGTAGATCCTTAATATCTTTCGGCTGCCTTTGTGGCTGAGTGGCTGAAATCTATCGACTGATTTTTTTTTCGTTTTGCCTGGTTGCGGAGTTGAATCGAATCGGGGACAGTTCCGAATAGCCCCGTTTGGCAGCGATGTTGGAGAACACAAATGCGTACAGACCGGCCCCGTATCTTTCGCTGTCGTCAGCGTGATGTAACGAAACGTGCCATCTCGCGCGTACCAAACGAACCTCACCCCATCTCCCCTCCATACTCCTCTCCATCGCCCACCGCGGCCAATTCCAGAAGGAGCACTGTTCGGTGTCTTTCCCCTGTTTGCGCAATCCATTGGTACCTCGGTTCGGCTCGGAGCTCCGTCTGCCGTCTTCGTCCGCCCCACTTCGCTCACTATCGCACTTCCGAGCGTTCTTTGCTGATTGTTACTCTACCCTGTGGCCATGTGGTTACACAGTCATGCGTGTGTGTGTGTGTGTGTGTGAGTTTGAGCATACTTTAAAGAAGAAACGTTTTTTTTATCTTTGCAATGCACACACAATAACCGTTGCCATTTGCTTAGTCGTTCGTTTTGCGTGTGCTGATGGCAAAACCTCCCTTTGCGCACTCCAACAAAACACAACAAAATATTTTCAACAGTGTGAGGATCATCGGGACCAATTTGGCTGTACTTTAGGGGGGTTCTCAACCATCCAATTTCAACACTATAGCGATGCTTACGTTGTGGAATCTCTGCATTGTGATAAAGTGGTAGCTCAAGTTAGTTAGAGGACCATTCCTATGATCTCATGTAACAACAAATGCCGCATTGACTACAAAACCAAATTTGTAAATACCTTCAAGCGTTTCATTTAAAACGCAGAAACAATTTGTAATAATATGATGTATTATTTTAGCATTTTTTCTTTCTCATTGATCTTCCGATGCTATCACTATCAGAGCAAATCGTTATCTTATCTACAACAATGCGATACAGTTACACTGGGTTCGTCAATGGTGTAGGGGGTGTCACTTTCAAACAGTTTTCCGTCCACGGAAACGGCAATAAACTATGCCCAGTGCTCGGGGATGCACGACAAAACGTCGTTTACGCTAAATAATCGTACAGGTACTTGCAAAACGTTTCGGCGCAGTTTGCGCTGTTTGTTTCAAAGCAAGGGTGATTGTTGTAGCACGAAGCTGACGTGTACATTAGCGTACGTCTGGTTTTTTTTTGTCTTCTCTCTTCACAATCTGCTCCAAACCATTCGGAGAGGCATGTTCTCTAGGCTGTTGTTCTGTTCTCCTTTTCAAATGCGTGCGTTTGGAATCATCTCGCGGCCGGTTGCATCTCTGAGATGGTTAATTTACACATTAGTATGGTAGCACGATCTACTACGCTACGCTCTCAGCGCTTGTTTGTATTGGGGGGGGGGGGTTAACCTTTTTAGTGTTAAGATGCGGGGGGATGCTGTTTTGCTAGAAACATTAACTTCTGGCCACAGAACCGTGCGCTTAGCTTATTGCTCTGAGGTAAACAGCCATCTTCTCTTCGCCCGAAAGCCGATCGTCCGAGAAGCCGAACGGGCACAGGAAGTGTGGCGCGTTCGCATCCCTTTCGCCCGGGTGGTGAGTGTTATGAATTATTTAAAATACGACCAAATGTGTCGAGTCGGCGCTAGATCAGCGCTGGCAAATGTATGTATGTTTATGAAAATTTATATAACCCTTAGACGAACTCGTGATGCATTCTAATTAACATGTACGTACTAAACAAAACCACACAGTGTGGGGCATCACAACCAGCGCGCAGAGAGGATCGGTGGGAGGGAGCGTTGTTCGGCACCACAGGTGGAGGGGGTGGTGCTCGGCTAGCCCCGGTTTAGTCAGCATCGAACAGAACGGAGCCACACACACTCCAGGTCGTCCTCCCTACCTGATGGCCGATGTGCATAGTTCCTCTGCCCGGTGAGCATCGTCCCCCTCGAACCGCCGGTGTGTTGTTCGATCCAGCACTCGATCCCGCTCGAAAAGGGAATAAGCAAACGGCAGCATATAAAGCTCCCACAGGCCCGTATCGCACGGGGCCGACGCGACGCCGCACGGTTCGGTTTCGGGTTTAGCATACATTTGCACTTTTGCCAGCCAGCCAGCGGTGGTGCCGTTTTTCCTTCCCCACTCGATCGAAACATGGGGGTTTGGGGAGGGGGGGGGGTTGTAACGTAGGGGTTGGGAGATGGAAGGCGGAAACCAACCGTCACGTCAAGCTCCTCCAATTCATTCAGCCAGGGTGCATCTACACTCGCCGCACACTTCTGTGGTGGGGAGGGAGGGGGGCGCAAAAAGGCGCGAATAAGAGAAGCGCGCCTGCACGAAATGTGGGTTAAGTAGCGCGAGCATATTCAGTAGCGTTCAAAGTTAGGGACAGCTGCTACTGCTGCTACTGCTGCTGCTGCTGCTGTTCGGAAACGGAGAACTCCACTCACACGCATACAGATCTCTCACTGCCGACACCTTTCCATGCGGGGTAGCTGCAGTGACGATGGGGGTCGATCACACCCCGTTCGATCGGGGAAGGGGTAAATTTGGAATTCTAATTTACGACTCTAACACCTTCGACGTGTGTGTGTGTGTTGTATGGCCGGGTAAAGTGTCGCCGGGGACCGTTGTTCTACTGACGCTCACGGCACTACTCACCATTCCAGACTTGCTAGCCTCAGGGACCTATACGTCAGCATTGGATATTATTTGTAAATTTGTATTGTACTGTCAAATGTACGAACATGTGTGTGTGTGTGTGTTGTTTTTAAATACTATGATCATTTTTAAGCACCTGTTGATATAAATCTTTATTCTTCAATAACTTAGTAAAACATTTATTCCATTGGTGGAAATAAAAATAAAAACCGTTCAAAATACTTTTAGTTGACCATTGCCAATTTCTGTGCAGATTCCTTCTTGCTTGAAGGGAAAATTTGGTACAGGGAAGTAGATTTTTCAACTAAACCCTGGGTTACTGCTCTAGTAAAAATTGACGTGAAATTTTGGGTTTTTTAAAACTATATTTCATTAAATATCTATCAGAACAAATTAAAACTAATTAAAAGTAACTAATTATTGTAACATGTTTTATAGTCTAAATAGTTGGGGAAGTGATTTTCCTTTTTGTTGGTTTGCGATACGCGATATTTTGATTATTATTTAATGAAATAAATCAGAAACTCCTAAAATTTCACTCGAGCTGCAACCCGGGCTTAAGGTATTATTCATCTTGCAGAGGCTCTGCTCTTGTTTGTTTGCATTTTTTGAATGTTTATAATTTTTTTAGCTTTTCTATAACTTTTAATTATTCTTCTTTTTCTTTGGCTCAACAACAACAATTTGTTGTTAAGTCGTACGAGTTGACGACTGTACCACGAGTCCGGATACTAGCTTTCTATTCATATTTTAAAAAAATGTAGTTGTTCAAATCCCAATATCCTAAATTTCGAACATATTTATTGTTAAAATCAAAGGGAACGATTTTACGTTCAAATTAAACGTTAAATCTTGAGAAACTATCAGAATTCAACAGTTTAACTTGTAGTTAAAATCTTGGGATACGCTCAATAAATCGTAGGACCAAAGAAGAATGTTAGATTTTAAGTAAAGAATTAAAGTATCGATTGAAAGAGGCGAATGAGGCCATTTGGCTCAAAGTCTCTATAAAAATAAAGAAACAAAAATCGTGGGACAAAAAAAAACAAAAGCTTAACGATTGAACAATTCTTAGAAACAATAAAAAATGCGAAACCCCTTAAGACATAATCATTGTTGTTTGTGATGAAAAACGTACGCCTAAATTGTATTAATGGAAAACAATTGAGGTTCTGTAAATGTCTTCTGTACTTCAATATAAAATAGGATATTTTTATCTTTTCAAGCATTACCGAAAGAACTGCTATCTAACTGCGAAAGTTAGTTAAATATTTATTTCCTTATTTTGATGATACATTTAAAATGCAGTTAGCCAATAATACCGTTAAAAGTGTTAGAGTGACTGTTATTATTTTGTAAAGAATAATTTCAGTTTCCACGAAAACCCTCTGTAAAGGCGAGACATTGCGAAATACAACTTTAATTTCTATTACCTTTTCTGCCTACACCTTGCAAAAGCAAATGCTGCAAAAACCATGCATCCTTTTGGCAACATATTGGTAAACCTTGTCACTCGGCTAATGAAGCGCACGTGTTGAATTATGCTGTCTAAACGGTCGCCAATGGGGGGTGATGGATTTCAGCCTTCAACATTCCGCCACTGTCCCTCGAGCAGCATAATTTCCACCCTGATGGCTGTGTTTCCAACATGGGCCCCGGTAAAAACCCCAACCATTGCCGCCAACGTGCAGTGAATGCGCGCATCATTCAAAGCTGCATAAACCGTCGATTGCATAAAATTAGCTAACATCTCTTTAGCAAACAGTCGCAGTGGTGCCGGTGGAGACAAACACCGGACCAGATGACGAAAAACGTGCGTCCGTCCAATGTCCGCACCGCGGTCATCCGTTTTGCCACGTCGTCATCGTCGTTGTCCGACCGGCACGCACGCACGCACGCACGCACGCGCAATCGATACCATCATCTTCTTGTCCGCTTCGTGTGCACTGTGTAAACGTTGTAAGATGGCTCAAGTTTGTGGTGTGGTGTGTTGTGCGGGATTGCGGGTGCTTTTCCACAGCACGCTTGCACACGCTTGGTTTGAAGAAGGCGCCATGCACGCCGCGCTCCGTCAAAGGTATGCCGTCACGATGCGCCGATCTTTGCGCCGCTGATGGATTAGACGGACGGAAACGGACGGTACGGGGCCGGTCTGTCGTGCCTAAAAACGTAAACATCATCTGCCACCTGCCGCCCGGTCCTTGCCAGCTCCAAACCAAAACGCGACCGTACAGCAGGACGGGACAAAAAGTGCAGTGATTAAATAATGGCCCACCGTTGCCTTGTTGCCCACATGTCTTTGCGTTTCTGCTCGTTCGTTTGTGTTCCTTGCAGCGAGCTGCACTTTAGCCGTAGATTATTGGGCCCGCGCTGCAGTGTGGCAGTGGTGGTGGTGACAAATGTGCACTTACTTGCACACATGACATCGTTGTCGCCACGATGGGCCCCATTTATGCGTTCGTGCGGCCACACAGCGACGCAATGATCCGCACCATCGCATGACACACCGCTTATCGTAAACAGATGACCTCGGCACGGGGTGGGGGAGGGAGGGGGGACGAATGCTGAAGCTCAGACTGACCGAAAAGAACTTTGATCTGTGAGCACGAGTCACAAAACCACACACTCTGCTCAACAGTGTTTAGAAGGCCTCGGGTCGCTTTTTGTTTTTTCCTTGCTCTTTCTCAGAAACAACGCCGTTTAAACAATTTTATACTTTTATTGCATGTTTCATTCCATGCTCCTCCTCACTGGGGATACGCCACGGACGGGTGGGAACGGTAGGGGAGGATGGCACATTTGCATCTGTGCACGTGCTCGAATAAAAGGGCCTTCCGATGCACGTAAAATTTCTCAACCATTTGCGATTGCATAATGATTGACATTTTGTCTGTGCGCTTCGTCGATCGCCTCTCTTTCGCTGGGCAAGTTTTAGTAGCTGATGGGCGCGAGCAGCCAGCATGTACCGACCGCTACAACCGACCGCGAACAAACCGTACACACAACGGCGCACTGTAATGATTTTTATTATGATTGATTGGCTAGTAAAAAAAATATCAAAGCTTCAGCACCCTATAAACCTTGAGCTTCTAACGTCCTCCTCTCTGGCCCGGTGAAGAACGTGGAGACATAGAGTAGTATGCTTCCCCATCCTGCCCACACTACGCTCTGGCGTAAGCTTCGTTGACATTGATAGGTGACTGAACACCACCACCATCACCACAGTGCAGGGTTTTATTTTACTTTTTTTTGCTATTAATATTTCATTCCACACTTAACTACAAAACACATACTTTGTTCTTCGCAACGCTGTTTAATGGGCTGAAAAAGAGATATAGAGAGAGAGGGAAGTACAGAGAGAGATAGGAGAAAAACTGCAATATTGATGAGAACAAACACACTTGGCATCATCTTGTTGGTTTGGTCTTTTTTTTGCGCTATTCACGCATTTGTGTTCTGCACCGGTTGTGTGTGTGCAGTGAAAACGAAAGATTTCAACGCTCGCGCCGAGACGAACGCGTGCAATCCGGTCAAATCATCTCCCCGTACCTTCGGTCGAGGTGGACGCGTGAGCGTACCTTATATAACCGGGACGACATTGATGGGCTTATGTGGATCTATTTGTGTCGGTGTGTGTGTGTGTGCATTGGCAAGGTCAAGAATCTAACAGCGCTGACGTAAATAGCGTTTGACTGGCCAACCCGTTTGCGAGTGGCGGGACGCGTTCAATTTTGCCATATCCTTAAAAGCACACAAAAACCAATAGCTTTAAAGCTCAATGATGTATAAGAAAGAGAGAAAACCATTGGTTTAGTTGAAGAAAAGACTACAAATAATTTAAATATTTAGATATCTAGTTGCATCCAACGTTTACTCACGATCAGTCTCACGATGCAACTGCATCTTCCATATAAGACCCCTTCCCTCATTCCCACTTGCTGGTCGTGTGAATGGAACTTTCTGATTAAAATCGCTCTACAACACGCAATCAACAGCTGGCTGTCCCTTATCCCTGCTTCCCGCTCGTGCCCCGCTCCACAATGGATTTGTCATGTACCGTTTTTCGCTAAGCTGCTCGAACCAGCAGATTTCGAACGGTTTGCCCTTCAAAAGGTGTCACTAATCGTTGCTGGTGGCGCAAACGGCCGATAGACCATCACAACCACTAAATGCTCCATGTGTGTGTGTGTGTTTTTGCACGAATGCGGTCGCGGTTCTGATGACCGGCTCAAGGTTTAGCTCTGCGGTACTGGGAGGCGAGGAGAACTGTTCTACTGCTGCAGTCTGTCCAGGTGCGCTAAAAATAAAGAGAAAAAGGCAAGTGCCCCCGTACCGTTCTAGCGGACGGCACGACCGTACACGATCGTTGATTCATGGCCTGGCAATGACGTGCACGTGCCCGCGAATCGGAAGAGACGGTTCCTCACTTCCCGCCACAACGAACGATTAATCAACTGCAAAATCCCTGGCATGAAGAGGGTACGATCTTGCGATTGCCATTCGTATAGAGAGAGAGAGAGAAAGGAAGTTGTTTGTTTAAACTGTACAATTGATGGGTGTGAAGCAATGGATCGGTTTGCATGCCATATCATAATCAGCTGGCGAACGTTTGTGTGCGATATTGCTGACTCGAAACGGAACTTTAGCTGTAACTCCTAAAGATTGCTTTTTTGCTGTATTTCATTAAATATTTGGGGACATTCACGATACTAGCCAGCTTTTTTATATGGAGTTTGACAGTTGGCGGATGAAATCATGTTCCCCATACAAAACCACACATAAAACTAGCTTGTGATTTTCTGCCTAGATTATTTTAGCCTCAATTTCGAGTGTCCAAACAAGGTCATGTTTTGATTTATCTCAAAGAGTACTAAAGACATCAGGTGGTGAAATCTAGAACCAAAGTGTATGTAGACCAGGCGGTCTCATAGCCTGTTTTTTATAACCAAATTTAAAAGTCACTTTTAGTCAGAATAGGTGTAAACTGTTGCTCAAACAGTCTTGCTGATAACTTGACGAATATACAAAACACTCTTAAAATCCTCATTCAGAAGCAGAAGCGATAAAAATCAGCCTTCTACATACATCTGGGAAAAGCCCACCTGCGTATTATACACACTTTGATAGCTGCTCGAAAGCTGCTATACTATAAAAACAGCTGATAGCTGTGGGCTTGGCTTTCAGTGACTTATTAATTTGTGAGTGAGCAGCACGGTTCATTCGGGCCTTGAACCCATGACGAGCATGTTGTTATAATTCGTGCGAGTTGACGACTGTACCAAGAGACCGGCATTACATTACATCTGTCCAGTGTACTTTGACATCCGTCCAGTGTATTTTGACAAATTTTCATTTGACAGATAGGGAGTCCAAAATTACTTATCAACTAACTAAAAGTCCTTAGCAACCCTAACTCCCTATCCACCAATCTCCATAGAAATCTCAATCCATCATGGCTACCAAAAATCAGAGCTAAGGACCCACCTGTAGTCTATCTAGGCACCTTGCCTACGACCTTAAAAAGGAAAAGGGCACTTAATCAGAATATGGCTCATCGTACACCAAAAAGAAAGTATATTCAATTCCCCATCTATTTAAACTGTAAAATTTATTGAAATAATGAATTAAATCCATTTCCTTAGGATTCCTCGCTGACCATTAATTTTAAACTGTGAAAAAAGCGAGGAATCACAAGGAAATGCATTTAATATGTTATTTCAATATGTTTTATAATCTATTTCACTGGAATTGTAATCCGGGCTTAAGCTTTGGTGTACACACACACACGAACTGTGTGTACAGCAACGGCAATGTCTGTAATGCATCAGTCATCGCCCGGTTCGCTTCTAGTTGGGTGGGCTTTTCCCCACACTCATCTTTGCAAATACTAATTGCCTGCCTCAAGTGCATCAATATGCAACGAATCAATAAACACTTCCCACGGGTTCCAAGTATTTGTGAGTAATTTTTTTTTCTTTTGAGTACGGTTTATCCTATTTTCCACGAAACCTGTGTTGCCCGGTTGCACGGTGCACGGTTGCATTTGCGCATAACTTCCAAGGTTCAGGAGACGCCGGAATGGTTTTGCTCGGAACGATTAATTTTCCACTTTTTGCCGACATCATTACCATTCCATCATCATCCTGCTAACGGTACTAAAATACCAACAAAAAAAACCTTGCTACGCACACGCACAGGTTTGTTTATGTAGTCGACGCTTTCACGCTTAACCCACCAACCAGGGGGGTTCCCCTCGTTGATGCAAACGAAGGACAAAACGCATAAGTACACTGGCGAGCGGTTATGGCGAATGGTGACATACACACATACACACATACACAAAACAGCCCCCAACAGTCAAACAATTGAGTAAAAGGCTTCTAAACGAAATTACACGTTGACCTCCACACCGCCTTCAATTGCTTCCTTGCCAGCAAAGCAAAGCTATCTCATTGTAGCTTAATATGGGGCCTGCTGCTGCTGCTGCTGCGGTAGCAACCTGTGCCGCACCAGGTGTGTGCTGCTCATCAACTCCAGAAGCCGAAGTCGAAAGACGCCGAGGCGTTAAGTACACCGTCAGCCACCCTCCCCCTACACAGTGCCTGTTCGCGCTTATGTGTCACGTTTCTCGTCAAGGTCTTCGCGGCATGGAACGAATTGTTGCGCCGTGCTGTTGTATGTGCATAGGATGTGTGTGTTTTTTTTTTTACTGTTTGGTAGTAATGACTGGTGGTAGCGTTTGAATAGCATAATCAGCTCGGTACACCCACACATACACTCACGTACACGATGTTGTTCGTCCACACGACCTCCATCCAGAAGCCGCCGGCAGCCTGCGTCACACACACACGTGTTGCATAATAATTTTTCATCAATTTTGTCATCGGCTTTGATAGTCGCTGCAGCCCTCCCCCCCTGCACATGCGAAGTCATCCGCGCTTGAGTCCTCTCTCCAGGGTTTGCTCATTGTATGATGCGATCACAAAAGGGTTTCAAAGCTCACGCTGACAAAGTGCCACATACTTGTGCCCGATCGGCATTGCATTATTACACAAGTGCATTGCATTTTGTCACTTTGTTTCGTTACTGTCGATTTCCCGAATTTGAAGACGATCGAGCACAGGACGGATGATCAAAACACTATTGATGGGGATGGAGATGTCCCCTTTCGTGTGTGGTTGTGAAAGGAATGGCTCCATTGGTTGCATCCCCCATCCGTCAATTATTGCTATATCGCTGATGATGATCGCAAACCTCCCAGCTGCACATTGCACATTGTGTCGTCCCGCACGCTCTCCGCGCCCTTACCCCCAGCTGCAGTTAGTGATTTATGTATGCGGTCGCGTTGTTTTCCCGCACAACGTTGGGACGCGGTGGAGGAGCATATGATTTTAATCGGAAAAACAGTTGCGATACAGCCTTCAGACAGGAGAGAGTGTGTGAGAGAGAGACCCTTTATTAGACACGCCAACCAAACCAACCCGAAGGCCGAACCACTAGAGCCCAGTTCGCCTATCACAATGTATGTGTGTGTGTGAGGCTCGTCAACGTTTATTTAATTTCGCATATTAAAAGAATGCCTATCATTAATTCGCATGCCTGACATCCGATCCTCCACCCCTCCCACACGTTCTCCGTCCTGCACTGCACAATTGTTTGTGTGCTGCGCATCATTGTCATCCATTGCGCACTGCGCAACATGCAATTTTCTGCACGCATGTCTTCTTTCTCGTCGTCGTCGTTGTGTTTTGTGGCGCGTGTTCCGCCAGACGGTGCCCACTAACTACGGGGTATACGAAGGTACGAGGTCGTGCTAGGCAAAGCCTGTGCTCTACGCGCTGTTCTCGATCGATGATGATGGTGACATCTATCAGGAAATAGTTGCGCTATTACGAAAGCCCATGTTGCGGGTCGAGGAGGCGCAGTCGACGGAGGCCGGCAACGAGACACGAACCGGAACCTTCATTAGGCAATTCGAGCTGATAAGCAGCGTGCTCTGTTGGGTGTTGGCAGGCGTGTCGCCCAGTTTTACGATGAGCTGGCCACCTTCGGGAACCAAACCACACGTCACGCATAGTGTGCACTGGGGAATGATGGCGTTGCGGAGGGGTATCTTGCTTATCTGAGGAATGCTTCTGCCACGTAGTGCACTGTGTCGCTGTGTCATCGGCATCGTTCGTCTGCTGAAAGGCGAACCTACGACAAAACGGGTTTCGCTTGCATCATTTCTAAATTTAAATGTGGCTTTCGGGAAAGGAAGGACTGCCCTCAAGATATTCTAGATAAGACTCTCTATCTAACATTCGTGTTCCGATTCATTTCAACATCTCTAATGATGATGATGGGTTCCACCGCATACCCCAAAAACAGGATTGAGCGAGACGGAAGCATCTTACGAAAATATTTAATGCTTTGGTATTTACTAATTTGCTGATCAATTAATTAATTCTTAATTCGATCAAATGGTGCCATCAAAATGTTTAACTTCTATTTACAAAATACCTCCTTCTGTAGTGTACGCACATAGTAGCAATAAATATCCCATTACTTTTTAATGGTACAAAACAAGACAACATGCAGCTCTAGTTGACATTCTTAACGTCCCCTTGTGCGCGCGGGTTCAAAACTGTTCCCCTCGTTAGCCCAAAATAATATAGTGGCACTAATGGACAATATTTCTCTCGACCGTCTCTTGCAGAGTCTCGGACCGGAACAGCATGTGGGAAGCAGCATCACCACCACGACCGTCACCAGCACGCTGGAGGACAGCTGGTTCTGGGACCCGGACAACAACATCTCGTCTACATCGTCCTCCTCTAAGAAGGACGACAACGAATCGCCCTCCTCCGGGCCGACCGACCTGACGACGATTCCGCTCGAAGCGCCCGCCAGCGAAAGCGACATCATCGAGCGGCTGCAGCGCCAGCTGAACGAGAAGCTACAGCAGCTCAAGAAGCAGCAGCTCGAGAACGCCCTGCTGAACGAGAAGCTGGGCCAGGTGAGCGGCGAAAACCGCGAGCTGAACGAAAATATCGAAGAGCTCGACCGCCAGCACGAGGTGGTGCTGGAAAATCTGGTCGCCAGCAAGCGCGACCTGCAGGCCCAGTGCGGCCGGCTCGAGGCGGAGCTGAAAGCAAAGGCGACCGAATCGGAGACCGCACTGCAGCAGTTGCAGGTACGCTTCGAACGGCTGGAACAAACGCACGCCCAAACCTGCCAGGACAACGAGAAGCTGCGCACCGAAACGGCCAAGCTGACGGCGGAGCTCGAGCGAATCGTGTGCGAAAATGTGGAAGCCGTGGCAGCGCTCGAAAGGCAGCTGCAGGAGCAGCGAGACGAACGGGCGACAGCGGACGAGCTGTGCCAGACGCTGCGGGCGGAAATTGAAGAGCTGCGCCAGCGGACCGCCGACGAGGCGGCCGAGTTCGTTGTGGCCGTACCGACGCCGGAGCAACCGGCACCGAGCGCCGAGCTGGTGGCCGAGCTGGAGCAGCTGCGCCAAGCGCTGGAGGACGTGCGCACCGAGCGGGACAATTTGCAGAAGCTGACCGCCGAGCTCGATCGGTCGGAGCACATCGGCCAGCTGGAGCGCGAAATCGGCGAGCTGCAGAACGAGCTGCGCAGCGTGATCATCGACAACTCGGTGCAGCTGGAAGGGAAGGCGAAGGAGTACGACGAAAAGCTGGCCACCTTGCGGCAGGAAAATCAAACGCTGCGCGAGTCGTTAGCGAACGAGCAAACGGCCAAACAGAGTGAGCCCGGGCCGGATGGGCGGGTGGGCGAAATCATACGCCAGTTCTTCGACCTGGACCTGACCGAACCGGATCGGCTGGCCGAACGGCTGCAGGCGACGCGCGATCTAGACGCGAAGCTGGCCGCGCTGGAAAGGAAACTGATCGACGCGGGCAAGGAGATCAACTTCCTGAAGGCGGAAAATTCGCGCATCCAGCACGACAAGGACACGCTCACGGCGGACCTGATGCAGTACGAGAAGGAGTGTGCCAGCCTGATGAAGAACAACGACCGGCTGCTGGAGGAGCTGGAAAACGTCAAGTGCAACAAGCTGGAAACGATCAACGAGAACGCGGAGGACAGCATCGTGGTGCTGGAGAAGCAGCTAGACGATGCGCACCGGCTGAACCGCACGCTCGAGGAGGAGTACCGCGAGGCGCACCGCAAGCTGGAGGAAGTGCTGGAGGAGAAGGAGGAGCTGCTGACGAGCGTGTCGACGCTGGAGAGCAGCGAAAGCGAGGGCAAGGCGCGAACGCTCGCCCTGGAACGCTCCCTGGCGGAGGTGCGCAAGGAACGCGACGAGCTGGCGGAGCGGCTGCAGCAGCTGCGGGACGCCGGGGGACAGGAAGCGGAACAGCTGCGCACCGAGCTAACCAGCATGCAGGGCCAGCTAACGACAATCAACGAGGATCACGCCAGCCTGGTGCGCAAACTGCAGCAACTGCAGCACACCTCGTCCGAGAACGTTCGCACCTGGGAGGGAAAGTTGAACGAGATGCGCCAGCTGCTCGAGGCGAGGGAGTCCGAGCTGGAGCAGGCACGCGAATCGACGGCAGCCGCCGAGCAGCAGCAACAGCTAGCGGCAGAAAGCGAGCGCTATCGGGCCGAGCTGGAGCAGCAGCGGGAAGCGCTGGAAAGCCTTACGCAGCAGAAGGAAAACCTCGTCCAGCTCGTCACCACCAAGCACAACGAAAGCGTGCAGTATCATGCGGAAATTCAGCGGCTCAACCAGCTGCTGCAGGCGGAATCCGAGCGGGCAGCGCCCGCCTGCCCCGACTGTCCGGCGCTGCGCGAAAAGCTGCACGAGCACGAGCGGCTCACCGATCAGATACAGTTTTTGCGCGAAAAGTCCGACATCCTTACCGCCAACCTGATGACCGAGCAGAGCAACCAGCGGCTGGCGCTGCAGGAGAAGCAGTTGCTGGTCGAGCAGCGGGACGGGCTGCAGCGCGACCTCGAGCGGTTGCGGCAGCATCTGCTCGAGATAGAGGAAGCGCACACGCAGGAAACGGTCGAGCTGCAGCGCCGGTACGACGACACCCGCCAGCAGCTGGCGTCGCTCGAGCGGGAGGTGAAGCAGTCGACCAACGCGCTCACGTCCGCCAGCATCCGGGCGAACCAGCAGGCCGAAACGCTGCAGGCCCAGTACCAGCTGCTGCTGCAGCAGCGGGACGAGCTGGGCGCCCGGCTGAGCGCGGCGGACGATCGAGACCAGAAGAATCAGGCCGCCCTCACCAACCTGCAGTGCGCGCTGGAACAGTTCCAGATGAGTGAGTGGGGGGCGCGCGTTTTATTTATCTTTTGGTCCGCAGTCTGCTAACCTCTGCCTTTGCCTTTGTTCTTATTTTAGATCGCGAACGCGACATCGAGCTGGCGACGGGCAGTATTCGCAGCGAGCTGGAGCAAGCGCGAACCCGCGAGGAGGCGCTTAAAGACACGCTCAAGCAGGTGCAGCAGCAGCTGGCCGATGCTAAGACGGGCCTGCTGGCAGCGGCACGCATTTCCGACCAGCTGGAGATCTCGCAAGTGACGGTCGCGTCACTGAAAGCGGAATGTAAGTATCGCACAACGGAAGGCGCGTCGCGGCGCTTGTCCCACTATCAGCTACATCAATTAATTAACGGCTAATCCAATAATCGGGTAATGGAATCGTGCGATAAAACGTTGCACACTAACACGATAAGAAGCGTGCTAGCGCGTGCGGAAGCTACAAAGAGGTGGTTTTGTACTGTTGGAGGCTTGCTTGCTAAACCGTAAAGTAGAGAAAGACTGTTGTCCTTGCTTGCTGCGTAGTAAAAAGTCATTGAATGATTTACAAATTTGCAACCATTTAAATCCTTTTCGGTAGAATGGAATAATACTAACACTCACTTCTAACTGCACTGCTCGTCTAATATACTATATCTTAGAAAAACAAATAATTTAAAAGCATAAAACCTTCATTCCCAACGGTTTTTGGTCGGTGTCCTTCGTCGGAACGCGCAACTGTTACACTCTCTTTAAGTATGTCCTGGCGAACTGATATGTTAGTGTCAATCAAAATTTCCTTCACCCCCTCCCCACCGATGCGTGCACCACCAAACAGTTGCGGATTATTCACATCGCTACCTCCGGGAAAGGCAGGGGGAGATAAAGGGGCCATCAAAACTAACTGTGCATCTGCATCTGCAAAACTTTGCGCGTTCGCGTGTGTTTGTGTGATCTGCATTGGAATGGAAATGAAAATCAATTGGGGATCAAAAAATACCAAAAGGAAACATACCTCCCCTCACACACATGCACACGCTCCTGCAAGCCATATCAGAACCAAAAACCCCCAACCAGAGCTAGTACATGGTGCCCCTTGCTCTCCTCCTGCGGCACAAGAAGGCACAACGCGGAAAGGACGCTCGCACCTCCATACACACAGACACACGTCACATTCGACCACATTTAGTTCGACCGAAAGGTAAATATCAGCTGGTAATTCTAGGCTATCAATCCATCGTGCATCCCGGGATTTCAGCTGATATCCACTTTTCCGTCGAGAAAACCCTTTTTTGGCCAGAAGCAGCATCACGGAACATAACGGTGTGCGTGTGTACAAGAAATGGATCAAAACAATAATGCGTCGAAATTCAATAGCGGAAATCCGTTTTTCAATCTTCCCCCCCGTCGTTTCATTAAACACATCTCATTACACATTGTTTATTTAAGTGACGGAAACTAATCCATTGTTGTTAAGTGAACCAATTACCGTACGCGGTGGTTAGTGGTGGTATGCAAACGTGCCGCTCAGCTTTTCGTGGATTGTGCTGGTGGTTGTTGGTTAGAGACTAAGATGATTGCACTACTAAACTGCACGCGCTTGCTTTATATGCACCCATTGCTGTTGTCGTCGTGTTTGAATCGCACCATGCACTAAAAGCTCGTCCAGTGCGAGTTCCAGAGCTTCCCGAGATTTGCCAAACGCGTTGGCATTTTGTGTTAGTATATGTGTTCAAATACACCGACGTAAGTACACTCTCACCTGGACTGGATTGTGGCAACAAAGGCGGGCAGCTGGTACCATTGTTTCCAAATGTGTCCTATCAACCCCTCCAACCGCAACAATGCTAGTGACGAAATGGCCAAAAACCCATCCTTCCGGTTCTCGGCGGATGATGATTCAGTGTCGTTTAGCGTAATCCATCCCACCTTTTCTTGCACACTGTTAGTGGATTAGTGGATTAGTAGTAAAGCCTCTTATCTGTTGTACCATTGTTTTTATTATGAAATGTGTGTGTGTGTACCTTTGACTGTTTCGTGCCTCGCGCTGAACAGATCGGCCTCATCCCCTTGATGCCTTTGTCAACTACACGTCTGTCTCACGTTGGAGGACGCTTGCTTTGATCGAAGATAGACGATTTTGCTTTAAGTGCATGCAGTACAAGCTTACGATCTAGGAAGCACGGCGGTTACACGAACGGTGTACAAGTGATGGAATATACACCATGACGACCTAGGTTAAAGTGGGTTTTTGGGGGCGCTGTTTTCTTTTCTAGGCAACGGGCGTACACGCCTAAAGGTAGGCAAAGAGAAGCAAATCTGCCATTGCAGGGGCGCGTCCAAACAGCTCGCTTCTGCCAACACCACTGCGACATACACACACACACATTGTGGCGTGGATGGGCGGCAATCTCAAATTGTAATAGTGTGTCACCGTTAACGGCTGGACCATTGTGCTGCCATCGTGATCCACCGAGAAAAACACACATTACAGATTGGGATTACCCCGTCCATGCTCCGCTCACCACATACAACCCCATCGCGCTCCCGCTGTGTATACCTGCTGCCATTTGTGTTTTTGTGTGTGTACTCGTGTTCGATGTTGTGAAGTTCAATGTGATTTATTTGTTGTGCTATTTTTTTTCAGTTTGTTTTATTTAGCTTGTTTGATGATATGTTTAACTTGCCGTTTTCTTTTCAATTTGCAAATGTGTTTGATGTTATTTCTTCTTTTTTTTGTAAAATTTTGCAAATGTTTTTGATTTTCCTTTTGTGATTTTTATGTTTTTACTTTTTGTTAAAATTTGCAAAAGTGTTTGTTGTTTTTTCTGTGATTTTTTTTTTTACTTTTTATTTAAATGCAATTGTGAATGTCTTTGGATTATGTTTGAATGCAGTTTATGTAATAATTATTGTCATCGTTCTATATTTATCTCATGCGTTTGTCATGTTCGCTTACAATGTTCCCCGACGAGATCATACACTCATACTTACACTTAATCATCATTATGCAAAACTAAAAAAAAAAAATCGAATTTCAATATGTTCAAACTAAAAGGATAAAGAGACACCAGTGTGTGACCTACGTAAACTCAACGTTTGAATGCGTGCAACGATAGCGTGCAGAGGAGAACTTACACCCGTCCCGCCGGGGTGAGTATTACATCAGGTACTGGTGTGTAATTTAAACAACCATCGGACATGGGGGCTGCCCAAATCCTCTTCTGTCCCCGGTCAAGCTATCAGTACTTGTGTTATACTCTCCTCGTCGGCATACGTCTCGCAACGATCTAATCCAGCGTGTGCCCCGTCCAGCTGTGCATGTGCATTCTACAAAACGGACTCGCCTCGACTGCACTGTGTGAACTGAAGTAGTGTGTTAGCAAGCGAATGAAGTGATTGAGCGCGCGGTTCTTGTTTAACTATGTACCATCCATCGAGTTGAAGCATACAAGATGTAAGACTCCATCCCCACATCAAAACTAGCGGTGTTAGCATAACTCACTCATTTCAAATGCTTATGTTTAATTCCTTAAAATAAAAACAATTCTTTAATTGCCCTTCTATTCTGCACCATTCTGACCTTCGCTTTTTGCGAACATCTATTCCCTTTTGTTTCTGCCGGCCGGCTTTCTTCCCTTACAGTGGCCAAGCGCGACGAGCGGTATGCGGCACTCCAGCAGCGACTCCAGGAAACGGAAGCAAGCCAGGCGGACAAGGTGGAAAAGACGCTGGTGAAAAACCTGGTCATTGGGTACGCGGTGGCACCGAATGCATCCGATCGGCAGCAGATCATGAAGCTGATCTCGTCCGTGCTGACGATGGACCAGAACGAATGTACGAAGGTGGGCCTGCATCACAGGGGTACGGTGGGCGGTACGGGCGGATGGCTGAACAGTATACTCGGTGGAGGCGGAAGTGGAGAAGCAGGAGGTAAGATGCTGTTTTTAGTACCTAAAACATAGAGTTTCGAACTATTTTCATTGCTTCATAAGAGCTCCACGTGTTGCTGTTAAGATGCAATAGCTCAAAAAAGCGCCATCTATGTCTCAAGCGATGTACTGAAAGCGAGCAACAAACTGAGCTACAAATCTGTAATCCTTGTTATTGCAAATTTAACACTGCCTCTTCTTCTTCGTCTCCCAACCAGCTAACTACAACAAAGAATCCCTTACCGAGGCATTCGTGAAGTTCCTCGAGAAAGAGTCGGCCCCGCGTGCCACCGCAAGCTCTAGTCTACTGAACATAGTCACGTCACCTGCAGCCGCAACCGGAACGACATCCATCGTTGGCGAACAGCAACATCAGCAGCAGCAGCAGCAGCAGTCGATGGAAACATCAACCACCACGGTCACATCGGTCGGTAGCAATCTGATCACTGCACCACCCGCAGCATCTTCCGTACAGCCGATCTTGGTGCCGGAAGCGGCGATGATGATGATGCAGCAGCCCGGATTTGCGCCACCACGCAGTTCCAGCTCGATACTGAAGGACATACTGAGCGATTCCTGATATAGCTACGGTGATCCGTTACTCTTTTAAGCAGTCAAGTGCGTCACAGGAAAGATGTATATATTCTTATTCCATCTTCATCCCGCGTCTGGACGGCGCGGGGCTGCATGCTGGTTAAGTGACAAGTTTAGCAAATTCCTTATAATGAACATGCAGAACACACAAACGCAATATAAAGGACCTATTATCTTATCTTATTTGACCTAATACACAATTCTGTAATATGTTTCTTCTCCTTAAATGCTGATGACATCCACTGTTGTTCGCTTTGACTGCTGAGTTGATACGCTTATGGACCTCTGTTTGTGGCGACCATCTAATTTCGAAAAAGACTAAAAAAACATATAGGAGAGTTGCTTTTATGCTTCATTTCAATTTCTCTAGTTTGGGTTTGACTTTATTCACCTTAAGTAAAATTGGCAAAGCGTCTTATTGGGCCTGTCTCTTACTTTAACATCTCCTTCAACATCTCCACCGCTCTCGCCATGTCAACCTTCTCCTCACTAGCCTTTGCCACCTCACCCGCCAACGCGTACAGCATTTTCTCCTTGCCTTTGCGATACTTATCCACCAGCTTGGGACTGCGCTCAATAACGCCTTCACAGTACCGTCGGATGTCCGATTCATCCGTAATAAGGAACCAATTGTTAGCGGTAACGATTTCCCGTGGGCACGATGATGATGGTGCACTTCCTTCATCCCTATCCCGTTGATCCAGCAGCTCTTGCAGCACACGCCGAGCATAGTGAATGTTGAGCTGGTTTTCCTGCAACATATCCACAATGGTGGCGAGCTGGCTAGTAGTTAGGCGCGCATCGGCCGGCTCTAGCTTGTTACGGTTTAGCATCGTAAGCAGCTCATTGATGAGAAAGTTTGCCACCAGCTTTGGGGATCGAGTCGCCGACTCGTCGATGATGGAACGGAAGTGTTCGTATAGTGTGACGTCGTTCTAAAATGAAGGGAAGTGACATTTTTTTAGTAAATCCCGAACCTTGCTTCTACTTTCAACCCACTTACCACCAGCGTTATTGCGATCGTACTGGTCAGCTGGTGGCGCTGTATAATCGTTTGGCGTGTTTGCTCTGGCAGCTCCGGCAGTGTCTGGTGTAGCTTCGGCACATCTATCAAACCAACGGCGTCTGCGTCAGACGATTCCGCCGAATCTTCACTTAGTTTTAAATGCAACGGCGGAAGGTTCGGTTCCGGCATAAAACGATAATCCTGCACCACTTCCTTGTCTCGCATGGCGACCGTTTTCCTAGCCGTCGAGTCCCAGGCACGGGTTTCGTTATGTATCGTTCCGCCCTCGTCCAGAACGGCGATTTGACGCTGTATTTCGTAATCAACGGCCTGAGCGACGGCTCGCACCGAGCCAATGTTTTTCACCTCCGTTCGCGTGCCAAGCGGTGTACCCTCCAAATGTACCGATATGTTAGCGTCCACTCGTAATGCACCCTCTGGAAATGGAACGACAATAAAATCAGACAAGCAATAAAATAAGGTAGCAGAACAACATTTTGTCACTATTGCTTGACAGAATAAAAAAAGTTTCATCTCATCCGTGACAGTGTTCGACGAGCGACACTGCCGTGACCAGGATTCGAACCTGGGTTACTACGGCCACAACGTAGGGTCCTAACCACTAGACGATCACGGCTATCGAGACATACTCTCCTGTCTCGCTCACGCGCTATAAATATCACAGTTACACTATATCGAAATGTGTCATGATGTACTCACAAATATTTGTTATTGTATTTTGAATTTTAAGCCATATTTCATAATGAATCAATATCAAACGGATATAGTTTATACTTTTTGACTCTAGTCACTAGTCAATATATCACTAGCTACTAAGCTATGAGTATTATCGCTGTTTTTTGTACAATCAATTGATAATCAACAAAAACATCAAGCATATAGAAGAATCTTTACATTTTATGCACTATTTCAGCCTTGCTCGAAGCAATATAGTAATTTCCAAAATTCACAAAATAGTATCCCACAATCATTAATTATCATTGCAAACTGATTAAATCTTACTTTTACTAAAACGCAAATATCATTAATAAAACAAATCAACTAGCGAGAAATTTCATAATTAAAAAAAAAGTTTTGTGCGTCGGCCGGGAATCGAACCCGGATCAACTGCTTGGAAGGCAACTATGCTGACCATTACACCACCGACGCACTCTCTTCTCCCGCCGCTTAATGCCATACTGTTTCTTCACTCACACTCATCCATCGCCACCCTTTCGCACGTACCTTCCATCTTGCAAGAGCAGCTCTGCAACCTCGTCAAAATCAGGATCAATTCCTTCACCAACGCGGCCGCTTCCTCGCCAGTTTCCAGGTCCGGTTCAAACACCAACTCCATCAATGGCACACCAGCACGATTCAAATCCACCAAGCTTTTGCGCTCGTACGGATCGTGCAGCGATTTTCCACTGTCTTGCTCGAGCTGCAGCTGATGAAGCCTTGCCGTTTTGTAGTAAGGCGCCTTGGTCACTCCGGGAACAAACACCGGAAACGATAGGTTTCCGCCCCGTGCCAATGGAGCTCGCTGCTGCGTGATCTGATATCCGTTTGGTAAATCAGCATAAAAGTAGTGTTTGCGGTCAAACATCGATACTGCGCTCATGCTGCATCCTAGTGCGAGTGCTGTTTTCACACCGAGCTCTACGGCACCTTTGTTTAGCACGGGCAATGTTCCGGGAATTGACGCGTCGAACAAAGCAACACACGAATTCGGGGCAGCTCCAAAGGTAGCCCGAGCCCCGGAAAACAGTTTCGATTTGGTCTCCAGCTGTGCGTGTACCTCCAGTCCGACGACGCTTTTCCATTTTGTCCTATGAGTAAAAGGGGATGTGTTGTGCATGTTAGTAACAAACGAATTATTGTTATTTTAATGTAGCTTTGTGCTTTGTACTATCAATCGTACCTTGCATTGTTTTTTGGATGTTTTGCGGCAGAGAAATATCGGAACAGCAGCCGGTTGGATAACGCCATGGTTTCTCAAGCAAACGTCAGCTGTTTGTTTACATTCTTCAGTGCCGGTTTGACAGCAGATTTGTTGTTCTCTGGCCAAGAGGTTTTGTTCGTTTTGCTTTTCGTTGAATTGGTCGGCACATGGCACGTGTGTGGCAGAGCTCGTACAATTAGTAAATATAATAAGCTGTAAAATGTGTATAAAAGTGCAACAGTGGCTATTGGAATGAAATGCATTGATTACTTGTGAAAAAGATGTACGAATAGTGCGCAGTGTTAGCGACGTGCAGTGGCAGTTAGAGCATTAAATTTCACCGATGGATTTCGACTGATGTGTGAGTCATTTTTTCATTATTTACGATTCATTCTGTATTATTAATATTTCCCAAAATATTGTTCTGATTGTCATATCCATATGTATGTATTACTTATTAACAAAATGGGTATAAACACAACAAGAGTTTGTTGTTAACGGTGTTGATAGCAAACAAGTGAATCAAATAATATGTGTGGTCATTAAAGGCTGTTCATTTAAAAAAAAAAATTTAAAGAGTGTAACAGGGGTTTAAACTAAATTAATCGAAGTTAATTAAAATGAAAAACATAATAGTTTATTGAAACACATTACCAGCACCATATTTCACAAACAGCCGGCGCTCGTAAATGTTTTGTTTTGGTTTCGGTTGCTAACGGTTACACTAAAAGAACATGATGGGATGATAATAATATGAATATTGATCATGAAAGTGAAATTTAATATATATTTTTTTATATATTAAACAATTGCCGGCAAATTAATTAATTATTTCCAACAACAACATCAAAATTAAACACAGGCAACTGTGACACAAAATGATGCCGATTGAGTAAAACACCCTTTGCTTCGCGTATTCTTTGGGTACCTCTGACAATTTTCTGTCTCTCTCGGGCAAAAAAGTACATACAGTGTATCTTATTATTTCTTTACAATGAAAGAAAACAAATAATCAGTAAATTACGCTAAAACAATGCTATCTAATGCTAGTAATGATTTCCTTCCCAACGAGACCGCCTTCTCTGCGTATCAGCTGGAATTGTTCCGTGGGGAGCACCGCGCATGGCTGCATGCTTTCGGCTGCGTGCGTGCTTTTGTAGAGAAAGAAAAGAACAGCAAAGGAGGAAAAAATGGTTGTCAGTGTATAATGTAAACAAACCGTTGCCCCGCTGTTGGTTCCTGCTGCAAGATATCCAGTTACTCCAGAAAAATTGTGTAGTTTTCAGTTCGTTGTGCTTGTGGGAAACAGTTTTAGGGTAAAAAGGCGAGCGCAAACCCTTCCAGTGAATGGATTTAACAATCTACAACGATGTGTAAGTGTTTTGGACGCACGGAAAAGGCCGTTTTATCTGGAGGGTGAACATATTTTTTTAAAAAAATATTTCCTAATCGCTGTTCTCGTTCCCACGCACAGTCCGAGTGATACGCCTGGCACATATTGCCGATTCTGCTTTCGCGAAACCAGCCTGGTACCGATCTTTCATCCTACCACCAGCGAACCGTTGAACATGGAGTTGATAACGGTAATCGTGGACTGTATCGGTGTGTTGCTGAAGCCCGAAATGGATTTCCCCTCCGCTGCCTGTCAGGGCTGCCTGCAGCTGATGCAGGAGTTTCACCACTTTCGAAGGCGTGCCCGGGAGTACGACAAAATCATACGTTCGAAGATTTTGCCGCGCATAGAGCCGGAAGTCATCATAGTGAAGCAGGAAGCGTCCGACCTGGAAAATGCGTACGACGATCACGAACAGGCAGACAAGGAAAGCAGCAGCAGCAGTACACTGACAGCTGACGAATCTCGGGACGCCTCCATCGATGTGCTTGAACAGCTGCAGCAGCTACACCAGCAGCACCAGTTGCATCAGCAGCAACAGCAGCAACAGCAACAGCAGCTATTTCTGCAGCAGCACCAGTTGCAACAGCTTCATCAGCAACCGTTGCAGCACGAACCAACCGAGGAGCAGCAGGAACCAAAGTTTAGCATGAGTGCCATCTTCAGCGCACAAGCGAACGCTCTGGCAGCGGTCGCTGCCGCCGCCGCCGCCGTCACACCGATACGCGCCCAAACGCGCAGCCAATCGAAGCGACAGTCCGGCTCGATGGCACCGGCCCTCGAGGACAATCGGTGCATGGTGTGCGGGGAAAAGTTTCAGTCGCGCGACGTCTGGGTCGCCCATCTGGCGGTGCACACGGTCGAGCGGCCGTTTCAGTGCCACATCTGTTTGGCGCAGTTCAAAACCAAATACGTACAGCAGAACCACATCCGGACGGTGCACGAAAACGTGCGCAGCTACCGGTGCCCGATCTGTACCGAGCCGAGCCGCATGTTCAAGAGCAAGCGCACGCTCGAGGATCACATGCGCTATCACACGGGCGAGCGGCCGTTCGTGTGCTGCATTTGTAAGATAACGTTCTCCTCCGGCAGCGTGCACCGCAACCACATGTACCGGGTGCACCGGGAGATGCGCAAAAAGGATCGGCGGTGCAATTACTGTGGGAAGGTGTTTGATAGGATTCTCGATCTGAAACGCCACCAGACGAGCTACTGCGAGAAGATTGTCGGCCAAGAGATGGCCGACCGATTATAGAAGGCAGGAGGCGTACCCTTTTGGGGATTACCGGATTGATCCTATTGAGCGCACGGCGGGAATCTTCTAACTGCAGGAGGAGAGAGTGAAAGTATATATGTGCTTACTTTGTGCAAACTTTTATGTTGAGTGTAAATGTATTAATCTGTATTTGTACCATTTTTTTAGCTAAAAATCGAAAAACAAAAACAATACCAACAACACATTGGCCACCTTATGCGTGCGAACGCGCCTAGCTGTTGTAAATAGCCAAATATGAAACGATGTGAAACATGTCAAACGGAAGTTCCTTCTTGATGTACAAAAGAGCGTTAAGAAGTGAGTTGGTCGGCACTGTAGGTGTGAGGAATGTGATATATCACCACCAGTCAGGATCGCGATTCTCCATCGTTGCTCATTTCTGCGCAGCTTATGCTTCGCACACAACGATCATTGACCCTCCCGTCCTGGCGGGTGCGCCGTATGTGGATCGATTGATAATTGTTTGATGGAATGATGGACAGCCGAGTAGATTCGCCATGACAGCTCTACAACGTGCAACCTTTAAGGTCCAATATCGCACTCTCTCGAGCAATCATAAGAATGCACACTCACACTGCTCTTATCACCAGTTTTGTAGGATTCCACTTGTTTTTATTTTATTTTATTTTTACATTTTATTTCTATATGTACACTTTAATTTTATGTGCACGTTTCCCTAACGTTTGCGCACTCTGTTGCATGCTGTGCCCCGCGATGTGTCTAACCTACCATGGGGCCGATAACGGCCTACACATTGCTGCCCACGCTCGCGTTTGCTAAGCGGGAAGCGAAATTAAGATAGGATAATTGAAACCTCTGGAAGAGCGTTCGCATAGATTGATCAACAACAAACAACAATCAACAAAAAGCTCCCAAAAAACGGTGAGTTTCAAACGAAACAGTACATGTTGCTCTAACCTATGACCTGCGCCCAAGCGATAAGCGCACCAGCGCACGGTTGGTTATTTTTAACTGCAGCCCAGTACCCTGTTGTCTCTCGTACTTTGGAGTACGCGGCATCCGGCACGTCCCACACGTCGCACTGCCTGTTGCCCAGCAACAGGAACGGGACGGGACTGCACAATCGCCACCCTCTTCTTTCCCTCTTAAGCTTGAATGTGCGGCTTATTCATCGGTTTTAGAACGATGCATCTAATTTGCCGCTCGGCCCAACTGAGCAGTAAGTATTATGCACAAAGCTAAGACGGGGTATTAGTTTTTGCTATGAAACTAGCATGTGTGTGTGTGAGAGAGTGTTGAATCTACTTTAGCGCCCATCGTTTGCCCGTTAAAAACTTATGCTGATCATGGCTGTTGCCTTTTGTCTCGCTAGCCTATCAACTGCCCCACACACACGCACACATACACACACACATACTATAATTGACTCGCCGAGCCAAATGTTACATATATCCCGCAAAGCCGGCCCATCACGCGGGCCCGCGTGTCACCGCGTGCCCGCCCGTAACCGCGATCAAAGTCTATTGATTCTCTCTCCATGCTTATGTATGTTTGTAATCACTTTTGCTCTGGTCTGCGCCCTGCCATCGTCGTCGTGGTGGTGGTAGGTGGTGGTTCCGGTTCGATTGGTTTTGCCCTCGCCCGCCACATCGGCACATTGGGCAAGATTGGCCGCAAGGATGTTTTTGATTTCGTTCGACCTGTTGCTCCCTCGCCCGGCACTTGTGGGAAAGGAGCAACAGCGGTAGCAGGCAGCAGCACAGCTTACACGTGTTAATCATCGTGATCAGCGTGCTGGTGCGTGTGTGCGCCCGCGCGCGCCTACATCTTAAAACACAATCAGAGCGCTGCGGTTTTTGCGTTAAACTCTATCCCCCGTTGAAGTCATCTCAAGGAGCCCCCGGGAGGAGCCACCACCATCAGCAACACTGCTGCTGCTCCCGCCACCCGGCGGCTCACTGGACCGGTGCGGCCATCGCAGGTACGGAGGTGCGTGAGGCTTGCCGTTTGTGCAGAAAGCGCTTGACGGAGTTGAACGGCAGCTGGAAGTGATAGTACGCACAGTACGGCAGCGGATCCCAGTAGACGAACAGGGCCTCCCGCTGGTCGATCACCGTGCCGATCAGATGCTGGACCGCGTCCACGCTCGGCCTTCGCAGCGCGTTCAGCACCGTCTCGTGGATCCAGTAGCGGCCGCCCTCCTGCACCAGCGGGCCCGAGTTTTGCCGGCTAAAGTGCGGGCAGGGCTTGCAGAGCACGCGCGAGTGCACGCCGGTGTAGCAGATGTACGGCAGCGATACGCCGACCCGTATGCCGAGGGGCAGTATCTGTCCGCTGCACTGGCACTTGACCAGCCGGAAGCTGATGTGTCCGTTGATGGGGCGCTGGAGCCGTATGCGGCGGAAAAACTCCTGCAGCCACCGGTCGATCGCGGCGTTCTCCTCCGGCACCAGGCTGCGCGTGTCCGCCTGGATCGCGCACGTCACGTTCGCGATCACGGCCGAATCCTTCACCGTGGTGCAGGTGACGTAGTGCGACCCGATCACGTCCCGTATGACGACCCACTTTTGCGCCTCGCTCACCTCGTAGTTGAGGCGCAGATCGCGCCGATTGGCCGGCAGGACGTACTTGCTGCGCTCGAGCAGCCCGAGCGCCCCGGAAGCGACCATCACGTTGCGGAACCCGGCCAGCCAGCCGCCGTCGTACAGGCGGGCCAGTTCCTCCTTGGACGACACGATCTGGTGCGGCGGGAGCTGTATCTCGTTCGCTTCGCATTTGCGCATCACCTGCAGGATGTCGTCCAGCACGGACGTTTCCTGCGCGCCCGGGATGAAGCTGGAGCAGCCGCGCAGCTCCAGGTGCGGCTTGGCGAGGGCATCGTAGTGCGCCGGGCTCGTGGCGCACACCGGTATGTAGTGGGTCGGCTGCTCCTTCTCGACGATCTCGCACAAGGCCGCTATGTACTCGCCGACCGTCTCGGGCGTGGGCCGCTGGATCGCGTAGAACTTGCTGACGGCGGTCGAGAAGCGGGCGAGCGCGAACAGACCCTCGAACTCGAACACGACGACGCGCGCACCGGACTTGTAGAAGTTGCGCGCGAGATGCAGCGTCTGGATCGTGCTGCCGCAGCTGATCAGGATCGTTCGCTTGCGGCGGTTGCGCTCGTGGGCGGGCGTGTGCAGCGCGACCAGGGCCCACTTCAGGCCGGCCAGCGGCAGCGCTATCAGCTTCCAGAACATCCACAGGCAGGCGGACAGCCAGAAGGCCGGTGCCGCCAGCAGGAACGGCTTCCAGGCCAGCGCCATGCAGCAGCCGAGCAGCCGCTGGGCGATGGCAATCAGCAGCAGCGGCCACCAGAGCACCAGCCGCAGCAGGATGCGCCCGCTCGACACGCGCTGCTGGGATGCCGGGGCTTTTGGCGTGGATGCAGCCGTTGATGGCGGTGCGGACGGCGCCACAGTCTCCAGCTCGCGATCCTCGGGAATGAGCGTGAAGGTGCTGGAGTAGTTGCGGCGCAGCGTCGACGGCGGCGAGGAGGACAGCGGCGAGCTCGGCATCGGGGGCGAATTGTGCCGCGAACCGTACGGTGTCCATCGCGGACTCGATGGAGCCGTGCGGGAAAACATTTTCGCCAAATTGTCGGCCGTGTTGTTGTTCGAGAGGTACACGACGTTGCCCGTACTTTCGCTGCGGTTCCACGGGCCGAAGATTTTGTCCTTGCTTGCGGAGGGCATTCTATCACTCTTTTCTTTTTAGCGCGGATCACTCTCACACACACACACACACACAGTTAATGTTCTGCAGAAGTCACTTTGGAGTCACACACCAAAGCAACGAGAGAATCGGGGAAGAAAACTAGAGCGCAACGCGGGAGAGTAATTCGCACATGGCGCAGGTTTCGGTTACGGACGTGGTAGCTCCAATGGTCGGAGCGGACACTCCAAGATCTGCCTATCGCGATCGTTGTTACGCACACGCCCACACACGCGCGTGTTCAGCAAGCTTTAGACCGCGCAACGTTCCACCGTATACTGACTGAGCAGCCGGACGAGCGATGCCTATTTAAAAACTGATCCCCGCGGAACAGTGCCCCTGACAAGCCACCCGGACACCCGATAGTACATGCTGGGTGGATGTATGTGTGTGTGCACGATTCCCCCTGGTACCCCAGCGGCAATCGCACGTACGGACGTGTAGGGCGAAGTAAAAACATTCCAAAGCAAAACCCCGATCGAAGGCCGCCCCGGGCCTGGCGCTGTTATCAGTTGTTCTGCGCCCAACCCAATAAGGATCGATGTCCATTAGTCAGGTTTGACAGCGGTGGTCTGTGTGGTGCAGTGTGTGGCATCGAGTAGCAGCAGCAGCAGCAGCAACAACAGGTACCGGTAGGGATGGCTCAACACACACACATTCCCTCTTTCTCTCTCTCTCTGCCTACGTTCTTGTTCGTACACGATCGCGACTAACACTCCTACAGCTTTCGCTACCCCGTCAGTACTTATCTTCACGATGCTTCTATCACCACACACCGCCATTACGCCTCCACTCGAGCGAAGATCTTTTCCCTTTTTTTTGCTTCAACGACGAATGCAGCAGTTTCGGGATCGCGATTCGCGAATGCGCGTGACATAATAGGCCGCCACTGCGAACGGGGCAGGATCACGCTCTCCGAGCATGTCCATGTCGATCCGGCGTGTTGAATTTTTATGCCAGCCTGCTCCCCGGGACCTTTGCAACCATTAATCGGACAGTTGGGTAAACTTGGGCTCTTGGGTTTCCTGCCAAAACGGTCGGCGGCTCTACCCCGTTCTATGTTGATACTGAGCGTCACCGTTTCCCCCGGAACACACAGCCGCTGCACCCCCGTTCCCAGGTGTCCTTGGCAGTGACCGTAAAGCCACCGGACAAGAAAGCAATCTCTCACGTACTAGGGCGCCGCTTACCGGCAACATCTGGAACACACAATGTACGCCGAACGATCGAGGTGAGACGGGAAGAATTAATCACAGGAACCGCTATTGGTGAATCTGCCGGGGACCGGCAGGTTGAGCGCGATTTTTTTGTACTTTTCGCTACTTATTGCACACGGCACAAGTGATACGGTGTAGATGCAGTGAACGGAATTGGAAAATACCAAAAACATTTCGTTGATTTCGCAGCAACAAGGCACTTGCCTGCAGTGGTATGGACTGAATCACGCAGTTAAAACAATAGATTAGAGCGCTATGCTGCGCTAGATTAAGTGCTGTTTGCGGATTTAATTAAAACAGATAATTGATTCGCATTCAATTTATGTAACTTTAACTTTATCGCACAATTTCAACTGCATTGCTTTGAATTCAGTGGCAAGCGTTGCTTTGAACTATAATGGTAGTAGAGGAACTATATGGAGAGATAATCGTTCTTTGTGGGTTATATTTAAGGCAAAATGGTCAAAAACTCCTTGAATCTAAATCATAGTCAATTGATGGTCGAATATATCATCATTGAGATCATAACTTAGTTTCGATGTGCTACAAGGGCCACTAGGCATTTCTGGATGTATTAAAATTAAAGATGCTTTGACGGATAATGCTTTCATAAAACATAACAGTTAAAGGAAAAAATGAAAGACTATCCAAAACCGTACCGTATATATTTCAATAGCATTTTTTTTTATTAAAACGAGATTTGAACTTCCACTCATTCTAAAGGTAGCGTCAAAATGGCCCTCAACAAGGTTGATTGTGAAGTTGATTGTGAATGCGGTCCGCGAACTGAAAAGTTTGGAGACCCCTGATCTATATATTGATAGATTCTTTATAGCCATAAGCAATCACAACATGCCAAACATGCCATGTTTGTTGACTCCAGGGAAGCGATTTGCAACCTCTTTGCAAAGCACTTTTCCGATGTGTTTCTTAGTCCTTTAATCAATTCGGAGGCGATATAGACTGACAATTCTAATGTTCCTAGTAATGTTTTTACAGGGTTTTCCAGGGATTCTCATAATTGTGGGACACTTCCTTGACTCTTTCATGTGGGAAGTGCATATCGTATGATGGAAATTGGACTCTATGGCACCCTTTTCTGACAGGATCCTTGGAAATTCCTGGTAGAATTGTTCACCAAGGGTGCTATAGAGTCCAATTCGCATTACATTAAGTTCATTTCACGTAAGAAAGAGTCCCAAAGCTATGAGAACTCCTGGAAAACCATGTAGCGTCGATTCGATATATTTCGATGTTGATCTTAATGAACGTACGCTTGGCGATCTTAAACCTTCCTTCTCACCTGGCCCGGATGTACTACCGGCCTCAGTGTTAGTTCGGAGTGTTCAAAGGCTTTGGCGATCTCGTTGTACAAATTGTTTCAATTATCTTTATCTTCTTCTCAGTTTCCGACTGTTCGGAAGACTGCTTGGTTAATACCAATCTATAAAAAAGCATCGAGAATGTTGTTTTCGAATTACCGTAGGGGTTTCGGTTCCGGTGTGCATGCAGTAAAGCTTTTGAATCAATTGTGCTACAATCTCCGCGTTCCTATTTAAGCCCTCAACAACATGGATATATGCCTGACCGTTCTACCACGATTAACCAGTTCTGTCTAGAGTCCTCCACGCTGGAAGCTGATCTAAGGGTGGTGTCGTGTATCAGGGCTTTAAGGCAGCATTTGATTGTTCCCACATCCCTTGTTTTTGGCTAAATTTTCAAATTTGGAGTTCTCATCTGTGATTGTCAAGGCTTATAGGGAAAAAAAATAATGACTGTGCGTCGGATGAATTCTAATAATCTTCTGGAGTACATCATGGTAGAATGCTTAGTCCTCTTCTTTTCCTATTATATCTTAATGATGTTAGTTTGATTCTACCTGCAGACAATCATCTTCTTTACACAGACGATCTTAAACTCTTTTATTGCTCTTTTATTACCTCTATCTCTGATTGTTTTCTTTTTCAGTAACTATAGCATTCGTTATCCCAATGTTGTGTGGCAAATATGCTTTCTCTGCGTTCCGAGAAATGTATGCATCACTTTAATTCGAGAAACTTTCCTCACATCGATGTTAATGTCTCTCTTTCTCCCTTTCGTGCTCGTCTTGCTACGTTGTCTGTCACCCATCCATCTTTTCTATGACAGTTTTACATTTTTTCTTAGTCTATGACACTTTACTTAAATAAAGAATAAAGAATAAATGTAATTTCACGGATAGCACCAACTATCTCAAAGAACAAATCCAATGCAACGCCGTACCATCAATTTTGTTCACCACGGTTTGTATTGGCAGATGAAGGTTACTTTGGGGTACTTTGTGGTAGGATTAAAGTAATACGAAAAGTAAAAAAAACTACAGTTCAGCTCAGCACCTCAGAACCATTATTCAACCCAAATTTACGCTTTTCCATCACACATTTCGCTGCTCCACACTCTTTAACCTAATGTATGCACGAAATATCACCATACACTACGCAACCTTATGGTGGCTGATCGATCATGCATTCGGGTTCATCAAGTAGCGATATTATTATCATGCCTTTATGCCAAACATCCCCCTGCACGCAGGATACGCTTGTTCGAACTTTTTGCTGAGGGTTCGGCCTTGCCAGCTTATCATGTGTGCCTCTTATAGCTGCAAAGCTGCACCACCTCCCGCAAGCCCGTTTATGGCCGTGCGGCTCGTCCCATTTTCTTTCATCCACCAGCAGAAAGATTGAAGAATGACGTCTTTCTCTCCTCAGCACGATCGTTGGAGAACATTCTTGCTACAACACAAAAACAAAAAAAGCGAATCGAAAAAAGGAAATTCGATTCAGCATATCAATGTTTTTGGGTCGTACTTATACAAAACAAAGCTCTGGCATATACACCGTATCGCGGGTACGCGCGTATCGTCCACCGTCAGCCCCACCAGGCGTCCCCATCGAAGCCAACCATAAGGAAGCGTAGTAGCAAGTGTGTACCGCGCGAGTATGTGTTCTTCTCTGCTGACACGTTTATGCGATTTTTTATGTTTTTATTGCGTGCATCGAGTAAACGCAAAACAGTCGGTTGGCTTCCCATCCGTGTACGAAAGGACGAACTCCCTTTGTTACCGTAAGCGAAAGCCAATTGCTGCTGCCAGTGGGCAACCGATTGCAAACGATGTGCTAGTAAAATAATAAACATTTTACGTCGATCGTTTCCCTAATGGACAAAAAATGGGCGGAACCGATCGCTGGTGGACTGTAAAGCTATGTGAGGAAGAGGCGAATCAAACTGCCATTTTAAATCAAGCTCATGTGTTGCTTTGATTGAAGTCATCGTATAAATTCGAACCTATCGATTAAATTTCCAACCAAGTGTTCAATATCTTGTCCGATAAGCTTTTACCGGTGCTTTTTATTACAAAAAAAATGGAACATTACAATCAATCTCCCCAAAGTAACGCAAACAACACTTCAAATGTACAGCTGTACTTAATCGCCTGGAACTCTCTCTTGACACGGGCACCAAGAGGGCAATGCTGCCGGGGCGTCTGACCTGTGGCCGAATTGAGTTCAACCAACCGACATCTACACCGTCAAGTCACCGGACAAGTCGTCGAACTCGCCGAAAACTTTAACGTCCCGCCGTAGCAGCTTGTTTTTATTATGCTTGCCAATGGAGTTGGACTATGTTTTTTCGTTTTGTTTTGCTGCTTTTGCGAGTCTAGGCTTTTGCAGTCTAGCATCACACAACCGCTACAATGTTAAGTACCGAACAGGCACACACACACACACACGCCCGAACGATTACAGGTACCGGCGACCAGGGGGGGTCCTACGATCATCTCAAGACCGTGCACCGTATGTTTTCCCATCTTTTCCTCGTCGATCGCAGGCTCGGTAGAAAGTAGGCTCAAGTCGTTGACACAGATCATGCTGCTGCGTACAGTTTGGGGGGTTTGTCATTCTGGAGGCAGGTTTGGCTCGTTGATAACACACAACAGCGCGTTTTGGAGCAGAAACACCATTTCGCTGGAATTGTGTGTGGCGAGAGTGCGATAGAGACAAGACCACATTCCCGCACCCGTGACGGATGTGAAACCAACCAGGCACCACCAGACGACAGCGTCATCGATCTAGTAGGGAATGCCAGCCGTGTTGTTATCTGCTGATTCATCATCATCACCTTGGAGCTTTGCTCGACAAAAGAGTCCCGGTTGCTGAGGACTAGGTGTTACTCGTTTGACCCAGTTCACCTGGCGGGGTTCAATTCCGATACACCAGTCTTTTCTCAGTCATCATCGGACCTTAGGGAGTGATAGCCAGCGAGTTTCCAGCAAATTCAAGCCATCTCATCAGTTTCTGTTTATTTTCAATATCGAAACCTTTAAACCTAAATGCATTTGTGGCTGTAACAGTTCTCGGGCGAAAGTTGACATCCCTCAACCACGTGGTCCTTGCGTCCTACACTTCAGGCTGCAGTAGTGACGGTTAAAAGTTTCTAAATTACTTTGCAAACACGTTGCCTGTGTGCTAACTTCTGCTTCCACTTGTGTGTGCTTCCGTATAGCAACCCATCCACACGGAAGAAGAAACAATTTGTTTGGGGGTCACGTGATAATCTGGCCTTCCCATTTTTCACATGTGAAAAATGGAATTCCACTCACGGGAAGCGAAAAATCACGACCACGGAAGTGGCAGTGTTGCCAGCACGCACCCAACCGTCGCGGTGGAATCCGCCTCCCAAGCAACAGCAGCAGTGCACAGGTTGTCAACACACTCCGCTACCCCAGTGTCGGCCGTCGGTGCCCGTTGCCTGGAACTCGTCGGCCAGCTCGTGGCACTCGAGACACGGCGCATGTCACACGGCACCAGCGGCAGCACGACCGGAGACGGCCCAGTGAACGTATCGTTGGTTGAAATCGGCGATCTATGCTTCGCTACCAAGGTGAACGATAAACAAATTATCTTCTGCACCAGGCAACGGCGGCCGTGCACCAAAACGGGGGTGAACAGTGGCCACCAGGATGTTAGAAAAGGGCCTGGTTCGGTTACGGGCGGTTCAGTTCCTCGTCAGTTGTCAGCCGGAGCGGATCGGCAGCCTCGAGCAGAAGTCGTAGCGTCGTGCAGCAGTGGTAGTGGTAGTAGCGGTGGTAGTAGCAGCAGTGCGGCGGTAGTAGCTGTTAGTGTTAACCGGTCCGGTGAGCTAGTGGATAGTTGGTTCCTAGCGGACGGCAAACATTGGCTACGGGCGTCCGACGAAGCGGGTAGTGTCGACGATAGTGCGGCAACGGTGGCCGCCCAGTGGAGCAGCAGGGCCGGCAATCTCGACCGGAACGACGATCCGGGTCCGGCGGTTAGACTCATCTTCGACGACGGTGGTACCATCAACCGACGGACGACGAAAGCTGGTGGTGGAGCTCAGCAGCAGTTGGAACAGTTTTGTGTCAAGTGCCGTGTGTATCTGTTCGAGCATTTCGCAAAGTTTCGCAGCAACGTCGGCGTGATGTCACGCGTAAGTTTTACAACGCCAAAAAAATCAAGTTCTTTAGCACATTGTGGGTGATGAGTTTTTTTGGTGTAGTAAGTAAAAAGGTGCAGAACGCACACACTATTGGGCCATGTTTTGTGATGATGGATTTGGCTAGAATTGATCGATCTTTCTGATGTGCAATTATGTACGGAATTTGTCAGTAGTTAGCTCTTACAACCCGAACCTGTTCTACACTTGCGATGTATCCTAGCACGAATGTGCCACTAAACGACCCGCAGACATGATACTCAGCCCAGCCACATCGGCCAACGGTAGGCCAGATTTTGCGCCGTTTATTGAAAGCCTTACGGACAAACTGCGAACATGCCCCTGCACCGTCCGTGACTGCGTACGTGTGTATGTGTGTGTGTTATGTGTGTGCATGTATTGTGGTATCGATTATCAACCTCCAACAACTCGAAGACTTCCTGTCGGAAACTCCGACCGCAAAGGGGTTCACACAGCAGATAACCGATGGTGTGCAGCTCCTCGGTGCCCCAGGTCACAAGATATGCGGCCTGCCCGGTATCTACCATAAGCACACATGGCGGCAGCATAATTTGTCGATGAGTTTAGATGGGCGGCCGGTTGCATCATCGGTTGGTGCGTTTCGATGGGGCAATGGGCGCTCTCTCTGTGGTTCGCAATTGGTGGAGTAGGTGGTGGCGGTGCTGCTGCCCGCTGCTGCTGAACAAAGTACAATTCAGTAGTCAACTGTCTTCGGACTGTAGATTGCAGTCGTGTGAAATGGTGCAATTACGATGTTCATTGACTTATCGATTTGTAGTGGCTGCCCCATAAGTTCCATATGTTCTAATCGCATTTACTATAGGAATGGCATTTCGAATACAGTTCGATCCGCATGAGAGATAATTCTGTTCTGAGACCAAACTCAATATGGCAGACTATCAACGATTCATATTACGCAGATCAATACCAATACGCAACTCCATGGAATACTCCTTGGCGTTTATAGAGAGATTTAATGATGTTATACATGCTGAATTGAGCGTATCCGGCGAACAGGAAGATATCGATCTGAGATATGGACCTAATTGTTTGATATATTTTGTCTTTCTCTGGCTCAATTTGTCCTGATCATGACAAATTATTTTAAAAAGTTAAAAGTTGGACTTAACAACATGCCCGTCAGGAGTTCAAGCCCCAAATGGACCGTGCCGCCATACCTAGGACTTGCCTATCCTGCTATGGGGAGGATCAATAAGTCACTGAAAGCCAAGCCCACAAGTAGTAGTGGTACAGGCAAGCCTTGACCGATAACGGTTGTTGAGCCAAAAGGAAGAAGATTGTAAAAGGTTTTTATAAAGGGTTTAAAATAAATTAGGGTCACTTTCTTAAAACTCTTTCTTGCGAGAAATGAACTTTATGTGAATCGGACGCTACGGCATCCTTTTTGGCCAGACCCATTTGGAATCCAATAGGAATTTGAAATGTCATATGTAGCTGCCGTAGAGTCCAATTTCCGTCTCAAAAAAGTTCACTTCCCTTAAGAAGCGGTCAAGAAAGTGTTCAAAATTATGAGAACCCCTGAAACCCCCTGTATAGCGTCGCCTGATCAGCATGTAATTAGCACAGTTAGTACATTTGAAGATCTCCTTATACAAAACGAAGTAAGAGGTGACGCTCACGTTACGCTCACGTTACGCTCATAGGTGAAACGATTGCTCACTATAGGATCTTCCTTCCACGAAAAAGTTACTCACTATAGAACGGTTTTGCTAACCAACTATGGGTGCTTGGATGATTTTTATTTCTTTGCGGTGTTTCCATTCTCCGAGGCAACAAGCAATGGTAGAGTGATTGAATCATTCATATATTCAGATCAAAAGACATCATTGTTTTCTTCTACACACGTGTTGAAAGTGTATCAATAATTATCAAATTATTCCCAGTGATTCTAAATAATTATGTGGTGGAGATTCTACCTCGCTCCATCCGTTTTATCATGCGTAGTAGTGTTTTTTGTGTAGTTCAAAACGTTTAAATAAAAAGACTTGCTTAGAACTATCATGTACTTGCTTCGAACCATCATCCAAGTGCAGTCAAATGCTTGCTTGAAAGGATTGCCAAATCGTACGCTATGAACGTTTAACAATTACAATTTTTCATTTTACATTAACCCAAAAATTCGTGGTACCATACAATATATTGAAACAATCGGAGCTGCATAACTAGGACTAAGTGAACAACTTTAAAACATGCATATAACAGGTTCATATTTCCCATGGATCGAGCCTCCATTCGCAGATTGTTAGATAAGGCTCAGTACGAGTTGTGTTAAATTTAAAAAAAACTGAATAATTTAATTTTAATATTTCATCATCCATCCATCATCCATTGAAAGTATATATTGCAGGAAAAATAATTTTATGGTCCAACAGTGGCATTACAACTGAACTGCACTATAAAACTGAAATGAACTGCAACTCCTACTGGGAAAAGTAATGGGACAATAATACACACGGAATAAGGACATTCCTGGGTCAGAGGTTCTTTTTTATATGAGCACATGTTGAAGCAACAAGGTTAAATGAAGTTAGTTTAATTGTTTTTATTAGAGTTAAGCACTCTTCAATAGCTTCAATGGTTGCTAATGATTGGTTGGTTGTCATATGAACATATCATGACATTTAATAGTAACTATTCCATAAGTTCAGAATGACTAAATTAAATTTTCGTATGTCCTATATGGTTGAGAAAATGAATAGTCAAACATCTTCTTCTTTGCCACTACAACCGTTGTCGGCCAAGGCCTGCCTGCGCCACACCGGGGCTTGGTTTTTAGTGACTTTTTAAACCAACAGGATAAACCATAGCAGGATAATAGTCAGTCATACTGGAAGTTGAACCCATGATTGACATGTTGTTAAGTCGTTAGAGTTGACGACTGTACCACGAGTCAAGCCGATAGTCAAACATACTGAGAAATAAAGCGGACCACGATTGGTAATATAATGGAAACACTATCATTTGTAAATATGACAAAAATATGGAAGGGCTATAAACCGGGATCAGAATAGGATGGAAGCCTGTACCAAGATAGCAACACGGTCATAAAAAGTAGCAGTTAATAGACATCCAAAGAGAGCAGGATTACTTATCTACATATTTGCATGAAAAAATTTAAATGTGCCCTGCAGTTAGTATACACGTCTTAGGATCTGTTGCGGAAACCTGCAACCGGGCCAAATTAACTAGTACTTAACAAAAGAGGGCTTGAAAAGTCACTTGATTTGAATGATTGAAGCTGGTAACCATGATAATTATAAAGATGTTTCGGTAAAGAATTTGGAAGCAAAGTTTGTGATAGATTCTACAACTAAATTTTTCTTTTGCGTGCTGGTTTTCCTGGATCTGTTGTTCAAATCCATGTAATCTGTTGCTTATTAATCACTCCCAGTAACTATATTTTACAAAATGTTCATAGGAGTTGTTTTGAGAGCGTTTCTCAGTACGTAATGATTGATTAAAGTACTGGGCAATAGAATAGCTGCCGAATTTCATCACATTTCATAACGAATTACTACCCTTACATTACCCCATATATTTGCGGGCAACTTATTATCACATCGACGTGTCCAAACACCAAACAGGCACTATACTTTCAATATTCATCCATCTATCGCGGTTTTGAAACAAGCAGCTCATTTGTTTATTACATTTTGCTGCCCACGGTGTACGCTAAAAGAAAGCACCAAGAAACAAGAAATTATTATCATCCGCCGGCAACAGGGCAACGAGCCGACAGAGTCACCCAAAGGTGATGGTAACGTAAAGCCGCGCTTTCAACTTCCGGACACCGGTAAAAGAATAATATTTTATAACAAATATTTTCGTCTTTTCGGCGGCATGCACGGGTGATTAGAGGCATGATGATGGTGTAGGAGGACCAGAAATAGAACATTCATCTGGGGCGCTTTTGAGCTGCTGATGCTGATTGCGTAGCACTCTCCATACCCGTCTCAAGGAAGCCTCTGCAACGAAACTGCAGCACACGTTTCACAAATGCACGTGCAGATGGGACAGATGAGCCGAGCACAACGAAGTTATCACGTGCTCTAGAGCGTGTGGGAGTACAACTTTTGTTAGAACCGAACCGTCTACGATTGGTAACAGTGGCGTTTCTCGCAAAGTCAAGCATCAACGTTCAAAGTCCAGCTCGTTCCTTTGCTTGAGCTTGAGATGATGTGTACGCTTTGCCAAGAGTTTTAGTTTGTTGATGTTATTTTGTGCGTGACTGGCGGTTTCATCAGCCACAGCCTCAGGCATCTTTCGAACCGGTTCGAAGCGGTTCCAGCAATTGGCTGATAACGCGTACCAACAAACACACACACGTCCAATAATACTCCTAAGCAGTAGACGCTTACCATCGGAAGGCGCGTGATTAGACAAACAAAATCATCCCCCCTGATCCTCTACCCGGCGGGAAAGCCGCTCTATTCTATTGTGGCGCAAGACAAAGTTTAAAATTGATCCACCAAAAGCGGGGCTGGCTCCACCTGTTGCGGATGGACGGGTTAAAACGTCAATTTTTCAACACGCTTAATGCAAAGTGAGGGCCCCTGTCAGCAAACTGTCAGAAATGTAATCCGCTTGCCTTCCCCGAACGTCCGGAAAACGGGGAGCTCTCGGGCGGGCCTGCTACTCCCTTGGTGCTACTGATGTTCAATCGGAATTGGCCTATTCTTGGTGTGCGTTGGGGGATACCCAATGTTCCTGTACCTGGGGTCGCAAATTCCATTGCAATTTGTACTACTTCTACACGTTTTGGTCCTGTCAGCCCCTCAGCCCCCCTAGTGGGTGGTGTTTGGGCTTCGGGGGGACTCGCGATGATTGCTTTTTCCGTTCCGCGTACGGTGGCACGCGATGTTGTGTGTATCGTGCACTAATTAGCGGACAGTGGTGCAAAACCAATCATTATTTCATCATGCTCATCATTCGTGTGTGTGTTTGTTTGTGAATCCACACGTCCTCCCCCTGTCCCAAAGCGTGCAAAACCGATTCAGGACATTAATGCCAGCAGAACACACTACTGTTCCTTGTAGGCGATAGAGTGTTGATACGGTTTAAATTTGAAACAAACGGCTTCCACTGCAACTCCGCCTATGTGTGTGTGTGTCGGTGGTTTTCAGGGTAAATCTATTTACCGAATTAGCCCATTTCCGCACTACGATAGTGTACGGTAAAGTGCAGAGGCAAAGGCAATGGTACAAAACTTTGCAGACGCCCCAAGGCTCTAATCGATGCAAAGCAAAGTTCGACATGATGATGTAACAGTAACAGTGGCAGTGCAATGTAAAGCGGCAGGTTATTGCACTGCCAAACGGGAGTAGTTGCAAATCTCTCTTCCACAATGGGAAAACAAGCTGGAAGAGTATTTTGAGCATTTTGTTAGGCGGGCTGAAGGTAAAAAGGTTAGAATTGAATCGTTGTAAGATTCTCATACGTTGGAACTTTTAATATTTTAGCAACACGACACAACCGTTCTAAAAGTGCAAATATAAATATTGTTGGCGTTTAGGTAACTGTATTTACATTCGGACATAAGGCGGCTACTTAAGCACCTTCATTCATTCAAGGATATACGAGAACCCAGAGGAATAGAGTAAACTCAATTATTTATAAATTTCATTAGTATCATTAACTTTTTTTAATTGGATTGAATTGAAAATGTTTAATTTCTAGTGCATTCCACCGAATGTCAGATGTAAATAAATGAATAAAAAATCATAAATTTGTATTGAAATTAGTGAAGAAAATGGGTGTTTTACGAAATCTAATGATCCTAAAATATTTCAATAACAATGTACCTCGAAATGCAATTTCACATTGAGCCTTTTACCGCACCAGCAAGAAACGTTAAAGTAATTGGCTTTTAATGATCAATTTGAATGATTCACGGTGTATCACAAGGATAACCCTTCTCAAACCAATTAAACCGAGTTTCCGAGCGAGTACTATTCAAACTAAAGACAAACATAATTGCTTCACAAAACCGATTTACTCTGCTCACCTTGCCTAACGGAAGTAAGGTTTTCAACGAAATTTACTCCACTTTTATCAAGCACACCGGTGGCTTCATCATCAACCTACAGCCGAGAATCATTGCCAAACATACCGCTCACTTTTGCGTTTCCGATCCTTCGCATTTCCTAGGCGCGTTATCGATCAAATTTTGCGCACCCGCTGTCCCGATCTAATTCCCCAAAGGGCCGCATCCTCTCATCCCCCCTCATCCGCCCTCCCGGCGTCTTCGTTTGCGTTCTCACCGCGCGCACTAGCCTTCTGTCCTACATACTGGGACCGTTTTGGTTACTCCAAAAATTTCGATCTCACAAAACTTTTACTACTTCGGTAGGTGGGGATACGATGGGAGAGAGGGGGGACTAAACCCGGTACCACATTCATTTGGTGTGTGTGTGTTTGGGGTGAACAAATAGTAGAGAGTAGAGTTGCGCGCTAAAGATGGATGAGGAGAGGTTAGTAGTTTGGCCATAAATCAAAACCACGGCACAGGGAGGATGGCGGAGGGCGATGTGTCTCTATGCAATGGTGGGAAACGGATTCGGTTCCGTGTTTGAACACCGTAGTGCCGGATAGTGGTGAACAAAAAAATCACGAACCAACTTGCTCATCGATAGATATTAACCCACCAAATGGAACACGCGACGCATGATTTGTGTGTGTGTGTGTGAAATCGTTTTGACAATTTCCCGAATTTACTCGTAGGTGAAAAAAAATTGAAATAGAGAAAAAATGGTTTTGAGCCACAAGCACAACACCCCCCCCCCCCCTGCTCAGCAGTCATCATCGAAACCAATCCGAATGTGGTGGCACTAGAGTTCGCAGCCGTAGTACGTAAATAAAATCGTATTACTTCCTGCAATACATGCCTTGCCTTGCCCGGCTGAAGCGATGAAGATCCGTTCCTTCGCGTGCAAAACAACGAGGAACCGATCCATTTTGCCTCCGCTGTTCAGATGGGGTAGACCTATCATAAATAATCATAAACAATCTGGCATACCCCCTCCGGCAAGCCCCCGTTTTAATAAAGCCCGTAAACAAGTAAATAAATAAGTGGAAAATTGTGCGAACAGAGAGGAAGGAGCTGCTGACTCCACCACCCTTACGTGGACGACTCACTGGCGCTGCTGACTGTCTGTCTCTCTGTGGAGTGCAAGCTTGCGTTCCTTCTTGTGTACAAAATATTCCGAATTTTTAAAAGCAGCCGCCAACATCTGGATGACAAAATTCGTCGACTCGCACTGTTCCGCGTACAGTGCCCGGAATATGTTATTTAGTACACCGTGATGAGACCGACCACCCAAAACTGTTGCCCATTTATTACCCCCAATGTGCACACGCGCACCCCTTGACGACGCGCCTAGTAGGCCTTGCGTTCTAAAGAGTCTTTGTTTTTCCATCACCTTCCACACATTAGTATGGCTGGGTGGTATCAACGGTATATTGATATAGGAAAACGAAAAGGTTTGTTTGATTGGACTTACAGCAAGCCGCAATGTGAGGGGGACGGGTAGAAGGGAAGGTATTTTATTGACTGTGTACACACTACCACCCTATGGTAAAAGGGGTAAAAATTCGTTTGTGTACCTTTAGTATGCATTTGTGGTGATGAATTGTGGACGTTTTCTTCTAAACTATACCATTCGGGGGCACAAGGGGAACAATAAGATTCTAACTAAAGACAATTTTATTAATTGTATTTTAAATCTTATGGATGTAAAAAGAAAATCCACAGAGAATGGATGGGTTCTCGATCCCCACCCCCCTTGCTCTTCTACATTTAGAATCCATCACTGCAAACACAAATCAAACATGCCCTTCGCTGCTGTACCCCATGCTCGCGCTTGTACAGTAAATAAGTTACTCTCTCATCAGCATAGAGTATAATGATTAGCAATCGGTTGCGTAATTGTGCATGTGATCGCCGCGCAACGGAACACTACTCCACCAGTACCTGGCTGGCGTGCGCGCGTCGCACGGACAGAACCACGCAACGATCCGTGACTGATTCGTTTTCAAAACAACGTGGCAAACAATCACCCCCGGACGCCTTTTTATTTTTTTCTGTTTTTGTTTTCGCTTTATACCATTTCTGTGTTTTTGGGGGGTTTTGTTTTGCGTATCCTGATAGAGTGTGTGAAATAGCAAATAGAACTTTATGTATGTCCTTCAATTCTATTTTGTACACGCATTATCTTGCTCCACAACCGCAGAACTTTCCGGCAGTGATGGACAAGGCCAAAAATCCCAACTCGTCATCAACAGCGAACGACGACGGTTCCAAAGTTCGGCAAAACTATTAACAAAAAAACAAACAAACCAATTGGCTTATTAATGTGTAGTAATGGGAGATAGAAATCCATTAGTCAGTTTCCATCCATTTCGTTTTGCTTTGCGCTATTGAAGCAATAATAATCGTATGAAATTAAAATGACAACCGTGGTAATTTGCTGATTGAGAATGTTTACTCACCGCAAATGCCACCCCACATATACCGAAGGATATATGGACGTTAGTCCTGCCACCGATAACCGTTCGTGTTTTTCATCGTGCAGGTACACACGACTGTGGTACCTTTTAGCCCTTTTGTATGCGTGCGCTTGAAGGGTTTATCGGAACCTTACAACAGCTGTAGCTGTACGGTTTCGTGTGGCTTCTAACGTTATCCATCGCTAGAAGTGAAACGAGCGTGCGTAGGTATATATATGAAATGGAGTTGCTCTCTGCTTGTCCTAGCTTCGGCTGGACATATACTAAAATTGGAACGATACAGAGAAGATTAGCATGGCCCCTGCGCAAGGATGACACGCAAAATCGTGAAGCGTTCCACATTTTTTTGACACTTTTTCATTCCTCCTGCTTCCTTTCACGGCACCATATGATATGATTGTAAATGCTTGAATATTCCTTTTATTTTACAACAAACCAACGTTTAGTTTTGCTGTTTTTAGAAATACATTATTTAAGCTTCACTATATCTTTGTAATATTGCCCACATATATATGGTATGGAACTATATCCTCTGCGGGTTTTTACATAGATCTGCTGATTACAGTGATGTTTAAGTATATTCTCTATCCTACACACACACTCTCTAATAGATTGCGCTTCACAATGCCGGTTCAGATCGAAATCAAAAACACAAATGTGTCTCTCTCCCTGGGTCGACACGTGTCCTCGAGTGAAAGTGTGCAGCCAACCATGACCAGCACTAACACTACGAGTGCGCTGCTCTCCCACGATGCAGCAGAGGGGTCTTTCTAGCCCCCTATACACCTGATTTACAACGTGTGGTCATTTCCCACCCTCTTGTGAAGCGTATTTCGTGACGTCATAATTATTCACCTGACCACATGCCACAGACCGCCCCGCTACTATGCTACGTAGTGTTGTGGCTGCTCTTGTCTCCTACCTTTTGCAGAGGTCCTTTCGATTCCGAGTGTTTTGATATCGATTTTTCCCTCCGTTGACCAAAACATGACCACCCTTCTCACAGAGACAACCACATTTTTGGTTAGCCGCAGTTGCCAAACACGCGCACGAAATCATTACGGACAATGTCCAGGCAACTTGTGCGGCAGCTTTACACCGGCAGTCTTGTCGTGGATGGTGGTCAGTGCGGATGAAGTCTCCTGGGCAAGTGCTGCGTGTGCCTTACTTTTAATCTTGTTCATTGTGTTTTTTGCAATGAAAAAAGCAGTTTCATTTCAGGTTGTTATTTTTTTTATATATTTAAAATAGTGTTGCATGGGTTTGAACGAAATCATCCAATGTTCTCCTCGTCTCTCGTCATGTTTCATTACAGTTGAATGGTAAAGATTGTGCTCCGAGCCTAGGATTGCGGCACTCGGAAGGAGGCGGTGGTGGTGGTGGGGGTAGTGCTCTAGCCGATCGCTCCAAGAAACCGTTCTCAAGACCGTTTAACAAGAGCCGGCTGCAGCACGAACCGTCGTCAACAACCACTGGTGGAGGTGTAAGTGGAGCAGGCGGCCCGCCAGCAACAACCGCTAGGATGCCGTCCAGCACGGGAAGCAGCAGTGGACCACCGAGTGCGGCTGACACGAGCGCACTCATTCGTCAAAACAACGAGCTGCGCCACCGGCTCCAGGAAGAGGCCAACAACTATCGGCGCCGGCTAGAAACGTACAAGCAGGCGCAAAACAACCAGGCGGCTCTGGTGAGCCGGCTACAGGCGAAGGTATTGCAGTACAAACAGCGCTGCTCGGATCTGGAACAATTGCCACCGAGTGCTGGTAGCTGTTCGGGTGGTGGTGGTGGAGGTGGACGCTATGCTGGAGGGTCTGGAAGTCGCGAACCTTCGCCCGGATCAAGACATCTGCATCATGCACACCATGCTCCGTCACCGCCTCCATCGGCAGCGGGTGGTGGTGGTGGCGGTCCCATCTGTACCGATGTGACTGGGGGGCCGCTCAGCTTGCCCTCGGCATGTCCGGTAGCGCGTGAACGCGCTCGATCACGATCCCGGTCGCAGTCACCGTGCCGGAAGTATTCCGAGGGATCACACGACGAAATCCGCCATCAGCTTGACGAGGAACGACGACGGTAAGTCAGGTGTTGATGTGTTGTGGCCAACTGGCCCATCAATTAAAAGCTAACTAGTCTATTTTGTCTATAACAGTTGCGAAAAACTACTGGTCGAGAACTCCTGCCTGCGACAGCAGTTGGAGGAGTCTCATCGTACCAACGAAGCATTAACGAACGATCTCCAGAAGCTTACCAACGACTGGGAAAGCTTACGTGATGAACTGTTGAGCAAGGAGGACGAATGGAAGGAGGAAGAACAGGTAGGTTGTTTTGTTGCTGTTTTTTTTGTATTACTGGCCTCGTCCGTTAGAGATTCAATAGGCGCGAAACCGTACAACAGTTTTACCCTCATGTCAGTGTGCTCACTCTCTCACATGTCCAGAAAGAGATAGCAGAAAGGGTGAGAGCGAGCAGGGCAAGATTCCGCGGAACTACCCCGTTTTTTATTTATAGAACACATACTGTGCCATGCTTTCATGAGCAGTGAGAAACGTGCGTTAGGGCAATGTATCGCTAGCGCGGCATGTGGTAGATAGTAGAGATGGTTGTGAAAGAGTGCGTATGGGCAAGGAAATGATGATGGTCGCGTTGCGCAAGCGAACGATGCTTGACACCGGCAGACCAACCTATTATGTTACGACAATGTGTCGGCATGGGTACAATCTGATCCTTCACTTTCTAAAGAAATATGTTGTCATACCATATTACAAACTATACATGTAAAATGTGTCTCACATCGTTTATGAAGCTGGAATTGTATCTAACCTCCATAATTTCAATCACTACAAGGCTTTCAACGATTACTACAACAACGAGCACACGCGACTGCTCAAGATGTGGCGCGAGGTGGTTCAGGTACGACGGATGTTCAACGAGATGACGTCCACCACCAAGATGGAGCTGGGACGGATGCATCTCGAGCTTTCCGGTACGGTGCGAGAAGTGTCTGGCGCTTGCAGTGGCGTTTCCGTCAATCTCAAGCAATCGTCCAAATTTGAGGTAAGCTCGGCGTTTTTGTGTTTTTTTGTTTGTTGTTGCCTTCATCCTGATCTAATGCTCTCGTGCACTACACCACTGCTCAGGAGGCCCAACAAATGCACATTGAGCGCGAAAACATTGAACTCAAGTCGCAACTGTCCGAGCTGCGGCTGCAGTTCGAGGCGGCTAAGCAAGAGATTGGCCAACGGGATCAGCGGCTGCAGCAGATGGCACAGGAGCTGAAGCTGCTGGACGATCGCTACACCCAAGCCGACAGCCAGGCAGCCCAGGCCCATCGCATGAACGATGAGCTGGAACGGCTGCAGGCTGCACTGCGCGACATAGCCCATGCCGTGGTGCAGGATGCGGAAACGAGTGCTTCCGCCGACATGGGAGGTTGTGGTGGTGGTAGTGCCGGCGAAGGGGGGCAACACCATCTTCACCTCTCGCAACCAATCGTTTCGCCCGGAGTGGCTCCTCGATCGCCCAAACGTGCGTCTGGCGGGATGGCCGGAACCGGCGGCAGTCTGCGTGCGTCGCAGGCATTTGCCGAAGGGACGATTTCGGCGGTCCAGGCAGCGCTACACAAGTACCAGCTAGCCATCCACGATCTGCAGGTTAAGCTGCAGACGAACAACGACGCACTGAAGGCCACCCGGAAGCAGTACGACAGTTGCGAGCATGCACGGGACACGCTGTCTGGGAAGGTTTCGGAGCTAACGGAAAAGCTCGACTCGGCCAACCATCAGCTCTCGGAACTGTACAAGGAGCGGGACAGTCTGCAGAAGACGCTGGATGGTTTGCGCTCGGATAAGCACACGGTTGAACGGGGAAAGGCGGAACTGAACTCCATCGTAAGTTGTGTTTCTGGTTACAGAATGTTTAAATGGTCAAGGGCTTAAATCAGAGGGCTTAAAAAATACGACACTTTATTTTACAAAACAGGTCGATAGTTTAAACACCGATTATGAGAAGCTACAGAACGTCAATAGTAAACTGCAGAAGATGTACGATGCGTTAGAGGAGGAGAAAAAGATGATTGAGCTGGAGCTGCAACGTGTGCATAAAGATAAAGATATTCAGGAAATGAATTTGAGGTAAGTAATATGCACAAAAAATAGTACAAAAAAGTCTACGAGATGGTGGTGTGCAATCATGGCTATCTAAACCCCATAAAGCTGTAAATAAAAGCAAAAAGTTTCTGGGTGTTCGACCGTGACAGGACTCGAACCTGCAATCTTCGGATCCGAAGTCCGACGCCTTCTCCATTAGGCCACACGGTCACTTGGAAGAGGGCGTCTTAAACGCATACAGAAACTCTAGCGACCTCTTTCTCTTTGGAGTGTCATGTAATTTTCTGAGCGAACATATACCCTACATGACACGAAATCAACAGTTCGCACTGTACTTTTTGGACGATTTATTAATACTTATTTTGTTCATTCATTTACAACAAGCTTCAACACATTTACGTTTGCTCAACAACGTATTGAAGGTGCAGAAGATCTTCCAACTACAATTTATTGTAAAATAATATTTGCGTGTCCATATGCACAAAAGCTGACTTTCTAAATAGTTTTATTTTCGTTAAATTATGGTTGATGTATTTAGAAATTAAGATATTAAGGTTATATTTATCACCTTAACAATCCTCTTTATTGGTCAATTAGCTATTTATTTCCCAAGTTGACTCAATCTAGATGCAATTAGTTTGCAATCTCCGTTTATGTGAAGCGTCATATTAAAAAAAGCAGCTTCTTGCAAGAATAATGACCTAGCTTTCTTTGGTGCAAAAAACATCGTTGCCTCTGTTTCCCTCCGTGACAGTGTGCGATGTGCGACACTGCCGTGACCAGGATTCGAACCTGGGTTACTACGGCCACAACGTAGGGTCCTAACCACTAGACGATCACGGCTACGAGAACGAGATGGCTGAGGGCTCGCCCTACACCCTTTTGAACTCTTTGTCTGTCTTCCCTACTCATTTTTTTTACCCTTTGTAGAGCGGAAGAGGAACGATGCAGCCGGCTGCGCGAGGAAACCATAACCCTTCGCGAAGAGTTGAACAAACTGTACCTTTCTCGCGATTTGCTCGAACAGCAGCGCATTGAATCGGACGGGTTGTTGAATATGCTCGAGAAGCAGAAACTTGAGTTAGAATTCGAACTAGATCGCGTAACTGGCGAACGTAATGAGCTACACAGCACCCTGGAAAAGCGTACCAACTCTAACGAACACCAGGAGCAAGAAATTCGTCAGCTCAAAACGACCGTGGCGCAACTAGACGAAGAGCGGGGCAAATTGCGTGCCCAGTCAAGTGACCAAAGTGCGGATTTGGCCTCACTCAAGAAGGAACTCATCAGTGCTGAACAGGCACGGCTTGATCTCGACTCAGAAAAGTTGGCCATCAGCGAACGGTTGAAGTGCCTCGAGATGGAAAAGGACAAAATTGAAGCGGAACTAAGCTGTGTGGCTCGCGAGCGCAATGATCTCAGCAATCAGCTTGCAACTATTTCACGCAAAAAGGAAACAATCGGCGAGGAAGTGATGCGTCTTCGGCAGCGGCTGGAACAGTCGAACGAGATGAACGGCCGGCTGAACCGCTCCCTGGAGGAATTGGTGAAGGAGAGCGAAGAAAAGACGGTCACAATCGAAGGACACGAGAAGGAGCTGCAACGACTGCAGGTAAATATGCTGCTCTGTCTAGAGATGTCGGTACAAAAGAAAAAAATGTGTTCGTGCGTCGGCCGGGAATCGAACCCGGATCAACTGCTTGGAAGGCAACTATGCTGACCATTACACCACCGACGCGCTTGAGAAAGGAGGGCCACCATACCCTTTTTGTTAACTATGCCTTTTTTTTCTTCCTTTTTCTCCCTTTGCAACTCTCGTCTAGGAACAACTTGCATCGCTGCGCAGCGAAAAGGAATCCTTGGAAGCCGTGCTTTTCGACACGAACACATCGCTCGAAGAAGCTGAAGCCAAGAAGGATGCTCTGGAGCGCGAAAATCAAGATCTGCTCATCAAACAGGAATCGCACAAAGCGCTAATTGCTCGGCTCAACAAAGACCTCGAGAACGCGGAACGCCGCGCACAGGACATTAAGATACAGCTGACAAATGCAGCCGCTAATCAGGAGGCCGAATTCCTGCAGAAGCTCTCGAATCTGCGCACCTTCAGCGAGGAAAACATTAAAAAGCTCAATGATGAGAAGGAGCAGATTCGTCAATCGCTGGAAAAACGTATGCAGCAGTCGCTCCAAGCGCTAGAAAGCGCCAAGGATGCCGAGATTCGGCAGCTACGAGAGCAGTTTGAAACATTGCAGCTACACTTGGATGCGCTGAACCAGCAGCACGAGGAAGTGATTTTACGGGCCGAGAACGAAAAACAGCAAGCACTGCTGATTGCTCACCGGGACAAGCAGGCAGTAATCGAAAAGCTGGAAGTCACGGCGCGCGAACTCAAGAATGAGTTGGAGAACGGTGACCGCTTGAAACGGGAGATGGCCGCGCGGCAGGAGAAGGACCGTACAACGATCGGGTGCCTGCGGGACGAAGTCACCAAGATGCGCACCAAGGCCGAAGAGGCGCGCATTCGAGCGGAAGAGGAAATGAATCGACTCGAGGTGGTGGCAGGATCACTGCGTGAAGAGAAGGAAACGCTGCTCAAGGATGCAGAGGAATTGAAGGTTCAACTGCGCCTGTCCGAGGACCGTTGTGATGCATTAAACCATCAGCTGCAAGATACCCATCGCAAACTAAAGGAAGGTTAGTTGGGTTACGTTTAAGGATGTATTTTTGGTTTCCATATCAATAAAGCGGACCTGTGCTTTCGTTTTCAGCTGAAAATAGCACAGATGCTACTAGGAAGGATCTAACGGACACGAGACGGACACTGGCAGACAGCAACATTGAAAGGGACAAGTACGCCAACAGCAACAAAGAACTGCGCGATCACGTGAAACGTGTTGAGGAACAGCGTCGTCAACAGGCACGCACCATTGAGGATGCTCTGGCCAAAATTTCTTGTAAGTAGTACCCCCGGTAATAGTAATACAGGTGGAGATGGTAAAATATACCCTTTCTGTTATCCTTTTCCGTAGCTCTTGAAGAAACGCGCAACGGACTGGAGCAGGACAAGGTGCGCCTGCAGACAATACTCAAAGAAACCGAAACGAATGTCACAAAACTGAACCAGGAGCTGTCCAATGCTCAAACAGACATAAAAAAGTTCCAGACGGACACGACCCAAAAGGATGCCTCGGAGAAAGAGCTGCAGGCCCGTCTGGCAAACGAAGGCGAGGAGAAAGAACGTGTGCTGGCGGAGCTACACCAGATCAAGAAGCAGATGGCCGACCTTGAGGGTACGCTGTGCGCCACACGCCAGGAACTTGGCCGAGCGCGTTGCAAAGCGAACCAGGACGAGCATCGGTTCCATCAGCGCGAGCAGGAACTGTGCGCTCGCAACGAGGAGGGCCGTGGGCGTGAGAAACGCCTCGAGGACCAGAAACATAACCTGGAGGTGTGTCTGGCCGATGCGACACAGCAAATCCAGGAGCTGAAGGCACGCCTCGGAGGTGCCGAAGGACGCGTCCGTGCACTCGACGAACAGTTGGTACAGCTGGAGTGTCAAAAGAAGGAGGTTGAAAACAAGCTCAGCTCAATCGGGCACACGTTGCGGCGTATTGCGGGCATCCAGATGGACGGATCTGTCAGTTTGCCCTACCGTCTGATGAGTCCGTCACGTCGCTACAGTCCAGCGCGAGGTGGTACCGGTGGTCGTTCGGAAGGTGGTGAACATCATCATCATGACCGACACCATCACGGGCACCATCATCATCACCACGGGCATGAGACACGCAGTCTGTCCGGTGAGAACGTGCTGATCGATGTCGATCCGGAAATGGTACGCAAGGGCGTCCGCTCGCTCATGCAGCAGATTGCGCACATTGAGCGCGAGCGGGATGATTTTAAGGTGCAGCTGTGTACTGCCCGCAAGCAGCTACAGGAAGGTAGCGATGCACAACTGCGTCTCGAGACGAAGATCAACAAACTGCAGCAACACGTGCGGGCAGTGCACGAGGACAAAACCAATCTGGAGGCTCGATTGGCACAGAAAACGAGCGCTTTACAATCGACCGAAGAGACACTTCGCCAAAAGTCGGACGAACTGACGGCTTTGCGTGAAAAGGCTACCCAGCTCGAGCAGTCGCTGACGAGCACAAGCGAGGAGCGAACGCACCTGGAGGAACGGTTGGACAAATGTCGTCAGTCCGGTGCGCGGCTCGAGTCGGACAAGCGCCACCTGCAGGACGAACTGGCTCGCACGGAAGCCCGTGCCACCAAGCTGGATCTGCAACGAGTCGCTCTAGAGGGTGACATACAGCGGCTGCAGATGGCAATGCAGGAGAAGGATTGTACGGTGCGCAATCAGCAGGAACGGTTGGAAAATCAGCAGCGCTCACTGACCCAGCTGGAGGATCGCTGCGTAGCGCTCAAGAGTACGGTCGATCAGCTGAAGGAGCGGCTACAGGCAGCGGCCATCACCGAAACGGAATTGCGCGGTGAAATCAGTGGCCTGCAGCGGCACAATGCCGACCAGAGCCACACGTTTGCGCTCGGCCAGGACAAGCTGAAGCAGCTGCAGAAGACGCTTAGCGGCAGTGAGAACGAACGACGTGTGCTGGCCGAACGTTTGGACGCTGCCCAGCATACAATTAACGAGCTGCGCCGTAACCAGCAGGCCTCCCAGGACAGTACAACACGGCTGCAGGAGCAGCTCGCCGAGTGTGAGGTGCAGAAGTCGACGCTCGAGAGTCAGCTGCGGCTTGCGAAATGGAATCAGGAAACAAGCGAACAATTGGCAGCCACGGGAGGCAACCTTGGCGGTGGCAGTGGTGGTGTTGGTGGCAACACATCCGGTGATCAGGAGCTTACTCGCCAGCTAATAAGTTCACAGCGCGAACGTAACGAACTGCGCAACAAGGTGGAAGCACTGAACGAGAAGATCCGCACACTGGAACGCGATCAGCAGCGTCCCGCCGGCAAGTACGATCGGTCGGAGAAAAAGTCGGGTGAGTACGACTCAAACCGGATCGAGTCGACGACGTACAGCTGCGGTTTGGATCATGCGCAGCTCGAGCAGGAGGGTCGCGAGTTACGCATGAAGGTACGCCGCTTAGAAACACTGCTTGCCGAAAAGGAGGCAGAGTTGGCAAGATCGCGGGCAAAACTGCTCGAATCACCCAGCAAGGCAAGCAGTCTGGGTGGTGGTAGTGTCGGTGCGGACGTCGAGCGGTACCGAAGCGCTCAGGTACAGGCCGAACGATTGTTAGACGCGCGAGAACAATCGCACCGGCAGCAGGTCACCCGGCTAGAGAACCAGATCGCTATGTTGAGGGAACAGCTGGCACAGGAAGCGAAACGACGCCAGCAGTACATATTACGTAGTTCGCGCGCTGGTAGAGAGATGCAGCAGTTGCGACAGACCATCGGAGATTCGCTGCGCAATGTAGCGCAGGATCCACTAGACACGAGTTTGCTGGAAAGTGAGGCACGCCGGTAAGTAGTCTTTGCCTGCTCTACACTGTTGTTTAGAGCGTATGGTGCAATAAAGTTACATATTATCTTTTTTTCTATTATCCTTCAGACTGGACAGCGCTGTATCGATGAGCTTGCCGCCAACTACGTCCGCTACTGGTAGAGGAAGAGGAGAGTACGATCGCAGTCTTAGTCCTACGTTTCGTTAGTAGCACTTGACCAGGAATACTTCCCATATTACACATATATACACTGCCCCCCACACGTTTTAGTGGCAAATGGCCAAACGACGACTACACAAAGTCGTTTGCAATAGCGTCGTTTTCGACCAAACCAAACGAAAGTGGCCCAATCGAAACGCCATTTTAACGTCTAACCTATCCGTCCATCATCTAACTTAGATTAGAAGCTGCGTATCACCTTTAACACCATGTCGCTTTAAGTAGAAACGTTTGATCTCCGAGAACTAGTTATCCAAACTTGAAACGTTAGGCAAGGTGGACCCATTAACATAAAAATAATAATCGATTTCGAGCAATCATTTAAATGCAAACCAATGCTTTTAACAGTTTGCAGTGATTACAGTACCCAACACTGCACGGGAAAATAAGAATCATCAAATCGTACGCAAAAGAATACATATTTAGAATAAGTACAGCCACAAACTGCAATGAACTAAGGGTTGTAACGGATATCGTTATGAAGATCTCATTATCATGAAACATAGTCAGGTGTTAGGGAGCATTCGCGAGGAGAGTAATTAAATAAAAAAAACACACATCAGCATTGTCGCTTTAAATCACAATTTTAACAATCAACAGAATTGTTCCTCTAGCGTGTAAGTTTTGGCTCCGTTTAGGACAAAAATAACCCCCATTAGCTAATCATTTTTGACCGACCGATTGTCGCGCATATGAAAATCAACATGAAATAAAGTACTTCTTTTAATCAAAGGTAACCGTTTCAATGTTAAATCGCAGAATAGCAAATAACCGTTCCAGATGTGCTTTGAGAAAAGGTGTTGAGTTCTAATGGGTATCTAATCTCGCCTGTCCTAACAACACTCAATAGCCGTGATCGTCTAGTGGTTAGGACCCTACGTTGTGGCCGTAGTAACCCAGGTTCGAATCCTGGTCACGGCAGTGTCGCACATCGCACACTGTCACGGATGAGTGGAAAAGTTATTTTTTCCTCTCTTATATATATACCTTTTTGTAATATTATTCCTCGGCTACCTATTACGGTAGCATGTATGCTTTCTACCTACCTATCTATTTTATGGTACAAGATTTATTTACTGCTACCCCTACTCTTACACCGCTTGCTTTGTGGTGTGGCGATTTCACCACTACACCCATACAATGCCACAGAGCGACTGCAAACAAACGGCTGTCAAACTTCCGCTCTCTCCGGCGCACAGTTGCAGAACGTAAACAAACATCCACATTACTTTCTTGGTACTTGCCGCGCAATGAAGGACAGCCGGAAGCGTCGGAAATCAAGACGCGATAGTACGTCTTCATCCTCATCCTCAAGCCGAGATAGTAGCGCCAGTTCCACCAGCGGCACCAGCGATAGTGACTCCTCCAGCACCAGCAGCTCCAGCCGGAGCAGTAGCGTCGAGCGAAAGCGCCGGAAAAAGGAGCTGAAGAAAAAGCTAGCCAAGCAACAGAAGAAGGAAGCGAAAGCCAAAAAGAAGGCACTGCGCAAGGAAAAGAAAGCCAGAAGGAAGCAGGAAAAGTTGGAGAGCAAGCTCGCGAAACGAAAACTAAAAGAAGAGCGGAAAAGCCGCAGAAAGCAGGAAAATCACTCGAAAGATGGGGACATCCCGAATAGCAGTAGTAGTAGGACGGCACCACCATTGGCAGGGAAAGACCAGGGAAGCGGCCCATCAGTGTTGGCCTCGGATCCGTCGCTGGACTGTGGCATTCCGCTCGATCTAATGAATCGGAAAGCGATGGCACCGGAAACGCGCGAAGAGTATGAGGCACGGCAGTCGATTCTGCGACGTGTGGTCGATCCGGAAACAGGCCGAACGCGACTGATCAAGGGTGACGGGGAAATCATCGAGGAGTGTGTGAGTCGCGACCGGCACAAGGAGATCAACCGGCAGGCAACGGCAGGTGATGGGGCAGAGTTTCAGCGCAAAACACTCGGACGCAATGTGCGCTAAGAGCACACAGTCAATGCTACCAAAATAAACAACAATATTTGCAAACCAAAAAGAAAAAAAATCGTTTAAAAAACAAGTTTACTGTGATTTGTTGCGCGTTTTCTGTCATTTTCCAGCTCACTTCCGTTTTGACATTTTGGCAACAGGCGAAGGTGTGCGTGCGCTTTTTGCAGCAAATCGTCACGCACACGTACACACAGGCTTAGACGGACGGATTGAGACGACGTCTTCTGTCACAGGTGAAAGAAAAGATGCTGCGTGAACCAACACAGCGGCAGCGTCGCGAAAAATGCAGACCTAAAGTGTAGCTCAAGATTGAACCGTTCAAGGACGATGGACGAAGGATCATTATTTGTGTTAGCTTTCGTAATTTGAGAGTAAGCCTGTCGTCTGTGCGTGTGTGTGCTCTCTGTGCTTGTTATTCGTCCTCCTGTTTCGTGTTGCTACGGTTCGGCGGCTCAGGTAATCCCTGCTTTGCATCAACGTGCTTTCTCGACCCGAGCCCTGCGGACAGTTATTGATTGCCGGCCTGGCCTTCTTCAGGTAGCGAAAGGAGGCGCATAGTCCGCATCAATCGCCGCCAGTGGCGTCTTGCACCGACGATGTTCGATTGATTTCAGCGTACACATAATCATTCCCGTTTGGTTCCTTTAGCCGTAAACAATAGTATCTGTCCTGTCGTTTGTTTTGCTTCAACGTCACATCGCCGACGGTAAAAAACAAACGAACATGGAGCCAGAGCAAGAGCCCGAACCGATCGGAGAAGATGATCCAGTGGATGTGTAAGTGACCCAACACAACACTTTATGTATCTTATTTTAATACATTTTTCACCTCGTTTCAGTCCGAACTCGAATCCCGAGACATACTGCCGGTTTTGCTTCTCGGAGAACGAAGTAGAGCCACTGTTTGCTGCGAATGGCACGCAGGCCAGTGCCGAACTGCTGCAACGCATCCAGGAGTGCATCGGCATCAAGCTGACACGGAAGGAATACTGCCCCAGCGCCATTTGCTGGTCGTGTACGCTCACGCTGGAGGAGTTCCAATGCTTTCGCAAACGTTGCTTGAAATTCGACACACTGGTGCGGCGCTTGCTGCCGACGGTGAAATCGGAACCGAGCCATCGCACTGCCACACCGACGAATGCGGGGCAGAAGGTGAAAAAAATTACCAGCAAGCAGCAGCCGGCGGCAAATGTGGCCGATTCGGAGAAAAACAATGGTGGGCCGTCGACTGCGTTGAAGTTCAAATGCCAGTTTTGTCCGCGCAGCTTCAAGCACCGAATGTATTTGGATCAGCATCTCTGGAAGCATCGGGACCGGATCGCGGCGGATGCAGTCTCCACCGCCGGCGCGGGCACTAAAAAAATTCCTCACGTAAATGGAAACGGCAGCTCAGCGGTAAAGATTAAATCGGAACAAGCTGCGCAACAGAAATCCGCTGAGCAGAAAGCTCCTCCTGCTGCAGCTGCTCCCGCTGGTGGTGGTGCTACCGATCGGCCAATTAGCTGTGAATACTGTCCCCGCAAGTTTACCCGCCGGATGTACTACATGCAGCATCTTCGCCGGCACAAACCGGACGAGCGGCTGTTCCGCTGCCGGCATTGCCCGCGCAGCTTCACGTCGCAGCTGCGACGTACCGGGCACGAGCGAAAGATACACGGCCAGCTGAGCAACCCAAAGTCGGAGCAAAAGGACACCTTCTCCTGTCCGAAGTGTTCGCGCGTGTTTAAGCACCGGTCGTCGTTGCGGATGCATATGCTGAACCACGACGGACAGCTGCCGTACGGGTGCGACATTTGCAACTGTCGCTTTTACAGCGTCAGCTATCTGGCTCTGCACAAGAAGCGCTACCATGGCCCGAACGCGGCCCGGTCCATGACGAACGGTACCTCCATTCCGTGCCATTACTGTTCGCGCTGGTTTTTGCGCGAGTGTGACCGGTCGAGCCACATCAAGCAGATGCACGCGGACATGCACGCGAGCAAAGAGTCAGCGGCCGGGTTTAACCAACTGCTCGAAGACTGCCCCCCGGCAGACAGTGAGGGACTGACCGATCCGGAAATGTTGCCGCCAAACGTGCACGAGCCGATGATGGTGATCAAGGAGGAGGAACCGGACGGGCACGAAGCGGCGGCTTCTAATTCGGTAGCGAACAATCCGGACACGCTGCAGTTCTACTGCTACTCCTGTGCCATGCCGTTCGACACGGAGGACATGTTCTCGGAGCATCTGGACGATCAGCATCCGTTCGGGGGCGAACAGCTGATGGATCAGCTGCAGTCGGCTTCCCCGTTCGGGGAGCAACAGCAGCAGGACCAAGATGCGAACGTGTTCAAATGTCCGTACTGTCCGAAAACGTTCACGCGCAAATGGAGTTTGACGCAGCACTTGCCGACGCACATCGCGAAGAAAGGATACCAGTGCGAATACTGTCCTGCGATCTTTACGCGCAACGAGTACTTGCGCACGCACCGGAAGCGCAAACATCCGAATCTGCCAGAGACGGGCGCGCACAAATGCAGCTACTGTCCGCGCATGTTCAACATGGTGCGATACAAAAAGGTGCACGAACGGATCGCACACATCAAGAAGGGAGACATCCTGCCGGAAGGGGACGACACGGAGAGCAGTGAGGTGGCGGCAATCAACAGTTTGCAGGTTGAGAAGCAGCTGGACGAAAGTAGCAACAGCCTGGCACCGGAGCTACCTTCCCGTGCGTCGGACAGTTTCGATCAAGCGTCCAACGACGCGCCCAGTGTCGCTTCCGTGCAGAACTACGCCGATCTGGAAGCATCCTCGCGGCTCGCCGTTGTGCTGGAACGGTTGCCGGCGCATGAGCTGGAACAGTACCGTTGGCAGCTGGAGCACTACGCAAGTATGCCACCAGTCATCGAAATCAAGCGGGAACTGTTGGATCCCCAGTATGGTGATATCGAGGGCGAGGGCGAGGGCTTCAATGACAACGCTGTTTATGATGGTAATAATTACGACGATGAGCAGGTGGAGGAGGAAGATGCTGCTAGCAACGACGCGGAGGATTCGTTTCAGCCGGACCAATCGAACGATTCGGGAAAGCAGTTGCTGAAGCGAAAGCGTACCAAGTTTGGCATCACGCTTCATCCCTGTCCGCACTGCTCGAAACTGTTCAAAACCCGCACAGCGCTCCGGCTGCACGCGCTTTACCACAGTGGCGATCTGCCGCACCGGTGTGACGAGTGTGGCGTACAGTTTATGCGCTACAACCAGCTCGTGTATCACACGAACCGGTACCATGGGGCGAACAGCGCTACGATGGCAGCCCGGTACAGCTGCGACTACTGTCCGCGCATTTTCCTGCGCAAGCAGGACCGCACCACGCACCAGCTGATGGTGCACGCGCGCGATCAGGCGAATGCGATCGATAAATCGCCGGCGCTCACAATCGCGAAGAAAACGAAACGCAAAGATTACGTGTGTCGCGTGTGCGATGCGGAGTTCGAGAAGTATCGGCGGTGTGTTCGGCACATCACACTCATCCACGCGGGCTCGGATGGTGAACCGGAGTGTCGACCGATCAAGCTGTGCCACTGCAGCATCTGCAGCGGCATCTACAAGAAGCGCGACGACTGGCACGAGCATCTGAACGACCATCCGAGCGTGCGGCCGCACCACTGCGAGCAGTGCATCCGGAGGCGCAGGAAAGCGTCCAGCCGGAAGCAGGTGCACCGCTGCTCCTACTGCCCGAAAGCGTTCGAGCACAAGCCGAACCTGGCGTCGCATCTGCGCATACACAAGCAGCAGCTGCGGTTCCCGTGCAGCGAGTGCGGCGTAATGTATGACCGGTATCGCGATCTGCTGACGCACCAGAGCCGCTACCATCCGGAGAATCAAGACGATTCGGTTGCGCGTGAGCCGCTGCCAAAGTGCAACTTTTGTCCGCGTGTGTTCACCCGGCAGCGGGATGTCAAGTATCACCAGGAGCAGGTACATGCGGATCAAGTGATACCTGCTGGCGACGCGGAAGCTACTAACGAACCGGAGGAGGATGAAGAACCGGACGAGCAGCAGGAAAATGAGGGTGATGGTTTGATGACATTCGGGTTTGGGCCGGAGATGTTTCCCGAGCCCGACGTGCAAGAGGACCCGGTGTTTAATGCAGCTGACCTGCCGATCAAATCGGAACCGGATCCCGATCCTCCGTCACCAAGCAGTAATATGATGATTGATTGAGTTAATTTATTCCCCAGCTGTCGCAAATGTTTTCGTAAAGTGCTGTGTGACGAAAGGCCCCACAATGCATCACAACTATGTAGATTTACATTTGAATGTAGTGTTCATCTTTCTTTTTTTTATCAAACAGTTTGACTTTGCGCAATGCAATTGTATGATTTCGAGAAGGTAAAAGGGACGATTTTTGCTACGTACACATTACAACGCGGCATTTAAATAAAGACTTGCAGTAATCATTATCGAGTAACATTACATACCTCTGCTTGGTTAGGTTCGAATCAATTAATCTAAAACTATGTCGACTTACGTGTGTTTGCGTTGGATATTATTAGCATATAAAGCAATAAAAGTAACACAAAGAGACGATGAACTTATTTTTTGTTGGCGCCTGCAATGGAATTGGGGATGTGCATCAAATTTAACAGTAAACATCAGATGGAATCAACATTTAGCGGGTAGTTTGAGTAGGATTGTTCACTTAACAAACAGTTTTTGGGGTTATAATACTTAGGAGGTAAGCTTACCACAACTGAAGAGTTCGGTGAATTTAAAGCGAAATTTAGCACATAAATAACGCACAATTTGGAATTGGGACAACAGCTCGTGCAATTGTTTACGTTTTCTCTGCTACGTGTAATTTTACCTTAAGCTATCAGCTGTCAACTCAATCGGTATGCAGCTGCGGACACACTTTAGGAAACCACGGCGCATTAAAAACTCATCGTAATAATTATTCTAAAGTGTTTAATCGTCTGCTTAAATGGCGAAACTGTTTAAACATTTAAGCTATGTATAAGTAAAACGAACAAAGCCGTGCAATAGGCTATTAAGTTGAATCGTGTTTTCGCTTCCACCCAGCATTTATTTACCGCTGTCAAAAGGTTAGCTTCTTGTGGCCACGGCTTCATGTCAAGAACAGAAGGTGGACCGCGATAGTGTGTAGTCGGGGAACGTAAAAACATTTGTGGCATGGAAAAGTTGTAGAACGTTGCGAATGGTAACAAATTTCACCGTAGTTTGTGCAATCCCTCTTTGCCCGATACCTAACTGCATACCTTTACACCGGTTCCGGTGCTCCTGCGTGTTGTTCTATCTCCTCAGTTGGATGGTGTTGTTGTTTGATTAGAAGAGGACTAAGAGGTCCGTGGCGGCACCGTTCGCCACTTGCTTCTTCCGGTCGGATGTCGGAACTGGTGTACAGCTTCGGATGATTATTCGACTGTTCGCCGTGTGTATGTCGAAGTGTCGTTTGAGCTGTGCGTAGACAGGTTAGCGTTTTCCCCCCCTCCTCGACCCAATCGTAGCGGTGACGTTGGCCGAACTGGGATGTGATAGCAGGGCAACGATTGGCTCTTACTGCGCTGTAAACATCGAAACATACATTCGTCGTCACGGTCAAACCGCGGACCGAGAGCTACAGTGGAACGTTCTCCCTTTCCGGAACCGAACCTTCTTCCTGCTGGCAAACCGTTCTTTGTCCTGCGCGGTAAATCTGTTGGCTGTGAAAAAATAGTGAACCCGACTTATTTTGACAGTGGCATCGTAACGCAGCGAGCAGCGATGGATGTGGCCAAGCTGTTTGACGATCTCGAGTCCAACAATCTGGACCGGGTAGACGAAGTGAAGCGCAAGTTTCAGGAAATATTTTCATCCAGTAAGTATGCCAATTCGTAGTAGGGGTTTTTAAGGTAATTTTCACAATGTACAATTGAAACAAAACTGCAATTTCCAGGTTGCCCCTGGTCTAATCAAATATGTTCTTCTTCCGTTGTACATCTATCTTACATTTGTATTGTTTCATTTTAGCAAAAGAATCCTGGCTTGCGTGCAACATGATGGAGTACTTCGCCCACACCTCCTCGATAAGGATCGTGGAAATACTGGTCAAGGTACAACAGCCCCACGATAAGCACATATTCGACCGACTGTCCGAGTGGATTCGGAGCGGTACGTCCAAAACGCTAGCACTCACCCTGTTCGGGCATATCATCCAGAAACGGCCACTCTGGCTGTATAAGGTGGGCAACCACCAGCTGGTAAAGGAGGTGCTGAAGCTATCCAAGGTGGAGAAAGACATTACCTCGCTGATCAATGCGGTCCTGTGCATCATCGATCTGCTGCCCGTGATCCCGCTGGCGATGGGGAGCTTCGTGCAGGATCTGTTCGACGTGTTCAACTACCTTGCCACGTGGAACCAGAACGAGTCGCACCTGCCCGAGTACCAGCTGATCCATCTGCAGTTCGGGCTGTACGAGCTGTTCACCCGGCTGTACGGCATGTATCCGTGCAATTTTGTGGCCTTCCTCAAGCAGGAGTACTCGTCGACCGGGCGGCAGGCCGTGTTTCAGCACACGATCAAACCGCTGCTGGACACGGTGAAGATACACCCGCGGCTGGTGCTGTGCGACCGGGACAGCGAGACGAGCCAGCAGCGCTGGAAAAACATGGAACCGCACGACGTGGTGAACGAGTGTGCCCGAATGTCGCTCGAGTATCCGGAGCCGCAGCCGCTGGAAAGCACCCAGGCGCAGCTGCTGGCAGTGAACGGGCCCGGGGGCAACGAGTGTCCCTGCTACATGACACCGATAAAACCGTACGAATACACGGCCGGCGGTGGTACGGATGCGTTCGAATTCCCGTGGAAAGCTAACGTGAACTTTTTCAACACGCTCTCGCTCGACCAGCAGCTGTGCACGATAGCGGCACAGAACTCGATCTGGTCGCCCAACAGCACGCTTATGCAGCCAACGCCTCCGCCCACCACTGGCACCGTTCCGCACACCCCGATTCCTACGCCCAGCTATACGATCCCTACCGTGCCGGTTCCACAACCACCGGCAGCGGATGGAGCTTCGCCGCCGGAAGCAGCGGTCGAAGCCACGCCCGAGACAACACCGATGAAGGATACGAAACCGGCGGCCAGCAGTAGGCCCTACCCCACGTCCGTGAAACCCCAGACGGCCCGTGCCATCTGGACGCCGTCGCAACCGGCATCGCCGATCAAGAAGGACGTGGGCCAGTCCCACTTCAACTACGAGTATCCGCTCGCGGTGGTCACCTCCAAAAAGCTCCTGCAGGTCGTTAGCGATCGCAACCAGTCGCTGCTGCATCTTTCCGACACGGGCACTACCACGACCACGACCACGATGACAACGGTCGCTTCTGCCACGTCGACCACGAGCAACAGCGTGCCGTCCAGTCCACTGCCGATCGATCAGCAGACGATGGTGGGTCCGACCGCTCCCGGCACGCGCAACGAGTCGCCCATGGTGCAGATCCAGCCGGCCCAATCACGCCCCGGCGATTTGAGTCAGGAGGACCAGGAGGTGAACGACATCAACAGTCCCCATATGCACCATTCGCAGTCACTGCCGGTCGGTACGGCCGTTCCGATTCGTGATCTGTGTGCGGACGAGGATCAGGACCAGGGCGAGGGGTCGCCCTGTTCCGCCGGTGGACTGCACTTTAAAAACTCACAGTCCGTCATCAACTATACGCGCAAACGGCTGCACAGCCACTGTTTGGTGGATTCGTCTGATCCGTACTACAGCACCGGCACGTCACCGGCGGACACGAGCGGGAACTACCTCCGCAATGGGGCTACCATGGCGACGCAGCTCGTCTCGCTTGGGTCGCGTGGTGGTGGTGGTGGTGGCGGCAGTGTAATCGGTCCTGGCCAGCAGCTGCAAATCCCAGAACCGTTGGCCATTTACGGCCGTCAACAGGTGGCCGAGCAGGAGCAACACCACCACTACCACCATCAGTGTCACCATCACATCCATCTGCATCAACAGCATCATCAACACCATCATCATCACGTTGTTGGAGGTGCGGGCGCGGGGTCGTTGTTTGCAGGGCACCAGCAGCAGCGCCGCCATTCGTTGCCAGATCTGAAGCACTTTGCGCTGAAGGTGAATCCGAAGCTGCTGCTCGACTCGGTTTCGATCGTGAAACAGCGGCAGCTGGGCCAGCAGCCGAATCGGGCGGGTGAAACGGCCAACGGCGCTGGCAACAACAGTGCATCGTCCTCGGAAGGTGTCGGCAGCAACGCAGACAGTAGCCCATCGGAGGAGGAAGCCATCTCGGCGGCGACGCACTTTCACAGCAAGCAGGAACAACGCTCCAGTGAGCAGCTCGCACGCAACCAGGAACTTTTCCGCCAGCTGCGCAACAATCTAACGACCGTCGTCACACCGATCAGTCATCTGCAGCACCACCGTGGACATCACCACCCTCACCAGCAGCAGCAGCAGCTGCGGCTCCAGGGGGAATCGTTCAGTGTTACCCGATCGCGACTCGATCACCAGGCCAGCAGTGCAGGAACGGCGATCGTGCCGGTTCCGCCACATGCGACCATCTCGACCGCGACGCAAACAATCATTAGCTGGCCGCAGCCTTACGAGCAGATATTTTACGGCATCCTGCAGGAAGAGCTGCGCTTCAAGAACAGCATTTCCCAGATGCAGCACGAACAGCAGGTGCAGAAAAGTGGCCGACTCGATCCGTACGCGCTGCTGGACCAGTACATAGAAACGTGTGCGAAAACGCGCGCTACGCAGGCGGAGAATGGCAACCGGGCGAACCTGCCCGAATCGTACTATCAGGACCACATCCGGCTGTTGCATCTGCAGCTGCAGTACGAACGCCATCGGCGGGAGATACACGCCGAGCGCAACCGGCGGCTGCTGGGCAAGAGCCGCAAAATTCGCGCGCTGGAACAGAACAACGAAGCGCTGAAGGATCAGGTGGCCCGGTTGACGCGGGAGATCGCCTCCCTGAATGCGGAGCTCAGTACGGTACGCCGTAAAACGAACGCCGAGCTTACGGAGGTGTCGCGAGAGTGTGTACGCTGGAAGGAAACGCTCCACCAGGAGCAGGAACTCTGCAAAGAGCGGCAGCTGAAGATCGAGGCGCTGCAGGTGGTGATCAAGGACGAGACGGCCCAGCGCCGGGAGGTGAATCTGCAGCTGGAGAACGCACAGGGCGAGCTGTTCGATTTGCGGAACGAGCTGCGCAAAGCGGTCGGCAAGGCGGACTTGGGGCAGCAGTACCGCGAAGAGCTGACCCGTTTGCAGTCGGAGCTGCTGATGATGGGCGAGGTGCAGTTGCGCTTTAAGGAAAAGCTGGCGGAGCTGGAGCGGTTGCGCGCGCGGGAAGCAGAAATTGCACTCATGAAAGCGAACTATCACGAGGAATGGAAAGGTGCGACCAAACCGGAACCGGGGTGTGCATCCGTTCAGTGAATTAACTCTTCTCTCGCCCCCTTTCAAACAGAGCTTAAATTTGCACTGCAGCAAAAATCGGCCCAGCTCGATACGGCCAAGGAACGGCAGGCCGAACTGGAACAGCAGCTGATCAAACGGGAGGAAACTATTACGCACCAGAAACGGACGCTGAAAACGGTGAAGGAAGAAAATCAGGAAAAGTTTAAGGTAAGAGCTATTACCGTTCAACGGGCAAGGAGCTGGCAGAGTGTAGAGAGGATTGTGTGTTCTTATCGCTCTTTATCTAGGCCCTGGAAAACAAATACGAAGCACAAAAGGCAATCATAATCCGCATGGAGGACCAAATCGAAGAGCTGCGCGTCCAGAGTTGCGTTGCGAAATCTCCCGACTCTGATCGGACTGGTAAGAGTGTCTCGCTTTATCACACTGCTATAAACAAACAATCCCTTAAATTCCCTTGAATATGATCATACCAACCGCTCCTTCCTTTCCAGATGCGGTCGGATCGCTCGATCACACATCACCGCTGTCGATCTCGCTGGCGTCCAGCGAGGGTATTCCGGAAATTCGCAACCTATCCGCCCTTGTTGCACAGAATTCGGCCGGTCTGGGGACACAGCTGGGCGGTGGTGGACACAGCAGTACGTTGCCCGGTATGGGAAACAGCAGCACCGGCGGTACCATCGAGCTCGATTCCAATCTTCCGACGCCGACCACGGCCGGTCTGTATCAGCAGGGCCAAGGCGGTGGAACGTTGCCCGATCCATAACAGCATTGCTGTGAGCAATGGTCTATCGTCACCACCGCGTTGACTGATGGTGCAAAGCGCAGTGAAGGATGTATTTCGATGCCGCTTACGAGAGTCGAGCCTTTGGGTGTTTGCGTGTGTGTGTGTATGTGTTATGCTCGCCGTATGTGCCCGCAGCAATGTTATCACTTGTTACTACTGTTGGCTTCCAGTTTGGTTTGTGTTTTGTTTGTTATTGTTTCCCCCCGTCACAAATCGAACTTTGCTTTTTTTCTGTTCGGCTTTTCGGTTGAAATGTGATTGCAGACGGTTATTGCCCTTCCCTGACAAACCGTCGTATACGGCCATACGTCCTTTTTTTTTGCCTTTTTCCAATTCTCCTTTCAGTAGTGTTCCAATGATGCAATTGGTGGTTTTAGTTGCATGATTGAAAATGCGCTACAAAAAAAAACTTCCTTATGAACCACACCACACAATCTGGTGGGAGCGTGCGACGTGTGAAGTGTCTTGAGCAGTCGTTAGATAGGATAGGAAGAGATAAAAACATACACCCCACACCCCCCACTACTATTACTGTTTGCACACGAAACCACGGAAACTGCAGCTACTAAAACTTACGCCTCGTCGGATAACCGCTCGGTACGTCGTAATAAATATCTATATTTTCATACGCCAAAGTAAAATCGAACACGAAAACGTGTAAAATACAAAGAAGCGATGGGCGAACGGGAGGGGAGGCGCTTCGAAGGCTCGGGGGCGGTTTGTGAGGAAGGGAGTTTGAGTAATCATTGCGCTAGATATGTATATTATGAAATAAGCGGAACTACACAGAACGACACCCATTTATGGCGACTGTATGGCATTTACGCGGCCAATAACCGGTGCGATCCACACCGATCCAGACCCACACACACACACACACACTGATGTGAGACTGTGCAGGGCTTTGCATGATGAGAGCCAGAAAGCGCCCTCCCCCGCCCCAATTGTGAGACTGGACTGTAATTTGAATTCTCGAACACCGAAAACACCGTTGTTAGATACATTAAAGGAGAAGAAAGCGAACCACGAAATCGTTCTCGGCACACCATCACCACCAAACGCATACAAATGCTAAGGATGTTGTACTGAAGCAGATTAGCCCTTACTGTGTTGCGGTTATGTGTATATGTGTGTGTGTGTAGATGAGATGCCTGATAACGCGAAGATAATAAAGGAAACAAATTACCTAATTCTAGCAGGCCGTACTTGATTGAGTGTATTTTTGTTTGTTCTTATAACGGGTTTCATAAGCCCAAAACCACCAATATTTGTGATCGATTAAATTGGGTTCTGATGACGAACGATCTCGCGCAATATGTTGCAACTTGCTGGAAGTATGTACCAGCAAAGCAAGAAAAAAAAACATCGACCTCAAAAACCACATTCCCGAGACAACAGAATGTAAAACCGCAACCAGCAGCAGTAGCAGCAACAGCAGCAACAAACAAGGGAAAATCTCGATGTTGGGTGCATCTCTTGCATTGCGGCGGAATGTGTATCAGCCCGCCAAAGAATGCGGCCCCGCGGGATGGAGACAGTTCGATGAACCGTGTGCCAACTTTCCCACCAACTTGCTGTCCGAAATCACCTGACACGGTACGCCCAATTTTGTATCCTGCGGGACGTGTGTGTGTGTCTGTGTTGTTCACATCGAATATGGAAGTGGAAAGCGGCGAACGAGAACCAATCAAAACACAAGTACGGACCACTGCCAGTACGGAAGCAGTGTGCAGCGATCGTTTCGTGCTGCCAGATCTCGATCAGCACCGGTAATGGATTTGAAAGTGTTAAAACAAAGTTAACTGCGTGTAAGGGCAAGGGCCCCCTGAGGACCAAAAAAGAAAATTGACTCACACAATGGATCAATTTATGAAGGCAGCGGTTCTTCATCAACATTCTGCAAAATGCCCAAATTTAAGATTAACTTTATTTTCGCACACTCACTCAGTACGCTGTCAGATGGACAATTCATTCGCAGTCAAACACAAAAAAGGCTTTAACATCAACAAATACCCCTCAACAACGCTCATTGGTCTAAGAAACACTGGCTTGTTTTGCTCTTCGTATTTCTGTAACACCATTGCCCCATCTCTCCCACCGCAAAACTGCTACGAACTGTTTTGAACGACTTTGTTTTTGCCGGAAATTCCGCACATTCTTGTCCGCTCAATAAATCCTCAACAGACTACCGGGAGCGGTCATAAAAGAGTAGTCACTCGACTGCCATTCGCAAACGATCGCTCACTACTTCCAAACTGCTCGACGAAGCAAGTGTGGAAACATAAAAGAGGTCGATGAATGGTTTGCGAAGAAAACGAGAGTAATGAAGCCTGATAGTCCTTTTTTTAATTTAAAAGGACATAAATAATATTGGGTGTAGTGTTTTGCGAAGTATTGCCCTTTACTTTCGCAATATTTATAGCGCTATTATGTTTTAGTTGAAATGTTATACGTTGATATGATTGCTTCATTTACCCAATTGAGTAACCCAAACTGTTGCCTCATGCACCCGGCCTTGTTTCTTCGTTTGAGCCTACGGACCATTCTCTACACAGGTTTGCAACACTCCTAAAACCTAATTTCAGTACATTTCTCGCCGGAAGGCAAACAGTTAGCCGTGCAAGCAGCAGCAACGCATCAGCTCGGAAACGAGCGCTTGTTAAGAACTTATGGTTTATATCAATCAAACGATAGCTATTTACCGGCCTCGTCATCGAGTGGAAGCCGTTGCACTCGCTCCGAAAGGGGGCCCCGTCCCCTAACAACAGCTCCACATAATCGACATTATGTGTGTCGGTTGGACATTAAGGTACATGCGGATAATAATACTGCTGGCCGCGTCGTCAACCCTCTCGGCTCGGTTACACTCTCGGCCATTATCTAACAGCACCATTAGCACGCGGTGCCAAATGATAATGGTTTGCATGATTTGATAAATCGAGTCGAGCATCTTAAGTACCATAATTTGTACGGTAATTAAATTAAAACAACCTTCTCAACACGGTCCACTGCTCGCACACATACACAGAGACACACCCACTGTTTGCCGATCGGCAGATACGATACGATCGCACCGACCCGCTTGTCCGACCGATCTGATAAGAAGGGAGATCAATGTGCAAGACATCTTGTAAGGCTCCTTTTTGAGCGATCAAACAGTGCTTGATCAAACTGTATGTAGTTTCTAGGCGAGAAGGAATAAATAAATGAATTTAATGCAATGGTTTTGTTGCGATAAAATAAAACCATTTTAACTTATTGTTTATAAAATGATGTTTTTACCTACACTCACCTATTGAAGTGTTGGTACAATGTTGGTACGCACTGTACTGTTTGTACCATCATCTGCACTAAACACCTTGCCGAAGTACTGTGCAATGCAAGTGTTTACTTTGATAGCACAAACGCACGGAAGGTATGCTGTGGGCCAAGCAGGCCATGCTACCATCCTATCACACTATCAGGCAGTAAATCCGGTTACGTCAAAGGGAGTTCACTTCGGCCAACCTTTCGATGGCGCTTGCCACCCGATAGACCTTGAACAGGTCCGGCTACTCCCCGGACGCAGGGCGCGCACTTTGCATAATGCGCTACCTTGCTTCATTCGCTCCAGTGTTCCGGGCTGTTTATGCAGCTGCACGCCCCACTGCATCCATGATGGGTGCACGCTGCACACTCGGTACGGTTGCCATCATCCTCCCTTTTTACGACCTGCCATTCTAAACAACCATGTGCAGTGGCCGAGTGCCATCTTATCAGTGTCACCATCGGGTGCAGGTTATAGGTTCCGGTGTTATTCTTCAGTCTTTCGCAATTGCTTTGGCAAACGTGTCTAAACGATCGGTTCAAATCGGTTACATTAGTCGTCGGTTAGAATGAGTGTCCCCGATCCAGCATTGCACCAAGCAAAGCAGACGGGAACCCGTCGTTTTTAGACAAGGTGGCCAAGGACGTTTTGCTCGAATGGATGGGCGACACATGCGTCGACATAATGATAAGAAAAGCTTTGTGTAACATACGGTTCCAGTAAGGCACAATCGTTCAAGCAGATATAAGCAAACGGTACCTTATCGTGCTGCTGCAGAGAGCGTTCGGTGACTTGGCTGGTCGGAAAGGTTCGTCGCTTCTGTTGAAGTCTTTCGTGTTGGAATGGCGCACCCGGAGAGATTGCTGTTGCTTGCACTGCTGCTTTCGCTTGTGGCCCACCAATCGACACCGGTTGCTGCTTTCGAAGATTTTCTGGTAAGTTTTACTATGCATCCGGTCGCTCCCATCCCCATACAACTGACCCGCTGTATCCCGCCTTTCCCTCGTTAGGACGACATCTTCTCCATTTTCTTCGACTCGGACAGCGAAAGTGAATCGGAAGAACCGATCCAGGTGAATGGGAAGCATGCCACGATCAACGTAATGTGCGACAACTGCACACTGACAATCAACTGTCCCAACTGTAGCAGCATGGCGATGGCACCAATGCCTTCCGGTTCAGCGCAACCGAACGATGCTAGCTCGCCAACTGCTGCACCGGCACCGGCTGCACCATCCACTACTGCGGCCGCAGTAACAACGGCAGCAACGGAAGCGACTACCACTGTTACTACTGCTGCTGCTGCTGCAGGTACAACCGTTCCGGCCAACACGACAATGGCCGATGGAAACGACGGTATGGCGTCCATGTCGACGGCCGATGCCGCAACTACCACTCCTGCTGCTGCTTTCTAAGCGGTTCCGTGCGCTTTGCACCATCATGGAATGGGCTGGGTCGTTGTGAAAACGAAATGTGGTCCTCTAGTTTTAATGTGCTTTGGTATTTTGTACTTCAAATTCTCTTTCTTCGGGGATTTATTTAATAAATAAACGAATTTACGGAAGATTTAACTCTTTTCTTCACTCCACAATAAGTTAGTAACCGCATCGTTTTGGAAAGGAATGATCTACTGTGCCAGATATTTGTGATTATGTTGATCATAACGATCATGATGATGAAGACATAGATGCAATTTTGTGTCTTTGAAATTATCCATCTTTTTAACCATTTATCATAATCCAAACGAGTAGCAGAAAATGAACTGAAACGCCGAATGATTGAGTACCGATCACACCGTGCGCATGGTCAACCAGTAAGCCCGGTTAATTACCCACTCACTGCTCCCTTAATTAGGCGTGTGTGCCGATCAGTGTTCTGCCGTGCGCAGTGAGTTTATCTCGCAAAACGATGCAGGCAGGTTTATTGACTTTAATTACTAAGCCATCGCAAACTGGAAGAGTATTATTAAGCTGATCATTAAGCTGAGCTGTACTCTAGTTTTTGATGATAGTCGTGCTCTTGACGCTTTGGATTATGCTGCACTGTGCAGGTAAGGAGTTGAGAGTTTGAAAAAAAAAGACGCTGAAAATTAAACAGGATTAACTGATTTACCAGTGGTACCGCGAGGACCGTTTTATTAGCATTATAGTTGCTTTAAAGCGGATTTATTAGCTTACTAAGCGTAGTAGCAAACCTGTATGCAGTGCAAATCACTGCCCCTTGCTTAGTATATTAATAGGGTCGCATGACATTAATTCAATTTTGTTACCATCGCTACCAAGTGGATGAGAAACTGCACGACGACATTTCCCATGGCTCGAGGCGCTACCAACACTACCAATACTGAATTTCCGTTGGCAACACTGACACTGAAGCTTACCGCGCAACAGTGTACCACACTGTGTAAAGCCAGAAAATGTCCAGCTGCAATGTTTGCACATTGACAGCTTCTTTCCGACCAAACACCGGGGGGGCTACCGAGGGGCAGGAAAACAGTAATTGTATCTCAGCGCCGAACAACCAAAAACACGCTGCTCAACGTTCACTCCGAACACGATGTTTTTTGTTTGATGTGTGCTGGTAAGTGGCCATAACCGTCCAGCATTGCGCATGGCCGGGTTGATTAAGACGTAAGAGGAATCTCATCGCGCCGCGTAGCAATTCGGATAATGGTCCTGCTGCACTGGCTGCTGCAGACCATTCGATATCTAATCTTAAGCCACACGAGCAGCTCACGCTCACACGGGCTTCTCCTCGTTATTGTGTACATTAACGCCAACTAACACGATTTATCTAGCAATGACCACCGTACCGAACCGGGTCCCCCCCCCCCCATGCGCACCACCATGCCCCGTGGGCACTTTGCGCACATTAATCACCCAGCGCTTGAGCGATAAAGCTGTTCAGCATCCTTTCCGTTGCCTGTCCGTATCCAGCGCACATTACAGACGGGTGTCCTCGGCCGTCCTCTCCCTCTATCTGTCTCCCGCTGCCCCTGTTTTCCCGCATACCAAGTCGATCATGACGGTGGCAAAATGCCGACATGGAATGCGACGATTACACACCTGTACGAAAAAGGGAGCCAATGGCAAGTGTGGAACCGCGTGAAGAAGGCTCTTACCAAGCTGAGCAGCACAAACAGTGTAGTAAAAAAAGGCACAACAAACGAATAAATAAATCTGCAATTGCACCTAACGGCACCCCCTGGTTGGGGGGATTGGCTCGCGCATCGAAACCGATCGCCACCACGATCGCGTGGAGGCAGATTGAAGGAAGCAACCACAACAAAAAAAAACGAGAGAAATGAAATAAACTAGCAAATAAAACGAAACGAAACAAAACAACAACAAAACTCGTCAGCCTTCTCATCATATCAAAAACGCACGCGGCACATAAAATGCGACGTTAAACGTAACCCGTGTGCCCGTGGTTAACGTGTGCCCAGCAGGATGCTTGAGCGATGGTGACGCGCCACATGGGGGAGGGATGGGAACGGGGCTCGGCTTGCGCTGGACGGATCGGAGCGCTTAACGCGTGTACGCCGTGTAACGATGTAAATGAAATGGTGCAAAGAATGTTGTCCTGAAGCCGTACTTCATCCAGTGACTTTATTAGGCGTTGTTCTAACTTTAAGAACGTGGTTTTGTTAAGATAAGTAAACACTCTGAGCGTGTGCTGTAGTATAGACTAGCGGTCGGCAACGTTTTGAGGTATACTGCCACTAATCATTTACTAAATGATCAGGAGGCGCAAGTCAGGAGGATGCAATTATTTTTTTATTTTTGTACATAAATTATTACATTATAAAAGGATATTATTTGTGATTTATCTTGGTAGAAAAATTATCAAATGAAAACGTACATTTGCTAGCTCTCAAAATGCTTCATGAACAAGTAATGCTATGTCAGATAAATTAATAACTGATTCCCCAAGGAAAATATCTTTGATAATCTTTAATACTCTTAAAAAGCAGCAGTGTGTAACTGTCTTACTCGTAAAAACATCAATCAGGCTTTAAAAATATTCGTTCCTGCTCTCAAATTCTCATCTCATTGGCATGTAGAAGCGATATTAGTGTTACATACGAGAAATTTCACCTCGAGTGCTGCAACGAGCCAGTATATATTGATTAGTCCGTCATTCCATGTTATGATAATCAAGTTTGTAGGTGTTCGAAGAAATGTCATACTAAAAGATGTTCAGTAATTTATATACGAAAAGGTTCTTCCTATCTTTGGGTTTAAGTTTGCGACTTTGCCGATCGCTGACGGTCAAAGTTTACATTAAATTAAAGAAATAAAATGATTATCAGCACCTGGAGTAGTAGAGATACCCATCTGATAGCATAACTGGATAGTTTTACACGGATTATACTAAATCGGTACGAATCTTGGCCTCAATATTGTCTAAAACGAGCCCGATAAATTACTTTCAAGCAGATAAGCAGAAGTGAAATATCATTTAAAACAATAAAACGTCAAAAAAAAAAGCGATTGCAAGCAGATTTTTCCATTCATTTGACGTTTGGCACAAAATTACATTTGTTTTAATTCAACACTAGGATGAAATTAAGTTCAATCGTTTATGAAAATATGTTTTTTTAAAAATAAAATGATCATTCTCAAGATGCTTGCGGTTGTTGAAAGTGTAACGATCATAAACAGCATGCAGCATGGAAACGATGATCAACAGATAACTTGAATATGATAATAGTCGAATAATAGAAACTTATTTAATCATAATATTACATTCTTAATTACGTTCATACAGCATTCAGCAATTCAGCTCAAAATCGGCCCTGAAATCCCCCTACAAATTAGACTAGTACACCCATCGAAGAAGTAGATCCTGTTTTTGTAGTACACTTGTAGTACACAATATAAGGTTTAAATGGCAAAAAAACTCCAGTCCAATGAAATCCAATTCCACTGACACCACAGGACGCAAGAACCCACTCTATGGCCACGAGTATCATTTCTTCCCCAGTTCGACCAGTTCGTGCAACTGCAAGAAGAGCCACCGGTGATAAATGTGCTGCTTGCATGTCAATCGATGCAAGAAATCCTACATTGGCATCGATCGCCCCACCATTCGCCGCTTTATTTATTTATTTTTTTGCTGCGGTTACCTCCGATGCGATCAGCCGTACAAGCCAGCCAGATCCAGTTGATGGCGGTGTCAGTATCCTTTCCCCTACAGCCGGTGGCACCGCGTGGTCCCGGTACGGCCAGAAATGTATGTCTTTATCATTCATTACAAATTAACAGAGTTTATCAATTAAAGCCTCGTTAGGGGTGGAAGATGTGTCTCGCTTGGTCTGCTGTGTGGCTGTGTGTTGTGGCAAATGACATACGTTTTGTTACCACCATTCCGCTGCCGCTGGTTCGTAATGTGATATGGCAAAGCCAGTGTGTGCGGTCGAATACGGCCGCACAGGCTCCTTGCGCTCATCCGCAAACGATCAACGCGCAGCAACCTTAGTACATCAATAGTTTGTCGGCTTCGGTCTGTGGCCGGACGGCTTCGCGATCGTACGTCATCTTTCGCGTCATGCTCGGTACGGAACTGAAATGCGTCTGCTGAAACGCATCGGAAAAAGACGTTTGCTGCAGGGGTTTAATAGCAGCTACAATCCGGCCCAGCGCTTGCTCTCGTGCCATTAATCGTGGTGCGTTTTCTTTGCTTCCTTCTGTTGCGCCAACACGTTTTGCGCATGGCTGTGGTACCCACTGCTACGGTGCTACCACCGTGTGCCGCTGGCCCTGAAGACCGCACAGCATCGTATCAATTTGCCCTCCGGGGCGGGGCGTTCGATGTAGTTATGTAAATGTCCCCGTGGCAAATTACAACGTGATCCCATTAATTGAGGTAATGGAGATTGGGTTTCATGAAATGATAACTTAATTAAATGCTAACCGGTTCGAGCTCACTTTGCACCGAACGGTTCGGTTTGCGGTGGACAGCATCCTCTATTTATGTGCAGCATCTGCATGGGGTGCTTCAGCTTTTGGGGGGGTGCATATAACATTGTTGCATTGTCCGAAACCATAGAGTATGTTCACCATCGTCGCTGTGGCACTGTGCACAGGCCCTTTTTTTACTATCAAAAATAGCTTGAGCTTACTACGGGAATGCACTCGCTAGAGCGCCCGGATGGAATAGAATTATGCATTTTTTGTACGGTGCAAATGCACCCAGCGAGCGTAAATGCGTTACTTTTACGAGCGGCACAGTTGCAAAACCAATTAACCTTCACCTCCTTTTCAGCTTTATGCGGGCGTAGTAGCGCATTGCATCTGATGCGTTGCAAGCACAAAACTTAACCGCCAACAGTTATGTACCCAAATAAAAGTTATAGTTTACTGTCGCCACTTAGCTGAGTGGGGTTTTGCATAAAAAGCAAACCTTTTGTGTTTCGGCGTCGGGACGTTCCCAACCACATTCCCAAACCTGCTATGGTTCGCTACTGGCTGGCTTTGGTTCACATTTTCACCACCGTTGCCGCTAGCTGGTTTAACTTTGCGCTAGGCTGGAAGGTAGATTAAGACAATCGTGATTATTCTCAATAAAGAAAGTGGAATTTGCTAACCAGTACCTAACTCTTACAGTTCAATTGGCGGCTAATGCTGGATGTGATGGTTCACAAGGAGTTTGGCGCACAGTTCAACAGCAGCTCCATTGGCCAGGATGATGGAAATAGTACGACCGATGGGAACGTGTCGCTGTTGGATCTAATGTTGAAGCTTAACAGTGGCCAGCAAAAGGTTGTTTAATAGTTCGTGCATGTATTTGTTAAAACTTTTCCATCAATCGTCACTCGCACTTTAACGAAAACAAAACGAATTGCTTAACGTAAAAGCCATTAAAGAAATGTCTGCAATTTTTTTATGATTTCCTCACTCAAAACAATGATTATAATTTGTGATCCTAATTCCTATAGGAAAGCCACCCCAAAAGATCACCTAATAACATGGCACACAAAGATGCGCGCACCGAAATGCATATTCCGCTTGCCCTACGATGAATGCACGCACGTCAGAGAAATATGCACATAAACGCATCAATTCGCATTCCTATACCCCCGGCTCCACACGCTCCAGTCCCGTGGTTGCCCCAGCAACACAATAGCAACACGCCGGTCCTGAGAAGGATGCTGCGTGTCGTCGGCTCTACCTCAAGATGCATCATCATCATCATTCGCATGTTTCGTTTCCTGGAAATCAAAGCCTGCTGTGATGGCATGCAAATTTGCCGATCGGAGGTGCATAAATGCATGGGATATGGAGCTTTCTGCAAACGCTCTTTCACACCCCCATCTCTCTCTCTCTCGCTGTCTCTCTCTCTCTCTCTCTTTATATATTTTTTTTGTTTTGCTGTGGATTGATGGTGGATGCATTATTGTTTGTCGGACGGTGCATCAACGTGCGGGCGCTCTAATACATACCAGTTGGGTGTACTCCGCGCGATCCTCCTACCTTTCTATTTGATCGTAAACTTTTCCCAGTTTATCTTCTTTCTCAGTTTATCTTCATGTCAAAAAAAACACACACACACACACACACACAAACGCATGCACTTTTTCTGCCTGTTTTGCATTAAGGAAGGTTTCTTCAGCCAACGCTCTGCTCTGTGTTACGATGGGTTTTGAGTTATACTGTTGCTGTGAGTCAATTTTTTGGTACGTTTTTCCTCTCCCTATGTATGTGTGTGTGTGTGTGTGTGTGTGAGTGTGTATGTAGTGCAAGGTTCAATTTTTTTGGCCACTTCCACCAGTCCCGCAATGCCTTGGATGATGCTGGCCCACTCGGTTGTGTCACAATCGTCGAACCGAGACCCCTACCTCTCCGAGGATGGATCTAACGAGCCGCAACCAATGAAGAAGAAAAAAAAAACTGCACCCATTTGGGAATGGTATGTAACACGTCGTACGGGAACACTTTACGCCATGTTCGAGCTCGTCCAGGAATGTCGGTCTGATTTAAATGTGCGGCGCCTCCTGCTTCACAGGTCTCGCGGTCCCGGGTGAGCGCGATTGTGGCTTTATGTTTTGGTTGCGTCCATTTTCTTCCCTCTCAGGCCGCTTTCGTCGTTTGCCGTCGCTTCCCTGCTCCTATTGCGCGCACGATTGTATTGCTGATGTATTGGCGACCAAGGGCCGGGTCGATCGATCGGGGCGAAAGGAGCAAGCAATGCCAGCAAACGACTCCTTGCTGTCGTTAAGTGGGGGCTGCCGGAGATGGCGTAGAAAGAGTATCGAAATTCGAAATTTGTATGAAATGTTTGGCATTTTCCTAAATTTAATAAGTCTAAAAATAGAGTACGAAACAATTGCCAATTCTAATAATACGAACATTGAATATATATATTGAGAGGCAATAAAAAGGAATATTTTATGAGGCTACATAGCCCTGTGATTTGACGGTAGTTGTTGTAAAGCATAGAAATGACTGTAAAAATCCTTCCACTGTCATTATAAACATGTTAAACATTCAAAATAAACTGAAGCAACCCCTTTTTTGGTAAAATGCCTTCATAGGTGATCAACCACAGCCTTAACCACCGATACCACCGGTCCTTTCTCACTTCCTCCTTGGCCCCTTGGTCCGGCGATCCACCAAAACAGGGGTTTGATTTCATCTGGCTTCTTCTGGACACCGTCAAAAGCTAACCACACTCGACCGAGCGCTGGCCGGCACATCGTAACGCCATTGTGCGCTCGTGCGCCCATGGCACCATATTTTAGGGCAAAATGAACAAAAAACCGGCAACCACAACGAAAAAAAAAAAACAACAACCGCACATACACACACTCCTACTGACACACAGGACCTTCGGGGACAACGGCACCCATTGCCGTCGGTGTGTTACAAGCTGCGGGGAAAGAGGGGCTTAGTGGGGCGGGCTGGACGGAACACACCGCAAATGAACAAGTGCTTAAGATATCGCCCTTTCGGCGCCGCCGGCTACGGTCGAGGTGATGTCAATGTTCCGTTAAATTTCCCTGCCAAAGATTACATTTGCAATACGATAACTAGCTGGACAGCTGGAGGAGCGTGCGGAGGACCAGCAGGAGGACCAGCAAACCCATGTGGACAGGGTACACCGATAAGACCTCGGTCCGCAAGGATTAAACAACTTCTACCGAACACTCGTGCTCGAAACTGCACTCTCTCCCCACCAAAAATTGAACAGCCAAAAAAGAAGAAGAAGAAGGAACGAAAAACCACACGATGGTTACCGGCGACCGGCGTTTTTCCACTGTTTCGTCGTGGCTGAGGAGGAGCACCAAACCGAACCCCCATCCCCCATCGGTGTACCCGGACGAAATGGTATCGAGGCGCATTTTTTCGCACAAAAAATGACGCTTCGGCCGGTCGGCTTGCTGCTTTTGCGTTGCTTTTTTTGGGGGCCGTTTGCTGCATACGGACGGCTGTGTGGTTGGTTCTGCTGCTGTTGCTGTGGCTGCTGCAGTGAGGCACGGAGTGTGACAAAACACGTTTACAGATCGATTTTGACAGCTATCCGATATGTCCGACATTCTGGTGATATGGTGTGTGCGTGTGTGAAGATGGACCCGACGCCGGGGAGGGAAAAGGCGCTGAGCCAATGTCCGGCAAAGAACTGAAAAGCCGCCTCGAGCAAAAAAAAAAGGAGGACATTCCCGTGTTGTGGGTTGTTTCTGTCCCATCCCTGGGGGATGATGAGTGGCGCTAGGTCATGGCTAATGTTGGGAGAGTGGTGGGGGATAAGTATATCTTTAAATTAGTAATCAAACGATAATTTAAATAAATTTTTATTTTACCCATTTTAAACTTGAAAGTTACTGTAGCAAATGAGATTATAGATTTACTTCATTTAAACTATTGGGCGATCTGTTTACCATTTGGATGATTCCAAATACTTTTGTATCACAAAACATTTACATTCATTAAAACATTTGTATATTTTAGTCATGGCGGTCTCGTAAAACAGTCATCAACTCGTACGTCTTAACAACATGCCCATCATGGGTTAAAACCGCGTATGGACCGTCCCTCCTTAGCAAGGACTGACTCTCTCGGGTTGTGTGGTACTGAATAAGCCTGGAAAGCCTGGATAGACCGGCATGTCCACGTTACGCCAAGTATAAGAAGCAGTAAATTTAGGCTTATATCAGACCTTTCTCTCAAACTTTTCTTGGAATTATTTAATGTTTTAATCGAAGCGGAAATTTGAATGCTCGAGATTATTTAGCTCCATGATTCAATATATCAATTATTAATACTTGTTATTAATCAGCTATTCATCTATTTTTGTTATTTCGAATGTCAGGTCAAAACTAAGCCCGTTTTAGGTTCCATTGCAAAGTGTACTATCTAAATCTAGTTGTTTGACCTCTGACTTCTATTGTACCTCTATGCAGAATTTTATAAAAGATTCTTACAATCTCCGAACATTATCCACATCAAATCATTATTCTCCTCCGTAAAATGGACAATTTTAGCCAATCTTTCATACGAGGAGACTGACACAATCGAGATCGAAGTAGAGTTCAAACAATTAAATGCATCTTTTATATGGGTTTGGTGAGAAAACGATGTGTAAAAGCTGCTTCATCGTTAAACGACGTAAACTGCATCGGTTTTCACCTGTAAATATCGACATATATTGAATTAGCATATTGAGACGAGCTAAAAGTAGGGTTTTGTTTTTAGCAAAACTGAAGCAATTCTCAGCAACGCTCCCAATACCTAACACGCCAGAAACCAGTCACGATAACGTACAATTTGGAACATCTAAACACGAAACGCCACACCGGTACGATACGCCAACCGCTGGGAATGGTGGGCAGTGGACCGTTTGCTATCGCAGCCGATCGAACATGAAGAGCCAACAAAAACAGCCGATCAACCGATCTTCTCAACCTGCTTTCCGTACGCGCTGGGTGGGCGGCTGTGAATTAGGCTGATAAGAGAGAGGGAAAGAAAAAAATCAAACCCTTGCCAACAAAAAAAAACCAACAAGTGCACGGATGGGTGGAAGAAAAGGTAACAAATTAAAGCAGAACAGCCACCGGCAGGCAATCCAGCCGTTTATGCGATGAGACTAGGTTCACCTGGGGTGGAAGATGCACCGAAAAGATCGCCCCACGGGAATGCTTCTGCTTAATCGGCTTCCCGACGACGAAGACGACGACGACGACGACGACGACGACGACGATGATGTTGCCACATGTTGAACAAGCAAAAAAGGTGAATAGCCGCTCAGTCTTTTATTTCGTTTATTTGCCGAGTGTGTGGATAGCTCTTTTTTTTTGACGATCTTCCGATCTTCTGATCTTCCGAAGACTTGTTTACGGCGGCGTTCGATTTTCTGGTGCGATTTTCACTGCCATGGGAACGATCTAAATGGCCCCCGTATCTGTGTGTAGGGGCGATGCAGGAAACCACTAAACTGATCGTGTTGCTCACCCACCACCCCCTCCTGACGGTGGTGCTGTCCGCAATCCTGAAGACACGGCACGCAAACTCTGAAAACACACACACACACACACACATTACACAAAACTTCCCAACAGCATCCCACCGAAATGCATTCGATTGCATCTTGTACCACGATCGGGCGGCAGGGAGACGTTGCACCAAATATAGTGAAAAATAAAACACAACAATCGCACACGTAAACGTTCTCTCTCTCTCACACAGACACACATATACTGGCAAGCTCATCAGAACCGCACCGTGGGTGTTGCCCGCAAGCATTCCCAAAAGAGCGACCACCGAATCGCAGTCAGGGGGCCGTCAGGCAGGCAGCGAATAAGTCATTATAAATTCTAAAATGTAGTCCATACTTCCATTTCAGCACGTCCTAAAATTCTCCCGCTCCAAGATACACTACGTTCGTGCTGGGGTGCGACCGTACCAGGGAAAAGTATTGTGATCGGAAGTAGTATGTAGTGGTTTTTAGAAGAATGTTTTTTACCCTTTTTTCTATACTAAATCCATCCTGTACCTTTTTAGATTTTTACATTTTAAACATAAATGTTTTGCCTTTTTTGGTATTAGTTAATATGGATCTACTGCTGTTTATTAAGCTAACATTGTTAATGATTTGTATTAAATAGCATACCGTGTACTAGTTTACGATATTAATTATCTGCACTAAATCATCAAAATACCTGGATTTAGATTTATGCATGCCAATAATTTAATTAAAAGTAACAAACAGTAAATTATATCTAGTATATCTATAGTAATTTGATATATTATATCTATCAAATGTTGAAAAAGCTCAAAAAGACTTCATATAAAATGGGTTTAAAACTAGAGAAAAAGATACCACGGTTTTCATGGGTCCTTATAATATTGCGACCCTTCCTAGACTCTTTGTTGCAGGAAAGAGTCTCAAAACGATCAGAATTGCTTAAAAACTCCACCCGTAAGGAGAAAATGTGTTAATGATAATGGAATAAGATAAATGTAGTCCCTATTCATATAAGAAAAACTACAGCAGTAGCGTATCTAACAATGGGGAGTTTTCTGATACAAGCCAGCTGTTTTGTATGGAGTTTGACACTTGGTGGTAAAAATTACGTCCCTGAAACCTCGATTTGTCGCAGGCTCAATCAGGTTAAGTCATGAATAATTGATTTTTTTTGCAGAACTAAAAATATTTTAAAAAAAGTTAAAAAAAGTTTTACTCGATACTTTAAAATATAATAAAAGTATTATAACACATAGCACACAGAAAAAAAATGTTTCAAAATTCATCTATGTTTGTACACAAATGTTGAATTGGATTATGGCGCTGAAATCCAACTGTCCAATGGATACATCCCGGTTGATGAATATTGTTGCACTGACAGGCTGAAATTTAAGCTTTCTGACATAAATTATAGAAAGAGCGAATAATCGAATATTTGTTTACTTTTGTTTAATATTGGCAAATCTGTTCATTAATGTGTACGGCATGCAACACTTTCGCAAGTTTGACGTCCCTGATTTAAAGGGTGAAAGATGAGCAGGATGCCTCCTCGCGCTTGACGGCATTAGATGGGGCCCAGGAGGTGCAAGGTGTGCTATGTTATCGCTTTCTCCTTCACCCTCTCGCTCAATGCGCTTTCTCACTCTCTATCACCTTGCATTAGAACATAACCACTAACTTGTGCAGTTGCTATGCGACCGTGCTCCCGTTCTTCTGCTCCCTTTCCTTTTTCCGTTGCTCGTGATTCGCGCCGGAGAGGGCCCATCATCGCCCTCGGAAATGCAATCCCCGTCAGCGACCGATCAGGGGATCTACACACATTCTCGAGTGCCTGCTACATCCCGAGAGGTGCCGCCGGGACACCCCGGGCATGTGTGTGGCTGTTTGATTAAGTGGACCTAAAACAACGGTAGCAACGGCTACGTCAAGTGCATCGTCTTGCCATCACAGGACACTGCTCTTCGTAAGCGCTAACCTGCTCTGCACTGACCTCTCTCTCTCTCGCTCTCTTTCTTTCTCTCTCTCTCACTCGTATGCTTTTTCGCATATGTGTCTTTTCTTTGCCTGTTCCCCATCAACCCGATCTCAATCGCGATCGTACTGATGGGACCGCGAGAAGCAAACGGTTAAAGGAGACTGCTGCCGCCGCCAACGCCGCTGCCACTCGGCGGATGCGTTTTGTTCGCGTTGCAGTTTGCAAGGGACGTGTGGAATGTGTGTTGTGACGAGGGCACCAAAAAAGGGAAGCTTCGGGTGATCCTCTCTGCTGCATCTTGTGTGTGTGTGTGTGTTTTTTTTTATTCTCTTCCACTTGCCCGCCCACTTGTAGCAGCAACCGCGGTGCCTGGCAGCGAGAGTGCAACGGTGGCTTCGAGTTCAAGGCTAACGATATTCTAACTCTCTAACCTTCATCACTCTCGGTTTTGTTTTATACACCTTCCATTTGGGGCCATTGGGTGTTTTCGCCTCGAGCGTTAAAACGAAGGTAATTTGGACACCAGATTTGGTACAATTTTCTACCCCGCTTCAGTTGGCATCTTTCAATAGTTTCATTTTGTTAAGCGACTTTAGTTATTTTAGATATTTTCTAACGTATTGCTTTAATTCTTTAATTCTCTGTTTATATTTTATATTTGAATAATCTTAACTCACAATCTGTGCGTATTAATAAGTAATCGAAGTATAATTATATACAATAATTTAAAACAATCAATGTCCATTAGACAGGCACATTAAAAACGATACAAATTAGTAATTTTCACATATACGACGGGACATTATCTTCTTTTTAAAACCAGGGAACTGTAAGTAAACTGAAAGATGAGACATTTTGTACAAAACCTCTGTCGTAGCTAAACATATGCTAAATTATTCATTAAACTAAGGCACGATAAACACAATTCACCTTCGCCTCATCTAAAGCACGCCTCCGCCGTACGCTTGGGTATGACAAATTGTTCAGCCCAAGCTGCACTGCACCGCCCGTTGGCAAAGCACATCGGTAAGCACCGGACGCGTTGCATCGACCCTTTTTTTGTGCCTAATTGCATCGAGCAGCAAAAATAAACATTGCAGTAGCAGTGCGATGATGACTAATGGGGTGAATTCGCTGCTCGGTCAGCTCATCGATCCTCGAAGCCAAGAGCCAAGCATCGCAGGGGGGGGGGGCGACCGCCCGCACAATTTAAATGTGGGTCACATGAGGGAGCGTACCTCTGCTCTGCCTCCTCGCCCTCTTGGACACACTTTGGAGGAACAAAACAAAAAAAAAAACAATGCCGCAGCAATTGCGGTTCGTTTGTCTTTTTGCTTTGCCCTCCCACCGTGCAAATGCTTCCTGTCGAGCTGCTCCTTTTTCTCGCAAATCTCTGCACTTTGTTTGCTGGCACGCATCTCCATAATGTGCAGACGGAAGAAGCTGCCGCTTCTATTTGGGCCTGGAAAGGGCACCGGCATCAATCTTGAAACAGCAAAACTGATTCCATGTTTTTGCAGCGCACACTGCACGGGGCCCAAGCGCTGCAGATGCGGTCGTTGCAGCAATCAAAACAAACCCAGCAGCAGCAACAGCAGCAATAGTGCAATTGCTGCACTGTGTCAACACACGTGGGCAAGATCAACATACGGCAATATTGGGGAAGGTTTGGTAAGCCCTTGAAAACCGACACGACCACGGGCAGAATTCATTTATCATTGGAATCGTTTCGCTCGAATCGTAAATCGGATCCGATTTTATATTGCACAAATTGCAGCATCATCATCATCAGCAGCAGGAGACACTATATGCAACGCAGGCCAAACTGTTCCAAATACCCCACAGCCCCCTTCTGTGCTACATCACTTTCTTTCGCTCTCCCGGCGCTCCAGCTGGATCCACCCGATGCAGTGCAATTTATGCACATTCATTCGTAGCGTAGGAATCGTTTAATTTCCTTATGCACACAATAATATCGAGTCGCATTGCGCACTGCATTCGGCAAGGCTCTCGGTGAGGGTGGCGGTTTGTTTGCTGTTGCTGCTGCTTCTTTTTTTCGCGATTATGATTGAACTGGATTGGACGAGCGATTGGTTTTGCCGGTGGCCATTTTCGACATCAAACGACAACACGGATATGACGCACGGGTTCGGGGGGACTTTCGATGTAGCACATACACGGCACGAGTAGATAGAGTTACGAATTGGAAGATTCCAGGTAACAAGACCACACTATGTAAAGAAACATCTCATAATATTGCTCAACATCGATGCGCTTGTTTGATGTTTTAGCACGATTTTTGTATAAAATATTTGCATATTTACGTCTTGTTGCACTTTTGCTTGCATTTTAGTACACTGTACAAGTTAGTAATAACTGCTAACAAACGTCTATCGATCATCCATTCTAATGACCAACTAAAACGCAATAAATATAATCTTTCACCAATGCCAGGGTGCCCCTGGGCGACACCCAAGAACCATTCCATTTCTGTCAGTGATTCAACGTGCCTAAGCAAACAAACTGCATTTGCATCTTTGCCTCAAGTTCATTACCATCAAATAAGGTAAGGCCTCGCGCGTGTGGTCAGAAGGGTTTGGGATTTACTGTTCAGGAAGTTGCCGGTTTGTACATGTTTATGGTTGCTTAGTTTTAAAAACCCTGCGCCACCATTACCGTACCATGAGTCATAAGATATTTTCCTTAGTTTTTTAAAGCTACTTTGTACCGTGCAAGTGGATTGGCTTGTGAGGATTGTTTGCCGCTTTCTTCTGCAAATTTGTTTTTTCTTTTCTAAAGTTAACAAACATTTCCTAACTCAAATCACTTAATCGATCACTTTTTGACCATGCTACATTTTGCTGTACTGGTGAAGCTGTTCTATAACGCCAATGCAAGCAGCTGAACCGCAACCGTCCCCCCTGGGTGAGCTGCATTTGGTTGCGCAGAACGACATTTTTGTGTTGTTGCGAATGCAACCTCCTAAACGCTTCCAGCTCCTTTGTCCGCTGGCGGTAAGTATGTAGGCAAAGACAAAAGCAAAGGTTAAATAGTGGCTGGCCCTGGTGCAACGCCGTCAACGCCAGGATCCACATTTTCTAGCGCGTGTGAGGATGAAGTCACTGTCCCCGCTCGCTGTCACCCTGGCCCATTTGTTGGGACAGTTGGCTGAAGGTTCGCATCGGTAGCCACAGCGACCGGTGGGTTGATTTATTCCTCTTGTCGTAACGTTTGACCACGACGGGTGTAACGGTGGGTATAAGCGTACTGTTTGCATTTTGCTTTTCCGGCATCCTGCTAGGGAGTGGGATCATGCAGAGGGTAACTTTCGTTGCATTGATTTCTGTATTTCTGTTTTTCTCTTTCTCTCTCTCTCTCTCTCTCTCTCTCTCTCTCTCTCTATCTATCTCTCTCTCTCTCCCTTGAGGAATGTGTGATGGAGCAGTGTGCCCTGTTGATGTAGAGCGACGTCGATCGGTACAATCCAACGGATCAATGCGCCACCTAGGTAATGAAGAACTTCTAGCAGAAAGTGTTGGTGTAAAAATAATGTCCTTGCTTGCAACATTTTTTGTTTAAACAGTATTTGCAACACTAAAGGGTAGATTATGATAATGAAACGGAAAAGTGTCAAACAAACCCATTCTAAACAATCCCAAATTGTAGGGCCAATTATGCGACTCGAGTGCTAAAAAAAGTGTCAAAAATACTTATTTTCTATTTTGAGAAATCATTAACAAGTTTGAAAGGTCGTCATGGGTTCAAGCCCAGAATGGACCGTCCTCCCGTAGCAAGTATTGACTATCCGGCCACGTGGTAATGAATTAAGTCTCGAAAGCCTGTTTAGGCCGGCATTTCCGCGTAGGACGTTACGAGAAATAGAACAATAAACTCAATTAATAAGGATAAGCAAGTAAGTAAACTCAATTTGTATGACTGAATTAAAGTGTAAATAAAGGTAGCATGAAAGGGATCGTTAAATCTTGGTGTTTAGTCGTCACCTTATCCAAAATTTACTTGGACGATGCAGATATAATCGAATCCAGTCCAATGCTCCATCATCTTTTGTCATTGGGTGTGCTCAAAAATGTTAAGTATCTTAATATTATTTCTTATGAAAAAATCTATCAAAACAATTTTAATCATCGTTCCTCTACAACTCTACACAGACGATCTATAAACAAATTTAAGGAACTATGATAATACATACTGAGAGAGTTTTTATTTCGTTTCGTTTTTCTTTTCCATTTTCATGCTTCCTCTTTTCACGACTTTAAATCCAACATTGAAACGTTCAACGACATTCAACGAATGTAAAATATCTCGTCCACTATCACCCCACACAATACACACCCGCAATGATATCTGGTTCAAAGGTGAGTTCATAAACCGCTAACCGCAAACCGTCAATCAACGGGACAGTGCATAGGTTGAGTAGTGCCTCACCCATGTTCCTTATGTTCTTTCCAATGCAGCCAAATTCGATCCGATCCATACCGCACTGTCCATACCTCAGCAAGACAAATTAGACTGGCAAGCCTGGAATGTGTTTCATACATGCTAACCCCACACATAGACTAGTGTCTTCAAGCGAAGCAAATCATAAAGCAGCGTGTAAAACCGTCCACTCGACGAATCTGCTTTAAACAACAACAAAAAGTGGACTCTAAAAATGATACACACGCGATTTAAAACATGCAGCGGAAATACACCCCGCAGAACTCCTGCTCACCAAACCAAATCATCGAAATGCTACGGCCGGTTGCTGGTGAAGGTAAATGTACATGCAGTACGCGAGCATGTTATGGGTGTCATTTGTCAAACATTAACAACCGGATTGGAAAATTGTGTACCCGTCAGCACCCAAGATCTTGCAACGCAATCGAGCTCAATGCTGCCAGTGCACTGGTTGCCGTTGCACTTTTATGCTGCACCTGCACTCCTGCAGCCCTGCAGCAGGTCGCAGGGGAGCTGAGTCCATGCAGGGGAGAGCTGAGAGGGCAATCGATTCCTCATCAATCAATCGTGGCGTGGGGTTCAGTTTTGCGTACTCGGATGATCATCAGCGATTGTCAGAATTATTTGTCAATCAGCAATGCACCCAGCAATTAATGAGCCGACGGGCTTTCAAAAAGGGTGACATATTTGTAATAACTGGTAGGAGGTTCCTGTTATTACAGAATTTGTCGCACAAAAACATTGTAACTAAATCTCAGACTACAGGGGGTTAGAGCTACCACTGACTAGCAGATGCGGTAGCCAACGATATCCCTGGACAATTTGGGGCTTAGTTTTGCAGTTCACAGCAAAGTGGGCTCGGTGCTTGTAGCAAATCGTCTAGTCAAGCTTAGTCGAGTAAACCAAGAAAGAGATACTTCAAACTTCGTCTCTTGTTCGTCTGTAAGGTTTCATCCAATACTAAGCACCGACTTAGCACCACTTGGACACTTCCGGAAGGTGACGACGCGCCATGTGATACAATTTCAGCTTGAGAGCTCAAAACGGTAGACCAAACAAAACTGGAAAAACAGACATATCACATTTTCAGCCCATGGTAGAGGCAGCCCATTGGCGAATTGTTTGAGTTTTAGTTAATGAATATGTTTTGGTACTGTGTAGCTATATTTAAGAAAATTCACACCCCAATAAAGCAATAAAATGTTATCAAACCTGTTAGACAGTTTCTCTTCACTACTCAAGGAACAGAAGACGAACACGAAAGCGATCATGTGTTGTTGTTGATGATGATGATGATGATGATGATGCTGGCGAGTATGATGGTGATGATGATCAGCGCAAAAAAATAAGGAGAGCATAGAATGGAGAATTCGCGAGCCGCGCCAACAAAATGAGAGAGCAACCCGATGCAGCTGAGAGCTGAGAGAGTTGCATCTCGCTCATCCTGTGTGTGGTGTGTAAATATGAAGCCGATAGCGGTAGTGTTTGCCAATTGCTCTGCACAAATTATACAAGTTGGATGTTACATTAAAAGATGTGTGATAACGTGAGACAGTTGTTTTAAGCATTTTAAATAACTAGCTTGAAGAGTAAAAAAAATCAGGCACTAAAAACGATTTTTTTATGTCATAATTCAATGTAGAGGACACAAAAGTTGTTGGACAAAACTAGAAAACTAAACTAGATAACACGGCAATTGTAATTGTAAATAGATGCTATACCGGTTTCATATTTACACGAGCGCACCACTTCTCTCAGCGCGCGCGTGTGTGTGTGTGGTGCGCTCGCAAATGCACCCGGCGCTGGGCCACAACACGCTGGGGCTGTTGCCGCATTCGGCAACATTGGGGCTGTGCGCAGAAAAAGGCTTCATTCTGCCATCGACAGCGCGACCTCGCGGTTGTGTGTTTGTCGTCTGCACAGCCGTTTGCCCGCACAAGTTGCAGACATCGCCGGTGCAGTTTGAGTGTGCAGTTTTCTTTTTTCTTGCTGTTCGTTTGTGCGTGTGTGAGTCTGTCTGTGCGAGTGTTTTTGTGGACCTAAGCCACCCTTCTTACTGCGGTCGTTAGGAATCTCCCCAACACCACAGTGCCCAAAAAGGGGGGGTTTGTGATTTTGGGTTGGTTGTGTGCGGTATCGCCGAAAGCCTTTCCGGCCGTGTTGTAATTCGCGTTGGAAATCGGGAACGAGGGGACAAGAAGCGACTACCACAGAGCTGCAGAGAAATTGCACTGAGTGCAAACAGCACACCCGGTGCTGCATAAACGTGCAAAAGCACAGGGCAAGGAGGAGGGATGGATAATTAGGTGTCGGTTGCAGAAGATTGCCGATAAGGATCGAACGCCGGGCGTGTGCGGTGTGGAAGTGTTGTTGTGCTGCTGCCGTGGAGATGAGCGTCCCGGCGTTCGGTTTCACACCGTTGAGTGTGCAAAAATCATAGCCTGCTGAGCACGGCACGGCAAATAGCAGAAGAAAACGCACCGAACCTACGACAGTCCTTGTGTCAAAAACCGTGTCAAAGTGTCCTCCACCGCGGATGCGGTGCCAGAAAAAAAATCCCGGGAGGTTAATTGCAAGTGTGTACTTAGGTTAAGTGCGTTCGTTGCCGCGTGAAGCTTCGAACCGGACGTCCTACCACCACCGCACAGCGCCCCCGGGGGATGGCCGTTGCTCCAACCGGCCGACGGGTTACACTTTCACACGAGCCGTTTCTGCCGCGCATTTATGCAACCCATCAACGGTTGCACTGCCGTGTGAAAGTGGTCGACAGTGGTGGTTGCAGTCGGTGCAAAGGTGCAAACCTGCCTCGTACCCCCCGGCGACCAACGAGGGTGGCCGTCCCGATGATGCGTGTGCAGTTTTGCGTGATGTGAATGCTTGGTGAGGCAAGCGAAGGAAAAGAAATTGTGTATAAAAGTGTTTAAATTCCATTAAAATCAAAAGTGTAGCAATGTGATGCAGACGAATGTTGGCGATGAATTGTGCCGAACAAATATATTCAAAAGAAGAACAAACAACAAACCCGTGCTACGGTGTGCTCCGTAAACAGCGTGCTTGGTGAACGTGAAAGTGTCCCTAAAAGCGCACTGAAAACGCATCAGACAGAAACGTCAAGACCACACAGGCTCACGACGACGGTTGGGCCGATGCAATAGGAAACACACCACCACCACCAACCACCAGCAGCAGCAGCTCACCCTCTCCGCACAATTCCGAGTGCAGTGTGCCAAAGGACCGAACGAAACGCCACCCCACCCGCAGTAGGTCAAGGTAAGGGATGACTTTCTTTTCACTTTTGGCCTCCCACGAGCACAACGACGGATGCGTGTTTTGCTCCCACTGTTCGTTGTGTTCTTCGGTTGCTTTCTTGAGAAGGTAATAGTGATGGCTGTTGGTACTCTGTCTGCTGCTTCATTGCTGTGTACTTGGGTAGGGTTTTTTTGTTGTGTGTGCGGGCATCCTTTGGCGCTTTCTGTTGCTTGATTGCTGATTTCGTGATCTCTGTGTGGTCCGCGCCGGAGCGGGGGAGACCAGTGCGATGAGTGGTAATTGCAGCTTCAGGCAAAAATGAAAATTATACCCGTTTCGTGATCGTAAACGTGATCGATACGCGGTGTATATGCTGAAGACTAAGACAAGTGCCAAATGAGGAAGTTAAGCGTTTCTTTACGAAAAGATTCAATATTGCCGCACTTTGATGAGTTTATGGACAGAGGTTTACGGATATTTTCACGACATAACTAGCCGAGGCTTTATGGAGTTGATTGAAATAAGGCATTTAAGAAAAAAGTGAATGATTCGCTTACAGGATTTTTAATTTTTTGGTAATGATTAAACACATTTCTTATGGAACTACATAAGAACTACACTATGGAACATGGATAGCCATTGATTACAATTATATTAATTCTTGGCTTTAACAAAAAAAGTGAAAAATAAAACAATAAATGTATTCGTTAATGCTGGTATAATGCAAGTACATTGAAAGGGTTTCAGTATTTCCTACCTTGGTTTTTCCAAAGAAAAAAAAGCTCAAAAAAGCTCAAAGTTACCACTGTTGCTAGTCTGTCGCAAATCAAAAAGGCCTCTCTTATCATTGGCTATTAAAAATTGGTCCCGATTTTTATTTTTTCATTAAGTTTTGGTAACAGATGATCTTAACTATGGCCACTCTGAGACAGTTGAAAATCGTGTGTTTGCTACCTTGTATTAGTTAATAAAGGTTAATTAATACAACACAAAAACAAGCTGTAATTATTGCTTTTGATTTAAATTGGCACCTTCTTCTTCTTTTTTGACACAACACAATCGTTCTCCGGGCAATGCCTACGCCTACCACTACTACTGGGGGACTTGGCTTGGCTTTCAGTGACTTACGGATTACCCATAGCAGGATAATCAGTCCTACATATGGGGGCACGGTCCATTCGAGGCTTGAACCCATGACGGGCATGTTGTTAGGTCGTACAAGTTGACGACTGTACCACCAGATCGGCCCTTTAATTAGCACCTACCTAATGTTAATTATAGGTTTGTCTCTTCATTGCAATAGAGATTTTAGCAGCGTTCGATTATCGATTATGGTACGCGATAGTTACATTTCATTTAGCTTTTTATACAAAATATGCTAATTTTTCCAGCTATTCTTTAAGTACTATGATATACAATCATTTTCTATTTCTAACCGTAGCTGACACTCCCAGTTACATTTAAAAACAATATTGTCTAGTAAAGCTGCATCAATCGGTAAAGGGAAACGGGAATTTCCGTACATATCTTTTTGCTGCTCGTTAGAAAACGCAGGACACGCGTACACACAACAAGCAATGTGTTGACAATTGGAAAAAAATGGTGGCAAAAAGTATCAAAATGAATAAAATATCAATTGCGATAGTACACGTTACTTGTGCACTGTTCTTTTTTGTTAGCGTCGTACACTCTATCCACGTTCCCATACCCCTTTCATAGTTAATAGCTCTATCCGTTGATGAATATTGTATGTATTTAGAGAGAGAGAGAGACATTGCCATTCCACCGGCGTGGCGTCCCTTTCCCATGCTACCGTTGGGCAGCGCAGCGTCGATTTTATGTTGACACAGCTTTTCTATCCGTAATTGAAACATATTAACATTCCTTTCAAAACGCAATTCCTCAAACCACCGGCAATAAACCCTCCCCTTCCCCATTATCTAACACGAAGAACACGCATCTCTCACGCCTGCAACAAGCGTCGGCATGGCATGGCCAACACAGCATGGATGGCCACGCGTACAAATGATAATGTAACGGTAGCCGGGGCAACAAAAAACTGCAAAAACGGAGCACACTCATATTCCATTGCGGCTCGGATCGATCAACTTTCAAATTAATTTAAACATAAATCCTCTTTCCATCACCCGTGCCCGTCCCCCATTGTGTGAGTGTGTTTGTGCCTTGTGGGCAGGTCAACATTTAGCATCGCTTGCACTAAATTGTGCAAGCCACATACACGTGCAGCAGGGAGCATAAGTTTGTAAGGCATTCCACCACAACAACGCACGAAACTGTTCGCGAGGTGCTGCGAGGACGCCGGAATCTGACCACTTATTTGTCTTACACTTTTTGCTTGTCAAAGTCTGCATAGTTCGCGCGTAAAATGATCGCGTTGACTACGCTCAAGGGCGGCCAAGCTTCAAGGAGGTAGTATGCACCTACCGAAGGAGCAGTAGCACACACACACACGCTCGCACACGTAGCCATGGCTGGACCGAGGTCGAGAGCCCTGCGTGTTGGTCGCGCGAGTTTCCCGTATCGTGCCGCTCTTCGAATCCTGCGCGAATACCACGGATGTTCATAACAAAACGCTGTAAATGAGGCTATTAAATTTAACCTTTATTTACCGTTTCGTTTTCAAGACGGTCTCTCGCTCTTTCCTTCTCTTTCTCTTTCTCTGTCTCGCCCTCTCACATCACATCAGGTATCGCGGTGACGTTTATGGACGTGGACGTGAATCTGGGCACAGGTTGTGTAGTGCTGCAGCCTTTTTTTTTCAAACCTACAGATTATTTATACATTTCGAATTCCTTTTTTTTGCTTTTTGTTTTGACTTTTGCCCCGTGAGTCGTTTGTCGATGATGTTGCCATTCTTGCTGGTGCATTATTGCAGAAGCGTGCCGTTGCAACTACTGGTTCGTGATGCAACATTTGTTTCCTGGCGAGTATGCACCGGCCACCGGTACGGCATACTCGGTCGCGATTGCTAATCTTTGCAGCAATGCAGTTTAGTATTTGAAATAGATTCTTCGCAGAAGTTTGTACAAAAAATAACACTTGAATAGAGCACCTAGCTATGAGTAGGAGCTACGTGGAAGGATGCCAATGACATTTTCATGCTGGCGCAGAAACGTACATCGCATACAGTTTATATAACTAAGCTACAACTTAATGCAGGGATTAAATACCTCCACCGGTGTTATTGTGATGATGTTTAGTATAGGATAAGATTGCTGAAGATGTTGCCGTATGTCATTTATGATTGATCAAATATAGCAAAGACTTTCAATCTGGGCTGGGGAGAGCTTTGGCAGGTATTAGTTGTTTTTTTTTTTGTGTCAGAAACAAGTTACTACGGCATGCCAGATGTGATAATTATAATTGCGAGGAAAGCCTGCGGCCCGTACAATAAGTTCTACTTGCAAACCGAAATGCGCAATTTAAGATGAGTTTGACATGCCTGATCTGCAGCAAGGATCCTACATTCCGGTTGGGTGGTTCAAAAAGTATCGTTAGCTTTTACACGAATATAATAACTACAATGACTGTTTTAGTTGAATGCAAACATATTATATTTCTATATATTTCTTTGTGATGTCAAGTTTGTTTTTTTTTGCTTCATTTCATTGAGTTTATCTTAAACTAACCTAATTTTGTATACTTACTTACTTTACTTATCCGGCGCTACAACCGCTTTGCTGTCTTGGCCTGGCTCAGGAGTGTCCGAAACCGTTCACGGTCTTGCGCCTTCGTCTGCCAGTCCGATATTCCAGCCATAATGGCGGACGCCTCCACGCCATCTTGCCACCTCAGTTTTGGCCTACCATGCCTCCATGTGTCCTTTTGGACGGCCTAAAAAGACTTTACGGGCTGGGGTCGTCCGTTTCCATGCGTAGAACATGGCCAGCCCACCGGAGCCTGGCGAGCTTGATACGCTGCACGACAGTGAGGTCGCCGTACATCTCGTATAGCTCGTCCTTATAACGGCTGCTCCATTTCCCTTGCACACATACGGGTACCGGTACCGTATAGGTACTATATAGTCCCAGCTTCGTCCGTCGCGACAGGGTCTTTGAGGTGAACTGATTTCTCAGGCAGTAGAAAGACTGGTTAGCAGCCAGCATCCTTGCGCGTAACTCAGATACCTGGCTATTGCCGTTGCTGACCTTTGACCCGAGATAGGTGAATTCTAGGACGGCTTCAAATGTCCGTTCATCTATCTGATGTTGCCACCATCAGATTGATCTTTTCCTCGTTTATCTACAATCCCAAGTTCTCTGCCACCTGCTCGATCCCTTGGTAGGCTTCTGCTACATAGGAGAGCCACAGACCAATGATGTCTATATCATCAGCGTATGCCAGGATCTGGGTTGACTTATTTATTTATTTTTATTTATTCTCGAGTCACGGATGGCCCTCTCTAGCGCCAAGTTGAACAGGCAAGCCCGTCCCCCTGGCGCATGGTGAAGAACCGATCAGTGGTTCCAATTCTGTATAGACGTAACTAAATGTTAACGGTTTAGATTATGACGATCCATTAATTAAAAAAAAAAAGATTGCTCAGGCAATGCAATTTGCATATATATCATTTGCATATGAATGCGGAATACTGTTATTTTTAGTCATCTGGAAAACAATAGATGAAAGGATTATTACTTCTATAAAGAGTTTAAGGCCTATTGGCCTCATTTGTCCATAGAAGGATAGAACGCACATTTGATTGGGAAACCACAATTTGCGGGCAATGTTTTGTTCCTATTTGGTAGAGTTTTTTTTATTGAATGTTTTTTTTCTGCTGCTCAGGCCTGACTACTGTTCGAGCTGACGCCAAAACGCTAGAGAAAACTGGTCTTGTCATAGATATGGATATTATCTCATTTTTTCTTCCTGCTTTAACCCATATTTTTAAACGTTAGCGAATAGAGAATATATTAGTTCCCGTTGATCACATTGTATTGAACTTGCATATATAAATATGGAACTATGATTTCACATCGAATTCTCCAGCAGGTCCATAGTGATTAGTGCTTACAACGGAATCAAACAACCTGCTAAGTAGTGCCGCGCTTCATGTATCTTTCCTTAAAATTCATATGAATCGTTGCTGTGATGAATGATTAGAATCAATCAAATCAATCTTCCATGTATTTATGGATCTTGAAATCTTTAAAGATTCTTCAATCGTTTGGGGTTTTAATTAGTTGAAGATTAATGAACCTCTGAAGAACAATGAATAGTCAAGGATTCTTTAATCTCTTGAGATATGCATATGTAGGTGAGGTCTATGGACGTATGGATTCGCTGCCAGTGTGGCCCACTATGAAGATTCACGCAGATTCATGATTCTGATTCTGTGTTACCCATCTTTACATCTTAGTAAAAAGGCGAATGCTTAACTTTCCAATATACATTCATGTATCCTGCACCTTTTGTATGTGTCTCTCTATTTCTCTCCTTCTATTCCTTATTTTCAGATGCTCCAAGGCAAACGAAACCTCCTGAAGCTAGTGATAGTTCAACACATTTTCCTCTACATACCGTTAGCCGTTCTCGCTTCTAGCGTAGTCAGTATGAACGAACCCCACAATCTACTCACAGCAAGATGTCGCTCAAACTGTACGTACAACCAACAGGTTAGTACGGATAAAAAGAAAGTACGATACTCCTTTCCGTTAGTGGTGCATGTTCTCTCGAGCTAGAGAAAGGTGTGCTCGGCTCAACTGACCGCAACTAATCCGTTCTTCGTGCACATCTCCATTTCACAGTGCTACAGCATGTGCATACGCAACTATCTGGAAAACTCGGCCTACAAAAAGTACGGAGACTGTCCACCGAAACCACCGTCCAAGCTGGACAGCCTGTGCCTCAACACGTGCGACGGGCTGGACTACAAGTGTCCGGGTGTGGAGAAGTGCTGCGAGCATTCGTGCGGCCACAGCTGCCAAAGCCCGTACGGGTTGGATAAGGTCGCCGGTTTACCGCCCGTGCCGGGCCAGATACAGCTGGTAGAGATGGGCGGGTCCCGCACCGCCCAGATCCAGTGGGACGTGAAGCTGGAGAGTGAGCAAAGCCCGACGTACTACATTACCGAGTCGCGGTTTCACATCGGTTATGCTTACACCGAGCACAGGATGGAAAACGACTGGCAGCCACATGTGCTGGAAACGTTCACCCAGTACAACATGGGCACGGTGAAGCGGTACGAGGGGGAGATTAAGCTAAAACCGGGCCGCTGGTATCAGGTGCGGATGGCCGCTGTAAACCGAATGGGTACCCGTGGCTATTCGACACCGTCACGACCGTTTAAGCTAAGTGCAAGTATGTATCCACACACACTCACACACTTGCAGGTTGGAGCTGACTACTTGACCATTACATCTCGCCGTTGTCTTATTTCAGAGCCAAATCGACCGCAACCACCGAGCAGCCTCACTGTTGGCCCGCTGATACTGAGAGAAGACCGTACGTACAGCTGTCGGGTGAATTGGTCCTTGCCCCGATCGGACCTGCCGGTGGAAAAGTACAAGCTCGGCTGGAGCCTCTACCTAAACCATACCAGCAATCGGTCGAAAACGGACAAATCATCCCTGTTCAAGGAGATGGCCACCATCGCAGCGGTAAGCGGTTTGCGTTCACCCTTAAGTTGCGCCATTTGAAGCCTTATTACATTAACGTACGTTACAGCCTACCCGGTTCTATGACATCCAGGGGTTACTGCCGAACCGGTACTACTATCTACAGCTTCATGCAATCAGTGTTTACGGCAAGAAACGGCTCAAGTCCAACGCCATCCATCTGCTAGTGAACACCTCCTCCGCCTCACCCGTACAGGACGGTGGTGGTACACCGCTCAACCTGGACAACCTGCTCATGGGTGATGCCGGCTATCGACGATCGACAAAAAGCCAGCCCAGCCTCAAGGATGGCCTACTACATGCCGGATCCGGCCTGTCCGGCGCAGCAGGAACCACCGGTAGAGCAATCGGTCACGGAGTGCCGACGATGGGCACGATAAGGTACCACTTTGCGCTGCGCAAGTCGGGACTAGCCGTTCGGCTTGGCTGGTCCGAGCGGGGATATGGCCGTTACAAGGTGCACATGTGTCGTGGGAATCGAGAATGTCTCACGCTGCCACGGAACAGTGCGACCGGCAATGGCAACCACTGGCAGGATGCCGTACTGCGGCGCAATACGTACGAGTTCGGCAAGCTAGAGTTTAATACCCGTTATACGGTGGGCGTACGGATAGGCGGACATCGACGCGCCAGCCCCGGGTACGACATTGTCCGTACGTTCGTAACGCCCAAATGTGACAAGTTTCGTGATCAAGAGCTGCTACCATCGGAGTGTAACGTTCAATAGGGTGGGTGGGTGAGCAAGGAGTTGTACGCGGATGGTTAACGCAGGTGTGTTTTTGTGTGCATGTGTATGTGTGTATGTGTGAGTGTGTACTGGTGTGTGTTATCCTTTACTAAACTTGATGATTGCAATAGATGCTCTATCACCCCATCGGTTGTCCTTTGTATTCCACGTTTGCCTTCATCCACGCCATCTTCAATACCATAGAACAATTGAGCTGCCATCGTTAGATTTTTAAGCTACGTTTTGTATTCTAAGAGATGTCTGGTTGAAATAATTACACGTATGTGATTGCGCCCCGTTAGCAGGATGTGATCACTCCGATATACTTGGGGTAAAGTGTACAAACTTTGTGTATGAAGTATCCGAAAAAACAACAACAACAAATTTAAATTTAAGGTAAGTATTTTTTCTAAGAAATCACAAAAAAATGTAATGAAACCTTTTTTAGCAAATACATATAACAAAAATCATTCAAGTAACTTATGTAACGGTTCACAGCTGTAACGCAAATGTAACAGAATCCATGACACAAACCAAGTGCTGAATATGTAACACTAGGGTTGCGTTACATTAGCTGAGGTTACATTTAGCGTTGCGTTTTACATTTTATTTGTTGAAATCCAAGTAAAGACCCGTGTTTTTGTTTGTTTTATGTCTTCATATTTTTTAGAGTTTTTTGATAAAATATTAGTGTTGTTTGTACATCAAAGGAAGACAACTTCGTTGACAAATCGACTCAGTGTTACGAGAAACTTAACCACATCTGTGATTTGTGATATGTTTTACCCTCCATTAGCATTCATTAAGCTTGGGCAATGTTTTGATAGCGGCTATCAATCTAATCTTTATGTAGAAGTGCACCCAAATTGTTCTTTATACCCACAGTTGTGTTTGTACTTCCTATGGCGAAATCTGTTTCTTCGACAGTTACACGCTTGGCTTTTACAATATAACGAGATAACCAATCAATAAATAAAGCTGCGTTCGAGACCGTAAAATTATGTAACAGAATAACAGAAAAACAATCAAGTTCGGGTGCTATAACGAAGGCCCTAAGCCAGCAGAAATTTGGCCACTATCGCGTTGAACTCGTTTGCATAGCGCAGGTGAATATTGTGCTTGCCATCGGGAAACACATGCAGACTGTATATAAGAAGGAAGAAAATAAGAAGGACATTAAAATGCTGCTTTTAGCGAGCCTGCAAACGAACGCCTTACTCCGTGTTTTTGATATTGTTCAGCAGATAAGGTACGTGGTCGGGTATGATCATCGGATCCTTTGCTCCGTGCACGACCAGCGTCGGGGCTTTGATGTGCTTTAGTGACCCAGAACAGATATCCCCTTTGCGCTCGTGATGAATGCGCAACAATCCATCCACCCAGGCCGACCATAGCTTGGGGAAGTGTTCTACACCATACACCTGCTCCATTGGTTCCCGCATTCTTGCCGACCATTTGCTAACATCCCGAATACCTACGAGAAAGCAAAGCAAAAGTAACCCATGAAATTCCGTCTTCCGACGTAACACCGTTGTTTTGTTACGTACCTTCGTAAATGTTAGCCTCCGTGTCCGATATGTATGAGTTCGAGCCCCACACGACCAGCTTTTCCACCCTTTCCGGTTGCTTGGCGGCTAACACTAGACCGGTAATGCCACCGTCACTCCAGCCAACGACACTGTACCGCTGGAAGCCAAGCTTCTGCATTAGCTCACCGGCCGCGGCAGCATCCCGCTCGTAAAAATCCACCGTAAACTGCTTGTCGGGCGGTCGGGACTTGCCGTACCCGGGTGGGTCCCAGGCAATTACACGATGGTGCGGAAGCAGCGCCGGCAGACCCTCGATTTGTGGTTTGAAATCCGTCCAGGCCGTACCGAGCGCACCGGGCAACAGTATGACGCCGCGGTTGCCATCGCCTGCCTCGACAAAGTGCACGGTGCTGGCACCGACCTGTAGCCGGCGTTCTTTTGCTCCCGGAGCGGAACTACACATGGAGCGCGAACGGACGGCAGATGCCACGGGCGATTGAACACAGAACGATAGCGCGGACGTTGTTTTGGTGATGCGAATGGCCAAACCGCACTGCGCAGCGACCGTGGACGCAAGCAAGCGCATCATTTTGACGGCAACCTGTTGTTAGGCGTTGTGCAATGTTTTGGTTACTGTAGCATTGGGTTGTGGCGAGGTGGAGAGATACCTTACCGAAGTCGATGTTGGAAAAATAATGCTGGCACAAGCAAACGAGAAACACGCGGACAAACGAGCACAAGGATTGGAATAAAAGAATTAGCAGATGCAATTGATAAGCGGATTGTTTGTTGTTTTTTTTTCTTTTATGCAATGAACATGACAGGCGCCTTCAATGGAAGCTGTTTTTCGTTTTTATCGTTACGATTTGACGAAAGTGGCACGAAAGCGGCTTAGCAAAGATATTTGGCGTGTTTTTCAGGCAAATATTATCGAATTGTTACAATAAAAATACGCTTCAAGCATAATACAGTTGCAAAATCTGCATACAAGAATCCAACATTGCATTTAAAATAATCCAACATTGCATACAGAAAGAGAACATTTTCGCTTTATTTTCTTTTCTAGAACAAACAACATATTTCCAAACGACGCTCTACGAAATACAACCCAAGCCAAGCCCCGTTTTGACCGTTAAAAATGAGCGCAGCGCAGCTATATGCTTTCATCTCTTTTCTTCCTCCACCTCCCAGGCACAGATGCGCATTCCCCTACAAGGATCAGCTTGACACACGATCGAACTAAACATTTGACCGTTGACCGTTCCAACATACAAAACGTTCGTCGTTAAAAAACACTTTCGTACCAGATAATACGTTGATTTGCATAGACAAGCATTGAAATAAAGTAAATAAAGTTGTAAATGGGATGAAATGAAAGTAATTAAACCGAATACAATTGAAAATAACAACGCTGCATGTACATGCCATAATTATTCGATTTGAATTTTGTGTGACGTCTTGCAAATTTTATAGCATCAACGGACAGCTGTCAAATGTGCTGCAGCTGCCCGCCTTTTGCCGTGGTGTGCGGATGACGGTGTAGCAAGCCGACGCCATCAGCGCCATTTGTGAAGAGACCGTGCCCGTGAACGGACGCTGCTGCTCCGCGGCCCGTGTATGTGAAAGTGATTTTAATCTTCAGACTTGGTGTTAAATTACACTAAAATCAGTGTAAAACGTAAAATTAAGGTAAGTTGAAGGTCGTGCAGTGGAATGGGTGCTGAATTTCGTGAAGAGAGCCAGTAATTGTCGTGAAACGAGCTCGATTTGTGTTACTCCCCACGATAGAGCGCTAGCGCTACCGCATACCAAACTAGCCGCCATGTTTCTTTTTCACCACTTGGTCGAAAAATCGATGTCGGGAAAATGGCGGCGCATTATTAGGTGTGTGGAGTGTGTGCTCGATTCGTGGATGTTCGAAAGCGACGCGTGGGATATTTTTTCGAGGGCTTTCGGTGAATTCGAGTGGTTTGTTGGCGAGTTTGGTCGATTGTTTTGATTTTGATGATGGAGTGGAATGGAATAAATCAGAAAATTTTCTGATTTTGGATTTTCGTGAGGAAAAGTTTTTGACCTTCTTTGTATGAAATTGTTATGACGCCGTATCTTGCCAACGTAGCTTGAAGCAATAGCGCCATGATATAGAGTTAACAGTAGGGGTATGGCAGTACTGATGTTAAAGGAAGAAAATTTGAAATTAAGAAAATTTGTACTAAAGCATTTGCGTGGGAGTATCTTTAAATTGCATTACTTTGGAGTTAAACGATGATTTTCTAATAATTTGATTTCTTCTTTTTCCTTTCCACAGCGTCATTGATTGAAGCGGGAAGCGGTAGCGTCGTCCAAGATGGCGGACGATGAGCAGTTCTCTCTATGTTGGAACAATTTCAATTCCAACCTTTCTGCGGGATTTCACGAATCCCTTCAGCGTGGTGACTTGGTCGACGTGACGTTGGCCGCAGAAGGTCATCTAGTTAAGGCGCATCGTCTTATTCTATCAGTATGTTCCCCGTATTTCCGGAAAATGTTCACGCAGGTCCCCGTGAACCAACATGCGTTCAGTAAGTATTGGGAACGTTCTGGAATATGATCCTCATTTTTTGTTTGCTTTCTGAAAGTGGAAGATGCCATGTAACATAGTTACTGTCTCGATGAATCAGTTTTTATCTACACAGGCATTTGTAAAGTTGTCCATTTTTCAATATTGATCGGCAAAAGTGTTGCTATTGCGCAGAATCGTCAAACATGTAGAACATCCTTTTTTGTCAATCTTCTAACAAAGCATATTGTATGTGATATGATTGCAGTTTTCCTGAAAGACGTGAGCCATTCGGCGCTTCAAGATCTCATACAGTTTATGTACTGTGGCGAGGTGAACGTGAAGCAAGATGCCCTACCCGCCTTTATCAGTACCGCCGAAGCATTGCAAATTAAAGGGCTAACAGAAACGGTAAGTTCCTGATCGATGCATGGCATCGGATGTCTGGGAGCGACGTGTATTGGACAAAGCTAATGATGATGTTTTCTGTTGAATTGTTACATAAATTCACAGGGCGACAGTGCACCGACACATCAATCGCCTGCCAAAGAAGAACCAGCAGCAGCAGCAGCAGTCCCAGTGACTACGGCAACAATTTCCACCGCCACCATCCCTGCGTCCCCTGCGTCACAGCGAGCAAAGGTTCAGCGTAACCGCATTCAATCGTACAAATTAGAATCGGAAGAGAGCGGAGACGACAAAGTAGTAACCATCCAAGGCACCACCTCTCACCATGTATCGGCACAGTCAAATCTCAGCTCGCAAAAACGTACCATGCCACAGCGCGGTCTCCAAAGCCACGCTAGCAAGCGAACGAAAATGTCCATCAGTGCCAGCAGCGACGGATTGGATACATCGGACTCGACGCCAACACAGGTGCAAACCGTGCAGACGGTGCAAATAGTGAAGCAAATTCCCGCGCAAGTGATCGAACCGGAATACATTGAGCTCCCGATCGAATCGATAAATCCCAAGGCTGAACCGGACTACACTGATGAGACGGCCGAGATCGAAACGGTGGACGCTGAAACGGAACAGGAACAGAAGCTCTCGGAACACGACCAAGGTGATGCCGACGATGATGGAAACTACGTGGAAGACGACACTTACGGTGACATGGCCATGGGCAAGTACGAAGAATCCTACTTGACGGAGGGCGAGGAAGGAGCGAAACCAGGCGTATCCGGATTCGTGGACTCGTACACATCGGACGGCGGAAATGCTACGGAAATTTCGACACAAGGTAGGTGTACTAACCACGTTTCTCAATCGACGAGCATGAAATCAGTGGCGTTTGCAAATGTTTCTCATATTGGCCCCGGAGGGTTTTTAGATGAATATGATCTTTGCTTCTTTGGTTGGGGGTGGGATGTGTGCGGATGGAGATGAAAACGATACAACCGAATTTGAAGTGTGTATGTGTGTTCTGCAATCATCTACAAAGTGTTCTTAACGTGGCGGCCAAAAATTACAATGTTTTAGGCCACTCGGCAATGAAGATGGAAGAAAGAAGATGACAAACGTTAGTGACAAGAATTGATGGGTACAACCCTGGTTCTACGTGTTAATTATGCGCTGTTACAGTATAACGATGCGCAAAATTACAATGATAGAGATTACGTTTAATGTCAGTACTAGTTTGTTATACATACGTGAGTGTTACGTTACAGTTGCGAATTATTATGAAAAGTGATTTTGAGTTCATCGTATTTTGCACCGAGATGTGCTTGGAACAGCCGCGCCAACAGTATGTAAGTACAGGGATATATATAACTTAGCAAAGATCATGATCACTCTGGCCCCAATATAGATTGCCCAAAAATCATCCTAATAGAAAGCACATTCTTTGTCGTCGTTTTTGAAACGCAATAGCCATGGGAAGCATTTTGTGAGCAATACTTTTTTCTGCAACAGCTTATCAGGAAAGTAGTCTCGGAGGGTTGGTAACCATTTGCTATGATAAATTCGCGGTACCACTCCAGACTGCAGTCCTTACGATAGGTTGTTATGGTTCATAAACCATGTATTTATTTCATATAAACAACACTATATGTTAAGATTTATTATATAATTTTCATTTCATCTGTCAATTTCCCTTTTAATATTTGTGGTCACTTTACTGCAACCGGGTCGCGTCGCGTCGTATTTTTCTATTTCGTTTTAATGGTAGTAAAGTATGGTCTCGCGCTTTACGATTATTAAGGCATTTTGTTGTGTGTATTCAAACCGCGAACACATATTTGTTCTTAACAACAGCATTAAATTAATTAAAGGCAAATAGCAATATTAAATTTCCGGCTAGGATATTTTTCTCGTGTCGTAGAATAATTTTCGTCGTGGAACTTGCCACCGATCGTACGCAAATTTGTCGCTCTATCTCTCTGTCAATAGTGTATATCTGTATAAGTGATAGTTAATGGGATGTCTTAAATGATATCTCTTGCATATCGGTAAGTTAATGTGAAAACAATGAAACACGCATCTACACGCGTCGTAACATCAGCGGAACATCAACGGAAGAGAGAAATACTATTGTGCATGATGCATACTGATGATGATGGAAAATAGAGGATCTGGTCCAGGATCTTCCAACTGGTAAAAAGGTAACAGGTGGGTATACATTTTATTTTATTCACTTAGAAATAAGCATATGTAAGAAGACACATGAGAAATTCGCTCGTACATTCCTTGCCAGAAGGTGAAAGTTTCACCTAGTTTTCATCGTTTGTCCAGACACAGATTGCCCCTGTATAGTAAGAAAAATGTTTGTTTCTCATAATTTGCAAAATGAGTAAACTGTTTTGAATTCAAGTATATGATGATACCTGATATGAATATTGCTTTATGCATGTATGCATCATATCTGTGCTAAATCATTGCTTATAAACATGACTATGCTGCAAATCATCAACTTTTGAAGTATGCTTCAATGTTTATATGTTTATCAGTCTGTAACGTAAATAAGGAGAAGCAAACATTTATCTTTGGACAGTCGCAATTGGGATCATACATCTCATATTCGGTATGCACCGGTAAGAATGTGGTCATCACGTAAGTATAATCATTCTCTGTTTTTATGTAGAATGTGAAACATGTGCATAGGAAAACAGTTTGGTCGGGTTTATAGAGAGCAGAACAGTTCGCATCATTTTAAAAAATTTCTTTCTCGATGTGATAAAAGATCGAGATGCGAACTAAGTATCATGTGAAAAGGCACATTGGCACGTTCGCAGCAGGTCTGCGGTAATTTTAAATCTTCAGAAAATATTTGTAATTCGCTACAAATATTTCTTCATTTTAGGAATCAAATCAGATATACACGGACAAGCCTTGAAGGTGAAGAGAGCTACTACTCAACACTAACACTGTCCGCGTGTCGAATACATGATTCCTTTCCCTTGATGGATGACGTTCATGATGTATTTTTTAGTGCGTTAGCCCATAAAACTGTTCGTGATTAGTTTTGCAGGCGAAATATACTGTTCAGTTGCAGTAATGCAACATATAAAATTGATGGAAAGTTTTTTCTTTCTTCCCTGGAAATTATAATTGGTGTTACACGAAAGTGTGACGCTTACCATACTGTATAACTACATTTTATGCAGTAAATGTGTTCTTTTGATTGATACCACTCTTTTTCTGATCGTACTTCGACAATGAGTGAAATCAGTGCTTAAATTGCCTCTTTTCCTGTAAATTATACATCTACAGATCAAAGATCCATCCGGCTCGCCGATATAGATGCGCACAGTTCTGCTCCTCACATGGAATTATTAGAAAGTATCAAGAAGGAAGACGATGATGTGATAGTCAAAGACGAACAGCCAAGCGCCGCTCACGTCTCTCAGTTACCTTTACGAAATTTTAATGCCAACGAGGCCAGTTCTTCCGGAACGGCGTGGGATCAGCTAAATGCGGCCAAACGTAGTAATAGTAGTGGCAATTCGGCCATTATCACTTGTACACGTAGAAAAAGTCTGAGGATGATGGGAATGGAGGAAGCATCATCGGTTGTTTTACGAGAAAAACCGAAACTGGACGAAGGCGGCGGCGTAACTGTGAGCAAGTTTCATGAGCTGAAGAAGAGCAACGGATCTCCGGCACAACGTAGCAGATGCGTGTCGTGTTACAATAGAAACATTCTGGAATCGGAGAGGCTGCCAAAACCGAAAACCAAATGGGTTACCACGTTTTGTGGGGATTGTCCAGGAAAGCCGTTTTTGTGTATTCTCTGCTTCAGTAGAATACATTGCAACAGTCGAATAGGAATCAGAGAGTTGTTATAGTACTTGCTGATGCTGATGCTCGTACATTTTGTTTTGTTTTTGAAGGAAGAATCACACTTCCGTTTGTTTCCATATGAGCGTATTTCATTCGCTATGAATGCATTCCGTTTCCATTCACAATTTTTGTTACGTATTATTTTCTATGCACTAATAAGCGTTATTGGCCTAGCCAAGCAAATGCCAAGCAACTGAAGCTATGTTTTGAGATATACATAATACTATTCTATTTGAACACAAGTCGATATTTACGCTATAATAAAATACGTTGAGATTCTCTCTCAACAGATTCAAGTTCAAAATTTTACTTGAATAAGTTGATACGTTTGTTCGTGGTTTAGTTTGAAACGTGTAACACAGTTTCCAATTTTTTTTTTGTAATCTATACAGCACCAAATATTTTTTATCGCGTGATAATTGAACTAAAGATACTGTTATATTTTTGAATATAGCAATTAATGCTCAGATAACGATCGAATTGATTCCTACATTAGTGTTAACGCATTCTTGAAACGGATTGACACTCTAAAATGATCCTAACATTAACAAAATAACATTGAAACATTTCGTTGTGGAATTATTGTTTGTGGGAAGAATTCCAATTAAACTAATCAAAATCTAAAACGATGGGCACTGAGGGCTGTGAGGCGACGTATGTATATGGTCCTCGTAAATGCTGCTTCTCGTGGCAAGTGCCTTATAGAGGTTATTTGAGTGAATATACACCACTATATATGAATTTGTGAAATGAAAATTATTGAATAAAGCGCATGCATTTTCCGTCTTAATATATATGTGCACGGTCTACTTTTTCGTTGTTGGTAGGATAAATGATCCGAAATTACTGTTAACTTAATCTCCGCCAGGTGCATCATTCGACTCGAACGTTTATAATTATTGTTCGGTGTATTCGTTTTCAATTTTGGAATATTGGTTTTCTTTCAATCGTCTCCCTTTATTTACTATTCTGAATGCATACACTTAGACGAGTGTTGTTGTTTAAAAAAGTTGTACTCCAGTCCGATTTTTTTCTCTTCTGCTTGGGTGTGGACACGCTTCTTTTTAGGGCATTCGTCCTCCTCTACTGTGCAACATCAACACCAAGGTCGTCTTGTTCATGCTAAATTAAACCTGGTGCAGAGGCGGCATCCGTTGCCTTCGCCGGTCGTCAAATTCAAACCAGCTCAGAAATTGGTGCTGCCCTCATCAATATCAGTATCAAGAGTTCTCAACACTCATGCCGCCAAACAACAACAGCACACCACACCACCCACCCGACCAATCTACACGCCTGTATCAGACACTGTAAAGTTCATACGATCGCAGAAAAAGTGCGCCCAGCTGGTGTACGACGGATATATCTACAATCGAAAAATGATTCAACAGAACGGTCGTACCACGTGGCGGTGTTGTGATTTGCTGAAATACCACTGCAAGGCAACGTGCGTGACGAAACAGAACAAGCTGATTGGCATAAGAAGCGAACACAATCACAATGATCACTCGAGCAAAATAGAGGACAAAGCACTGTACGACTTCCCAGAGGATCTGGAAGAGTACGTGAACATCCGTACACGAGATCCGATCGACGTAAAAAATCACAAGGTGGACGTGATCGATACGGGTGCAGAGTTTAAGATAGTGGTTCGTGATCGTAGTAGTACAATGCACCAAGCTGCCAAAGATACAATCTGCTCGAGCACGGGTTGACGAGAGAGCAAATTGATAGCGAAAAAAGTAAAATCGGTTAGTAATGAACGCGTTCATTTGATAGGGCAGTTGTGTTACCAATCGGCGTGGTCACTTCAAGCTTAAACTATTCCAGTTAACTTTTTTTTCTCGGCACGAGGGTGGTTGTAAAGCAAAACTATCACTTCGTTAACAAATTGGGCTATTTATATGAATTTAGGTTTTTTATGTACATCCTTCTCATAACGTTGTATGCAAAAAAGCGAAAAAGAGAGAAGAGAGAGAGTAAGTTAAACTCGTGGACGAGGAACGTATTTTATGAAACGAACAGACGAAAAATGTAAATTAAATAATTTTCTCCTGTATTTAATCGGTAGTTTATGTAGGTCAAAATGTCAGTACTAGATAATACAACATCATAGTCTCAGTAACTTGTAGAAACGTTAAAGAAAACGAAATGTTTAGGACATCTGGAAAACTGAATCTGGGTGAGATAAAGATACATTTGCATTACTACTTTGCTGGATATTACCTATCGAATGTGAATTCGTATTCGTTAGAATAAAGTAAATCTATATAACGTGGATCGTTGCGTAGTACTAACTCAATAATACATAAAATTCTTCATACCAAAGACAAGAAACTTGTGAATATCGTAAATCATTAATTAGATACATCTGTGTGTTGCAATTTCTCTCTACACTTCTCCGTAATGGTTGCTCGTCATTGCCTCCACCCAACACCCCCCCATACACACTTCCGGAAGAAGACGACAACTATCTGTTCGGGCTTGACATAAAGCGGCCAGTGGTGGTGAATGGCGGCAAACATTTGTTCCTCGGCAGCCGGAAAGGCGGCCTGCAGCTCGTGCACGACAATTATCTGTATCGGTCGAACCTGCGGCGCCAGGGTCGCAACGGAGATGTCCTGTACTGGGAATGTATCTACAACCGGGGTCAGAAGTGCCGCGGTCGGCTGAAAACAATTGGAAACCAAATTATGATCACGAATGGACGAGGTAGGTTTGTTTTTGTGTGTGTCATTCTGTATGTATTTCGAAACATGGTATCTGCGCCAATTTCCCTTAATTTTTCAAAGCCTAACCACCCCTCTTCTTTACCTTACCATTTCATTCTTTTCTCTTTCAGTGGAGCACAACCACCCCAATGACCATAAGCGCATTGTCAATGCGACGCTTTGCGGAAGCGTAATTGTGAAAGATATCTGCACTTTGTAAAGTTGTCTCTTACAAAACTGTGCTGTAAAGTTTGCTCTCTAGCAGATGTTGTAAAAGAAGTATTTCGAGATGTATTTAATTTTATTAAGCAGAACGATGGAGTTGAATTCGATTTACAAAATAAATGTAAAGGAGATAAGCTGTAGGAAAAGCGGGGTTTCAATACTCTCAATACTCAATACTGTGTTTTTACACTTCCAATGTCCTCTACATGTATAGTTGTATGTGCTCAGCAAGTGGCAGCCAATTGTTGGATCTAGTTATTGTCCATCGTATAGGATGTTGAGTGAAAAAAAAAAGAATTATGAGCACCAACCTAGAATAAACCAATAAATGGCAGCAGCTTGGTGTCAGAGTAATGACTGCTTTTAAAGACTGCTAATAAAAATGCCACTACATCCGACAAATCGCACCACACATCCATAACTAACCTTTACACCACCCCTTTACTTGTGAGTTACAATCCTTAAGTTACAATGCCATAAGTTATAAGTTACAATGCCTTACCATCACCACCCAGCACATTCCAACCTCCCCCCTGGTAGGCGATACCCCTACTAACCAAGAATATGTATTTTTATTTTCTTCCAATAATTGTGGAAAAAAGCTACATCACCTGTGTTGGAAGGTATCAACACCATCAGCACCACCACAAACATCACTACCAACTGTCCACCATCGTCGAATTGCTCGATGGCGCCAAGCTCGATGGTGGACTCAACGGTTGAGCTAAAGTTCATCAAAAGCCCCTGGTCCACACCGTGTCTGGTGCTGAACAACTTTCTTTACAACTGTCACAGCACACGTGGCGATATCGGCTACTGGCGGTGTCATAACTATTCGCGCAAGGTGAAAGAGGAACGGTGCCGCGCACGCTGCGTAGTCAAGAGTGGACGGCTTAGCGCCCTTACCGGCGCGCAGCACAACCATCCACCGCACACAGAGAAAATCGAACGAATAGTGCGCCGCAACTATGCCGACGAGCAGCAAGAGCTGGAAATGATGCGCATACAGCAGCAACAGCAACAGGAACAACAACATCCCATTCAAGCTAGTAGCGATGATATTTTGCTCCTGATGGCAACCAATCCTCAGAACGATAATAATGGTGCCACCTCTGCCGGTGGACAGCAGCAGGTGCAGATGCAACCAATTATGCGCACCATTAGACAACAAACGCACTCGGCCACGCTCGAGGTAGCGAGTGCACCGATGATACCATCCGTTACAACTGCCGTACTTTCGCCGGCGATCACCGATCTCATAAAGATGGAAGATTATGATCTGCCGACGGTGGAGTTGTAGTTTCTGGTATCGTCGGGTTGGGGCGACGAAAGGGCGTCGTCAATGCCGTAGAGCAATAGCTACTAACAAAAGAAAGCAACAAGTGTAGGAGCAATAATGATTGGAATTTGTGCAACAAGCAATCTTTATACGGTGTGACTTACAAATACACTGTTCACTGAGAAAACTTAAGTCATGTCACCGTCAACGTGTGCAATATTAGTATTTATACCCAGCATTTGAAACAAACGTAAATGTGCATCCCTAAACGAGCCAAAACGAAACAGTATTTTACCTCTGAGCCAAGTTTTCTTATATAGAATAAAATCATAACCGCTCCATCTCTATTTATTCGCGCAAGGTGGTGTGCCTCATCCAAGGAAAAATGCTATGTGTACTTCATATTATTCGATTCAAGCTCACATCCCAGAAAATAACATATTTTTCTTTTGCAGTTTTGTTATAGTGTTATTGCCAAGCATCTCCTAGCCGTAGGATAAGTTTGTGTTAATGAGCAATTTTATCTTCCCATTTTTTCTTTCCCGATCTATACTACGACACAACTACGACTACAACTACGCCAAAATGATGCGTTCTTCACGACACTTCGCGCTAGAAGCCACACATACCAGCCCGAAAGCACACCTCTTCATACGCAGCCAGCGCGGCCTACCCTTGCTGGTGAAGAACAAGTTCATCTACCGGTGCGAACGGACGCGCAACCATCGTTCCTATTGGTTGTGCACCCGGTACAAGACGCACAAGTGCACGGGACGCATCATTTGCCAGAACAATACGGTGCTGAAGGAAACCGAACACTGCCACATGGACGACAGCCGACGGTTGCACCATTCCGAGCTGAAGCTGGTCGATATGTCCCAGATAGACATCGAATGCTGGGTAAAATCCGTCCCGCCACGGTTTTCCTCTAGCGCTCGCAAATCGACTTCCTCGATCTCATCGTCCCGGATCAAAGCGGAGAAGCCCGATCAGGAGTTGGGTTGTTTGCTAACGGGCAAGTTTTAAGCGCAACGGAAGAGGTTTTTGGCGGCGCACAGTAGCATCTTGCTGCATCGAGAAAGTGTTGAATAAAACAATTAAAAAAAAAAGTTTTTCATCCGAAGCAACTATCTTTTGAGTATCTTTTTTTATCTGCTAATGGTTTTATAATCTTAAAATTCAAATTTTTATCAGCATCTCACACTGACGCATTTTTAACTTTCTACTTAGAGTTTATTCTCAGCCAGCGTGGTTATCCTCTGCTCGTGGTGGGCAATTTCCTGTTCCGCAAAAATCGTGACAAATACTGGCGATGCATACGGTGAGTCTTTGATGCTGTGTGGTGTTGTTGTTTCTACCCCATATTACCTTATAAAAACATCCAATGCCCCCCCCCGTACGAGGTGACTAACGCTTATACCAATTTATGTTTCATTAATTTACAGCTGTACAAAGCACAAGTGCCGGAGTCGTTGTATAATTAAGGACAAGGGTATAGTGGTAAACATCGGCAAGCATGCGCACGGTCCGGAAACGGCCAAAATTCAAATGGGACGCAAAATCCGCGACAGTGCCGAGGATGATCCATTGGCGTCTGACGACTGCTTCCGGAAACTGAAAGCTGCTAAACATAAACCCTTCTTGCCGCGACAATCCCACTGCAAAGTTTCTGCCAAGATTCAATAAAGGTCGCAAAATGCCTACTGGTGCGATGCCACAAGCCAATCGTGATTCTCTTCCGTAACCGGAATTACATTCTCTTTTTGTAGGTGTGTATGTTTGTGCGCGCGCGCATTTGTGTAGTTGTTTAGTATAATTTCTAATTAAGTTTTATTAATTTCTATTTCACATCCCATCATTTATTCCAGACGCAATTTGCCCAACTTTCAAAAGCCGGATTCGGCCAGTTTGCTCCCTGCTGGACGAAATGAAACCGATGCCCAAGGTTTGGTACACCGCACCATTGACCTTCGTCGTGAATCGACGTGGCACGCAGAATCTGCACTTCCGGGGCTACGTTTATGTGCGAAAGACAACCCACCACCGAACGATGAACTGGGTGTGCTGCAAAGGCACCACCAAGCTCGGCAATTGCAAGGCACGTGTCTCTACAGAAGGAGATTCAAAGATACGTTTCGGTGCTCAACGGCACAATCACAAACCACTAAAGTAAGGACACACGCTTTGGGGGTTTGCTACTGAATAATGAATAAATCCATACTGAATACTGAATTAAGGAGCGAAATTGATTGATAATAAAATATGTTAGTTGTTAGCAATAATAAAAAAGCGCGCTGCTGTGTAGCGATTGTCAAATATCTTCAAAACAAAAACTCTACCACTGTAATTGGTCCAGCCAGCTGGTGGGGGAGTGTTATAGATACAACCTTCATTATAATGCAATAGTTTGAGTTCTAGTTCTAGAGCTAGTTTTACGTTAATTTAGTAACTCTTCTTTTGGTTTGTTTGTTTTTCCGTAGCTGCTGCTCCACGGAAAAAGGGCGCGCGGCGTAACTCGTTCATGTACGATCTGCCCTACGAAATGATCAACAATCGTAAGGGCGGTTTGAACCTTCACTTCCGGGGATACGTGTATCGGCGGAAAACCAACTTCTCCCAGACGACGAACTGGGTCTGTGCGAACCCGCTAACGAGCCTGAATGGCAATGCGATCGGTTACCCAGGCGCTTGCGCCGCTCGATGCATCACGGACGGTGCCGGTGGCATACGGTTCAGTAAAAAATGGCACAACCATGGCCCGATCGCGGTTATTACAGAGGTTGAAGAAGACTAATGATAAGTTTGGTGTTGACTTTCGCCTATCAATAGGCGTGGAATAAAATACCTTCCAGCTTTAACCTTTATGTTGTCGTTTCTTTCTGTGATACTAAATAAAATTTCTTTTAGATACTTAAAATTTCCTTTTCAGTCTCTCAAAGATCTAAACTATATATTAACGCTTTCTGTCTTCTTTACCTAGCAGCAGCAGAAACACCATCACCACCATCACCTCCAACACAGGACGATCAAGCGTTGTTGCAGCGGCAAGGTGTTTGGTTGAAGAAGCTACCATACAGTGTGGTTGCAGACGCGTGTGGTAATCGGATGTATCTGCTTGGCTACACCTACCGGAAAGCAGCCAGCTTTCGGACCACAACCGATTGGGTGTGTGTCTGCAATGAGCTACAGCACGCCACCAACGGGCGCTGTTTGGCACGGCTGGTACAGCGCATGGAAGACGGTGCTTTGAAACTGAACCGACACCTGCACAACCATGCACCAGAGGAAAAGAAAGTGAACGTATAGGAGGTCCGAAAACAATATACACAAACGAACTGAATCTGTTGATTGATCGCAATAAATGAGAAGAGAGAGAGAGAAGGTTTAGCGATGGGGAACCACGTACGTCATGTTGTTGTGTCCCCGCTGTTATGCTCAATGTAGGTTTAAAATCATTGTAACACATGAGTGCTCTGTTTTTAATATCTACTTTTAAAAAAATCTATCAGACTGCACTGCTTGCCTAACTTATGTTTCTTCTTTGCTTTGTTTCTACCTTTACAGTGGGGCTAGGGAAGTGGACGATCATTGCAACGAACAGCGATGGTGGCGGTAGCGATGATGACGAATCAGAGGACAACGTGGCCGTGTTTTCCAGGACGATGCGCGGCAAAGAGCAGCTAGTCTACAAGGGCCAACCGTTCGTGTTCGAAAAGCTCGTCCTCACGACGGGCGGTCAGTCGAAGAAGATATGGCGCTGCAATCAATGGTGGAACCAGAAGTGTCGGGCGCGGGTGTACACCATCGACGATCACATCACACCCCTGAACCGGTACCACACGCACAGCGACATTGTGAAACGGAAACAGCGCGTAGTCAAACGGGACAAAACGTGCGATACCGGTGGTCCAGTCGACAAATGATGCTAAAGAGAGAGAGAGAGAGATAGACAGAGCGCATGCTGTGTTTAAGCGCATAGAGCCCTGCAACCATGTTGGGTTCCTTCCTTCAACCTTTAACGCGTGGCTTTAGGCAGCATCTCTCATTTGTATTTTTTAGTTTCCTATGTGTGCATGTTGTGATAAGAGACCGTGAAATGGAAACGAGGATACTTGTGACTAAATTTTAAGGATATTAGTTTTATTTTAATAAACTCAACAGTGGGAAACTGCTGAAATACTTAGTCATAATCGCCAATGTAGATCGATGCTTTTGGAAGATAATTTGTAACAATTTTAAACTGTAGAGCTACTCCATTAAATAAGCAGTGGATAACACGTTACTAATAGTACACCTGATTTGTTCCATCTTTCTTTACCACAGGTGCCAAAACAACGGACAGCATTCCCAAAAAAGCGGCCACCATTTCAGATGCACGACAGCTGCGGCGGCAATCACGAACAGCTCAACCAACTCCACAACTACCACCACCTCCTATACCACCACCACCACCACCTCCACATCCGCCATCACACGAATCCAGCCTCAACCAACCGGCGACCGTATCGGTGCAAAATGATGCAAAGAAAGGTGAGATCGACAGCAAACAGAAAATGATGGAAAAGAAGGTCCCACTGCACGCGGGAAGCTCCGTGTACATCGCAACCAAGGATCTGCTGTCGATCTACACCTCCAAACCGGCCGTCTACACTGGTCGGCTCATTCAGCTGATGTTCGGATTGGACACGCTAAAGATCAGTTGCCTCGATAGCAAAGAGAGGGTGAACACTGACTTGGTCCCGCTGGATCCGACAACACTGGAAGCTGTGATAAGTAAGTTGTTGTGCAGTGAAATGTAAGCATTCGTTTTAATGATGCCTCTCTTTCTTCCTTTACCTTCTTCAGCCCATATCGTTGACGTGTTCCAGCAGCAAAAGCAACATATAACGCCAGGCATGGTGCGCAATTTCATACGCAATCGGTTAGACCTGTTGCGAACTAATCTTGACATCGACAGTAGCAGTCAGTCGTCTGCCAGAAAGGAGTCGAAGAAGAAGAGAAACATCCGACAGTAGAGAATAATGCTGTAAGCTACGTTCTACTTGCTCTCTTAACGCTTTAAACACTTCCACAAGAATTTTACCTGCAATCGCGCTAGTAATGAGCAATAAAAATTGATTCTAATTATCACCCTAACATAGTTCCTAACATCAGTGGATAGTACAGTGTTCAAATATTGCGATGTACATATTTCTTTTGCATTGATTGCTTAACGAATCTTATGCTCACCACCTGTTATGTTATTTTTCTTTACTTTCAGACAACAATTATGCAGTGCGTCAAAAAAGTTCCCGGATCTTCATCCCGATTGACCACTCCGAGGCGATGTTTTCCGAAAGCTCCAGCGGTACGAGACAGTTGCTGTACCAAAACCATGTGTTCCATCGCAACATCAAGTCGGGCGATACCGAGTACTGGCGCTGCTCCAAAGCGATGCGGCTGAAGTGCAAGGCAACGATCGTCACGAAGGGAAACATGATGCGCTTCAACGGTCAGGCACACAATCACATCCCAATGGAACGGCTCACTTACGGGTTGGGTGTGAATGTGAAGCGCAATCTGAAGAAAAGCGAAATGTTGTGCCAATTCAGAAAATAAACTTACAACAAACGCATGTCTGGTGTGTTACATGCGAGAAGATCGCGTGAAGATCGCCTCTGCCTTTGACGTTCATTGATCGTTGTAAATTGTTTCTTCTACCATAATAGCATGCTCGCTCTAATGTGTTTTGTGTAGTGAATAAATCATGATTGATATTGATTTGTCTCTATACGATCCTCACTTCTTTTCCAGCCATCTTCATAGCGATCGGTCCGGAAAAGCAACTGATTCGGCTGAGAGGAAAACTGTACCAGAAAACGATCGGTCGTGCGTATCGGAGCGTGTGGACGTGCATCGAGTACGGTTGCCCGGGCGAGATCCTGCTGAAGGAGCTGAAGGGTGGGGAGATACGAATTACCAGCGCACACAACGACGACTGCACGTCGGACTACTTTAAAAATCGTCCTGCCAATCAGATGTATCTGAACGAAAGTGAAGTGACGCGTTTAGAGCTAAGCCTAGCGAACGGGGAAATGTTCGACGGCAGTACTGTGGCGGCCCATACGATTGTGGACATTGATGAAGATTACTGAACTTGAGGAAGGCCGAACAAACAAACAAAATGCAAACAATTGATCGAATAAACCTTACTTGCTGTCGGTGTTTTTAATGCGTTCAAACAAACAATGCTGAAGCGTAGAAGTAGAAGATCTTTGAGAACAGAGTGCTGGTAGTGTCGCAAGCAACGGCTGTTGCCTAATGCGCTTTTCATATTTTTATTAATCTTTCTTTTTTCTCTTTCACAACTTTTGCTGTTTATAGATGCGGCACGCTTTATCGTGGGAGTTCGTGGCAGTCGCAAGCTAAAGGTGGGCGACTATTCCTTCACCAAGAACAAGGAGTGCACCGACAAAACGTACTGGTCCTGTGCGCGAGCAGGAATGCATCGGTGCAAGGCGCGCGTCGTTACCTTCATGCACAAGAGCGGCGAGCTAACGTACATACTGCGCAACGCAACACACAATCATGATCCATTTTAGAAGAGGAAGTGTAGTCAAGTGTGTACCGCTACTGTTGCACTATCGTGGAGTAGCGCGCATTTGGTGGATGCGCATTACTTAAGGGGGCGGGTGCGCTTAGAGTAACAACTACTAAAAATGGACTATCCACAACCAAGGTCATGTAAATGCTGAGATACAAATGAAGTGAAAAATATGTTTCATTGTAATAACAGTTTATGAAGGAAATTGCGAAGGAAAACTGATTTTGTAAAATAATAAAACTAATTTTACCACACCCTTTAGCCCCTGCTGTGTGGAATGTTGTTGATCCTGTTTGAGAGTGAACTCTCTCTGTGTAGTACCTTTAACATGATTGTTTGCTTACATTATTAACTGTTTTCTCTTTTCTTTGCATGCCATTACTCCGCCAGATAACAAAGTAGTTTACATCGTCGGACAACGGGGCAGCATTCTGCTCTCGGTCAACGGTTATCGCTACGTAAAGAATCGCAAGTCCCAATCAAAAACGTACTGGATTTGTGCGAAAAAGGTATGCTATCTTTCAATAAATAAGAACAGAAGCGATCCATTTCAATATACCTTCCTTCTCATGCTCATGCTGTATCGTCTTTTGTAGGGAAGCTTAGGATGCCGGGCACGCATTACTACCGCATTATCGTCAAGCAACGACAGTACTCCGAAAGTAATACTGAACACTGGCACGCACAACCACGGACTGGTAGCGAAACAGGACCAGGATGTTAAAAACACAATCTCGCACAAGTACCGAGTGCTTTCGGGTGCGGATAAATTACACACTCCACGAAGAAGTGTCACCAGTGGCAGTACATCGCCAAAGATGACGTTGTTAAATAAGAAGCTTCCGTACATCGAGCTAGCACTTTCGATCGGAAAATCGAAACCAACCTCATCCGTCGGTGGAGCAGCATCGTCGAGACCGGTGTATACGTCACGCCAGACAGCAGAGACGCCTAAGCGCGATGCCATCATCACAAGCCCTACCCTACAACATGCTGGAAAGAAAAAAACACCTTCAAAAGTGGTCCAAAATACGTTGGAAAAGGTTTTCGTCGTTCCAAAGTCGGAATCGAACAATAGTAGCTGCTGAACGATGCACACTTCTTCTACTTCTTTGCTGCTAAACTTCTAAAGAATCGCTTTACTTTTTCCATCAATCCCGAATTACTTCGGATCAATGAAATCAAATAAAAACGTACCATACGGTCCATATTGAGACAGGAAGAGAGACAGAGTGAATCTATGTTGTATTAAAGTTACTAGACTCATAATTTAAATGGTTTTAATAGTAGTGCTTTAGCTCCGTACCATTGGAACAGCATACTAATTATTTTTAATTTTTTTTCTCACTTGCTACAGATATCAGAAATGCGCGTGAAGGGAAACAGTCGCCAAACGTGACTCACTTTCAGTTGAAGATGGATAACGAGCGCAATCCGTACTTCAAGTTACAGCTACACGGACAACCAAAACAACCCAAGATGAAACTCAATAAGAGTTCAGCAAAGACGGATAACGCTCACCGTTCACCGACACTTACGGTTCGCAAGTTTAACAAACCCGTTGCGGTGGATGCGAACAAGATACAGTACACCAATGGCCGTGGGAACAATGTGCTGATGTACGATGGACATCGCTACATCAAGAACAACTGCTATGGCGGTAAAATGTACTGGAAATGTAGCAAGTGGCACACCAACTGCAAAGCTCGTGCCATCACCTCGGTTTCAAATCCTGAACAGTGTGTGTTGAAAAATGCGCACAACCACGACGTACCGAGGGAAGATATGGCGAGCAATATACGCAAAGACTGGGAATAGATGTGTGCGTGTGTGTGTGTATTTCGAACTACTGTTACTCGAACACGTTAGCTATTTTAAGAAATTTACTTGTAATCATTCAAGAAAGTTAGCCAACCATGTTCTTTGTATAATAAACGAGCAATGGTGAATTGCATTAACTTACTGTGCGTGACTGCAACGAACCGTGCAACCACAATTTCCCATTCCCTATATGCATTCGTGTAAGAAAGAGAGGAGAGAAATAGAGAGCAGGAGGGAGGAGAGAGTATCTATTAGCTTTAGATTTTCTTGAATTATATTTCTCTCTATTAACCAAACACATGCGCTTTTACTTGCAGGTTGTGTAATGTCCGTTGTAGACGCGAACTGGTATCCATTGCGAATGGGCGGCGACTCCACTCATGGATCATTCCGGGCACCGAAGTTCACGTACAAGCAGTCGCAACGCAGCGGTCGCCAACTGCTAGTCGTCAATGGGATCCACTTCTTCCGCAACCGTGAGCGGAACGGCAAACAGTACTGGAAATGCAATCAGTACTACAAATGCAAGTGCCCGTGTATCGTCCTGATCAATACAGCTACATCTCAACTAAGCATAAAGCACAACCACAATCACGAAACCACCACCGGTACTGCGGAGGAAGAATCTGTAATGCAGGGCCGGAGTCGAACCGGCCACCAAACTGGGTCTTCCAGTGTAAGGTCATTCCCTGGCCGGTTGCTCAATGGAGGCGGTGGAAACAAAACGACGAATCGACGAGCGACGACGATACCGAGCGATGGACGACGAGTCGATCGGTACGAGTCTTTGTCAGTTGAAGCCCTAGGAAGCGCTTCTTCGTCGTCGCACGAGGGAAACGCTGCCGATGGGCATTGCTAAACAAAACAAAAATGATGACGACTTTCGCTAGCGCATCGTATCATGGTGGACAATTACAATTCTCAAATAAATTACCAACGCTGACGCTATTGTCGAAGATGTTTCTCTGTCACCTATGTATGTACTTATAGTGTGTGTGTGTGTGTGTACATGGTTATTAACGATGATCGCACCACCGCTTCGGTCACTTTCTATATCTTTTATTAATTTTTTTTGTCGCTCTTTTTGGCCTCTTTTCCATCCACAACAGTGAACCCACACATTGAGATCTACACGACCAAATCGTTCCGAGGACGGCCAGCCATCATCGTCGACAAGCAAAAGTACCTGCTGATGTCGGAAAACAGCAAGCGGATCGTATGGCGCTGCTCCTCTATGGCAACCGAGAAGCTCAAGTGTCCGGCGCGTATTATGCAGTACAAAGACACGGATCAGTATACGTTCCCGGACAAAAGTGTCCACCAGCATGCGCCGCTAAAGCGCTACAAGAACATTAACTGTCAATCGTCGATCGATATAATGATGCACCACCATTAACATAATACAAAGCGCAGACAAACAAACACACACATCACCGTAAGTGGTATTACTCTTAAGCTAAAGAAAAGAACGATCACTTTCATTTGAATGTTCTTTTAGTTTGTTTTGTATCTTTGCTCATGTTTTGAGGCATGATAATTATTTGATTATTTTTCGTATTTCAGCATCTGTCTCACACACGCGAAGTTCACGAAGAATCTACGTTCTTAGTAAAGAAAACGAATATCGATGCCAGGACGTGACCAACCACCATTTTCACACCTTCAATCGAACCCCCGATATGTAGGAAAACAATGAACACGTGCGCTGTAATGCACGTTGTGCCAGGTGCATTGCCATTCCTTTAAGTAGGGAAGGTTTCGATGCACCGATCGTACAGATGCCAGATTTTCAATTCCTGACGACACTTCAAGCCATTTAGAGAAAACGATCAATTAACACAAAGATTAACGCTAACTAACCGTTTTCATTTCGTATACACACGGGCTTGTTAGAATAATTTCAATTACCACGAAACTGACAATTCAATCGGGACGGACGCAGCCGGGAATCAAATCTCGTTTACCATCGGCTCCCGTCCAGAAGTATAGTTTCGCATTAATTACTAAACAAAAACGCCCCACCTGTATTTGTTAGTTTTGCTAAGCAGCCGATGATGATGATCGATAGTAGTTGGAATGGTGTACTGTATAGCAGCTCGAATATGGCCAAGCTCCTTGCTGTACCGCAAAGAAAAGGTCATTTAGGAAGGGTGACACCATCATTTAAATCGGTTGAGCCGTCTATGTAAATAATTTTATATTTCGTGTACCGTGTTAGTGGTGTTTCTGGGTACCCCCGATGATGGTACCTTTTTATTGATGTGTTACGGGTATATGTTGCAACACGCAATCACATATCTACCCGAGCAATGTTATACAATCGAGCCAAAAGATTGTAAATAATGATCAACAAAAAGATGGTTTACAGAACTGGAGGAATAAACCAATAAATGATTTATTTAGAAATGAAAAGGAAAGCTCTTAATAAAAAAAGAAACATTGACAACGTTGGATTATGTATTTTTTCTTCTTCTTGTATTTCTCAAAGCAGTAGTAGCTAGCAGTTAAAAACAATACGTCTGCAAAGTATTTAAAACAAAAACTTCATTCAAATAATCAATGTTTTTCTTTTACCTTTCCTTCCACATGTTTTGTTCCGTATTGTCCAAAGGCGACGGCACACACGATATGGCACTGCGCTTCCGGACCAGTCAAAAGGGCAAGCTGCAATTATCGTACGGTGGATTTTACTACTGCATGGAGAAAAAGATACACCACAAGGAGTACTGGCGCTGTATTTATTACACGACCAAGATCAAATGCCACGGCCGGTTACACCGGTTCGACAACAAGGTGCATCATATGGGCGCGCACAACCATGCGCCCCAGCTGTTTAAGCGTGCCGATTACAAACGGCTGTCGGAGATCATCATGTCGGACAAGATCCTTCCGGATCATGCGACCAAAAGCGAACCCCTTTAACGGGCTAACACCAACAATAGCTCGCAGATAAATATAAATAAAAATAGCAATAAACGATCTGTGCATTGCCTAATGTGAAACAGCTTTGCTGTGATTTGCGCGAGTTTTACATAATATAGTAGTTTTTTTTTCTGTTCCTGACGATCGATGCAAGTAAAGAGATATGATTGTACTAATAATTTCCTTTTCTATCACCATCTTCTATTCGATGGGGATTTTATTTCTGCACAGTTAAAGTGATGCCTATCCCGATGGAGTTCAACACCTGGCTCGTGGTGGAAAAATCGATACTCCAATACACGACAACGCAACGCGGCCGGACGATGCTCATCTTCAGTGGCTACAAGTTTGTGGAAAATCGGCAGAGCAAAAGGAACATATTCTGGCGCTGCGCCCGTTACGTGAAGCATGGGTGTCGGGCGGCTTGTGTAACGTCGAAAAACTGTGCCGGCAACGATCAGTCGATCCGGCTGACCGGTATGACCCATAGCCATCCACCGGAAGATACAGCAACGGCAAGGTTAACCACTCATTATCCTCCAGTCGTTGCACCAACGAATGCTATGTAAAAGAGCAGGGGCTATTTCATCCAGAGGATGAGGGGGCAGCAGAGTGTCAGCATACTACGACGGGCCTTTATGCGACTGATAATTGGTGTCACTCATGATCACACTCACACACGCATTCACATACACACACACACACACACACACACACACACACACACACACACACACACACACACACACACACAACATTCAAAATTTAAACCGAAATCAATGAGCAAACCAACTGCAACCGTTTTTGGGTTGATTTTTAAAAGAACAGAGAGAAAGAACAAGTACAATGGTGCGACTCGCGTTGTTGCCTAACCAAAAAACACACGATCTTTTGGAAATAAATAAAAGAAAAAAAGCATGACAGCATGTGGTGTACGTATACTTTACAACCCCTTATATTCATTGACAGTGTGTCGCTTACAAATCATTTTTTAGTGTAGTTGTGACATTTGTTCTAACAAGTTTTCCCTTTTCTCTTTCATTGTAGCAATGGGCGAATCCTATTCACTTTATCCCGAAAGCAGCGCCGGAGCCGGTGGCGAGGGGGAAGAACAGGGGCAAGAGCTGGAGAGGATAGGTGGCCAGTTTCACGCAGGCAGCATGTTTTCGTTTGGCGTTTCGCAACGTGGCGCCAAGAAGCTCATCTACGATCGGTACGAGTACATAAAGGATCGCGAATTTCCGCTCTCCACCAATTGGCGGTGTGCCCTGTTTAAGCGTTACAATTGCCGTGCCCGGGCCATAACCAAGGTGAAAAATGGTAAAACGTTCGTCCGGCTAACAAACCATGGCCACAATCACTCGGACAAGGCGTATCGCAAGACACAGAAATCGGTTTACGAATAAAGTTGCCGCCCCGCGTGCACACTGGAAATGTGTTTTCTTCTGCAAGTGTGTCATCATAGGCACTAGTTTTTGTAGCTTTTTTTGTTTGTGTGTGTAGAACATCGTATGTGTTTTGTTTTCAAACCTCAATACTAAATGGTAGTATGATCATCAACTGGCGATCATACACGGCATTTATGTATAAAGGCATGCGATCATACACGGTATTTATGTTTACCAACGGGAGCGTTTGTTGCGTTTGCATACCATTTATTTTAACACTCACTCTCTCACCCTTTTCAATCTCTTTTCCAGGTGGCTACCATGCGGCCATTTTCGGTATTACGAGACGAGGGCACCAGATGCTGCTGTACCGTGGGCATCGTTACGTGCGCGAGAAACAGAAGGGCGACATTTCGAACTGGAAGTGCTCGATGCATTCCAAGTATCACTGCAAGGCGCGTGCCGTCTCGCGCAAGCGCAATGGACGGGAAATGATGCGCCTCACGCACGAGGAGCACACGCACGAGGTTTTCCCGGAGAATGTGGGAAAAATGAAATATTGAAATAATAAATCAACACCAAGCGTTCGTTCGTTCGTTCGTGTGTAATAAAAGATGCGGGTGTAATAAAACAGGTTCGGCGTAATTCGTCGGGGTGTGTAATAATTGTTTGTGCTTTCGTGTTTTTTAAACAGCTTTTTAATTTAAATTAATTTTACCATCTCATCACTCTAGGGACCGTGTTAAGAATTCCTCCTGCACACGAACCACATGTAAAATATGTCCAGTGAAACCCTCCCGATTCTTTCACTAATTTGCAATTCTTGTTTTTTTGCGTTTGCTTGTAGGTACGTTCATACCGGCCACCTTCGGGAAAACGCGCCGCGGACAGCTCAAGCTACTGTACGATGGACACGCGTACACACGGGATCGGCAGTCGGCCAAAACGTGCAACTGGAAATGTTCGCTCTTCACCCGGTACCGCTGCCGGGCGCGCGCCGTTACGAAGGATATCGGTGGCTTCGTGCACATGAAAGTGACGAACACGTCGCACTACCATCCCAAAGAGGAGTACAAGATGAAGCTCAAGAAGGAACCGCTGTAGGATCCGTAGAGTGGCGGAGGATGAGGAGGAGGTGGAGCAATAGGGACTAGATCGCAATGAATAGAGCTGCATCGATACACTTCCTTACCTGCTGAATGTAGATTCGATGTATGTTTGCTTTACAATTACAACTAGTGCAAGTTTACAAAAAGGGAACCAATTGATGTGTATTAGTGATGTATAAAGCACAGTTCGACACTCCCTTTCCATCACTGGAACACTCAAAAGCTTGTGTGTGTGGTTGTGTTTCATTTCCTTGGCTAAATGTGACATTCTCACATGCGCACACGGGAGACCATCTCCCTTCGATGACAACAGACCGATTTAGATCGGTGTATCAGTTTGCGTCTGCTAACAGAGCAGAGAGCGCAAACAGATAACTGCCACCGCAGTCCTATAATACCAACCTCTACTGTATGTGTATACGTTTGCTTTCCCTTTGTCACGTTGCAGGTGCTCCGAAGACCCGGGACGATGGTAACATTCAGCGGGCCTGCTTCGAGTTTACGACCCGTGGGACACAGTGCCTGGTGTACGACGGATATCTGTACAGCAAGAACAAGACGTTCGAAAATGGGACGCGTGTCAACTGGAAGTGTCGGTTCTATCATCGGCTGCACTGCAAGGCTCGGGCCCAAACGCGGCTCATCGATGGCGTCGAGTACGTGAAGGTGTTCAAGAACGAGCATACTCATCCGCAGGAGGCCAAGTCGGTGCGCCGGCGGAAGCGAAAAATTAAGCTTGAACCCATGATGGATCAAGACCAAACGGCGGCCCATCTTGCCGGGCTGCAGCTACCTTAGGCGCGTAGAGCGTGTATGGGAATTGCAATGCATAACACACAGGTTTGTTGGCAATGGAAGAGGAGGTACGAGTGTTATATAGTATCTCTGTGTGTGTGCCGTGATTTTTCTCTCTTTCGGTTATTTCCAGATAACAATAAAAAGTCAGTATAATTGTACACGGGTGTGAATTGTTTTAAAATACATTTGGCAGCATTATGCAAACATGAAATCGCAACGCCAGTGTTGCTCCTAGCAATTGTATGCAAACACATGTGTGTACACGTAGACACATATTAATTAGCCCGTCTTTTTTTTTTTTTTGGTTGCTCCCTCTCCTTTCAGAACAATTTATGAGCAGTGCAACGTTGGCTAACTTTAGCATAACGCAGCGTGGCCGTCCGCTGCTGGTGCACGAAGGCTACAGCTACATAGGTAATGGAGCGTTTGCGGACACAGTCAACTGGCGCTGCTCGATGCACCGGAAATCCAAGTGCAGGGCGAAGGCAATTACCATGAAGCAGGGTGGCCGGGAGTATATGAAGCTTTCGCATCCTACGCACAACCATCCACCCAAGGCGAAACAACGGCACGCTCGTCCCCTGCCATACGTCATTGAGCAGGCACCATTCGAAGCACCGATCGGTTTGAACGATCCGATCGACGATATGATCAGCCTGTCCGAAGACGTCCCGATGCTGGACTTTTTCTCCGCGATAGAGGATATCTCCGGGGAGGGAACGATCGAATTTCATTGAGATGCTTTGAAACAGATGCTTAATTATGTATCATTTCTGTACATTTCATTGATGCATTAGTGGTATAAGGAGATGTTAATGAATTATTTATGTTTCGCAAAAGCAGAGCTGAAGTGAAGTAAATGAAAGTACTGAACTCGTTTTTGTCCAGTGTTGGTCACATTAAACACACTCTGTCTCTTTTTATCTCCTTTGTCTTCCCGAGGGATCGGGAAGGGATCACCAACAAAATAATATACCTAAAATATATATTTATACTAACTATCTCACACGTTTATGCCGCTCGTTGCAGATAATCTTGGAAGTGGTTCGATCGATTCGATGATTTTCGTAAGCTTGCCCTTGAAAAACAAGATCGTACGGAAAATATACCACAACGGGTTCTACTACTGTCGCAGCAAGTGCATCTACGGTACGACCTACTGGGTGTGCGATCGGGCGAAACAGGACAATTGCCGGAGCCGTATCACGACGTTCGATGATAAGCGTACCTATAAGGTTACCAATCCCGTGCACAATCACAACCATTGCCTGCGAAACAGCTTCTCTGTATCACACGTATGTGTAGAAAAGGTTAAAACCAATCATGAAGGAGATCGTGTATTAACATTGCAATTTCATTATCTTTTGCTTTTAGGATGATCGATAAACGGCACGGAAAAGAAAGCAGTTACATCGTACTGAAACGATCGTTGTGAGCAGTGCCGATCCTGAGCAACAATACGGCAGTGCAGAAAAACGATGCTAAGAGCGTGCTAGCTGCTGGCAGTGCTTGCAGTACATGTACATAATAAAGAAACAATTTGAAAATCCTCGTGTGTTACAAAATTAATTTGTTCCCATCCTCGTACCATCATCTTCACCCAACCTTTCATGTGTATGTAAGAAGTAATGCTTGCTTGAACATGCTAAATTGTTCCGCAAATCATTAATTTGTTTTTGTTTTCTTGTATAATCTCGAAAAAAAACAACGAAAACCAACTTCAATCCACAGGGAAAGGAGGGCGGCCGATGACACTGCTGTACGTACAGGCATGGCTGTTCACGGCGGGACAACGTGGCAAACCCAAGCTGGTGATTGAAAACAACTCCTACTTCCGGACGAAGGGTGATAGCCTACGGGCGTACTGGTCGTGCTCGTTCTACAAATCGAAGAAGTGCCGCAGCAAGCTGGTAACCCACCGCGGTAGCCATACGGTGAAGTACACGCACAGACCGCACACCCATCCGGACGAGTATTCGGACACGTCCAGCGTGACACCGCTCGACGCGGATATTGATGAATTTTACATACGGGATGGAAAGGACTGTCTTGCCTGAAGCAGGCTGACGATCGTTGTTTCCATTTCGGTGGGTTATTTGAATGTCTATGATTTCCTTTTTTCTTTTCTATTTTGTATGGTATCAATTAGTGTGCGTCTGTGTGTGGACAAGAAGAAGTTTTCCCAAATAAAATTGACCTGCTATAGTAGTAGCGGACTCTAGAAAATGAATGGGTTTTATTTTCTTTATTTCTAGGACTATTGCTGTTGTGATGTGTGACTAGTAATTAGATTGTACGATCGTAAAACATTTTAATACAACTAATAAGCAGTTTTACTTTCAGGTGGCTTGAGCTGTGGGCCTAAGTCGTATCAGATGAGATATTATACTGCCGGAATGTTATTCATCAAAGTAAGCAAAATGAATGCAGAACTCTCTTTCTCTCTGGGGCCGGGAAGCGTCTACACAAACCGACTGTATCACAATGATGGCTTAACGATCCGAAAATATTTAAAACCTAATAAAAAGTGAAGCTCAAACTCACAATACGGTGCTATGTTAATTATTATGCTCCCATGTTCGCGCTACTACAATGTAACCCTTTTTCCACATACTAATTGATTTTGTTATTGGTTTTATTTTAGATGCCCATAATCGTAAAAAGCAGTATAGCAGTAGCACACATAAGCCAGAAATGCACAGCATCAAACCGGAACTGAGCTCCGCTTCGAACAGAAAGAATAAAAATACTCCTACAGACGACGACGAAGAGGATGAAAAGATAGGCATAGAGCACAAGTTTGCGCTCGATCTGCGCCTGGAGACGGGCAGCAAAGGTCGCCCAAAGCTGATAATGGGCGGATATGCGTTTTTCCGGAACAATAGCAGCAATAACAAGACCTACTGGCTTTGCTCGAAAAACCGTATGATGAAATGTCGGGCACGCATCATCACCTTGGATGGGTGCTCTGGGATGATACTGAAAAACCAGGTTCACAACCATCCCCCTACCGAGCAGTAAGGATGACGGGTGCGTCGGGAGAAGTGATGGTGGAAGAAGATGACCCTTTGATAATCATATATTTAGAAATAGATTTTTATCACTGTCAGAACCAGATTTATCTCGCCTATAATGAACTAGCTTCTCGGTAGGACTAAAGTTAAAAAAACCTATTGAACAGAAAGATATGGTCAGGAATTTATCTATTTACAGTGACATTTCTTAAGCTTCTGGATTATTTTGTTCATTTGAATATTGAAGTTGCATTCTATAAGTTTGGTAACTACCCTACTTATTAGTAATTTTGCATAGAATACAATCCTAAAAATTTTCCAAATCAGCATAGGTTCCACTGAGATTACAATATTGGTTTATGCTAAACAAATGCGAAATGTATCATGCGTATCAATTTACGAAGCGAATAATTAAACAGATGGATCATCTACATCATGTATAGAAACGATTAATATTACGGTGTCGCCCAATGGTATTAGCATTGAAAGGAAGGAGGTATACTTGGCTTGGCCTGTAAGAGAAGCGCAACGGAAAATCAATAAATGTAACGGTTTGCTTGCCCCCAGTCACAACAGTGTGAAATGAACAATAGCATTGATGAAAGTTTAACATTAATGTATCTTTATAGTCCAATAGTGACCTTTTTTGTGACCAATAACAATGTTATCCTTAAATTGTTAACATCTCAATTGCAAGTGAAAATAACATTTCTTCATTTTCCCCCTCATTATTCTTTCAGGAACCGATGCTACGATAAGTTTCATAAAAGGGCAACGAGGAGCATTGAAACTAATATACCAAGATCACACGTACATCTGCGTGAAGCAGCAAAAGGGAAGCAAATATTGGACATGCTCGAAGCAACGGAGCAAAAAATGTTTGGCCCGTCTTATTACGGATCTGGATGTTCAGAAGATATGCGCACGTAATACCATACACAATCATCCGGCCACCTTTGTGAAGGATGTGTACCACTCGTGAATAGGAGTCGGCAAACACCTTCACCGTTTAAGTGAAATAGCTATTTGTTGTCATTATATTCTTGACTTGTATTCGTTATGTTTTCATTGTATTCGTCAACGGGACTTTCTCTTTAGCCAGTTATCGTAAATCAGGGAACGTTTTTAAATATAGTTATCATTATTATCAAAGTGAGAGATCCTTAATCCCAACGAGAGATGATTTGATTTTTTCTACTAAAAGGCTCACGAGCAGGGAGAATTAAAGTTGAATTAGCACACTTTACATTCAAACTAATTAATTTTTCCTCGATATATCCAGAGATTTAATTTAGATGTTTCAGGTGAGTACAGCCAGAAATTAGCGAACTACCAATATTGTTTGTAGCGTGTTTCGCTAAGTTATTTCTTTATAATTTATTTCATTTTCAGGCTCCAATATTGTGGCAAGCAATAAAGCCAGTGCAGAATCATTAAGATGACGGCACCATTCAGAGATAGTATTTTTTCTCCTTCGATGGATACTACGCCTCTGTCAGGGTCGCTTGCACTACACAACCGCAAGTTTGGTCGTACAGTGCGTAAAGTTCTCTTTGGAGATTGCCTTCACTAAGTGTCAGATGTATGGGAAAATAAATAAAATTATAGCTCTATCACTCGTTAGTTGTGTTTTGTTGATAGATCGATCGATCGTATCCGTCGTGAGCAGCTATTGTACTGATCAATTATCCTTCTACTCGCATTCACTAACCATCCTTTTGTGTTTCCTTTTTTCATTTCTTGTAGACCGCAAAATTCAGCAACCCGACCCAATTACGCTGTACCGTCCCAGGTTGACTTTTATACAGGGTCAGCGTGAACACAAGCTGCTAGTAATTGGTGGATACACTTATGCGCGGAACAATTTTGCCGGAGACGACACCATCTACTGGGCTTGCCGAACGTCATACAAACACGTGCGGTGCTCTTCACGCGTCGTTACTACTCTACTGGACGACGGAATGTACCGCATAACGATCACCAATCCGAAACACAACCATCCGCGACGTGTCAATTTGTCCAAGGAGTATCTGATAAATATCAACCAAACGCGCCATTCTTATCAAGAACCCAGGCCAACATTTATCATCGACGATGGTGCCTCAAATTCGAAAATGGCCAAATAATTCTTGTCAGCTATTTATTCTTGACAGACAATTTTTAAAAGCAAGTAACATATCTTATAATGTTTTTTTTTCAATTATTGGATTTGAAGCATTGCCTTTGTCGCGAGCGTAGCGAACAAAACATTGACGAAAAGTATCGATTAGTACTGTTTGGTAACGTGTGCTGGCAAATGAATGAGGTTTCAGGCTAAAGCACATTTATAGAAAAAAATCATAACGAAAAGAATAATAATCATAACGGACACGCAACGAATAAGTAAGAATGAAAAGAACTGTGTGTGAATAGCATCATATACCTTTTTTTTCTTTTAAATTGGTCCAATGGAAAATATTTTAATTTCATATTATTTTCGAAAGAAACTACAACGATCATCACATCCAACTGAACAAGTCAAGCTAAAGACTATCAATTGGTATTGATATAAATACATTTGATATGTTTGTTTTGATGTACTTATTTTATCAGCCTATCACTTGTGAATAAGCATTATTTCATATTTACTAATACTTTTTTCCCTCTAAACCCTCTTTTCAGCTCGCCGGCAGCGGGGCAACAAAAAGCACGATCAGACAAAATGGCTAAAGATTGGTCTGTCTCCAATACTGCAAAAACCATCCGAGCCCGTCGTACTGGTACCGTGTCGCCTGGGCGGTATGAAAGTGTTCTATCAAGGCTACTACTTCGAGTATCATACGTCCAAGAGCGGCATCAAGCACTATCGCTGTGTGCATCACGCCCAGCATGACTGCAAAGCACGGATCATCGTTAAAGCATCACGCGTGTACGAATTTGTCCCTATGCACAACCATCCACATGATGATGATGCATGATCGATCGTTGATCGTACATTTTATTAGTGTAGAGTGTAAAATGTTCGCTTGATGTATTATTTCCCGTGTGTGTGTGTTTTTTTCATGATTGCATGCTTTAGTTTATCAGTTTTTGAATAAATAAACAAGTGTTTATACTTTTCGCTCAAAACAAAAAAATGTGGTAGTGAGTGCGTAGTGCGTTAGATCAATAGAATGTCGAAATATCGTTGGATGTGTCGATCGAAAGGATAAAGATAAACATTCGCTAATACACGTCTTTACGTCCTATCCCTTATAGAAACGAAACAATCAAGCGACCAGAAACGCAAGGACGACTATCGTAACCATCCGGACGCGTTCGAGCTACCGGCACCAGTGAAACCGGGCGTGTCAGCCATCCGATCCTATCGGCCCGTGCAAAAGCTCAACAACACGGACGGTAAGCAAAGGACCAACCGCACCGCTACAGCAATGGGCGTAGTTGCCAAAGCCTCCACCGCCAAAACCGGCGGATCGCCGCCCGGGCGGTTGCGCAAACTTTCGATAAACGAGATTCTGGCCACACCGGGAACACCGGTAGTGTATCTAACCAATCGATTCGGCTCGGCTAAGGTAGTGCTGGACGAGCACCAGTATGTGTATCACTTTGCGGCGAAAGGTGTCAGCTACTATCGATGCGATCAGTTCAAGCGCAATCAATGTCCTGCCCAAGTGTTGGTGGTCAGTGGCATGACGCATGCGGTGAACGTTGAGCATACGCATCCCGTCGACAGACAATTGCAAGAGCCAGTATGCTCCCGGTACACCGCACCATAGAGATGCAAGCCTTAAGGCAAATAGATAGAAAACTCCCCACGGTGTGTTGTGTCACACATAATTATGCTTATTTTAAAAGGTAAAGGTTTACTCCGATAGTAGATTGGTGTAAAGGTTCAAAGGCGAATGAATCAAAATGTTCTCTTAACTACATCGTCCCATAGCTTTGTTTAAAGACCATATTTGCTTGATTCGTTTTTGTTTTGTTTGTTTTCAGGGTAAACCTTTACCACCATAGAAAATTATGTTATGCTTCTTACACTTATGTCCTATTCGTTCTTCCTATTTGCTTTCTCAACAGCAATAAATCGAATGTTGGCAAACACGTTCTCACCACCGAAGGAATCACCATCGAAACAATCGCAGGATAGCCCGCATTCTAGTACAATGCCGATAGCCAACTCCCCTTCGGGCGTGAAAAAACACTCTACGCCAATAAGCACAAATAGCAGGACCATCAGCCCCAAACAATCCTCCAAACCTGTAGTGAACTTTGCCGAAATTACAAAGACCAAACCGGTAGAAATGTCGATCCTACCGACACGGAAAGGGGCAGCCGGGGTCCTTTGCCAGGGGCATCATTTCGAGTTTCGCTACACGCGACAACACCATAAGGTGTACCGGTGCGCTTGGCACAGCACGCATAGCTGCCAGGCCCAGGTGCTTCTGCATAATAAGCTGTTCTACATCATCCACGATAAGCATACGCACAGCGAGTCTTCCAAGCTACATCCGGACATATTGGGCAAAACTACCCTGAAAACTAATAATTGATAAACAACAACACTGTGGCCTTTCATTTTTCATTAGTGTGTGTTACGGTTTGGGACACGCAATAGGATAGAGATATAGGATAGGATCAATGTGCAGGGTGGCAATATAGCATGTTTGTGCAACGATTTTTAACAATACGGTTTCAATAAATACAGTGACACTTTTGTCAGTGTACTTTCTGGGAGCTTTTTCATAACTTTCATATGTTTTGTTGTGCTAGACGGTACACTCTGAACCGACAGGTTTGCTGAATGCACAGATAATTAACGAAGTTGTTTTCCATTACCACTTTATTCCATACGTCAAAGACGTACCGCACCCGGATACGAGGCTAATCAGCAAAAGCAGGATAACGAACCAGCTTTGCATCGATGGATTTCCGTTCACGCGTCACATGATGAAAAAAGATACCATCTACTGGCGGTGCATCCAGTTTCGCGCTTTTCGGTAAGTCGCCAAATTTCTTGTACACACCGTTATTTTTAAACATTATTTACAAATATTGTGTTGCTTTTTTATGTACAGCTGCCCTGCGCGACATAGACAAAATCGTGCAACGGGCTTACTGGAGCTGGTGCATTCGGAGCACAACCACGAACAAATTCAGACCCGTCGTAAGCGTGGCACCCTCAAGGAACTTATGAGGCAACGGATAATGAGTCAGTTATACTCAAAAGGGTCATCGAATAAAGGCCAAACCTAATCCCCAAGAGAATCAAATATAATTTGACTTACGATTTTTAAAGCCGAGACGCAGTGAAATTTTAGCGAATATGAGGTCATATTGGCGCGTAAACAAAAACAGCTCCACCACGTGTCTTATTTTTAATGCAACTGTTGCTAGTTTAAAATATTATTTTCGATTTTTTAAAGGAAATTAATATTTTAAATTAAAATTTCGAATAATTCATTCTTTCGTTGTACACTCACTTGCAATAGACGTGGCGCAACTGATCATTTACCCTATCTATTCGCAGATCCGGCCGTTAAAAATGTGTCCTTCATACGATCGAAACGTGGCGCGATACAACTCCATGTTAATGGGTACTTTTACACGAAGGATAAAACACGCAATAACATCACCTTCTGGAGCTGCACCCAGGCAAGAGTGTACTGGTAAGCCAGAGCTTGATTATTTCCTTAGCTGTAACTAAACTAACATCTCACTACCATTTAATTTCGTTCCAGTTGTGCGGCACGGGCTTCATCCGTTTCAACGGTGCATAAAAAAGGAACACATCGCGAGAAAGTGATACTAAGAGGAGACCATAATCATCCAATTGTTACGGAACGACGGAAACCGGGAAAACGGGCCCAATTAATCCTCGATCTACATCGCAAAAGGACGTCCGCTACGAATGAACACAAAATAAAGAAAAAATCATAACTAACCCAGCCGGAATATACTATGGATAAGCCGCCAAACTGTGTAAGACCAAAGTTTCCCAATTATTTCTTTAGCGTTCTTTGTGTCTCTTGTTTTTCCTACTTACGCGTTGTTTTTTGAACTAATATTTCAGATGAAAATCAAACACATCTTACGTTATGACAACTCACGGGACGATACAATACATTACTTTCCTTTCATGCTGTTTATCATTTGTTTTAGATGCTCAGTGGCAGAGACAACTTATCCCACCTTAAGAATGTGCACCATTCGTGGAAGCGACAATCATTCGATAATTTATGGCCGACGGAAATCCGGAAGACAGTTAAATTATTGTTAAAGCTTCCTCATGATCTTTTATAAGCGTGTGTGATGTTGCTATTTAGTTAGTTTTTTGTTAGCACAACAAAACACCACACTACGGTGTAAACGTATGTGTTCTGATTGTGGAAGTGATAGAAGAAGAGTAATAAATGATCTACTTGCTCTATGGTGATCTATGGTGATGAATAATAAATGATCTACTTGCTCTCTGGTTATTGCAAATGTATTGACAAAATATATAAAAAAAACAATGAATTTCAGGTTTTTTTTTGTTTAAAAAAATATATTATGTTGGGTTTTTTTAAGTTTTAAACTGATTTTTTTTTTCGTATTTAGGTACACCCAAACGTCCTGTATTCATATTAAACAAAGACAGCCAAGTACAAGTCATGATCGATGGTCAAATTTTCGACAAACATGTACAAACGCGCGAAAAGGTCAAATGGAATTGCGTTAAATGGGATCAACGTGGGTAAGTTTTGAATGTAACAAGCTGGAAAATGTAGACACATACTAAATCAGATATAAACCCTTTCTTTTCCCAGCTGCAAAGCATTTGTGGTAACTTCTTGTGCGAAAGATAGAAAACTGCTGCATTACAACGCATCGCATAATCACAAGCTAGAGCCAGTTATCGCACGAACATCGCCACAAGAATCGAAGGAAGCACACGAACTGATGAAACAATTTCGCGCCAATTTGCGTTCAAAGCTACAATCAAAGCGCGGAAAAGCGGAGACACAAAGCCGAGCTAAACGATCGCAATGAGCGTCGTTGGGAATGGGAAGATGTGTGAATTTCCGGGTGAGTACAGATATGCGTAATTATTGGTTAGTCTTTCATTCAGCATTTCAAGTGAACTGCTGTACGGCGGCCGCAACAATAACCATTTCGTTGATAGTTTCTTTGTTATGTTGTTCTTCTATTTGTAGCCACAACAATCGTATCACCATCCTTAATTATGAAACAAAATGACAAGCAACATATTTGTTTTTACTATACCAGTTAAGCATATTAAGAACAATCCAAACGTCTAATAAAAAACTGTTCTGACCAAGAGTGACAATTTAAATAACACACTTTAACCAGCTGCGGTGGGAACGCGGGGTGGTGGTCGCCTGTGTAAACCCACACTATATGTTTGCTTGTTTTGTTGGATTCATTCTACTAGGTAAACAAAAAGTGGAGTATCTCGTAACGCCCCGCGGTGGTTTGCAACTAAGCATCGACAACTTCCGCTTTGCACGCGATCGTGTACTACAGAATGTGGTTACGTACCGTTGCGTGCACTATAAACCGTTGGGGTAAGCGTCGATTCGATTCTAACTGAGAAAAGCTCATGTATACAACTTTATACCACCTTCACAGCTGCATGGCTCGCGTTAAGACCTACGAGGCGGAGAAGAAATTGCAAATTTTACAAAACAAGCACAATCATCCTGCGTACATGGATCGGCGACGCAATGGGGCACTGCGAAGCTTGCTAAATGCGCGCAAGCAGTTGTCGAAAAAAAACTAAAATAGAACAAGTACGATATGTTACAAGTCTTATTACTATATACACATCAGCTAACTCTATAGAGATGGTGGAATCAACAATATTAACCACGCTTTATTTTACAGAACTCCCCAACGAACATCAGTAAGTAACGGATAGCACCCCAGTGCCAGTTGGTTAAGAAGTCATTTATGTATATATGAAAAACATCGAGAAAAAAATTATTGCCACGATGTAAACATGAATAAACTGAAAATGTCACCAAAGCCTTAGCTAGTTATGCGTTTTGTGAAATAGTATGCCATTTTATACGATAAAAAACAATTTGATAAAAAAATCTATACTTGTTCATTTTGCAAACTTACAGTTCTCTTTACCATAATTGTATAAAAATAATCATTAATTATAGTTTTAAAAGAAAGTAATTGAACCATATTCGACTAATCCGTACATTATCTTGCTTTTAGATAAGAAGATTCCAATAGATAAGAAGATTCAAAAAAAAGTGAACGAAGCTGTTCCTAAAACGACAACTACCCGAGGAAAGCGTGAATTGGAGCAAGCAAACGATCCCTATGGTTACAACTCGCGTGGCAACTTGATGTACCAAAACTACAGCTTTTCGAAGGCCAGCAGTAACGGGATGGCTAACATCATCTACTGGCGATGCACCGAGTATCGTAAGCAAAAGTGTCGCTCGACGTTAAAAACGATGGGCAAGCAGCTGTACATTATCGATGCGAAACACAATCACGTACCGAAAAAGTATGGCCACATCATGTCTGCCACATTGCCAATCTTTAATGTAAGTGGCCGCGTTTCTTGCATGTCGTTTTTTCTCTCTTTAATTACTGATTACTGAAAACAATCTTTTGCGTTTACTTACAGTGTCTTCCGGAGGACGGCGGCGAAATGGAGAGCATATCTGCAGATAAAAATGTTATTAAATAAACACAGAATTCAGATTAAACGAGTGAGCAATGTGTGTGTGATTGATTTTCAATGCTTTGTCGTGGACAAAGCTGATTGTTGTCTCTTTTTCACAGATCTGTCGCGTTGTGTAAGAGCAAATAGAGGGGAAAAACCTCACCGTTCTGTGTCATCGGTGTCTATAATCCTTCTTTTTTACTTGTACCTTCTCTATTTCCAGATTTAGCACTGGAGGTGGATGTATCGAATGAGTTAACACGAAAACTGCCCGATGTGACGCTGTTTAAAACGAACCGTGCCAAGGCAGAGAAAAAGAAAGCGGACAGCAGCGCGCCAGCATCCTCCTTACTACTGCAACAGCAACAGCAGCCGCCTGCTTCGATCGCGCTCTCTGACGGCAGTGGGAAAAAATCCAAAAAAATTGCTTCCACCGTACAGGTCGTAAAGCCCAATGTGGACACTGTGAAGATGATCAACAACGTCCGGCCAAATCCGGACCACATTGTGAAGCAACTGTCCAATGGCCACACACTGATGAAGCTTGTGAAAACGCGTGTGCGTGGGTTCTGTGTGAGCTGCATTAGGAAAATCCATGATCCTGAGTACAAGAAAAAGTTGGAGAAAATTATCACCTACTGTTCGGCCTGTCCCGCCAGCGAGTGGTCCTGTGTGAATTGCTTCGACGAAAGCCATGGGGTGGGAGAATAGGAGCTTTAGTACTTGATTTTTGAATGTAAAATGAATTAATTTTCTTAATGCTAATCAGAAGTTCAAAGATTGATTAAAGAATTATGACGAAACAATGGTTACGGCTGAGAAGGTTCGCCGTTAGTGAAATAACAATCGAAAAAGCAGACGCCTCGGAAGAATTGTCAAAATAATGTGTTTCGGATATTAAAAATTGCGGAAATTCAATACATGTTTTATCATTTTGTCAATTCTATTCCAAACAACCGGCTGATTTCTGTTCAACGTGCATGGTAAGATACACTTTGCTAAATTTAACGTATGAGCAAGCCATTGTACTAATAATGTAACTGTAATGGAAATGTAATTCAATTACATTATTGCTATTTTTAATAATTTATACTAACAGTACATCGTTTCATTTTAGGATAAAAATTCGACTTCGAATTCTATGGACGGAAGCGGGATCTACTACCATCATCTAACGCATTTGTAAACGAGGCTCATATACCTGCATGTAGGAAGTTGCTGCAATAGCGAAATTCGGTACAATGCTCAAAATTTGAATTAATATCACTAAAAAAACTGGATATAAAATAAATTCACCTGTTTAATTGCGGCTGTCGTTTTATAGAAATTTATAATCATCTCTCGGTTAGATAGTTTAAGAAGATACAATCACTATTTCAATAATCCACTCCTCTACAAATATCTCTAATGTTTTATCTAATTTCCCTCCCTTCCCCATAATCTTTTGCCTTCATAGCGAAACACCAACGACAGCTTCAACTAACCGTGGGTATCAAATCTGCCCAAAACCGAACAAATATAAACAACAAATGTACACAAATATACAAATGTAAACCAGCGAACCTTCCACAAGGTGCCACCACCACTACCAAACCTAAGGAAAGCACCACTCCCACCAAGACACCCAGCATCTCGGACTTAGGCTACGAACTCGTGCCAGTGCCCGGATTCAAGTTTCCGTTACAACAACGCTCCGACGTGGAATGTCTCGAAAATGCTATCCAAAACAATAAAGATATTCGTAACAAATATGTAAGTATATGAACCTTACTACACACCACACATGGGTTTTAAGCCGATTGAAGGCTCCAGCTAGCATCCGTTTTTGCTGAAGGGTGTAGTTCAACTGTAAACACTATTAATTTGTTTTATCCTTCTTTTGCAGATTGCTTTTCTCGCTCAACGTAAGCCGAAACACATGGGTATACATAAATTCATTTCCACTGTCTTTTCTGATGAAGCACTAAATGCGTACAACTTGCACGGTTCCAACACATCGGGCCGCGCCAAAATACCCATGAAAACGTACTCGGTGTTTTATGACTGTTTCATCGGTAAGGGAACGACGATCACGATCGTGTAGCTTATCGAATGTTTTTTTCTGTCTGTGTTTTGATTTTTAATTCCTTTATTTTGTTTCTCTTTTGCTTGCGGTTTCTTCTCGCTAACAGAAGCATTCGAAAGTTCCGGTTTGAATGAGCGCGAGCTACAATCCCAGCTAACGGCAGCTATCAAGCATAGCCGAAACAGGATGAGACAGCGCACGTTCCGTGCAAGAAAAAGTCTCGTCAAGAACGAAACAACCCCCGGCGATAAATCGGAATGATAGCTGAATAACCTCTACTACAGCAAATCAACACAAGAGGGAGTGTAAAAATACGCGCAAGCCAATCCCCGAAATCCACGAAACCCTTTATTTTGTAGAAAGAACGTAAAGAATTACTTAAAAAATTAAAGAATTAGAGCGTTTTGTAGATTCTAATGGTCTTTGGGCTGACATTTAGCCATGAACAATAAACTTTTTTTTTTAATATACGTTCATAAATCCTTCAATTTTTTGGTATATCTGTGCGGTATTGTAACTGTTATATTATACAAAGGATGTTTTTCAGCTACTGTGTACACTCAACCGCAAATAGAAGACCTTTCGAAGCCAGTTATCGCGATAGAAGCGAATGCTGCTTCATACTGTGAAATAGCAGTTCCAGCTTACAAAAGATTACTTATTTACGCCCCTTCTAACACGCAGCTATTGTTGACTCTCGTTTCAGAGCTGACGGTAGAGGTTGAGCGACTGAAGAAAAGGCTCGTCGAGTTACGTGGCTACGGAAGGAAGCATTCGCAGCACCCCAGCAACGTCGAAATGCTCACGATCCAGGAGAAACTGAGAAACATAGATGAACATTTTTACAAAGATCATTCAATAGATCCCCGGAAACCGCTTACGATCAGCGGATTCCCAATGCCACTGCAGTGCGAGGAGGATGTGGATCGTTTGGAGCTGATGGTTAATCGTAATCCGAAAATAAGAGCGCAATATGTAAGTGTGATGTAAGGTGGTTCGGTACCTCTGCTCTATGGAACAAACAGAAGAAGTCGAATACAGAAATATTTGAACAATAGAAATATGTACATCTAAAACATCATGTTATTTTTTTTTCTTTACTTACAGATTGAATTCCTCCGTTGCAAGAAACCGTTTAGCTTAGATATTAGTGAATGTATTGGTAAATTTTTTACCGGCGAAGCACTTGCCAATTTTAGTTGGAAATGCATCAGAACTTCCGATAAGGCTCGCAACGCGATGACGGATTATCATATATTTACCTCTTGTATGCTGGGTATGTGTGTGCTACGTGTTATTGCAATAGACGTAAGAGCTTATTTTGTACCATTTATTTCTACATCTTCTGTTTCTGGGTGTTTTTTGTTTCTTTACAGAAGCATGGGAAGCGCAAGGCATAGACGAGACTAAACTTGGCGGCGAATTACGGCGGGCGATCACAATACTCGCCAAGAGACGCTATATCGCCAACTATCATAAGCGGGATCGCTAGCAAGTTTGCTAAAATAGTCGATTATGCGTCACAATATGATACTATAATTCATGCACGTTTAACAACTTTTTTATTTTAGGAGGATTTTTAATAAGGATCTGTTTCGTTATCCTCGATGTAACAAGTAGATCCTCCCAAATATGTTGATAGCATACAATTGAGCGTGTTAATAATATGATCGAATAAATTAATTTGTTTTTTCTCAGAACACATATATAAAACAAAAAATTGTACTGTACGTTCTAAGAACCCTCAACATCTTTCCCTAAAAGATACAAACACCCACGTATCTGTATCTAATCTATTCGATGATCTTTTCACACAAATAGAGCATCACAAATCGTACGACGAAGTTGTTACCGGATTTTGTTTCCCCCTATCGTGTCAGGAAGACATCGAACGGCTCGAAAACACCATCCGCAGTAACCCAACGGTACGTCGTCAGTATGTGAGTAATCTGTCCCAGCTATCACAGAATATGTTACAATTGATTTTCTAATATGTGCTATCTCCTTCCTATATGATAGATACGCTTTCTGGCATCGAAAAAGCTGCCGAACGAAACGATTGGAGCGTGTTTCAAACGGTTCTTCACACACTGGTCGCTATACAACTTTAGCATGCAGAAACCGGTAGGACCTGATCGTAAGAAACAGTCCATGCGGGAGTTTAAGCTGTTCACCGAGTGTATGCTGGGTAAGCGATCGGGCAATCTGTCCAAAATGCATTTAAATGCAGTGAAGCCTTTTCGATTGCAGAGGCTTGGCAGTCGCAAGGATTGGATGAGGATCAACTGCTCGCTGAGCTGCAGAGCGCTTTGACTGATGCACACGAAAGTATCAACCAAAGCCACCACAAGCGCCGTGAACGCTCGGAATTGATACAGATGAGGCTGAGGATTGGACAGTGTCACAGCCGGTTAACAAAATAATTGCCCAGGGCTTTAATAATTGTGGTACATAAAGCATATTTCAATGGAAAAAAAACATCGGATGATGAAATGATCTTTTCTATGTTATTTTTTTTAGCTACGCCAAAAGTTAAACAAGATCATCGCTAATTCGAAAGCTGACATCGTTGTGCAGGAACTGGATCGAGAGTATCATCGTGCAACTCTTCACGTGCTACATAAATTATAGTTTCTTTTGTTCGAAATACATACTGCTTGGCTTAGATCTTTATACAATTTGTTTTATTTTTAAACGCGTTCTTGTACTGTAGAAAACTAAGTGTAGTTTAAGTGATCAACGAACATCAGTTCCATCGCTGCCTATTGCAGATACGTTGCTACGTATAATAATCGTTTATCTACCTTTTACAGACTCGAACAAATCCACTCCTCCATCAAAAATGAAGATTTTCACAATACAGTCGGAATCTGGCACCGCTGGATTGATGTCACGAACGCTCTCATTCCCACTGGCGACCAGCGACGATATTGAGTGTCTGGAGCAGTACGTGAAGAGATCGACGGAAATAAAAAAGCAATATGTAAGATACATGACTTAACCGCAAACAAAAAGCAAACAAAGCTAAAACAATACTTTTAACGCGTTATACACCTTTCTTTTCAATTCATACGCAGGAATCAATATTGCTACGACACTTGCTGAAGGCATCCCTAAAGCCAGCGTTTGCCCTATTGCGCATCTTCACGGAAGAGTCCCTAGCGGACTACAACTACAGTGGCCACTGTAACTATACGCGGGACAAGAAAAAGGCGATGAAAAACTACACAATATTTACCAACTGCATTGAGTGTAAATATTGCTGTATTTGTAAATGAAATGGTCTATTTCACTAATACTTGATTTCTATCCCTTTTTTATGATGATGATTACAGCTGCCTGGTCGAATGTGTTACCGGAAGAACTGCGCTCCAGAGCCGTGCGGGACGTGATCGCTCTCATAGGAAATCGGAAGCGAATGCGACGACTGAAGCAAAGGAAAGCGGCTAAACAGTTATAGGCCAACCCGTAAACATCGATCAATAGACAGTTGGCATGTTTATAATTAATGTATGATCGCTTTTTGTTTGTCCTCAGGATCATGCGCGTGAGTATTTACTCGAATGCCAAATGGGTATTTTTTAATAATTTTCTAAGAATATTAATTTATATTCATACTTTCTCATTTTTTTTTTTGCAGAGACAGAGGCGCCACCCTGCCAGTGTTGTAATAGAGCGGTGTAAAAGTGAAAAAAGGAAACATTAGGAATATTTTTAAAATAAATATAACGACAAAAATGTATAACAGGGGTTTTGTACTCTAAATATGTAGGCTACGAAGTGTCTCCGCACTTAATTCATCCATAATTCATCCATTATGATTCGATGATTGTTAAATTTTTACCACAGGAATGGGCTACATCGAAAGCAATCATCGTCAAGTTAAATTTGCTTAATTGAATGTGTTCAATACACGTATAAGTACACATGATTACATCTGGCATTAAATGAGATTCATATTTTTTCTCCCATTATTTCCATTTAGAGCTACTCAAGCGAAGCGTGTTTGCAGAATCGCAACTTTGTGGGAAATTTGAAGGTACCAGCACTAAAACCAGCCTGATGCACTATGAACTTCGGTTCCCCATCGATGACGAGGACGGTGTTGAATTACTGGAAACAATGGTTCAGTGCAACGATAGTGTGCGGCGCGAATACGTAAGTCGATCGTGGTTTGGCTGCGCTTGAAAGAGACCGTTGAATAATGGAGACTAATTACTGAAACATATCGTTTGGCTGCTTCTACAGGTAGACTATCTGCGGTCGGTAGCAAAAAACAAAGCAGACATCATGTCGGTTTTTGGTAAAATATTCACCGATAAAGCCATGTACGCGTACAACTACTCTGGCATCTGCAACCGGGGACCTCGACGTAAACCGATGTTAAAGTATGAAATCTTTACACTCTGCATGTTGGGTAAGCAAACTTGTTGTACGCAAAATACATTCAATGTGAGAAGCAAAGGTGAAATGAGGAATTTATGTTTTGCTATTGTTTTGATATCTAATTGTTTCCGTACAGAGGCATGGAAAGCCATCGGAGTTGAGGAAGACATGCTGCGCGACACGTTAACAGTTATAATTAAGAAAATCAATGGACGAAAACGCAACCGAAAGTACTTCCAGAAGCGTCGCAAAACTCGAGATCTCTTGATAATGGACAGTGTGGAAATTGATTCTAGCGATGCGTAACTCGTTGCCTTCACATACTGCGAACAAATTTGGTTAATTTACCGATGGTTATGAAATAAATCGCTTGTGGTTTTTTATGTTTTATAAATATTTGCAATAATAATACAATGTTTGGGATGGGCGAAAAACATCTACGAGGAAGATAGTGTAAAAAATAATCAATTATAATTCGACAGTCTTAGCGCTTTTTACTCATTTCATTCTCAGCTTTTAGTAGAAATTAAACTATAAAACGTATCGGAGCGCTTGCAACCATACAAATGGGAATTTGAACTGCCAAAGCAAAAACAATCAGTTTGTAAAGGGTGAGTGTGTACATTGAATAGATTTTTTGCATTTTTAGAACATTAAGAAACCCTTAAAGATTCCATTTGATTCGCCACTAACTTAAAACTGCTGTTGTTAATCTCTTTACAGAAGTATGCGGCATGAACTCGTTGGAATCGCTGTTACAGGTCCAGACATGCTGTCATCGTTCCAGAAGATCTGAAGACCGAAGACACCCGCCAACTAACCCAAAGGTGTTTAATCTAAATGGTGCAACGTAACAATAAAAACGTATTCATAAAACTAGAGCTAGTAATATATATATGCACAACCGTAGTGTGTAATGTAATAATTTAAGAAATTCCGAATAATCATACACAGACACTAACAGAGCTACATAGCTGTAGTTATAATTTAGACAAAAGCCTATAACAAAGCAACATTTCAGCTAATACGGTTATTTTTTCTGATTTTGTTCCAGTGCCACTATTTAATCTGATGGAACCGGCCATAAAAATCGAAGAAGACAGTACCGACTTTGGGGAGTTTGCTTTCCTATCCGAACAGCACTTGATGGAGGACATCACCGACACTATAAAGAAGGGCAGCAGCAACACCTCGAAAAGGATCCATTCTCGCAAACGAAAGTTAGACATCGCAGAGCTGTTTCAACTTTCGTCCGCAAACACCACCACCACGACGGGAAGCGCCAGTCAGCGAAATCTCCTGGAAAATCCATTCCCAATCAACACGATAAACGAGTTGAACGAGTTCGACACGCTGCTGCTGGGCAATCCTTCCTTCACGGAGAAATGCGTAAGCGCTTAGTCTACCAAAGGCGAATGAAGCAACAAGTGTAGCAGGTTGTAGCAATAGATAAATGTTTTCCATTTCTTTGCAGGCACAGATGCTACACTCGGTCATACGGGACGAGGGCAATTCGCTGGACAATGCCACATGCCATATGCGATTGCTGCTGGAACATGCGATCGACTATGCGGTGATACTGCGTTACAGCTGGTACGGGTTCATGCCACGATCGCCCGCTGCTCGGAGTAGCGGCGAGCAGCATCCCTTTCGTAATCTGCTGGGCGTGATAAGCTTGCTGCACCGGGCACGGCAGTTGCGCTTTGCGACCTGCAGCAGGGAGGAAATTAACGAGGGTATTGAGAAGTTTCTCAAGCGTAAGCTACGGTGCCATGCGCTGTATGTGAAAAAGCAGCAGCTAGTGAAACAGTAAGGCTAAAAATATGACGAATAGGGAATGATGGGGCAGTGGGGGAGCTATTGAACCCTTCCTCCAGCATTCTCTCCGTTTAGGTGCCAAAGTATAGAATAAAAACGGTAGTGCATTGGTTGATTAGAAAGGGTGGGATTAGCAAAGGAAACGAACAACCAATCATTAAGAATCTCGCACAAAAGAAAATTCATTATTTTCACTCACTCTAGTCAACGTACCCCTGCGTGAACGTGGGAGCGCAATACACGGCTGCCACCAGTATACTAGTACTAGTCCACTATATATATTGATTGTGATTTATTACATACTTAAAACAAAACTGAAAAAAGCAGCCGGTGGGTGGTGTTGATAATGGCACTTCTGTCTCATCGCTTCTATACATAATTTCTATAGATTCTTATCGGTGTGAGATATGCAATGGAAACGAATGTAAACCCCCCTGGCTGTAGATTCTAAGAAACCAAAATAACATGTGATGACAATTATCTGGATATATTTCGAAACTCGAACAAAAATACGCGTTAAATACAGAAACGAAGATAAAAACCATATTATTTATCAAAAAATAAGCATCGTGTCTTTTTAAGTTCATATTTAAACCAGTTTTGATGAACCTTATTTATGTATATTATAATTTGAACATTATTTTATGGAATAATTCTCTATAACTATTAACCTTTACCCTATTCTTTCTTTGGACGTGTGCATTTCCCTTCGTTGTTCCACACAGCCGATTCGGACGATGAGCATAAATTTCAAAGCCGTGACAATCAGCAGCCACGGTTTGTGACCACCAAAAAGGGCAAAGAGTTACTCATCTTCCGAGGATACGTTTACCGAGTGAACCGACACCGTGGTCGCCTGCGATACTGGGAATGTGCCAGCCGCCGTACGAAAATACGCTGCTCATCCAAATGCACGACGGAGTTTAACACGCTGCGCAGCATCAGTGGCGGCAAGCATAACCATCCGTGCGCAAACTTAGAGCACGAAGATTTGGAAGGGAAGTCCAACATCAAGGTGCTGGAAGAGGAGATGTACTTATGATCGGTTTGTATGTGTGTATAACATCGATTAGCGTGATAAGGTCACTCTCTGTCGCTAATCTTATTAGAAACCATTGAATTGGGTGTGATCTGTTCATGCTATGGTGGTTCATGGTTTTTTGTGAATAAAATCATTTTAAAAACAAAACCATTTATAAAAAGTTTATACACATGAACCGATGGGGGTGTACGGGTTATGAAACAAAAATTAAAAAAGAATCCATTCAATTGTAAATCGAAAAAGAATAGCAGCAGATAGAATGAAATGAAGTAAATGAAAAGGATAACGCTGCACTATCGCTTCGCAGTTTGCAACGTTCCTCAGCCTTCCAGTACTCAACCCTTCGTAATAAACGAAATGACAGCGGCCGCTATAGGAAGAACATCAACGCCCTCACGCGAGAAAGAGACGGCATTAATAATCAAAGAAATTGCAGGGAGTGAAGGAATCATTAACGCAAAGAATCTTTTGTCCCGTTAACTTTCAACCGTACGTCCGACCGTGGTTTGATTACACGTTAGAAAAAGCGCTGTTTCACTTTTGGCAATTGGTGTCACAATTGTGCAAAACGACTCTCTGCCCGACGCAAGATCAAGAGGAATTGATCGATCGAAGTCTGTGTTAGCTTAGCTTGAGCTTCGGCAGTTGTGAAGCACAGCTTGCTTCTCCTGTATGTAGAAAAATCTAGACGGTGTTCGGGTGTCTCTAGCGGATTGGGGATTGAGTTTACCTTCGGCATTTTGTGACAGCACGAGCATAGGGCACATACACAACTAATAATTAAATTAGTTCCTCAGCCAGGCAAAACAGAAGCATCGGCACGGAAGGGTGCCACCAACAGCTCCGCCGCAACACCACCACCATCAGAAGCAGCAATCCTACGGGCGCACTCAGTTATGTGAGCTAAAAGTGTGTGTAGTTGTTGTTTTTTTTGGTACCTTTCCCCTTGCCGGACGACCACTTTAGTGTGACAGTTGAGCAGCATCGCGCGGGTGTGTGCGTGTACTAAAGTGGAGTGTTATTTTTCATCTCCTGTGCATACATACATACATTCTCCGGATCGCGGTGTGTGTGTGGTGTAGTTTCCGTGCGGCGCGTGCATATACACACAGCAAGGGAAGTGAAAAATTTTCCCTTGATAATTTCGTTTCCTTCGTCGCCCCCAGTATGATAAGCGGTTCATAGAGCAGCAGCGGCGGTTTCCGAGATAGAATCGCATCAGAGTAGACCCGAGGTCAGTTTGGAGCTAGCGCAAATACGCCACCGTGTGCCCAGTAGGGAGGAATTTATCTCTCTGTTCGAGCCGCCCTCCTAGTTCGTGCCATCCGTACGGCACAAAGTGAAGCAAACAGAAAACTGGTGGATCCGCGCTCTGACGCAAAAGAGAAATTTCGCTAGCACCGTCGCGCCACACGGTTACTAGGCTGTTGCTGTGACCGACGAAGACGAGCTGCCCAGTTGCATCTGCACTATCATCGGTTGTGTGCAACGTCGTCGTGGAGGTTGGGGAACGTTCACATCTTCGGCCCTCACTTGAGAGAAAACGCGGCTGCCGCTGCTGCTGCTGGCTGCATTCGAGACAACAACATCCGAGATCATACAGCGCACCACCACCATGATGGCGGAATCGGATAACACAGCGGACGCGACCCGACGGCTGAATGTGAAAAAACAGACACTCGACGATGCGTACGCAATCCCGGCCAACTTCCTCGAAATTGACGTCGTAAACCCGATGACAACGATTGCCGCCGGCAAGAAGCGCTACACCGACTACGAAGTGCGGATGCGGGTAAGAAACCATTTAGCCATATCGGAACAGTAGCAGCTAGCCACAGGGGATGCAGGAGTGCATGCTCTTTCAATTGACCCGTATCATAACGCGAACGTATTTCAATCATTCCAAACGAACAAGTGTATTGCCCCGTAAAAGCCCGTCACTGTTCGTCCGGCGAGGTTTGTTTACATTTTGAACTCCCAATATGCTCACCGCGGTTATTACCCCCAAAACGGAACAGTAGACCATAGGCCAGGGGCGCTCTTACAACAGAGGTTCTAGAAACGCTTGGCGTACCATTTGGCTTCATATGCAAACGGGAAATGCATTTATCTCGACAACAACGATACGGACGTGCCTAGTGAAAGTGAATCGATACCTAATTGACTTTGCCCCTGGTCCCCGTTATACACTACGACACGTCCACGCCTATCTAAGGGCGTCTAAGTTAATGAGTTTTGTTTCAATTGAGATAGAAGACGGATGGATGGTGTTTTACACTGTGTGGCGGCGGTCGCATTCGTATCGCTACTCTCCGCGTCACAGTTATGATTCATCATGCCTTCGGTCATGCCTCTATTGTGACGGATGTGGTGTGTGAGCCGTTTTTCAATGTGATGACTATTGCAAAGAGAAGATGCGTTACTACCTTTTTGTGCACGCTATTGGCGATTTCTTTGTCGACCTTGTTGTGGTTTCATTTGGTGCGGATTCTTCTGTTCACCACAATATTATACTGTCTTGTGCGAAAAAAACCACGTGTTGCACATGAACGGTTTGTTGGCTATTTCTTTAGCCGCATTCCATTAGCACAAAGGTTTCGATCCGCGATAATAATTAACTAGGAGATGCATGCATGACTTTTTGGCCGTTTAGCGTAGAACCCTGTGGTAACTGTGATCTACAGCAGGGGTCTCCAAACTAGCATGCGGCCCTCAAGAGCTTATAATGCGGCCCACGATGACTTTGCCAGAGTTAAAATAAATATTACGTTATTATGCCTTTTTCAAATAGAATGTTATTTTTTACTTTTCTTAGACAAAAATCAAGCTTTGGTAACTCGAAGCTGTACAACTTTCGTTAGTATTTTGTTATAAAAACGAGATTTAAACGTTCAATCATCATTTAAAGGTAGCGTCAAATGGCCCTTAACATAGTTATTTTTGACCTAATGCGGCCCGCGAGCTGAAAAGTTTGGAGGCCCCTGATCTACAGCACCATTTCCACCCACACCGAGTTCGATGCGATAGAGTTAGAAAATCTAACTAGAAATGCGAGAAAATGTATTCTTAAAAATTGGTTTTGATTTTTCTCCTACAATGCAATGCAATTTGTGTCAAATACACATTAAAAAGACCATCCAAATGTGCAGCCTAGCATGAAGTGGTTCAATGCTGAGGTCTTTTGTATCTGCTTGTTTTGTCATTTGTAATCTAAAAGTAGGCGTTGAAATTAGCGGCTCCGATGGAGTTCCACTTCATGAACGCTTATGCAAGTGTTGTAACAACCACGTTACGATGGCACAACAACAGCAAGCAGCTTGTAAATGTTCTACTTTTCTTCTGTGACTTTTTTCCTGCCTGAAAATGTGTCATTTGCTTTATTTGCGTAATGGATTTCATCCTTTTCCGTCTTTACTGCTTCGAATATTCGCGATATTGGTGGCGTGACCGTGGGGCAGTAGTAAGGGTGCTTTCGCTATTTAATTATCGTTCGTTACATCGCGAAGCGAAAACATCTGATATTTATCCAATTAAAAATAAACTCCTTAACGGCGTTGCAGTATAGTATAGGGTATAAAGTTGTTAGTATAAAGAAGGTTAAATAGGGCGCTGCATAATTACGATTGATTCTCTGTTGTTGTTATGATCATTTACTTATTCACCTTGCAATTCCGTATTTATTTTCTCTTCTACAGACCAACCTGCCCGTCTTTAAAGTGAAAGAATCCAGCGTCCGTCGCCGGTACAGTGATTTCGAATGGCTCAGGAATGAACTGGAGCGCGACAGCAAGGTATGTTTGTTTTTATCTTCCTGTGTGTTTTGTGTGCATCATCATCAACACGACCGACTCAGCGCTAGATTAGCCTGAATGCGTACACTATTTGAATTATTGGCTTCTTTAAGATATCATTGAAAAGGAACGGTGGGATAGAAAATGCTCTCACAACAATGCATCGGAAACTTCAAAGCTCACAATTCAAACTTTGTATGACTTTTTAATCATTTTCCGGTTCTATCAGTCCTTGTGTAAATGTCAAGAATAGTAAAGAATTGAAGCAATGTATTTCTTTCACTAGGTCACATTTCCAACACTGCTCCCCCCCACCCCAAAAGTCATCTATAATTGTGCATTTTGCTCTTCTGCTTTTTAGATTGTTGTCCCACCGCTACCGGGCAAGGCATGGAAAAGGCAGATGCCTTTCCGCGGCGATGATGGCATATTTGACGAAAACTTCATCGAGGAGCGACGAAAAGGGCTGGAACAGTTTATCAACAAAATTGCAGGCCATCCGCTTGCGCAAAACGAGCGATGTTTGCACATGTTCCTGCAAGAGGCGGCCATCGACAAAAACTATGTGCCCGGCAAGATTCGCAACACGTAAAACGGATTGCAAACCGAAACGACGCGAATTGGTAGTACGGTAGGGGGAAGGGGCATGGGTAGCTCATGGGACGGGATGGAGAGGATGCTACTACTAAAATTCGATACAATGTGCTGTGTCACAATGTTTTCCCCCTGTTCAGGCGCGTACATGCTGATTTGGATGATGACGTAGAGAAGGAGCCGCCCATCAGGGAGAGACGGTGCGCATAGTTTAGCAAAGTGTAGCAATTGATAGACGGAATGATAAGGGTGTGAGATCCATTTTTCGAAACGAACCCGGTACAACAAATCAAATCAAGAGGAGGGAGTAGTAGAATGCCCCGTTTGGGTTGCCTATATGATGAACACTTTTTTTTTCCTAGGCAAACACAACAACAAGAAGAGAGTGATGGTGGTGTTAGGTTTGCTTTCGCGGCAGTAGTAACCGAGTTGTGTTGTGTACGATATGTTTTTGTACGGAAAAGGGCTAGAGGAAACATTGAAAATAAGTTCCCTTCAGTGAAAGCAACAAGTGCAGAGTAAGTACGAAGTTGTGTCCGTTCATTCCGTGACACCGACGATACAATCGAACAATTCCTTAAATCGCCTCCTGTTTTTTGCTCTCCTTTGTATGTTGTTGCTAAAACTGGCGCTTTTTGTGTGTGTTACGGATGTTTTAAATGTTCCGGATTTGAAAGCGATCGATTTAGTTTTCTCATTTTGCTTTGATCGTTTCCGCCAAGAACAGAACAACCTCCCGACTAACTGAAATGTGTGTGAAATTGAACCAATAGACTATTATACATAACAAGAAGAAAACATTATACTGAGAGTGTAAAAGTGATGCAACTGATAGTAAATTAAATTGCTTCCCCTTGTCTGCTTACAGAACAATACACATCCTCTGTAAAATTGAAGTAAGGCAACATGTTCGAGCCGCTAGAAGATAGATAGGAATGAAATTGCATTCCCTGGCATTGTGTAATGCACGTTTAATGCAATGGAACCTAGTTAGTGGTTTTGTTCGTCTTCGTTCATCTTCCCCTTGAAGCATGAAGCATGAATGATCGTTTATCTCATAAGGAAACCCCACTCGGTTGGAATGGAAAAAAATCAAAAACGAACAACGCAATGGTCATGATTTTGGAGGGGGTAAATATGTGTGTAGTAAAAACAAAACATAGATAAAAAGGCGTCTAACCAAAAAAAACACGATTGAATAGTAGAAAGAGCTGCTATCTCTCTAATCAGACAAGAAAATGCGATGCAAATTTGTTGCGCTCTCTAGTATGGCCCAGGGATGGAGCGTACACGTTTCTGTCACGTGGTCTGTATTTTTACTACATCGAAAAATACGATACAACGTGCACAGTATGGAAAATGTGTGTTTGTGTGTGTGTGCTTCATGTTGCTGCACTAAACTCAGTGTAGTTTGTCAGCTATCTCGTCTACACACGCACTGTGATCGATCGCTCATTTTGCATTTCCGTAGTTGGGATGTACAAAATTGTCCTACGCTCGACTAGAGGACACGATAACGAATCGATCACTTTTTGACGAACGCCTGTTCGTCGACCCGGCGGCAGGCAATCTCTGTGGACGAATATTGCAATAATTGAAATTTAAGTGTGCATGCATGATGATGTCGGCGTGTCGGTTTCGGAATCATCCTTATCGCTCATTTCGGCTCAAAATGGCGAACCGGTCATATCACACTCTCCTACCACCGTTGTGTGTATGGTGGTGCGGTGGTGGTGTGGCGGGCGTGTACGATTGTGCGCGCGCGTAAGAATAGTGATACAGAAAATACCGTACGTACCGAGGAAACACATGGCTAGCAAGAGCAGCGAAGTGCGCAAGTGTAGATAAATCAAAATTGAAAAGTTCGAACGTTACAAGGAAAACATTCAAATGCAGACAGAGAGGAGAGAGAGAGAGCGAGAAAAAAAAGTGAACCATTAACTCAAACCCACAAAACACAATAATAAGGCCCCAACTGAATCTCTGCTCTCCGTACTGCTCACACAAGAAGCACATGAGGACAAGGATATCTATAGGACAAAGGAAGGCTGTAGTGTAATGAGCGCACGTGGGTGTGTATGCGTGTGTGTATGTACGCGCGTCTGTGAAGCGAGATACGAGTGAAAAGTATTCGAGGGTGTAAAAATATTGAAGCAAATAATAAAACAAAATCAATCATTTGATTATTATTATTATTATTATTAATCCAATTTGTTGTCAGTTAGATGAGAAAGCCGAATTACGCGTATGAACTGTGAATTCCTGCGTGATAAAAGCTGAACCTGAACCGTAAGCCAGCCAGCAGCCGCTTTCAAAACCCCGCCGAGAAGATCGAATGCTACTGAAATGCTTTCACGCTCATCGTCCTATCATCTAGCGTTCTTTCTATGTCTGCATGAGTCAGGTAAGTGTTTCTTTTTATTATTTTTGTAAAATACATTACAGTTAACAGCTATTCGTTAAATTAACATTAAAACTATATTTTAGGGCAATAAATTACTATCAACATTGAACAAAACATACACACACCCACCCACCAAACGGCCGCGGTTGTAATGGTGGAAGAGGAGGACACACACTAATATGCAAGGTCCCCGCCACTGCGATGCTCGAAGCGGCAGGACTACTTGGACCGGGAAAAGGTTGGGGTTATATGTAGAAAGGTACATTGCCGCTTGTGTGACATGTTGATTAGGAGGATATGTGCCCGGCGACGCGACACAGGATCATTGGGGGCGATGCTACCGTTTCGTTTTCCCACGTTTCGGGGGCAGCTCTTCCTTCTCCTCCTCTTCGTCATCTAGAAGTAAGAAAAGTCATGAGCAAAGAAAGAAAAACGGTATCACAAAGCAGACAGTAGAGCTTTTAATGGATCAAAAATTGAAAGGATGGGGGTGGGTGTGTATGTGTGGATGGAGAGTAAATATGTGCTAATTAGATAGCAAGCTTATGACGAGGTTGTACATACAAGAGTAAATCAGGGTAGTAAGCAGGAAAGGTCAACATAATAATAATGCCCCAAACTAATGTTTGTTTAGTGTAGGGAGATACTTCTGCCCCACTTGTCACAAAAGCATGATGATTCGTTAAAAAACGTACAACGCTATCTGTATTATTTTCATATATTTAAAATCAAAATAGAATTACAACACTTACACACACACACACACAAAACCGCCCTGTGAGGAATTGCTATCCTTACGAATCCTACTACCTTTATTCCTGCAATCAATGCCAAACTACTTTTGCTAAGGGGAATTATCTGTTACACGCTATACGTGCTATGCGTACTAAGCACACCGGAAACAATGTCTGGTTTGTTGCGAAGTAATTCATACTGCTGCAATATATGTTTTACTATGGCTGCCCAAATTTGCTAAAAATTTTAAAAACGAACATATTCTACATCTTTTGCTATACTCTGTACACAATCAATAGTAGCGAACGCAGGACTGTCCGTGACAGTGAAGGGCTTAAAATGTTTAACCACTTTATATAGAAGAAACACGTGCCACGCGCGGGGCGGGGATGCAATGCTGGTCGAGGGGATGCAATGCTGCTTTTACCGCGCGGTTTGTAATCGGTGAAAACATGTGCCTCGGCTAGGAATTTGGCTTTGGGGTGGGATGAGTAGTGGCAGAAAAGTAGATTGATTTTAGAAGATGTGTTTTCACACACACATTCTCCCTCTCTCTATCTCTCACTCTGTCTCATACACTTTATATTGCACCCTCTATAATTTGCTCATTCTTCCCCCCTATGTTTGGCGGCGAATGTTCTTTTCTTTTTGCGTCTAGTGTCGGGCTCAATGTCTAGAACGAAAGTTGAGAGAAAGGGATACATTTTAGTCCAGCAACAAGTAGAGCACAAAAACAAAACAATAAACGAAATGTATGTGTCTTGTTGGTTGCGGTTGCGTTTGCCATAACATTACGGACATTGAATACCCCACCCGCACATAAATCGACAGAGAACATTAGCCATTAAACAGAACAAAAACAACAGAGGAAACAAAATGGGAGGAAACAGTAAGGCAGCGCAACATTATTATGCTTACTCTTTTTCAATCTTAAGCCTGCAATGTTGGTTCATTTTTCTGATATTGTATAGGATAGTGGTTAACACACAAAATACTCTTGCATGCGTTGGATGGTAATGAATTTTCAAAACACACGTTATATTTTCGCAAAGCTATCATTTTATTAGCACGTGCTGTCCGTCCGTCCGCACCACGTGTTGGATTAGTTTGACTTTTATTAGTTTCCAAATCTAATGGAACCCGCAGAACAGAAGGCCTTGTCTGTGGTGTAATGTTCGGGAGATGGTTAACCAAGTGATTTCAAAACGTACAATAATAAACAAGCAATTATGATAAAAAAGAACCAATGTTTCCATCAACACGTGGGTTCTCTATCTCCTTTACCCAGTTTTTAGTATTGAGCCAAAGCCGCTTTATATTATTGCCGTAGACAAAATGACGGAAGATATTTGATTGAAAACAGAAAGTAAAAAAAATAAGAAAAGCATTTATACTGTCGCGGACAATTTAATTAAATAATAATTCCACAACACACACACATAAAGTATAAATGCAAATGATCGTACAAACACATCATCATCCACCCGGTATTACAACACCCCGCCATAAGCGCGATAATTAATCTTTTCGTGCTCTCTTCGACGATTAATCTTCAAACGAACGATCTCCAGTATTATGTCATGAGTTCTTCCTTTTGTTAAATGTGATTTTTGTGCGCTCTTCAATGTTGTGTACAGCATGTGGATGTGCGCCAGCGTTTGTCGGTATTTGGGTGTGTAAATGTGGCGAGATAAGAGAAGCAGTGTATATAATCTCTAGTTTACTTATTGGAGGAGAAAGGGATCGACTATAAAGCTAAACTACACCGACAAACCGACGGTATGACGAGACGTTCGACCTTTACCTGAATTGTCACTTTCGATGACTTTGGTAATCTTCATATTTTGGCGTGCTCTGGCTATAGCTCGCGAACTCGATGCGGGGGGCAGATTTTCTTCCTCGCTGTCGCTGTCTTCCTCGTCGGACGAGTCTTGTACCGCTTTGCCGCGGCGTCCCGCTGGTTTACTGTTGCCGGGTTTCTTGGAAGTTTTATTTCCTCGGCCGGCCACTGATGGTTTAGTTCCTCGCTCGACAATCTTTGCTCGCCCTCTCCTTGCTGCTGCGTTGGATGTTTTATCCGAGGTGGATGCAATTTCACTGTTCGCTTCATCTGAGGAACCTCCCGCAGCGTTATTACTGCCTGCAGCATCCCTAGTTTCATCGCGTACCTCCAGACATTCCTTTAGTCGCGTTTCAAATTCGCCAACTGCGTTCTATAAAGGTTATATGAATAAAAGAAAAGTAGTTAAAACTTAGCATATAAATTGTAATTCGTTTGAAATATTGTTGTTTTGTCATTACGAGAAAATGACAACGCGGGAAAAAAGTTCCCTCTTGGCAGCGGTGGGATTCGAACCCACGCCTCCGAGGAGACTGGTGCCTTAAACCAGCGCCTTAGACCGCTCGGCCACGCTACCTGCTTGTCAATGCGCCGCTCAATACCCTACAGTTTCTTTAGCTCACTTCATACAAAGCTCAGGGTTGTAGCCCGTTCAATTTACGGCTAGGCTAGTGTCGTACTTAGCGCAGAACGAATTGAAAGATAGCAGGTTGGCATATTTCAAGCACCTCCACTACATTCGTGTCTTATACTTCATACAACAAATTAATAATTAATAACTATTTAAAATAAAATTATTTTGAGGAAAATTCAATTTTCTATAAACCATCGCGTAATAAAAAGTAACATTATAGCAGAAAATGCTATACAAATACAAGTATATATTTGATAAATTATGGTTATTGATCTTTTTAGAATAGATATTTTATTCTATTCGTTTGAAAAGAACATAGATAATCGAATTGAGAAAAAATGTTCAGACTCAACTGCACCACAAAAAACATCACATCTGTGTGGCAGCGGTGGGATTCGAACCCACGCCTCCGAGGAGACTGGTGCCTTAAACCAGCGCCTTAGACCGCTCGGCCACGCTACCTTCTTACCCTCTCCACTCCTAATTCACTATATAACCCGATTCAGCTACTTTTCGTGTTCTATTTGTGAATAACTCCCAAGATCGCGAAAATGACAACAACCAACTATGCAAATGAATATAATATATCTACATACCTTTAGTTCCACCTTCGCCAGCTTGTTCGTGTTGCTGATAATCGTTCGGAATGACTGGTAAATCTCCTCGTGCTGCACCTTATCCTTAAAGCAACCAATGTTTTCGCTCAGCTTCTTGATCGTCTTCTCGTTGTACGAAAGCAGCGATAGGCAAAAGGCAATGTCTCGCCACTGCCGCACCTCCTTCGTTACCCGGAACCGGAGACACAGCTTCTCCACCAAACTCTCGATCTGTTTGTCCTTGTTGATCAGCCCGATGATGTATCGCATGATAATGTGGTACTTTTCCTCCTCAAGGTCCAGATTCGGGTCACTCAGGCGTGAAATGATGTCCGGCAGCACGTTGTACAAAATGTTCGATTTGTTCGCTATCTCCTTGAAGAACTGCTCCGTGATGGTGCGAATGTCCTTTACCGGATCGACGATGCAGAGCGCCAGGTCCGAAATCTGCCCCTTGACGCGTATCATCTCGTGCAGGATCAGATGAGACAACATCTTCACCGCCGTCATACGCAGCTCCACGTCCTGCTCATACAGCGTCGAGTACATGTGCTTTGTCCACGGTTCAATCACGTTTGGAAAGCGGAAGGTAAAGTCCGACAGACCGATCATGATGTTGCATTTAATGTTGGTGTTTTTCGTGTGCTTGAAAATGTTCATCAGAAATGGCATGTTGTCTTCACAGAATTTGGACGATACGGCCATCAGACGGATCAGCGTCAGAACGGCCGCTTTTTGTAGCATTTCGTCCCGATAGCGGTTCGGGAACTTGCACACCTCCAGCACCGTAGGAATTAAACGGTTCAGCAGATTGTCCCTACCATAAAGCAGTTCCTGCTCGCAAATGTAGTTAATCTCTTCCGCGACCGCATCCTCTGCCGTGGCACCGCTCAACAGTTCCTCTTCCGGCTCGGCCTGCTCCGGACCATTGCTTCCTGCTGCTCCGGTTGAACCGGACAGACGCTTCAGCGCATTGCTGGCCGATACGTTCATGGAGGTAGAGAGCGTTTTTCTCATCTGTGCTGCCGTTTCGGGACGAACCGGCGTCGCCATCACACTCTTGTTGCCCGCCAAGGCGGCATTTTTCTTCTTCTGATTTTTTAACTCTTCCTTCAACTCCTGCCGATATTTCATGTTGCTGTACACGTCAATATCTAAATAGATCATCTCGCGCATTGCAACGTACCCGATGGTGAAGACAAATCGGGCAGCCAAAAAGTGAGGAATGTCTAGAATCAGCTGCTCTGGCTGTGTCATGTTCTGCAACCCACGGCTGTTCTGTTCTTGCGTGGATCCCGATATTTGACTCATCTGGGACATGCGTATCTCTTCGGAGCTGGCGTCTGCTGTGCTCGATTCTGCGAGCTTCTGCAGCCGCTCGTACAATGCTACCACGATCGATTGCGAGAGCAGGTCTGGTGTTTTGACCATTTTGTAGATAAAATCAAACACCTTCGTACCGATATCGTCAAAGTTATCCACACGCGAGCAGAAGAACAGCTTTGTGTACAGATCGATTACGTGCTGCACGGTGGAGGATGTATGATCGAAGCGTTTGTAATATTTCGAGCTGTTTGTTGCCGGCGGAATGGAGTTGATAAGCAAGTCTAACGTGGCGACAAAAATTCGAGGATCTTTGCGTCCCCGCTCTTCGAATCCGATCGTTTCCAGCAGGCGCTGGTTAGCCGTTACAACCGACGGTTTCGCCGCCGATACCATCACCAGCAGCTGAAGCGCTTGACGCGATTCCTCCGGCGACACATTCTCCAGCTTGAGGGTAAAGATTTCGAACAGAACCTGCACCATCTGCGCATCGATGTCACCGTTTTCGACCCACTCCTGTACGAGCACCTCCATTGCCGTGTACTGGCCGCGGGTCAGATTCGTAAGGAATTGGCTCAAATTGCGTACCACTTTAACCGTGTGTGCCCGGCCCTGCAGATTCGTCTCGAACAGCACCCGTTTGTAGGCGGCAGTTACATTCTCGCGCTTCTCCTTGTCGGTTGACCATACGAGGTAAAGCATCTGCTGCATGCCCTGTTCCGTGCCCTTGATACCGAAAAGATACGCCGAGGTAAAGAAGTCGATTGCGCCATGAACGTCCGATTGAGACTTTGACATGAGCATCTCCAGCAACTTCGGAACGGCATTCGATATTAGCTCTGAGAAGCGGATAGAATCGTGCAGGAAGTTGACCGAATTTTCCACCTTCTGGAACTCGGCATTCTGTAAGCGTAACAGATAGTTGAAAATTAGTATACTTAGAGAGTGTGAATCGTTTCCAATAGACTTTAAATTATTACCAGTGTCACATTCGTATGACCATGAATGAAGTAGCTTTTAAGCAGTGTGATGTAGTACATGCACTGATGCTCGAACGTCATCTCTTTTCGCTGTTCACTGTTACCAAGCGCATAATCGGCCCGCTGTACCAACCGTACCAGTTCTTGGTATTTTTCCTCCTTTAGCAACGAGATGATACTCTCGGAAAGCAATTTTACATCGGCTTCCGTTGCTGTTTCCAGATCTTCCGGCTCCTTGCCAAACAGCTCCGTTAGTGTTGGGTACATCTGCACCACGATCTCTTCCCATTCCTCTTCGACCGCTTTCATTTTAGTATCTTGCTCCACCAGCTGAGTGCGAAGATCCTGTAGCTTTTTATCTTCCTCCTCGTATTGGGCCCTCAGCTCAGCCAGAGACAGCTGTAAATAATTTATTTTAAAGTAGAAATATTAAAATTGTCACAGTGCGTCGTCGGCCTTCCGTTGATTCCGTACCTTTGCCGAAAAAGGATTGTGTTCTAGGAAAGCTTTGATCAGCGCAATGGCTTGCTTGCGTACAAGAAGCGCTTTATCCTCCAGCCGCTCGACGGCCACGTGCAGCACCTTGTGTATCCATGCCAACGGGACAGAATTGTGCTCCTTGAGATTCAACCATATCTGCAGTACCTTCGACCGCACATGGGCCGATATATCCATCATGTGGTTGAGCAGATCCTCCAAAAACTCATCGCGCGTCTCCTTCAGCTCATCCGACAGCTCTTCCGACGTGAGCTCACTGACGATCGCTTCGCCCATTATCTGGAGCACGCAGTTGCGCAGTGTGTACGATTCCAGATTCAGCAGCTCCTCGCTCAGCGTCGAGAGATGCGGTATCATCAGCTTCGGCGCAAGCGTACCAAGCTCGACCAGAAAAAGGCTGAAAAAGCGTGCCGTCTGCTGATCGGCCGAGTCGACGCTTAGCCGTTCGATGATTTCCTTGATAATGACGGGATAGATTGTCTGTATTCCGAACTCCTCGTAGAGCAGCAATACTCCAGCCGCTACGGAAGGGATTGCCGCTTCGATGTGTTCGAGAATCTGCAGAATGCGCACGGGAAAGGCAAGCGAATGATTGTAGCGCTTGATCGCGGTTCCCAGAATCTGAAACACACTGTCCGCGGTGCTGCGATTCCGCACGTACGATTGCTCCAGCGTCCGGTAGCAGATATCACAAATAACACTGACGGGGAAAGAAGAAGAGAAACAGCACGCGCATAAAAAAAAAAACATTCTTTTCCATAACGATCATCTGGAGCACTGTTCACTACTCACTCTACAAACGATTCCTCACAGACCGGCGGATCCCACAGCTTCTCCAGCGGAAGCTGCAACAAATTGTACAGCTGGACGACGCACTGGTACCGTTTGTTGTCCCAATCCAACGCCTCCAGCTGCTCGTTGGCCGTCTGCTTTTTGCTCTTCTTTGTTGTCAGCTTCTCGCTGGCGGCATTTACATGCGCATCGATTGCTTTCACCAGGCCGTTCACCAGGAAGGCCAACATTTTGACCGCATTCAGTGCGGACTGCCGATCGGTGGTGTCTATCTCCTTCCGGGACAGCAGGTCCGCCATCGTACTGCCGAGCTTGTCGATAGCACCGTAGAGCTGATCGTATGCACGCAGCAGATGCGTCCCTGCCAAAGCCTTCTCATTGTCGATGACCGAGTAGAACGTATCGAAATGGTCGAATATAGCGAACGGGTCGCTCGAAATCACTCGCGAAGCTACAATACAAAATATGAATTAATATCACACAAATGCCAATTTTGTTTTCTACGCCATTTATTCTTTTTTTTCTACGCTAGAGCGCCCCGCGCGCGCCTGTCAGAGACACCCTGGCTTACCCTTCAGCGCATCCGGGACTTCGGCGGCGTCAAGTACTCGACCGACGCAGTAATGGTTTTTATCCGACCGCAAAAGCTCCGCTCTTGCTTGAGGTATTATAAATTGCCACTCCATTGCATTGCACAGTACACCGACCAAACCAACACTTTGCTTTACAGTCCAGGCACGACGCTGCAATTCCGCACTCTATTTCACTTGTTTTTTACAGCAAGCAAACAATGCGCTGTTCGGGGAAGCCACCGTTACGCCAAATTCACGGCTTGGTATGATAGGCAGTGTTGCCAGGCAGCGCATAAACGAGAAGCCATTTCACGTACGGTAGTGATCACTCTCTTTTTATGAGTTCATCAGAACTGCATTTGTGTTGTTACATTTATATTTGCAAAAATATTAGTCTTTACACACATTCTGGAACAATTAGAGCGATGATATATCGTTAAACATAATCTGAAAAATAAAACCTGTACATGCGAACGTACTGGCAGCACGGACTTTGAATTTGTGACAGTTATGCGAGGGGTACGAAAGTGTTCTGATTCCGCTACACTGTAAACCAACGGCACCAACACTTTGTTTTGTTTTTGTGATTGAAAATTTGTTTGCATACGCAAAAATCTACCATGAATTTTTCCCCTACACCTACGAAAAAGAATTTTTACTTTTTAACCAGCTTTTTCGAGCTATTTCCCCGCACAACATTCCGATGAGTATCTCCCTTTCCCAGCGGACAGGTTCTACATTCACTTTCGGGAGTTCGGCTTGCCGCGACCATCCGGGTGATTGCAATGACTGAGCTGTTAACTGATTCAGCCGGGCAATTTACTGACCGGTCACTGTAGTCGGCTTTCAGGAAAATGGTTTGCAGTGTGGTTTTTGAAGCTTGTGGTGTTGTACTTTTCCGCGCGTCCGTTGCTATTAGTAGCTGAAGGGGCTGCGTCGTTGGTTCAACTGAAGATGGAAAATCGTACGTGGTGATTGTACTAATCGAACTGGGTTGATCTGAAAGCAAGAAATAGAATTCGTACATCACCAATCGATCGCCATACACTCTACACTACCCGTGATTCCGTACCTTTCAGTAATAGTTTGGGAACATTAATAAGCGATTGTGCACTAATGATTTTGTCTTCCATTTTGCACGATTTATTGTGCAACGTCGTGCTGCTGCTATCATCGTATACTAGCTTTTCCGCTTTGGGGGAAGCATTTACTTGTCCATCCTTACGCGAAATGTGCAATTTGTTCTTCAAATCCTGCACCACCTCCTGCAGGCGCTGTCTGTCGGGATACACAGCCCTGTTCAAGTGTTTTGCACAAATGCGATTGATGTTATCATCGGAGAAGTTCTTCGTGCTTATAATGTCCTGCGTTAAACGGTACAGGAAATGGGACAGATCTCGATCTTCTTCAAATCTGGAAGTGAATTTAAAAAAACACACAATTATCGCGAGTTCGCGTTCAATGGGTGAGCGCATTTCCCTTACGGCTCTAAATCGAACTCGAATGGCCGAGTCGTCAGGGCGGGCTGTTTTTTATTTCTTCCGCAAATTTTGCATTGCTCCATTTTCCAGCAAGTCATAAAAAAAACTGCATTATTAAAAAGAAAAATAGCATTCTTTGATGTACAGCTACGAAAAATTGACGCTGCACCAAGGACCGTAAAGATATCAGGTCAAGTTATAAGCCCGTTTTGACAGCTAGGTGGAAGAAGAATCGACGAAGAAAACTGACAGTTAGTTTTCCGCTTTTGGCGAACGCTTCAAGTTCTCGAAGGAAAATTTCCATTTTAAATCACGGACTGTGTTCTAATAAACTAAAATATTCACCCAAATTGATCTCCACCAAATATTGACCATGCAAAACGTAAACAATCCATCAATACATATACAAGCGGAAAACCATCTGTCAAAATCGGAGCCCAGGGGGGGGATCGCCAAAAGCGCTATAACTACACCTCATTATACATTCCACCTTGCGCTGCACGCAACATGTAACAATACCAAGCTTTACCACCGTGCTCAGCCCTGAACGAATGACATTTGGTGTGTTTTTTTTTGTTCCTTGCTGTACGGGAATCTGACAAGTGTCCGTGTTTTTATTTATTTACAGCAACATCTGGGCCAGGAAAAGTTGTCCCTCAGCTTCGACGGTAGCTTTGTGTGGTGGTTTTTAGGAATAGGAAACGAAACCATACAATCAAACCATATCTATATTATCTATCCTTGAAATAAAGTGCACGTTTGCTATTTGTGTCCATATCGGTCGTATTTATTCCAAAGAAAGCTAGTGTTTTTCGGGAGTTCAACAAGTGCAAATACGTCCCGCGAGTGTTGCTGTGAATTTATATTAACACCATCGCAGAGAGAAAGTGTGTACAAATTTGTATCTGTGGATGATTGTGGTGCTATCGAAATTCACGTTTCGCAGTGTGTATGTGTGTGCGGTTGTTTTGATCAGTGATTGTTCTTATCAATCGCAGTATCCCCTTTTGCCATGGTGTGAGTGTGTTTAGTGTAGTGTAGCAATCATAACAAAAATCAGTGTACCACGATGAGCAGCGATAGGCTTCTGTTTAGGAATCCGAGCGAGGAGGAATCCCTTTCCAGCACTCCGATCAGTAAATCGCCCTCGCTGGCGTCGATTCGCGAAGGATTAACGCGCCGAGAGAGCTACTGCTCGCTGGCATCGTACTCCACCGCTAGTCCTTCGGCCAACGATGGCGATGGTGCAAGTAGAAAGAAGCAGGTCGGTAAGTACCCGTTCTATGTGTTGGCTTTCTTTCCACTTCTTTTCGAATGCTGTCAAGTGCAAAACAACAAGCACACCCCATCAGTGCGGAGCGTGGGAGTGTAACAATCCCGTCAAACGTTATTTATCGATCGGTTTATTAAAATTTACATAATCGAACGGACAGCGTAACCGTTCCATCCCCGTCCCCAATGGGAGGATGAGTTGCAGAGCCACAGGAGCGGGTATCAGAGCGGAAACACACTCACCAGCGCCACCGATGGGACGACGTGCGACCACGAAGGGAATTTTGCTAGCAGCTGCTCGAACTCGGGCGTATGCATGTGATGGTACTCCCAGAACTTGGTCGTAACCACAATGTCCACCAGCTCGCCGGTAGGCTTCGGTTGGTCGTACCGCAAATCGAGCGTCACGTTCCACGCCTTGCCCGGCAGGCCGTGTGTGATGAACACAAAATGGCCCTCCCGACCGCCGAACTTGGCGGGCCGGGGCACATGGTCCAGCAGCGACCATCCGACCAACTGTACGCCCTCCTTCGGTCCTACCACGATCGACGACTGTATGCTTCCTTCCATCGCGAACACCAAGCGCTGAGTGTGCGAATCGAGCTGCTCGGTGCCGAGATAAGCCATTGTGACCATGTTATCGTAGAGCGGTTCGGGTCCGGGCAGCCAGTAATTGCTGTGAACACATCGACACATCTGAATCTAGTCCGTGCATGATGGTGGGTGGTTTTACTCACTTGAAACGCATCTGATGCCAGAGAGAGTAGAAGGGAAGCGCGCAGAACAGCTCCGCCTGGCACGAGTCCATCTGACGCATCGGTGTGAGGCTTTCGCCCGGTGCCACGAACTCTTCGATCGTGGCACGCGTGTTTCTATCCATCTCCTGGAAAAAGAATCCCGCGTCGGTGCTCTTGTACAGGCCGAACTCATCGTGAAACACTCGGAAAGTGTGCTGAAAGAATTATGGGAGTGAAAACAATGTTCCAAAACTGCCATTACCCGCTCGCAAGCTCACCGTTACGTAGTGTCGCTGGGGGGTCGGTTCCGTGGCCATACTCTCATCCCGATACGGCATTCCGAGTGGGCTTAAGCATGCCAGCACAAGCGTTAGCACGGTAATGGCTGACAGTTTGGCGGTGAAATTCATCATTTTGCGCAGCTGAGCGATGAATGGAATTAAATAGCTGCAGCAGAGAAGCGTTCCGCCAGCGGCTAGCAGCGAGATAAACACTTCCGGATTGCGCGACCCTCCAAATCGGCCCGTGATCGGTACGAACAGTGCAATGAGCACGTTGTAGAAGTTAGTGGCCCAGAGCAGTGCGGGCAGCTGGCCGGCTAGGTGAATGTACATCCAAGCTCGATGCGTTCGACTTGCGTTGAAGAGCAGGTTCAGCGTGGAGGACGCAAGGGAGCAGACGAGTAGCACCATAGGAATGTAGCCGCTTCGGTAGCCGGCCACCGTAGCGGCAAGCGTTACGACACTCCAGAACACGTTCACACCAACCAGCCGGGCCTGGGTCATTTGACCGAGCGACAGATTGCTCTGCAAATAGGTACAACGAGATAAAACGTATGCGATGATGTTCCAAAGCAATGTGTGTAGACATTCTTATTACCTTACTGTTGGTGTAGAAAGTAGTCAGAAACAGGTACACGAAACAATGCGACAGTAGTGCCGGGCAGCAGTACAGTCCCAAGATCAGATGGGTGTTCGTGTACCAGGTCATGCTTTTTCCGAAAAAGTCCAACTGGCGCGCAATGGTGGTACAAGCGATGATGCTGAAAACGGTCCCAAACACGGTGCCCACCAATCCGACGATAACTTCCCGCAGAACGTCATTGAAGCGCGCACGGGCAAAGCACATCAAAGGCACGATAAGGGAAAGTACCACCACTGCCAGATTAATCAAACGGCCACTGGAAGCAGAGTAATGCACAAACGCGAGTCCGATAAAGTCGAAGAACACGGTCTCCCCGACCGGTAGGTCGGACGCGGCCAGCTCATCGCTCTCGGCCAGATCGCGCGTCAGGGCGAGCACATTGTCGCCGGTGCGCTGCAGCACATCGAGCGAGAGAAAATCCATCGAGTCGTAGCGCGTGTGGTACCGGTACCCGTTCGCGATGTGGGCAAAGTCCATCCCGGGCACCTCGCCGTAATCGCGAAACATTCGAAAGTCCGTATCGGAGGGAATGAGGCCTAGCTGGAAGATCTCCTCCCCGACGGTGTGTGCGAACGGATGACGGATGGCACGCGCGTACGCCTCAATGAGCCAGGGATGGTGGGGCCCAGCCTGGAACAGTACCTCCTTGCCACCGGAGCCGGACGATTCCAGGTTGAGAAAGGCGCGCACGTCAGCCGCCCACGGATGCTGCGTGATGAAGCCGTGTGCCGCCTGTAGCATCGTCTCTTCCGCACCGTTGAACAAAAACGTTACCGTGTGGCGCGTACGCACCGGTCGACGGGACAGGACGCGCAGTATTTCCAGCATCACGGCACAGCTGGCACCATCGTCGCTAGCGCCCGGGCTGCTTGCCACCGTGTCGAAGTGACAGTTCAGCAGCAAAGCATGCTGGCGCACATCGCTTCCGGCCAGCCGTACCACCAGGTTCTGCACGTTCCGGTACACGCTGGTCATCGATTGGTTCAGCAGCGAGATGCTAAACGCTCCCGTCACTGTCTGGCTGTCCACTTCCAGCTGTTGGCTGTCGTGCTTCGACGCGTTGATGCGCTGTACCTCTTGGAGTAGAAATTCGTACGCCAACACTTCGTTCGCCTGGCTTCCCGCTGGTTTAGGTCCAAGGTCGTTGAGCGTCTTTAGGCTGGCCCATGCTCGCTCCGCTATGAAAGCGTTCGGGGCGCGCTCCAAATCTCCCACCGTCAGTGCTGGGGGCAGCCGGGTGGCTAGATAGCTCGTCAGTAGCCCACATCCGACCACAACCAGCAGGGCACCGTACACTGCACCACTTTCGAGGTGGTGCAGGTTCTTCACCTGCTGCTCATCCTCCTTAAACCGGACACGCTTTTGCTGTGGCATTGCCGTTGCTCGTCAGCCGCTCTTTTCTACCGGGGAAACTGCTCTGTCAGCTGTGCGCTGGACGGGGTTCGCGAAAGAACTGGCTGACGTTGCATGGTTTTACCCCACGGACGGACACGCGGCCGCTTCACGGTGGTGGCGCTTTATCGCCGTCCGATGTACGATAGCAAAAGCGGTCGAGGTGTTGTCTTATCGCAGTATCGTGTGCATGGGAGTGTGCTTTTCTACTGTTTGTCACGATGTCCGATGCTCTTCTGTATCGACCAATCGTTGTCGAGCGCGTCGTGTGCACTTTGGAGTTAATACTTGGGTGTGTTTGTGAGAGGGAGTACTTCAGTGTGTGCGGTTTTTGCCGGGTGCATTGGGTAGTTAATGAACAGTATGGCATCGATCGCGTCCACTCTAGAACTACAGGTTCTAGAGTCGCACACAAGTTCATTTGATTGTGTATACTTGTTGAATATTTGACAATTTTTTCACTTATGTGTGTAGTTGTTGGGTGTGCTTATCCTTGATTCCATTATCATCAAAAGTATAAATACTATCCCGAAAATCTTATCAAGCGAGAGCGATAAGCGTGTTGTTTTATCTAGAATTAAGTGTAAAGTTGCATGTATTTCAAATCCTGACCATTCGGAACGTTACGGATCGTACAAATACTGACTAAAATTTTAATCTCTCATTCATATCATACCTGCGCTTTTAATCACATCATCAAATCATTTCACATGCATGCAAGCAACACCTTGACTTGCGCCGAACACGTACTATTCTATGGAAGGGAGGCTACGCCAGTTGTCCTACATAAAAAGTGCATCTGCTGCAATACCTTTCCGCCTGAATTGCGCTCTTTGTCCTCACTGCCACTGGTGAGTCACACCGTTGCGTGTAAATTAGCCTACCAATACATCTAACACCGTACCACGAACGTAAACAAACGATGCTTCCAACTGCACCGGCACTACACGAACATGAGGATGTGTGGAACGGTTCTGTCTTTCATTCTTCCCTCTGTGCATGTGCGTGTGTGTGTGTGTAGTACCCATCGCTGTGCGTTTGTTTTGTTTACTACCCTTTCTTTTCGAGGGAAAGTAACAGGAAGCAGTCGGAACATGGAACCGGTCGGTGGGTATGGAGCGCGTTGGCGGATTCAGAAGACATGCGATTGCGCATGTCCTTCTTCTGTGTCGTCGTACACAACACAAAACCGTCCCATAGTGCAAATGTCAAACCCTTGGTAGTTGGTTTCTTCTGCAGCTGCCCTACAGTTTCATTCAATCCGTCTGTCCACGCTCGGTGGTCTAGCGTTCGTACCACAGCAGGCGTTGCGTTTGGTGAAAAATCGATAATTTTAGCCAATGCAGAACGACCGCGGTGTAGTTCTGCCAGACTGCAACGTAATTTGTACGCTGGTTTAGGGCAACAATATGCAGTAATTGTGTGTATTTTGGATACGGTTGGATAAGGAGAATATCACACCGACTAGATAACGTTGGTGTTGAAGTGCCCATTTGCTCCAATGCAATACCGTCCTCGTGACGACAAAAGGTGAACGAAAGTGCGTTACCAGACGGCAAAATATTTCAATCGACACGGGACAGTTTAACCACAGCAGCAAAACGGAAACATTGCTGAGTCACCCGTTAGGCTCCGTAAATCGCACTGTAAGTAGCCATTAAAGGGTATCCCTTCCCGTACCCCCGGCATACAAAAGCACGGCATTGGCGAGCGGCGATGTCTCTGTGGGCTCCTTCGATAGACGAAGGCGTCGACGTGACGGAAGCGATGGTGTGACTGTCAGTAAAAGCAGTTTGGAAGAAAGTAACATACATTTTCCTGTAAAGAACAAAACAAAGACCATTTAGTTTAGGTAGCTTCTATTTTCAGCATTATTTGACTTGTATCGTTCATGCATTAGTTAGTTCTCAATTAAAGACCAAGGTCAAGAGCCAAGGTTTCCAGAGAAAGGGCTGTTTCTAGTAGATAATTATCTTGGGATTGAATCGTTTCTAACACAAACAAAGAAGCAATGCAAAAAATGAAAAGAATAGAAGTCTTCGACGCGCGCTAACGTGTAGCCTACAATGTGATGTACTTGTCCTACATGTTTGGAACTTGTTTTCACTATTTAAGAGCCAATGTTCGACGTTTAATTTCCAAACTTAACTGCTCTACCGAGAGACCCTTTGCCATGCCTGCTCGCTTGCCTGTGCCTACTGCAATGCATTCACGTTCTCTTCCGCATTGAGTTAATTGTCCTGTTTCTTACCCCTTTTTTACACGACGGACGAACACCACCCGTTTGCGAACCGTAGCCCAAAATGCGTGCGTTGGGCATTGCACAGCCGAACAACCATCATCAAACGACGGTCGCCAGCAACAACACCACCACCTCCACCTCCTCCTCCTCCTCCTCCACCACCGCCAGCAATGTCGGCAGCGTCGGTGCGTCGACCGGTGGCAGCGCGGCGGCCGGGATCAACGGTAAGAACGGCAACGGAGATGGACACCATCACGGACCGGGTGCCACCCTGATTACGCTGCCCCGTGCCATCCCCGCCGGCACCGGGTCGGCCGGCGATGGACACCACCGCCTACCGGGTGGGCAGCTGCGGACAGCCGGACACGGTGGCGTGGTGGCCGGCGGGGGCAGCGTCAGCGATACCGCCGCCCAGGACACGATCTATCTGTGCAACTTTCGCGTCACCGTCGACGGCGAGTGGCTCTGTCTGAAGGAGCTGCAGGATCTCGATATCAAAGACGGCCAGGCGGGCGGTGGCGGCGGCGGCAGCGGCGGGGCCGATGCGCTGGGCGGCGGCGGAGGTGGTGCGGGCGGAGGAACCAGTGACTGCAACGCACTCAATAGTTTCGGTATAATAGAGAACGTAAAATGCGAAGAGAAGATTATCGAGCGCGATTGGGTTAACTACTACTGTAGGTGCCTTTTTTCTGTACAACAAACTCTCTCATACACACACGTACCTACATTCATCAAATCCTTCTGTTTCTTCCTTTATCATCCTTATTCGTATGGTTGTGATATGATTTCTGGATTTTTTTTTTTATGTCTATTTCCATTTTCACTTAGATATCGTGTGATGGTTTGTTTTCCTTGTGTGTTATCAACAAAAAGTACCAAAAGTGTGAACGCCATACTAGTGTCAAAATTGGTTGTAGATTTTGGAAATTAATTGTACTTTGGATTGGAAGCACACTAATTGGATGTATTATAATTTGCAGTGTTAAGATAGGCACCTTCAAACGGCACTCAAAAGGTTCGAAAACGGAAATGAAACTTCTCCTGACTAAACCCATTCGGCACGATTCTAGACATTGGCTTAATGCTCTCTGCATTTGCTTCAAACATTTAATTTTCCCTGCAATATAAGAAGCCTTTCGATACATTCCTGCTGGATTTCTGGGGAAAAATCCTGTAGATGAATGTGCACGTCTTCAATGCGATTTATATCTGTTGAGTTCGTTGAGTTGTTATACTCTTACTTTACTTTTTGATTGTTGCTTGACTGTGCGGCTGTAATTTTGAAACATTCCCACTCCCTTGGTAGTTTTGTAGGTGGCAGGGTGCTCCTTTCCAGCATAGGCATTACTTATTTATTCGGACGATACAATCTTTGTCTTTTTGTTGCTCGATGGTCTTAAATGATCGTTACTTCCACTGTACCTCACGGTCAGTGTGGTTGATTCGTCCGAATCTTGATCTGAAATCTCTTTTCCAATACATGAAATGCACCTGCAGAAGTGGGGTCCCTGTTTTCTATTAAGTCCTGATGGTCCTGCCTCAGGATCGTCACTTTTCGGGGTGCGTTGCTGTCTTGGTGAAAAGTGATCATCATTGGCTTCTACATCCATCAGTTCCGTTTTGATAGGCTTGTAATGTGTAGCACCCGATTTCCAGCTTCTTGGTCGTATCCGTTTAATGAATCTCGCGATAGAGGTATTTCGATGCTCTTTGGTCTTTATTTTCGAATCTGAAATAAGAAACTTATTTGTTAAGCGTTTGTGGAGTTCAAAACCGTACCTTGCAAATACCATTGATTTTGTCGCTTTTAAAACGATCATAAACAGTGATATCTTCCTGTTCGCTGGCAGTTCTAGGCAGCTTTCGGATGCTGGAAGCCCTTCGCTTCGGCAATGTTTTTCTTCGTCCATGTGTGAAGCGATTATTGGAGATAATTTTTCGATTCTGTTGCATTTTGAAAATTATATACACAACCAGCAACACGGCCAAGCTACAGCCAGTCCAGATAGATAGTTTTTTAAGTGTCGACATTTCCGTTGGATTCTCCGATGTAGTTGAGCTTTCGAAGAACGCTGTGTCGTCTTCATCCACAATATCGTTCTCAACGGAATGTTCGTTACTCTTTGTGATTGATTTTTTGGGAAGCTTACGAGCATCTTCTATGCTTTTCGTTATTCGCAGCACACCCTCGAAGGCAGGATAGAGAAGGGTGTCGTTTGTTAAAATGTATTCCATATGGTAGGACAACCAATCTGAAAGCTCTCGCTGAAAAGTGGCTAGTTGGTCCTTTTTGTTTCCAAAACACCTGACAATTTCAATGTAGTAGTTCAACAGCATTCGGCTAGAATCTTTCGATTTTGGATTGCGAACTGTTGCGTTGGTGTAATGTGGTATAGATATGAGCAATAGCTCCTGCCTTTCAACATCTATTTCCAGGGTAGGCGTCAGTAATCCTGCCGATAGTGATTGGTGACAGTTGTGATCATCAACTTTTAACTGTTTTTCATTTACCGGTTCTACTTTGCTAAGGAAGAGGGATGGATCAAGGTGGTAAAATTTCCAGTTGGTTGGCCTATGCCTGAACAATGTTTCATATTTCCTCAAACGTTGTATTGCTCCGTTGGCTACAAAATAGCTTACAAAACCACCGTAATAAGAATATTTCATCACCGGTATAAAATAACCAAACAGAAATGCTCCATAAGCGTCCGCAAAGGCAATTAGCATTAGCTTTTGGACTTTGGAATCGTTGAATGCTGCAATGGTTCTATTTTCCAATTGGCTGATAAACTCCATTTGTCGTGTGGCTGTGGCATCACTAAGAGGTTCAAAGTTTGACTGACTGTGGGGTATGAGTTGCTAAAAATGATCAAAACACTGAATTTATTAGTACTCCATTGTACTGAAGTTTTGAATTGCGGTTTACCTCGTAATGACGCTTTGCTTGCATCACCGTTAAATCATCCGCCGTGAAACAGGACCGTTCTAACAGTGGTTCATTGGTTAGTTCGAAAAGATCGTCGACGATCTTTTCTACTTTGCTCGTGGAAGGCTGGCTGCAGATGATTTCTGGTAGCATCACGCTACTAATTGCTAAGATCAACAGGAAACTGATCGGGGGGGTACATTTGTGACTGTTCACCGTTAACAAATTCAATGCCATACTGCTACACAATCATTCTTGGACGATATTCTGTTTCCCATCACTTTTCCCCGACACTCGTTTAGCGTTAGTTTCCCCGGAAAATCGGTTGCATCGGTGCAGCTGGGACTGGTAGCACAAGTTTGAGTTTAGTTTGCGTGGCGGAAACACTTGTCAAATCGATGTTATCGTAGAGAAACGCATGGCTACTGCGATGCTGTCAATCGGACAAAACAATCCCAACTCTCCGCCCTCTCTGACAAGCGTTTGTGCATGTACGTATTTTTCCTTTTACTTTCCATGTTGTACGGGAACGCACGACAGCTCGCGATCCGGCCTCCATCGAGCGGAGCAATTTGGTGAAGATATGCAAACTGGTGGTGAAGGAATTGCTGGAGCAGTCGCTGCGCTTTGGCCGCATGCTCGACTCGGACCACCTTCCGCTGCAGCACTTTTTCATCGTACTCGAGCACGTTTTGCGCCATGGGCTGAAGCCAAAGAAGGGTCTGCTGGGGCCCAAAAAGGAGCTGTGGGACATTTTACAAAGCGTCGAGCGGTACTGCGTTGAAGCGATGGATATTACTTCCTCCGTGCGCGATCTGCCCACGGTACGAACGCACATGGGACGCGCCCGAGCGTGGTTGCGTTTGGCGCTGATGCAAAAGAAGCTTGCGGACTATCTGCAGGTGCTGATCGAGCATCGGGATGACTCGCTAGCCGAGTATTACGAACCGCACGCGCTAATGTTGAGCGATGAGGTATGGTAACCAGTTCTCGCCAGTCCGACCCCGGATCGTCTATGCCATCATCTCCTGTATCTCCGCGTGGTTTCTCACATTCTAGATAATTATCATCGTCGGCATTCTCGTGGGCCTGAATGTGATCGATTGCAATCTGTGCGTGAAGGAGGAAGACCTGGACTCGCAGCAAGGTGTGATCGATTTTTCGCTGTACCTTCGCTCCAGCTCTCGCAACAGCCCGGACGAGGAAAACAATGGTGGTGTTGGGGGTGGGATCGATGACAGTGCCACCGGTGCCATGACGGCCGTGCTGGACCAGAAGAACTATATCGAAGAACTGAACCGACATCTCAAGTAAGGGCGCAACGCATCGTGCAGGCAATTGGTTGAACTCATTCGTGAAACTTGATCGCCTTTCCCACAGTGCTACGGTGGCGAACCTGCAGGCTAAGGTTGAATCACTCACCACGACCAACGCGCTCATGAAGGAAGATTTGGCAATCGCACGGAACAGCCTAATGGCGCTGCAGGCCGAAAATGCTGCCCTCCGAAGGGCGTCCCAGCATGGGCACCCGATCGAGGACAAGACGAACGTGCTGGACCGGTTCGATCCCGAGATGGCGGAAACACTGGCGGAAGAGCGCAAAAAACGGCAGGAAATCGAAAAGGAGCTGGATCTTCAAGTTAGTGACTCGTTCCGCTCCTGGACAATGGCGAAACGAATGTGCGCTAGTGACCATGCCTGTTTGTTCTCTGTTCAACTGTTCTTGTTCTGTTAGGTATCGCTGAAAGCGGAAACGGAAATGGCCATGAAGCTGCTGGAGAAGGATATACACGAAAAGCAGGATACGATCGTGTCGCTGCGTCGCCAGCTCGAGGATATCAAGTCGATCAATCTCGACATGTACCGTAAGCTACAGGTAATATCAGGGCTTTGGGTATGGGAACTATGGGGTTACACAGGTTTGTATCACGAATCACTTTCAAAGCATTTGGATCACTCGGGGCTTGAGATTGTCATTTCTTCCTTGGTTAAATTCGCTCTCGGGGCATCTGGTGGTCTTGTGAAAGGAGTGGGTTTCAAATGTGTGTTTATATCCTCTTATCTTCGTCTCCTCAATCGCCACCGATCCAGGAATGCGAGTTGGAATTGACCCAGAAGGGTGAGATGGTATCGCGGTTACAGATCAAAGCATCACAGATCGGGAAAATACTGTCAAATCTGGAACGGAAGGGTGCGGCCGATGCAATGACCGATTCCCAGATCAGCACACTCAACTCGTTCACTGGGGGTGGCGTTTCGTCCCCGTCAGGTAGCGGAACGTACGGGGGTGGGCTAGTGGGACCGCCGAATAAGAAACCGCACCTCAAGATCGGCACCATTCCTCCCTTCAATGCGAACAAGCTGAGGAAATCTCCGTCAGTCGGTGCATCGGCAGCAGCCGCAGCAACAACGGCTGCCGGGTCTGCAAGCAGCACCACAACCACCACTACTACCACTGCTACCACTGCTACTACTGCTGCTGCTGCTGCTGCAACTACAGCTCCTGCCGAAGGGTCTAATACTGCGTTAAAGGGGGTATCAGGGGAAGGACAGCAGTCGGTGCAGGACTTGCAGAAAAGACTATCATCACCTCCGAAGGTGGATCTTGGTGGAAAGCCATCAGACAGCGAACGAACTGCGGATCTATCGAGTGAAGCTAAACTACCCAGCGAATAATCTTTCGACTTTTTGTTTGGGGAGGGCGTATGCTGAATTAATTTATTAAAATACACACACCTTTTTGAAGACTGCTTGGCTGAGATCACATTGAACAGGTTTAGGAAGCGTCAGATCCCTCGGTTTAGCGTAACCAATCCGTGCACTCCTCGTACCCAGGAAGATGAGGAAGCGCAAAGGGGATCGACAACATAATAATAATAATAATAAAACAGCAAATGAGCGAAAAAGGGTGTTTATAAACTAACTTATGTATACACCAACATCCACTTCCACCCCATATATTCTTATTGTAGGAGTGCGAAGCGTCGCTGAAGCACAAAACTGAGCTAATGTCGCGGATGGAAACGCAGCGCGAATCGATGGCCAGTGCAATTACGCAGCTGGAGAAAAAGTACGCAAACCAAACTATATTTCTATGTTCTTATTGCTACGTTAATTTACCAAGTAGACTTAATAACGATGCCTTTTGCTGCCTAACTTACTGTCTAACCTATCATTATGCAGTATGCTCTTAACCCGACGGTAAAGTACCACAGTTGAATTGAGTTCTTGCCTCCTGAAGTCCTAAATAATAATTCGCTACAACGTATTAACTGCCGTAGCTTCAACCGTAGCTTATGTTCTGAACCACCAGAATGGTCATCTGTCAATAAAGTTCATTGTGTTACGATTGTACGAGAAATATAAATAAAAATGAAAACCACACTTTTGTTTATTCCAAAAATCCTGTAGCAAGAGTTGTGTGATCAATTGACAAATATGTAAAACGAAGCGCTTTTACAGCAATTAATAGCAGTATCTATTGTTGTTTTTTTCCGTTATTGGGATAGATAACCGAAACAGCTGCAAGTCAAAGATTAATAAAAGCTATACAAAATACGGTACAAATGGTGTTGTATTTTGATAATTATGTTTTTAATTACACTTTGTTCAGTTTGTGGATAGCAGTTGGTTTTTATTCTTCAGTTTTTGTTTATTTCTTTTTGCCTTTTTGAGTGCCAAAATAAATAAACTAAAACTTATGTTTAGCACATTAATTGAAGTAATCATGCCCGTTTTGGAACTTGGTTTTAATATTTTTAGTTACGTTAATAACATAAAAAGAATTCCTATTATTACACACAACTGTAATTGGTTTGGGTTGGCCTAACATTTGTTTTTGGCACTTTAGCTCTATATGGCACACTGATATCCATATAAAAGACTTGGCTAGTTGAAACATGTTGGTAATAGGAATCGATCCATGTCCGGCCTCGAAAGAAATGAATAAAATTAAATAAAATTCTCTTAGTTTTATTGACGTAAATAAAGTCCTTATTTCCATTAACACATACGTGCATTCGAAATAAATTCCGACTAATATATGTAGATCGTGTGGCAATGATTAGTGATGTAAATCGATAGTTTTGGGTAACTTGCGTAGTAATATATAAGATACTACTTAAAAGTTTTGGTCAATTTAAACCAAGCTATATTTTGCTCTTGGGCCGGTCTGGTGGTACAGTCGTCAACTCGTACGACGTAACAACATGCCCGTCATGGGTCCAAGTCCCGAATATACCGTGCCCCCATATGTTGGACTGACTATGGTAACAATAAGTCACTGAAAGCCAAGCTCACTTCACTAGTGGGTACAGGCAGGCCTTGACCGACAGCGGTTGTTGTGCCAAAGAAGAAGATATTTTGCTCTAATGAAAGCTTGAACAGTATGTTCCCGAGTTACGCGGTTCTCGACCTACGCGGATTCGTAGGTACGAGGTTTTTTTTCTCCTAAATTTAACAGATCAAATGTCAGTAAATGTCAAAATCATTACAATCTGCTTCAAGAATGTCATAATGAATTGCATTTTTGCTTTGCAAAAATTTAAACTGTTTAAAAACCAGAAATATCGGATTTTTTGCACGAATCGTATCAGATAAATGATGAAGTGTATAAAAGTATTAAATTTAATCAAAACATCGAGTAATCAAATATATTTTACCTGAAAAACGTGAAACTTGCTTTACGCGGATATTCGAGTTACGTGGAATCCTCGGGAACGCGTAAACCTGGTGGTATCTCGGGAACAAACTGTATGTACAATGTGGCTGGTCTAGTGATAGGTGTGTCGACTCCTACAATGCCGGACGGGATCGATTCTTGTCGACATCACCCATATAGGACTAGGGTTGGTATGATCGCGCGTCGTATACTGGTAAACTTGTTGGACTCCGACTAGGTCAGACATGGATCGTTTCTCATTTGGGTCGTTTCCCAGTTATAAAATAACACAAACTGGAGTGTCTCTACGAAGGACCTTACTTCAGACAAAAAAGAAGGATAAACGTATCTAAATAGAGTGGGAAAATTAGGTACAGCAGCAATACGGTCTATTGGTTGGTTATACTACATTTATTATACTCGTTGAATCGATCGATCGTTGAAACAAATCGATCTGGTGATAAGTTCCAGAACATGTTAAGGAGGAACATTAAAATGCATTCAGGACGAAAACAAACAAACAGAACTCAATTCAATGTGGTAGAGCAAAGCTGTAGAACTAAAGCCTTCCCTTTGTGTCATAAAAATCCCACACACTCCCCTTAGTATTCGTTAGAGAAAGCCTTTAAATGATTGTATCTATTAAAATTGTTCCTTTTATTCATCAAACACCCAGATACAGCTCGGAAACTGCGAGCCTGAACGCGTTGCAAGAATCCTCTCAGGCACTCTCACTGCAAGTGATTGCCAGCGAGCAGCGAGCCGCTCGGGCCGAAGCAGATCTACGCATCGAGCGCGAGTGGCGAACGGCTATGCAGGAGAAGGAAATGGAACACAAGGAAGCGATCAGCGATCTACAGCTGCAGGTGAAACAATTGATGGATGATTCCAAGGTACATCGACACGTGGGTTAGTTTTGCGCATAAAACAAAACATAATCAATTTCCCGTTTCTCTCTCTATCCACGCAGCAACTCGGAAAAGCCAACGTAGAGCTGGAAAAGCTTCGCAGTCAGTGGGCCGAAGATCAGCGCACGCTGGAGGAGCTGGGCGTGCAGCTGAGCGTCAGCAAGCTACAGATCTCGGAGCTAAAAGAAAAAGGTGCCGGAGGAAGTCAGCACAGTTCCGACCACACCAAGGGGGACGGGGGTGAATCGGGTGTAGGTGGCACTGGCGGCGGTTGGACACCGGATAAGGTCGTTTCGAAGTGCACCAGTTGCGAGAAGGAGTTTAGCATAACGCGCCGAAAGCATCACTGCCGTAACTGTGGGAAGATATTTTGCTCCAGCTGCTCGGAGCACGTGGCCGCGCTAGGGGGAACGGGTGCGCCGGATCACCAGCAATCCGGGACACCGAACGGAAGCAGCAAACCGGTGCGCGTGTGTGATCATTGTTGGGAAAAGTTGGCCACCAAGTAGTGGAGGGGACGTGAAGCCAGCGCCACGTTTTCAAAGGTTTTAATTATTGAAGCGAATCAATTCCAACCACTCGACAAAATGCTACCCGGGATGCCTTATCTATTAGCGAAACTACCATGTGGTGTTGTGCATAATCAGCGTCGTGTATGCAAAACGAAGCAGCAGTAGTAGAGTATCAGCTCGACAAATGTTTCATACATCTTTATATACTTGGAATGTTCGGTAGAATATTTATTTTAATAAATATAAGTACATGTAAATGCTGTTGCTTCTTTTTTTGTCCTGTACGAATCCATTAAAAATAATTAAAAGTCAAACTGAAATTTTAAACAGAAATCGAGCTCGAATACACGTTTGTCGCAGCTTTTTCACCGGCAGATTCGAGCTGCTGCAAATGAAGGCAGAATCGAGCCCACCGCACAGCCCTGCGCAAAGTGTCACGTGAGGAACGGGACGGAAAGTGGAACAAAAATCAATTTTCTAGCAACCACAATAACGTCATATGATCACAAGTGCAAATTCGGAGGGCAGATAACTTCACTGGACGACAAGATGTTGCGGCCGATTTACGTTTTATTTGCGCTGTTTGCAGCAGGTAAGTGTTTAGTGCAAATGAAATGCAGCGAATAATTACCTCCTGCGAGATGGGTTGCTTGCTACAGCCAGCTTGCGAGGGGACAAATTTTACGGGGAAAAGTATAAACATTACGTCCCTACGCCCAAGGCTGCTGGCTGAAGTGTGCATTCTCATCGCTTTTCACATGACATGAAGTATCGGGCTGAAAACTGATTGCGCTCTGTCGTTCCAGCAAACTGTGATCAACTGTCCGTGCTGTATTCGCCCAAGGCGGTAGAGTTCAGTGGCAACAGCCGGTTGGATGCGGAATCGCTGCCGGAAGTGTTCGGAGCTGCCCTCGGCTACTCCGTCAGCCAGCCGACGGAATGGGACGGCATGGTGATTAAGGATCCGTTCAGCACTGCCAACGGTGCCGTCGTGGTGGTGGCGGAAGGTCTCGAATCCGTTGCGGTGGAGGTAAGTGTGGGGGGGTATGTTTCATATGTTCGCCGAATAACACTCGCTTCCCGTGTACCGTCCCTATGCTAAACGATGCAGGGTGCCAAGAACTACCAGCTGGACGGTAACACCGGCTCCGTTGCGCTGAGCGAGCTGATCCAGAAGTCGGCCGACCATCAGGGCGTCAGCTTCGAGGTCGACCTGAAGGAATCGTCCGACAGCTTCAACACCCCGCTCGGCACGGTTCAGCCGGACGACGAGGAGGTGAAGCCGCAGCACCTGAAGCCAAAATCGAACAAAGCCGACTCGGACTTCCTGCGCCAGCTCGCGTTTCTGAACGGGCTGAGCGATCTGCTCGTCACGTCTACCGATCGCATCCCGACCGTGCACATCGTGCGCGTATCGTTCGAAGCCCTTCTGGCCGCGCACGAACCCAACTCGCCCGCCCTGGAAGAGGCCAAGAAGCTGTTCGTGAACGCGCTCGCCGGGCTGGAGACGGCATCGGAGAAGGCGTTCGACGGTGCGGTCATCGTTGGCCTAGTGACGGCTAGCGAGGGGCAGCTGGTGGTGCGCTCGAAGCGTCAGGCCGGGGCGCCGAAACAGGCCGAAACAGATGATGTAAGTGGTCACATTATTTTCCCTGACCTTGTTCGATGTTTCATCAACTCGCTTCCCATTTTATCAACCATTGCTTTCAGCAAAACCCGATGAACCTGGCCACCAAGTACAACAGCAACTATCCGGTGATTTTCAACATCATTCTGTGGTTCAGCGTTGTGCTAGTGTTTTCGCTGCTCGCCATCTCAATTGTGATCGGCACGATGGATCCGGGCCGCGATTCCATCATCTACCGCATGACGTCGACCAGAATGAAGAAGGAAAACTAAATCCACACACCGTCCGCTTCACTTCCACTCTACTTCTGGTAGGCCATGAAGCGTTTCCAGCGCGCGTAGATAAATTACCGTACCGTCGCTCTGTGACTCTGTGCACCCGATCACCTTAAGCATTACCATCCTGTTTGAGCGGAGTGAATCGATCGCACATAATTTGGAAAGTATTACCACATCACTGCGGCCCAACAAGACACAGAGCGTTTGCTGTTAGCGAGCACAGAGTAAAGAGTTAAGACCAACCCCCATATCTGCTGGGACGAATCCGGAATGCACATTAAAACAGGAAGCTTAAGTCATCATTATCATTATCATCATCCAACGGACACACAAAGACTCTTCTTTTTTCGTCGTAAAACCATCCCCCCGCGTCCGTCTACCATCCTGGGCGCATACCGTTTGTCGTCAAGTACATTACGTTCCCGTGGGCCGATGATTGGAATCAATATCGGGACAAAGCGTGCAAGAGAGTCCTGGCTGCACAGTTACTCATCATCGTCGCAGTGAATCATCGCTCAACGTTCTATTCCCCCCCCACGAGAAGCTATTGCTACCTTGGTTTCTGCCCATTGCGATGTGTCGCCCGCCGCTCCGTTTGCGTGTTGAGGATCTAGCAACCAACCAACAACAGATCACGCGCAATCAATCCCTTTGTTTTCACTTGTTGTTGTTTATTTGAGTTTCGATGGTCAGGTGTAGAAAATAAATAAGGATAACATTCCAGGAGCAGTGCTTGTAGGGAGGAACACCATTTACGAACCACACTTCGGGCGGAAGGTTTTGAGAAAAAGCAGAGCTGCTTTCGGCGTTCGGCTAATGTGCCGCGAATTATCTTAATTTTTCACGCAATCAAGATTGATAATTTGTTTGAAAATTTATTCAAAACACCTTGCATCAACATGCAATTGAATTGAGTATACGAGTGTAAAAGTGTCGGACGTAATATTCGTTTGTCGGATGGATTATAGCAGCTTTATAGTAAGCTAATGTTGTATTGCCATAACGTGCGCAGGCAGTCTGACAGCTGTCAGTGGTTGTGTGGCGAAGAAAATCAACACGAAAGGAGATGAAATAACTTTTTTTTTGTTTATTTAACTTTTGCTGCAAATAGTGCCTTAATTTATAATCGAAAATCTGTTCATCGTTTACGTCGTCATCGAGTGCCTTATCAATACTTTGACCAGATTACCGTCCTCTGCAAATAATCAACGTACCACCGTCCAGGTGCCGAAAGAGGTGCGTATGTGTGAAGATTATGAGCTCATCAGCTCAGCACACGGTCGTCGAATTGTGCGATCGTCGTTCGCATCAAGTAGGCCTATCAAGAACGTAGAGACCGAGTACCACCTACCTAGATATCGTCCCACCGTACCGTGCAAGGTCTTTTTGTATGGTTACCATCTCGAGTTTTAGTGACTTTGCAATACACCACGCCAAGTGGGAAGAACGAGATCGCTCGTAAAGATATCGAAACAGTGTTGATAATTCGACGCAACTTACACACGCTGTACACCCCTTTTTTGTAGTTTTTCACATCCGTTGGATCACGTCCAAAAAGTACTTCCTTTTACGGAAATCGATCACCCCGGGGGGAGAGATTCGTTGTTGCCAAATTTAGAACATGGCTCCAGTTGCAGGGTAAGCCTTCTGGTGCTAGATCGGTGCCAAGATCAATGGGTGTGGTGCGCTAAACAACAGCAAAACTAACAAATGTGATCAAATATTGACAAAAAAAGCTATGTTCGTATTGGTGGATGTCGCTAACATGGCCAGCTGGCGGCAGATGTTTTGCTTCAAGTGCATAAACCAGCACATAACGCCAGGTGTTTGCTTGCCTGCTGGCGCTAAGCAAAGCGCAATGAACGTACCTAAAGAAAGCTAATCACAAATTTACACTAAACTTGGGTAAACATTATTCGTTACATATTTAGAGTTAAAATTCTACCTTGAGCAATATTTAACACGTTGTTTACGCGCAGGATCGATGTTAAGATTGCTTCACATCACTTTAACCGAACAGAGGTACGAATCATTGAATCGTCACAACACACTAATGCGTATCACACTGCTTTTGAACGTTGAAGATGACTGCACATCTTGGCGCATCTTTCATGCATTTGCCAATACGTTGCAATTCGCACAATCGCTTCCCAATTTGCAACTCTCCCACTATCTCTCCCGCATCACAACTATTTGCTTCTCTTGCCTTGCGCTCTTCACAAGCGCTCCACTTGGCACAGACAGAGTAAAAGAAGGACAAATGTCACAAAGCAGGCTTTGCGATTCTCCGGCCAAACGCTGATGGTGTACCAAGCAAAAAGGTGAACAAAAAAGCCTTTCCAAAACCCGTCCTGTGTTGCACGAAGCGCGTCCGAAACGCCCGAGATGTGCCCGTAACGATGGCAAACGGTCCGAACATTCCCCTGACGAACCAGCCCGAACGAGAGACGTGTTTTTGCCTTAAATGGTGTAAATCGTTACTCCCTGCGCCGTACTTTCTTTTCTGCTGGTTGGGGAAGGGGGTGGTCTGGTGGAATAGTCCGCCGAACCGAAACTGGCAGCCGTCCAGCACCAATCCTTATTGGAAAGGTGGACCGGACCCGGTTTCTGGACCGCACGGATCAGCAGCAGCAGCAGTAGTGGTGGCGAGCCAGTGCCATCACAGTGTCGTGTCGATCTGCTGTCAGGTCGAAGTTGGCGTTGCTGCCGTAGTGGTGGTTTGCTGGTGACCAACGGATAAGCACGGATACGCAAGCAAGCAAAAAGAACACAAAAAATCGGGGTCGCTTTCTCACCCGCTTTACACACGTCCACCGATCCCGAACGGCTGTGAAGCACTGAAAGCCACGCCGCGCGAGTTCCTTTATCGGCAGCTGTAGCACCGCGATTTCGCGATATCACGATGGGCTATTAATCCCTTTTGCTGTGCAGCGGAACTGTGTATCTCGTTTTGTAACACACGTCCAGTATCGGCCAGAACTCGCTCAGAAGCAGCAGCAGCAGCAGCAATCCGTTTTTTTGTCGCTCGCTTGTACAGCCGTGTTTTAGTGGTGACATTGCAGACGAGACCGCCGCGTCAGCTACAAAGTCTGGCCTCATATTTCCGAAGCTTGCGCGAACGTGATAAGTGAAGCGCAAACAGCAGGGCGTACGAGAAAACGCTATGAGTGCACTTAAACTGAAACCGCTGGAAGACTCGAACCTTTACAAGCGCCGTACCACGTCCAAGGAGAACCTACTCCACACAGCAGTGGGTGGCAGTGTTGGTGGTGGTGGTGGTGCAGTAGCAGCAGCAGCAGTATCCGCTAGCGATATGATGTTACGTCCCGGGCGGGATACGGACAGCCCTTCCTCCACCGCATCGCCACGGCTCATGTCAGCCAGTTCGACACAGCAATCGACGACAGCGACGACGACACGCTCACAGATGCAGCAGAATGTCGCGTCCTATCCGCCACCCCATCCCCAGGTGGAGAGTTACTATCAGCAACCGAAGTCACCGATAAGAATGGCAACGGGGTTCGGGGGTACCACAGTACCCTTTCCCCTGTGTACCTCCACACCGACGCACCCTTCGGCAGGGGGTCAGAAGAATGTGCAATTCTTAACGACAGCAAACAGCAGAAATGTGTACGATAGCGGCACGGCGTCGCCGCAAACGCGAGTGGCAGTGCAATTCGAACAGCCGAACGTTTCACACGGCGCAACGCCACAGAGAGGAGCGTCCAGTTCGGGGCAGCAACAACCGCCCGGAGCGTATCAGAATCTACCGACACCCGGGATAGCACCGGGCACACCGACCACACCCGGCAGAAGGATGGAATCGTGGGAACAGTCTGGAAGATCGAACGTGCAAACGGTGGCAGCCGGCGACGGGTTAGTCAACGTTCCTCTTTTTTCCCCCTTCCAGCAATGAAGTGTCAACAAAACTCGTAGCAGGCGATGACGCGATCCGGCCGGAACTGTTGTTCATTCGCTTCGGTGGGGATTTGCAAAGGAGTTTGCTCGGAAGTTACAATCGCAGTAAAAAGGCATTTGAGAAACGAAGACTCAAAAACCACTCCTCTGCTGTTATTTTCACATGCAGCCGGTGACATATATGAAGTGTTTATTTCTTCGCTCTTCCAGACCATTAGCCAATCTTGTGATACAGGTGGCTAACTAATATTTGGTGACGGTGGATAGAGTATTTTTTCAATTGAAATCGAATTATCTCTGTTGGCAAACATACTCACCAGGGAAATTAACGCTACAATATGCTTTGAGAAGATGGTGTTGATCAAATGAAGCATTCGGTTAGCTTTGTGTAGTCAAATTCGATGTAATCTTAAAGACGGCCTTCGTCGTACCTAACCGTTGCTACTTGACTGACATGCGCTTTCTCAGCGACGTTCATATATAAAAAAATAACTCACCTTACCATGTCCAAATCATCTCCATTAGTGGTTATCTCTAATGAAAAGTATCCCTCTTTCAGCGTCACCACCAACAACATGTCGCTCGGCACGATGCACTGCACGCGCTGTGACGAAGGCTTCGAACCGCACGAGCGCATCGTCAACTCCAACGGGCAGCTCTGGCATACGCAATGCTTTGTGTGAGTATTTCCGACATCATTCAAGCATTGTGTGCCCTTTGCACCGACTTCGGATCTTCGGAAACTAAAATACTCAATTACGGTTGTTTGCATTCCTTTGCAGCTGCGCGCAATGTTTCCGCCAGTTCCAGGACGGCATATTCTACGAGTTCGAGGGCCGCAAGTACTGCGAGAAGGACTTCCACATCCTGTTTGCGCCGTGCTGTGCCAAGTGCAACAACTTCGTGATCGGACGCGTGATCAAGGCGATGGCGGCGAACTGGCATCCGCAGTGCTTCACCTGCGAGCGCTGCAGCATTCCGCTGGCCGATTCGGGCTTCATACGCAACCAAAACCGGGCCCTGTGCCACGATTGCAATCGCAAGGAGAAGGAGGTCGGGCTCGGCAAGCTCGTCTGCAACAAGTGCCAGTAAGTTGGCGGCACGGTGGAATCGAGCGCTAACGTTTCGTTTTGATTACTAATTTTCGGGATTGTTTATCTTCTACTCTTTCTTCTCAGTGGCATTATCGACGATGCGCCACTGCGCTTCCGGGGTGAAGTTTACCACGGGTATCACTTCAACTGTACGTCCTGCGGTGCCGAACTGGACTCGTCGGCCCGGGAGGTGAAGAACCGCAGCGGGTATGCCGCCAACGACATGAACGAGCTGTACTGCCTGCGATGCCACGATCGCATGGGCATCCCGATCTGTGGTGCCTGTCGCCGGCCGATCGAGGAACGGGTTGTCACCGCGCTGGGAAAGCATTGGCACGTTGAGGTATGTATTTAGGGAGGTCGGAAAAATGGGGTTAGAAATGTCCTTGCAGGGGGTTTTCAGGGGTTTTCACTATTTTGGGACACTTTCTTTAATAAAGCGAAGTGAACGTTATGTGAAGTGAATTGGACTGTACGGAACCATTTTCGGATAGGCACATTAGATATTCCTATAGGATTCCAAATGGGCCTAGCTAAAAAGGGTGCCGTAGAGCCCAGTGTCCCAAAAAGAAGAGAACCCCCAAAAAACACTGTTATTTGTCAAGGTATATATCCAATTTAGTGATGGGAAAATTAAACTCAGAAGGGATTCGAATCTTCGAATCCCAATCCTGGATGGGATTCAAATCTTTGAATTCCAATCTCAATGTGGTACAGCGTTTTATTGCAGTTTGCAGCGTGGGGGGGAGGGGTGGGTGAATTAGTTAAAGCTGGAATAAGAGGTCATTCTGTTTTACTCCAAATTATTTAACTTTGCAGTACTTACATCATAATTCAATCGCAATCCCAATCCCAATCAGAATACCAATCAAATCCCAAACGAATCCCAAGTCCAATCAGAATCCCAAAAGAATTGCAAACCCAATCCCGATCTGAATCCCAATCCCAATCTATTCGTAATCAAATCTCAATCGCAAAGAAATCTTTTAGGGATTCAAATTCAAATTCAAATTCACACAATTTAATGGCTAATTACTGGCTATATATTAGTATGGTATGGTATGGTATTAACATTCCTCAATGCTTTCTCTTTGTAGCACTTTGTGTGTGCCAAGTGTGAGAAACCCTTCCTTGGCCATCGTCACTACGAGAAGCGTGGCATGGCCTACTGCGAGACGCACTATCATCAGCTGTTTGGAAATTTGTGCTTCGTCTGCAATCAAGTCATCGCTGGTGACGGTAAGTGGTTCGCTCGAGCCTGGAGCTAATCGACCTTCGACCTGACGATTGTTTCTAACGTTACATTTTCCACATCAATTGCCATCTCCCAAAAACAGTGTTCACCGCATTGAACAAGGCCTGGTGCGTTCATCACTTCTCCTGCTCGATCTGCGACCAGAAGCTGGACCAGAAGTCCAAATTCTTCGAGTACGACGAGAAACCGGTGTGCAAAAAGTGCTACGAGCGGTTCCCGAGCGAGCTCCGTCGCCGCTTGCGCATTTCGCACGAAAACACAATCAAGAAGCCGGCTCCGTAAAGGGCGAAGCGGACGTCAATTGAACAACACTCTCTTCTGCGTGCCAATAATGAAAGCAGCAAATCGATACGAATTGCAAACCGAATCTAACCCGCACACGCTGGCCAATGCAGCGCATTGTGTGCTTGAAAACGAAACTTACTTGAACAATCAAGATAAAATCAGCTATTAACAAACTCCCCGATGCTTATTGTAATTAAGAAACCACGTGAGTGTTCGTGAAGTCTAGTACCATTCTACTAACGCCCTCCTGGCAGTGCAAGATTAAAACAGTGCCTTTACACGCGTAGTCAGGAACGATGCTGTACCTTCCTAAAACATGATTTACAATTGGTGCACCCGTTTTATATAGCAGTGTATTTAAAAAGCACCAAGCTTTACGTTTAACCGTTTCTGGAATTAATTATTAGTCTCGTGTGTAGAGGAGGAACCAGTCTTTTGTAGAGAACTGTAGACGGTCCGTATTTGTTCATGTTCGGTGCTCGAATAGTGCCAACCAATAATGCGCGCACACACACACATACCCAACCATCGTTCGGTAGTATGTAATTGTAATGTTTTAGTATTAAAGTTTTTACTTACTTTTTTGAAATAACAACATTTAACACGTTAACGGGTAAACAGCAGAGCGGACGGAGAAACAGCAATGCCGTGAAAACGACGAGCAAGCAACGAACCGTACCTTCCCCAAGATAGGGAAATTCGCTACAGAGTCATCACGATGATGATGATGAGTTTAGTATGTGTGTAATATTTTTAATAAACTAATGTGTTTGTATTTTAACTCCAAATATTACGCCGCATCGAATTTAGATAGAACAGAAAGAATAATCGCTGCTACTGCTGAACCAACTGTATAGAAACAACTTGAATATAGAAAAAGTCAACTGCTTTACAGCCTAGCCGAAAGCACTTCCTTACAGCCTGCTCTGAAGTGATGTCGATTCGACAGGATTCGGCGTCGTGACCACAGCCATACGTCATTAAAATGGCACCTAACGTAGTGAATCCTAGAATACTTCGCAGTAGGCTGAAATCTTCTAACCAGGTAAGTATCAATGGTAACGCCGTAGAGTTTGTTTTACTCCTTTGTTGGGCTCATGGCGGCGAATGTTTTCTCTTTGTTTGATTCATATACAAAAAAAAGTAATGATATTTATTTTTCAACTCATTTATTTTTATTTTACCATTTTCTTCTTGATCGCTTTCGCTTACTGTCTCTCCTTCTTCTCTCGCTTACCTTATTTGTTACTTGTTTCAACTTCTTCCTTGTTTTAAATTGTTTATAATCACATATGAAGCCATCGTACTAAATTTAACTTATCGCTTTTTTGTTTGCTTACGTGTTTTTGTTTGTTTGTATTGTTGCTGTTGTGTGTGTGTCGCGCATCTGCTGTGTGGTTTAGTTTTTTTTTCTCTTCCCCTTTTCACACTTTTTGTTTTGTTTGCTTTTGTCGCTTACTACACCTATTACCCTACACTGTTATATCTCGTTTATTACTTTGCCTTAGACAATGTTCCATTTAAAGTTGTCCTTACACTCACGTACTAAACACACACACACAGGCGTTTTTTTAAACTTTTCAATTCACATTTCCTTCCTCTTCTGATCTTCCTTCCTACGTTGTATCGATGCAATTAAAACAAAACAAAAAAAAAACGAATATCGAAACCACCGCGGCACACCACCCGACTCTCGAAGCGCTGATTCCACATCATCTCGATCGTGTACTCTGTTGTGCTGCAGCCGTACAATGTTCAAAGGGCCAACTCTTACTTCCACACACACACGCACCAGCACATGCACACAAACACATATATTGTTGTGTTTGGAAAGGATAAAAAGTCCTTAAAAACGGAATCTTTTCGCTTGCATGGTTCGAAATCTGTACCAAGGCGTTTACGTTGCTTTAACCGTTGTTGCATTGCTGCTACTACTGCCCGTAGTACGATTATTCCTTTTTTAGAAAGACCAAAACTTGCGTATCTGTGTGCGTGCATGTTGACGGTGTGTTACGTATGAGTTGAAGAAAATGACCCGTTTTGATTGAGACCGTACAACAACGAATGGGTCACGCCAGCCACCAACCAAAACCATCGTTTTGTCCTTCGTTCTTTGATTGTTCCACATTCCAAACCCACTAAATTCAATCACATTCCCCCCTCTCTCTCTCTCTCTCTCTCTCTCTCTCTCTCTCTCTCTCTCTCTCTCTCCCTCTCTCGTATCAATCAAACCACTCCCCTCTCACCCTTTTTCCTTTCTTCGGAACAGGATCCGTTTCGTCCTATTCTCAGCATTATCATCAATTGCTACGAGTGTATGTAAATGTAAATATGCACATTAGGTTGTAATCGTTTCACTTATTGTAAGCTTTGTTTATTTTGTGTGTGTGTGTGTGTGTGTGTGTCAGTGTGTTTACACTGCTTCTTTATCCTGTGTCTCCCCTTCCCTTCATTTTGCGTTTAAACGAACAAAACAAAAACGTTTGTTTTCTCTTACATTGCCCGGCGGCTCGTACAAACCAACCCACCCACCCATTTATCTTCCCGATTCTCTTTTTTACACAAGTCAATCCACATACACACACACACATTGTATCAACTACTATTACTACAACTATTCGCTTCACAGTGAATTGAATCTTAATTGAAAGAACGTAAAAAAACACAATCCTTAATGAATAGAAGGCAAAGAACGGATGGAAAAAATAATAATAAGAGGATCGAACGAAAGTTGCAGCCCCTCCATCCCTTCCTTACACATTGTAAAGAGGGGGGAGACCACACACGGGATAAGGAAAAAATGTACATCGGAAGAATGGCTGTAGTTTTTCTTCATTTTCCAAACACTTTTTTAATTTTAATTTTTCTGATGTGCATATGCGGATGTGTGTGTGTGTGGTTGGTTTGAGGTAAACTTCAAAAATCATACCCAGCCGAAAAAAATATGCTTTGTCTGCGCACGTGTTGCTTCTTTCTCATTCACTATTATGCAATAAGAAAAATGCACGCTACATCCAATAGGATTCCAATTGCATCCAATTTTACTACGTTCTACTAAGCAACGAATCGAATGCAGTCCTTCAAAAATGCTATCCTTCCATTTGCCCAATGTAGACGAAGGGATGAAGATAGAGAGAGAGAGAGAAAGAGAGAAAGAGAAGAGGGAAAAAAGAGATCGAATGGTTTGGGTGGGTGGGGACCGATGGTGGGAAAGACACACATCTTCTTCCTAGCACAATTAAGACAGATCAACACTTGGGGGGGAGCGCAACATGCTCACAAATCCACCCGTTGGAGTTCATCCAAGCAGGCACAACACTAACGTGACCCAACACACACACACGCGTCAGAGTGTGTAAAAAAACAACCAAATAGTAACCCCCTACTACACAACAGTATGTGTGTGTGTGCGTCTGTGCGTGCACGCGGATTGCTTTTCTCACCGCGCACTGCATTGCAATTCGTTTTCCCAATTTCTTTCCCTGCTTCTCACTCTCCCGTGAGGTGTGGGGTCCACACTGCCGCCCCCTTCCCACAGATGAACCTTTCATACAAAAAAAAACATACATACATCTTGCACACACACACACATGCATAATCTAGAGCTCAATTACAGAACGTTACCTTTAAACAGGTTCATCATCATTATTATTAGCATTATTATCAGCAAAATAGATTACACTTGGCCTCTTCTTGTTACAATCATCTTCTTTGTCGTGCATCGCGCAATGCAATCTTAATCCACCATCCGCGTTCTTCCTGCGCTCCGGTTTGATCCGCACACGCGCATTCTACGCCCATGCACGCACGATAACCAAACATCCTGCTGCTTCTACTTCTTCTTTTTCATTGGCCAACACCCCCCCCCTCCCTTGCTCCCTCAATGCACGCACTCTACAATTCTTTGTTCTGCTACTGTAACAACGCCCGCCCTTCCCATCCCTTTCATTCCTTTTGCTTGACATCCGCAATCTGCCGGAACATTCGCCTTACTTACATCATCTGTCACCGTCCTATTACATTACCATATTATCATCATTGCCGTCCAAACGTTATCGTCTTTAATTCGTATCCTCTGTCAACCCATCATTTTTTGTGATCATCATCATCATCATCCTCTTCTTCTGGACCCTCCTCTGCTGGCTTCCTGTTGTGTACGACGTGCGATGCGTGTGTTTATGTGTGTGTGTGTGTGATTGTTGTTTAATCCGCTCCTTTACGTTTCATTTCCTCATCACTTCACATGCTCTCACATATTACTAATTAATTAATATTAGCTAACACGTACAGACGACAAAAAAAAATATCACATTGCATAAATTATTTTTAACTCTGCGCGAAAGGGGAGGTGATGTGTTGAGTGTCACACACACACAGACACACATTCATCTATGCTTTGAACAATTTGAAATGAAAAAAAAACAGCAAAAGAATCATGCCAGCTGTTCAGGTAAGGTGCTAGACCAGTCGGTTGCTAGGGTAGCTCCCCACCGCCACCTGCCGAGTAGTGTGGTAGAAGGCTTTGGAGCAGCCGGGATGCGTGCGTCACTGTAACCAAGGGCAACAGAGTACACGCCAACCCGGCTCCTATGCAAAAGGGTTACAGGAGAATCGAAACGAGACGAGAGATGCAGAGTTGAAGGAGCGCAGTACGCAAGAACACACTAAAACCGTGTCCGTATGTGAGTGAGTGTGCGTGTATGCTGCGCTTTGCATTGTGAAGCGAAAGAAAGAGAAAAACTGTTGGCGTGTCCGCAGCAACAGAGAATCAATTAATCGGCCGCGCGCGCGCGCGTGTGTGTGTGTGCAAAAGTGTGCATTGGAATGAGAGAACCAGGCGGGGATGGAAGGATGTACGCAATTGCACTGCACGCGGTGTGGAAAGAAGAAAGGAGGAAGGTCAGTAATGTAACAAAAGATGCGTGAAGGTTACGACCAGAAGAATGTCGCCTGACTGTGCTGGATAATCCATAATGCGCTTTATAATCCTCCTGATGTGTTAACCATCCAAATCGCTGTCCTTTGCCAATCTTCACTACACGCGGCACACACACTAACACACACACACACACACACACACACACACACACTTGTGTTGGCTGTTTGCTTTTGTTTTACTATTTTATCAAATATTACTACTACTTCTATGCCATTCTACTACACACTACATGGACAGACACACACACACGGACACACACACGGACGCACACGGACACGCACAGCTATGGTCTGAACCATCTGACTCCTTCTCACCACTAATCTTAAACTGTGCAACGTACGTATTATCCTCCTGTTTTGCATTAAGCGTTGTTTTGCTGTTAGATCTACCCTTCCACAGCCCGCATCTCCTACACCAGGCGCCACCACCTGCTCAGCAACTCTTCCCTGTCCTACCATCGATGATGGTGGTGATGATGGTTTGAGTTGGCATCGACGATCGCATTCGTGGAGCGATTATTGTTACGACCGTTGCCGCTGCCGCTGCCGCTGCTGCTGCCACTGCTGCCGTTGCTGCTGTCATGGATGGTGACGACGACTTCCGGCTGCGAGGTGGCGCCGGTAGTAGCTGCGACACTACCCCCACTGGATGAAGCAGTGCTGCCACCAGCGACGGCCCCACTGCTACTACCTCCGGCAGCGTGCCTTCTCGACTGCGAATGTACGTGATGGTGATGGTGATGATGGTGGTGGTGTTGCTGTGCTGCACCACCAGGGTGCTGGTTGCCGGCACCGCCAGCAGTAGCCACCATTACACCACCCACACCACCACCTCCAGCGGCTCCAGCACCGGCGCTAAGAAATTGCTTCAGATGACTGTGTTGCTGCTGCTGCTGCTGCTGCGAGGAAGCCTGATGATGGTGACGATGATGATGTTGATGCGGTCCAGCAACACCTTTGCCGACACCCCCGCCAACAACGGCGGCCGAAGAGCCCATTTCGAGCTGTTGGCGCAGCTGTGAGTACGAGTTGAGCGCGGTGCCACCGCCGTTAGTGTTGGTGGTGGTGGCGTTGGTGCGGGCATTGTGATGATGATGCCGATTGCCAGCGGATGGCGGGGCGGCGGCTGCCGTCGTTGCCATGATCAGGTTTCTACCAATCGTTGCCACCGTGACGGCGTCCGCGACGGCCGCTGCAACAGCGTTCGCCAGCCCGGCGGCAATGTCATTCACCACCACGTTGACGATCGGCGACGCTAGCGCTACCTTCGGACAGGCAGGGTCGCCATCCGCAACGGCACCACCGCCACGTCCACCGACGAGGGCAGAGGAGTGGCCGCTGCTGTGGCTCAGTTTTGTCTTCCTGGGCGTGGTCGCCGATGCCACCAGTACCAGCGGAGCCTGCCGTTTACCGCCGATCGTCTCCTCAGTGCGAACCGTCGTCGACGGTTTTGCAGCTTCAACCCTTCCGCCGGATCCGACCGATGACGATGACGGGCTGGAGGAGGGCGACGCTGGGGCAGCGGCGCCGGGCGGTGATGACGGCGTCGGTTTGCTGCTGCTCGTAAGATGATTGATCAACAGCGAGGCCGAACCGCTGTTCGAAGCTGCCACCGTGGACGACTGTACCAGGGCCGGCGAGGGCGAAGCGGCTAAGGATAATGGTAGCAGCTGCTGGTAGCCATGGCAATGCGATGAAGTAGTAGTAGTGGTGGTGGTGCTGGTCGATCGGTTCGAGGAGGCCGACGACGACGGTGATGATGCTGGTGAGGATGTCAGGAGCAGTGCTGCTGCGAGTGCCGGTGCCGACGGTGAGGTGGTTGAGGTGGCCGCCAACGTGCCACTTCCGCCCGGGGACGGAGAGGAAGATGACACTGCTGGCTGGGAGGGAGCGGTGAGGTGGGTTGCTGCTGCTGCTGCTGCTGCTGATGCCGTGGTGCTCATGGTGGTGGTGGTGTTGGAGGAGGAGCTTTGTGATGATAACGACGACGACGACAACGACGATGACGGTGATGACGGCGATGAAGGCGATGTTGTTGACATCACGGCATTTACGGATGTCAACATTTTATTTCAGCTCATCTTCACCCGTTTGCGCGGGGGCCCGATCGGTGGTATCTGTTGCGTGGCCAGCGCCCGGTACGCTTCGTTCAGCAGGTGCGGATGGGTCGCGACCATGTTCTTCCAGCCGACCGTCTCCACCACATCCGTCGCATGACTGCTAAGAGGCGCGCAGCAGCAAATGGAACCGAACAGTGAACGGTGAAGGGTAGAAAAAAGGGAGAAAAGGAAAGAGAGAGAAAAAATGGTACGATGAGCATAAGAAAGACTAACATACGGTCCGGCGGTTTGGCGCCGCGCGGCACAGCGCTCTCGAAATGCAACTTACGTGTTGATGAAGTCTATCGTTTGCGCCTTCAGCTGGTCCGCACTGTGCAGATCGGCCAGGATCAGCGTTTCGGCCGCCGTCTCGACCGACAGGTTAACACAGAGCGCTTCCTCGCACATCACCTTCAGCTTGTCGAGCGCGTACTTGTCCGCCGCCGCGAGCAGATCGTCCGCCATCTTGTCCAGGTTCGGTGCCTTCCCCGTGTAGATAAACCGCAGCATCTCCTTTAATACTTCGTGGTCCACGTCGGTGATGGCGACCCGGTTCTGCTTTCGCTCCTCCATCTCGTGCTCGAACATTGCCGCAAACACGGGGCTGCGTGCTGCGCGCATCGGGGGAAGAAAAAAAAATCATCGCATTATTAAAAGGACCCCATGGTTTGCTGCGGTGCGCACCCGCGTAAGTGAGCGCATTATGTTACCTACCTGCAAGGATTGCTTTGTGCACCTGGAATTCTCGGCCACCGACCGCTAGTGTGACATCGCTGAACTTTTCGTTGTCGAACAGTGTCCCTAGGTCCTCGGACAGCTTGCATTCTGGCACTTTGAATTGGATGATGTTGCTTTGGCCGGAAATGTTCACACTATCGGCCACTACGCTGACCTGCGGGCGGTATAAAACAAAGGACAGTGGGAATTAGACTCTGGCTTAGTGCAACCGAAGACGCGCCTGTCGTACCTCGCAGAATATCGTTAGTTTGTCCTCCGGCAGCAGGCCGTTCGCCTCGTCTAGCAGGAAATCTCGCCGGATGAACTTTTTGAAGCCCCAGTCCTTGCCCTGCACGAACCGGTACGCCCGTTGTGATTCCATCGCCTTCGTCTCCTCGCGTTTGGCGTTGAGGATGGAAAATTTGAACTTGGCCCGCACTTCCGACTTATTGCAGGACACCAGCAGCAGGTAGAGGGAGAGATAGTCTTTGCTTTCCTCGTCCAGACCTTTTGGATTGACGCGCAAGCACCTGGGAGAGGGGAGACAGAAGGAAAGACGATACATTTAGAGGAAATATTCATTCAAACCATACGACGAAAATGCCACACAATACAGGTGAGAATGTTGGAAATTTATATTACTTTTACATTGCTTCTCGCAGTGTTATGCGGCGTTTCGAATGTGTTGGCCACGGCAATGAAAGGCAACGCGGCGGGCGACTGTAAACCAACGCCATTGGAATGTGTTTCCAAAAATGGAACACTACACAGAAACACTGCTCGCCCTTACTAAAGCTTATCACAAAGCTTTTACACACTGTAGGCACATGGACCGACCGGCGGTGGTGTTTTTAAAACGAAAGTTTTTAAAAAAATATAAACACCAAACCGTCCACAAGCAAACAAATACCCAACAGAGGCCAGACGAAGCGAGCAAAAACAACAGCAACAACAAAAAAACCACAACAACTGCAACCATCGCATGTAACCTTTGTACTTTCTACACGGAAATGACGGCGGCGCAGCCGGCAGACTTTCTACACGGATATCTCTCTCACGGGCGGTTTGTGCGCCCCCATATGTCCCCCGCCGTTTGCTGGTTTGATGAGGCACTCTCTTTCCGGTGAAATTTCGGAGTCGGTGAAAGGATCCTACCGAGCGCGGACGCTATACTCTCTTCCACCCCCCACCCCGGGAAGAATGGAAGAAAGTGGCTGCAAGATCCTGGAGGTCAATGGTAAGTAAGTGGGGAGTGGGGCGGACACAGAGATGATTGGGATGTTGAAGCATTTGCAATGAAACTTCAGAGGATCAGTTTCATAACAACACGAGCTTCAACCCGTTGTTTTGCCTCTTCCTCCCCACCGTACCAATCCGTATATGGTCAGGGGAAAATTATCACAATAAATCTTATTTCTATCTTTTCAGACAGATTTGGCATTTTGAGCGTTACGGTAAAGTCGCACAAAAGAAAGCCACACTTACCATTTTAGCTTATCATTAGCACCCGCGGAGAATGTGGAGGATTTCAGCACTTCGCCCATCTCTTCCCGGCAGAAGCTGAAATTGTTGATCGTCCACATGTAGCTGAATTTGACCACTTTGACCTGTTGGCGGGAAAGAAAGGAGAGGAGGACAAGATTAAAATTATGTCACATCGAGTTTTTATTCAGTTTAAAGCGTTCGACACGTCCCAACACACAAGCTGAATGCAATCAACGACGTTCATACAACATAACCCCCAAACAAATATGAAGCAATTCGTCAAATATTCCAACAGGAAAATTTGTAATAAGATTTGGAACAAGATTCGCAATTCGACAAAAACGTGACACAGCGTCATCGCCGCTTATCTTCTTCTACTGCTTCTTTTGCAATCGTGAGCGTCTCATTTGAAATTCAGACACCGATAGTAGTACAAGGAGAAATAAAATAAATTAAAATAAACATAAGCCAGAAAAAGCGTGTGCCCAGGACGGACCGGCCGTGAAACAGATTTTACACCCCAAAACGCGTTGGCCACGATCGCGCGCATACGAAAGCAGCGGGGCCAGACACCTCTCTCTCTATCTTACAATCGTCGTGTGGATCATCATCATTCGGGTGAAAGAAGAAAGAAAAGTTGAATATGAAAGGGGCCTCCCCACCCCCCCCTCAACCAGCCGAAAATGCCGCGCGCGCATAGGAAAAGTTTTCAATATTCCATTCCAATTTTCGCCATGCGCACACAATGCGCAACAAACAGACGCCACCCCTAACACCTGGGAAGAGGGAGAGGGGGTAGCAGTTGGTGTGCCTGGGGGTGATGATACGGAGAGGGTGGTATACACACCGTTGCTCCTGTCCTTTCGTTGTTACGATTTCTCTCTCCCTCTCTTTCTCCGTCTGACTCACGCCAGCGAAGAAGACGAAGCCTTATTTAAACCAAAACCCAACAGAAAACGTCGGTCGGTCGGTTAGGTAACCAATATTTTAATTCGCTCTCCCTGCCTTCCACCCCCGTCTCTTTCTCCTCTTCAACCACCGCAGCCCGCACTGTTGCTTTCTTTCTTCCGGTCTTTCACTGCGTTTAAGCGCGAAACAACACCCACTCACTCAACCTCTGCGCGGGGAGAATTGAGAGGGGAAGAAAGCTTCCCAGCACGCGCGCGTGCAAAAGAAGCTTGCGGGTATAAACATCGAGACGAGAAAGCAAGCGCGCAACCCCTGCCTCACCGCCGACGCCTGCAAAAGAGCATCGAAAGGGACGCTGTGTGTGTGCGAGTGAGTGGAGGGGAGCGGCGAGTGGTTGGTTGACGGGTGCAGCAGACAGGAGAAAACGTGCCCCCAACAGGGGGACGGCTCCCCACATTAAACGGATCCCTTCACCACCAGGGTGACACGCGCGTACGTGCGAGAGAGAGTCACAGTGGAAACACACACACACACAACAAATCATCCCTTCACAGTTTACTCTTGATCGGTGAGAGAGTGTGTGTTGCTTTTGGTGGGGCTATTGCGTGTGCACGATGCTGACCAACATCAACAATGGAACGACAAAGCGGAGGGCACAAGAGAGAGAGAGAGAGAGAGAGAGAAAGAGCGCGTCATAGAAAGGAAATAGCAAAACAAAACAAAATCGACAAAAAAACCCACGCCACACACACACACACACTAAGATGCAATGGAGATCGTCGCCGGGCGACCGTTTGCAGACTTTTCCCCCGCGTGACGGAGGCCCACACTCCGAAGAAAGTGATCGTGGCGTGAAGGAGATTCGCCTCTCCCTTCGCCCCTCTTCACCATCATCGTGCGGCGATGGGCGTGTGGAGGAAGGTGGAAGAGACGTTGTTAACGATTATGTAAAAGTAGAGAGTGGCTGCTGAAAAAGAAATGCCCCGCAAGTGGTGCAGCTGCCAGACCCCAGGTGCTGTTGTGTTGTCTTGGCCACCTCCGTCCGTCTCCCTCCTCATCCTCTCTCTCTTACAACGACGCCTTTTTTGCGGTGAAAGATGACAGCGGAGGAGCAGCAGCAGTGGCAGAGCATGAGGAAACGGTACACGTAACAATCCTCTCAGCCCACCTTTCGCCTGCTGTTACCTCTGTCCCCTTGCTACCCTTGCGACCAGATAAAAGTGAAACCCACTGCTGCCTGACGATTATCGGAGCAACAACAACAGCAAAAAAAGAAGAAGCAAAATTGAAAATGGGAAGGAGCCTTTCCTTTCGGTAGCTGGTCGTCACTAGGTAGATGTTGCAGTAGTTGAGCTTCATCTTGAACACGTATTTCCGCTCCTCGAGATCATCGTCCGTCTCCTTAAACCCGTCCTCGCCCGCTTTTGTCATGGTGGTGGTGGTGGTGGTGGTAGTTGCAACAGGAGAAGGATCTAACCGACCCTCCGCCACCGGTAGAACCGCCGACTCGGAGGCCGCGACCGTACCGGCGCTCGTTGTACTGGAAGGTAGCAGTCGGTGGGGTTGGTGCTGGCTGGTGGAGGAGGACGCCGCAGCGACAGGACCACCATCATCGTCACCATCCGCCGGTGGTGGCCGCGATTTGGCAATCGTTGTCGTGGCCATGTACGTTGCGGTCAGGATGCGTCGGCGGGGTGGTCGCGGTGGTATCACAATCGGAGGTACTAAAAATGCGCCACTACTTCCACTGACACTACTGCTACCACCACTGCCGCCGGAAGTCGACCCGGCCGGAGCCGTTGCAATGGCGATCGTTCTCGTCCGCACGGTCGTAGTTGCCGTTTGCACACACTTGTCGGCCATATTTTGACTTTGCTTTCAGCTTTTGCATAAAAAAAACGCTCACAACGGGGACACGAAACTGCAGCCGCTTGCCTTTCCCTGGCACATCCGCAGCACTGCACGGGAGACACTTTTCCTATTGGAATCGGCACACGCGGGCCTAATAGGAATCTTTCTTAACCTTTACCGCCTGAATGTAGGCAATTGGATGCTTTTTTCGATACACCCAGCACAAAAGGAGATAGCGGGAGTGAACGAGGAACTTCGAACGCAGGTGGTAACTACTTGTAACGACGTTGGAACACAGCTTTGGTGGGTGAGATTAAAATCTGCCTCAACAGCTCGAAATACGTTAAAAAACACAATACACAAACACATCACAGACGGGGGCTACCCCAATACTCAAAGGGTGAATTTATAAATGCACACGCACACAGCACACACACACACGGCAAACAAAAAAGGAACGGTTTCCGGTAGAAAGCACACCAAGGGGACTGGCTAGAGGATTAAAACACAGAAGCACTAATGATTCAAGTGCTTCTCTCGCTGGGACCAGGGAGCTTTGGGAAGCTTTTGTACGAATGGTTTGATGATGCTACGAATCGAAGAAGACGATCTCTTCACAAAAGTGCACGCGGATCTTCTCACAAAACACGACACACCAACAGGGCGCAATGGCGAGCGACCGGCCGATCGAACGTGTGGGGAGTGGTGTGTTCGTGCGCACACACTCTGTACCGCGCGCCGACGACCAAACACAACAACTATTGCGGGCTCCGCTCACACAACGGCTGCTGACACTCTCGACGAGCGACTCCGAAACACTGTTGTGCGCCGGCCAAAGTTTGTGCCGCGATCGGTCCCTATTGCTGCTGCTGCGGCGACGGCTTGGGCCATTCGGGAGTGAGAGTGTCTCAGGCTCTCCTCCAGCGGTTTACCACCACCACCACCACTACAACACGGCGCGCGCGAGAGGGAGCCCGCGCACGCGCGCACACGCCTTCATAACCAATACTACACAATGAAAAGCTGCTGCCGAAAAACATTTCACTCTCACCGAGCGCACCGCGCACCACCACACCTCCGGGGGTTTCTCTCGCGCGCACACACACACACACACCCGTACACTTCCCTTTGCTTTCTCGTCCAGCGCGCATCGGGACGGTGGAGGGCACGGGGTGTAAGGCGGTGAGTGTGTTACCGCATTCGATGGCCGTTTCTTCATCTTTCTTTCCCTCTCCCCCTTTCCCTTCTGCTTCGACGCCTTACGCTGGGGCTCTCCTCCGTGTGCTCTCTTTCACTTTCACCTCGCGGCAGCGGCGCCGTACCAGTGCGAGAGGTGATTTGGGATTACAGAGGGAAGCTTGCTACTCCTACCTACCCCGCCTCCCCTACGCTACTTTCAGTATTGATCTTACTTTTTTCTGTAATACACATAACAAAGATAGACGACACCTTGAATTAACGATCATTTTGCTCCCCTTTTGACACACCAGACAAGCGAGACAAACAACCGGGTACACACACACACACACACACCCTCCCGACACCTTTCTCCATTCGCCGATTCTGTCGGCGTCGTTGAATGTCAAGCATTTTGCAAAAGCCCTGGAGGAGTGCGACGGGGGAGATGAACAGAAGAGGCGAGTGCGCGAGAAACGCCCCACCACCACCCTCAACCGGCATAAAATGGCAAGCGGAACAGGAAGTGGACACACTGACAGTGTACTACATTTCCGGTAAAAGTAAGCCACCTCCCTTCTCCCCTTCTCCCGCACGACCCAAGATCAATATCCCGATTTGGAGAAACGACTCACAGGATATATGAGCGCACACACGCGAGAGAATGCATCCGAGCAGAGCGTTTTCGAAAAAGAGAAATGATCAGCGGAGAAAGGAGCCCGACCGATCGGCTGGGAGGATATCTCGTTTCGGGGGGAGAAACAGTGCAAACCACCCCACCCCCAGCGCGCAGAAGCAATGCAAAAAAGGAAACCATCATTTCTACAGCATGGCTACGACGACTCCCCTCCCTCTTGCCGTAAAGTTTCACCCTTACACAACACCACGGCGGGGCGGAGGAAGAGGGAATGGTGGGATGGTTTGCGGGCGATCAGCCAGCCAACGAAGCAGCACCGCACCCCTCCCACCCCATTCCGCATCCGACCGACCATTATGTAAGCGGAGAAATGAATAAAGCGAGAGAAGGAGAGAGACTGCAAGAGAGAAAGAGGGGCAGGCAGAAGAGCAGAGGTTAAAAACGTGTTTGTGCCGCGGGAAATGGCGATCAACACCACAGAGACGAGTGTGCTTTCTTTCTCTCTGCTTTTCTACCGGGCGCCTCCTTACTTAACGGGCACACAGGCAGACACAGCGAGCAGCGCACACACCCCTCTGCCCCCTCATCATCCATTTAGCATCCCAAAGGAAATCAATCTTTGCGCTAGGGAAGGATCATTGCCGTGCTTATCCATACACGGTGGTATTGTAGTGTTACAACAAGATCAATGCAAAAAAAACCCTTTTTCTTGGGTGATTATGGCGAGGAGATCGCTGGATAAGCCTTGAGCATATAATGGCGACAGGTAAATTGTTGCATGGAAGCATTGAAGCATTGTAGTTAAAAATAAAAATATCAATAGACAAACATTTAGCCAATTTATTTCAACGATAATTTGACTACAAGCGCAATTGATTTTGGAACATTACTGTTTCTTCCAATATTTAAATTTTTTGCAATAACATGCTGCAGCAGGCAGACTGTCAGTAACATGGTTTAGTAAACATAAACACCAGCAAAAACCAAAATGGTCACACATGTGATAAAAACGGATGGCGGCGTAGATAAAACAAATGTCTGCTGCTGCCCGGACGAACTACACAACAAAACAAGGTATGTATGGCTCTTTCGACGCGAAAAAAAAAACTACACAAGTGGTGGTGTGAAAATTAGCACACGACTGGAAATCCAAACCCTATTACGGCGCACGAACGCGAACCCTTTGCATAATTAGCGTGTCCAAAAATTGAGGAAATGAGTTTCTCCATTTGTGCTATTTATGTTGTACAGGAACCAACAGTAACATACTGTCCTTTGTATTAACAGTGTATGTGTAGTAAAGTAAAAGAAACACACTCAGTGGTACATAAAGTACTCTTCCTTAAAAAAAAACCTAATTTTTAGTCCTCTCGCCACGAACGAAGACACACACAGCTAGAAATGAATGATTTCCAGCATTACTTTTCACCAACGACACATTACCGTGTTGAGTAATTTCGGGCGACCAGGCGTGTGGGAGAGAAATCAGCATAGTAGAGGGGAGAGAAGTATTTGGTATGAATTTTGGATGGGGCTTGGATGATGATCATCACCTCCGTAATCATATCCCTCCCCCCCCCCACTTCTCTTCGCGCCAAATACGGACCGGAAGGAGATCGCGCCAGCTCTTCTGCTCCGGCCGATCGTCTCCTCCTATCTCCCACCCCATGCGCCATTCCAAGATACACACACACACTGTCGGAACACAGCGACGCTGCAAATGAAAGTAGTGAATGTGAATGTTGGACACATTTTCGTTTTGCACCATCCACATTTCACTTTCGCTCTCGTTTGCGCGGTCTGCCAAGTGATGAGGCGGTGGCGGTGGAGGAGGTGGTAGGGCAGACTCCTCTCTTACTGCACACACAATCGGCCGACGGTCACAGAGCACACAGCACACTTTTCCGGTTGCGATGGGACACCAGAGAGGAGCACAGGGGGGAGGACCGGCGGCAACCAAACCGGAACAAATCATTCGGGTGAAATCCGACCGGCCGAAGGAAAGTAAGTGCATTCGGTCGTAGTATGACCTCCCCCCCCGGGGGGCGCCAACGGGATGCGGGGTTCGTCCCGTGATCATTTTTGATTGTTTCACATTTAAATAAACACGGTACGGGACACACATCACCCTGTTGTTCAGAGATCAGACAGAAAGAGAAAGAGAGAGAAAGAGTGAGAGAAGAAGTGGAAGGGCTTCCTCGCTCGGGGGATGAATTGGAGAAGCATAACATTATTCCCGTCAGCCTCCCGCGCAAAACAAAACTGCTGGCCCCACAGACGAAAGTGAGAGTACCGAGCAACAATGGCTGAGTTGGGTGAGAAAAAGGGGGGGCACGAGAAGGGATGAGAAGGGAGCAGCAGCTCAGCAGATTGATCACGCGGCGAGGGCGAGAGAAAGGCAAACAGCGATCAGCATCACTCACAAACATAGGCAGCAGCTTACGCCCGCCGCGCGAAGAAAGGAAGTGAAATAGGAAGCTGAAAAAGAAGGAAAAAGGGCTCCATTTTGACGAAACCAATTGTGCAGCGCTTTTCTTTAATAGTTGCCCTCCATGCTGGGTTTTGCATATCGCATTTTTACATTAAACTATTCAAACGTCCTCTGTTCGATAACTCTTATGCTCAAATATGATATGTATGATAAGCTACCACCAAATTGCCCCTTCAACCCACAGCCATCGTTTGTTCAATTGCAGTGAAGCGAGGGGAAAACCACCCACACAAACGGAAAACAAATAAGAAAGGGACAGCTGTGTAACAGAAAAGAAAACGCTCAAGGGTCAGCAAACCTTCGCTAACAACAAACTTAGCGAAATCCGCGAAACTACACACAATCACACGCGTAGCCCTTTTTGTGCGCTCCTTCCCTCTTTCTCTCTGTCTGTCTGTCTCTCTCTCTCTTTCTCGCTCTTTAATCATTTATCTAAACCGCGCTGCTACCGGCACCACTTTCGTTTTGAGCTTCCGATCGTTTCTTCGCTCACTTTCACGCGCTTTTATGCTGCGTGCATGTGTAACACAGCAACCACAATAATAAGCAACCACACACACACGCACATGCACGATGATGATGATGATGGCGCTGATGAGGATGATATGGTGATCGTGGGAGGCATGATTGGTCCCACCTCCCCTAACAAATGCCGCTCATCTTCATTTGCGATTATTTCATTGGTCGGTTTTGCACTTCCTCCTTTCTCTTTTGGGCCAAACATTTGATTCAAGGAAACAGAGCTTAAAGGACAGGGTTTGTCTTGCTTAACCAGTAATTGTCGGTGGACATTATTTCTTTGTTATGGGTGTGTGTGTGTGTGTGTAAATGAAGACTTATGAAAGGCAGCATTTTTTTGAAGCAGGGTGCACCACAGCCGTTACACTTTTTCTCTTCTGCAACATGTTGGGTTTGACTTTGAGCAGCAAAAATGTGTGTTTTATACAACAGCACCAACAGCAAGAAAAAACAAACATTCCAAAAGGAACGTGTTATTCCACCGGAAGCACACACACACGCACGCACATACAACACAGAAGCATCCAAATTCTTTCTCCATTTTCCGCCCGGGGGAAGAAAAACGCCCTCTTCGCTAGAAATTCCACTTTTACCTTATGGCCAAGGCCCCCACACGCCCCCCCAACCTTATCAAGCGGGTAAGATGGGAGGAGGAGGCTCGTGGTATGGCTTCCGATTTTCCACTCGCTTGGGAAAGCAGCCGCAGCAACAGCAACAGCGCCAACATACAAACGCATCAACAAACGCCCTTTTTTCAAAACACTCACTTTTACCCGCGGTGTGGCGTAATTCCGGCTAGAAAGTGAACGTAACGCAGCAGAAGGGCTGGCTGGTGGCCACAAAAAAGTAAGAGAAGAAAGAAAAAACCTGCCCACCACCAACGAACGCAGCAGCAGCAGCAGCAAAGGGAGGAAAAACCCCATCAAGCATGAGAAATCGCAGGACGGAACCGGAGCATAATTGATGTAAAAGCGCTTCTATCGGCAGCCAAGTTCGCACTCCTCTCCCCGCTTCCCTCTATCATACCCTGAGACGCTGGAGGGCGGGAGGGAAGGGGGGGGCACATTGAGTCGGTGGTTATGCAGCAACAGGACTGCGTGTATGCACAAATATGTACAGGAAAAAAAACTATGCCTTCTCTGTCTCTCTCTCTCTTTACATTTTCCTCTCCCTTCGGTACGCGCTTTTCTTCTTCCTATAGGGGTATGGATTTCCGGTACTTAGCGCTTCCCCAATGGAGTGAACCAACAAACGAAGCTCGTCTGCGTACATGACGCTGCTGTAGTGGCCGTGCGTGTGAAAATGTCGGCTTTTATCTCGGCTTTTTTTACGTTTTCGAAGTGATTGGAACCGTGTTTGATCCATAAAACACTTATGAAAATTAGGAGCAAACCTTACCACCTTTTTACACCGTTCTTGTGCTTTCTATTTGACAGGCAGTAATGTGTGCGATGGTCCAGAGCGCAATCCGAACAGATTATCAAACTGTTTTCATCTCACAGTTTGTTGCCGCCGGTTTGATCCGTCTCATCCGTCTGTCTTCCCGATACCATCATCATCGTTGTGTGGTGTGTGGGCAAGGCACAGCAAGCCGCTTTCTTCCGACAAACGCAGAAAGATTTTTTTCGAATGATAAATAACGCAACGAGCAACCACAGAACCAGAAAGAGCAGAAAGGGGCAATTCCAGCGGTCAACGGCTTCTTGGTTTGCGCCAGAAGTCGTCAACTTCTGCCAACACGAACGATCCGGGGGTCGTCGTCCGGCTTATGAGCTGAGCGTGCGCGGCTTGAGAGGGCGAGCGCTAGAAGGTGTTTTAAAGTATTCTGATCGCGTAAATACCTTCCGCAGGCGCACTGGCAGGGAGCGCACAAACACGCCTGGAGTAGGAGGAGGAAATCAACTGATGAGCGCATAACCATCCGTGAATAACCGACGGTGAGAGCATCGCTCGCCGCAAACACCCAACAACTTACTCATATGAGGAACAAGAACAAGAAAAAAAACATGCAAAGTAATGCTGCTGCCGCTCATTCCGACTCTCTCGCATGTCCAATATTTCTATTTCGAGGTGGCTACAAATTTAACAGCATTTCTAAAAGCCCAGCAAAACGCTGTTGAGAAGGAAGTTGAGGCAAAAGCCAAAAAAAACCCATCGGAACTCGCACATAATACACACCAGTGAGTTATTCGACGGTACTGGGGTGTGAGGTGGTAGTTGAGGCTGGTTTAATATGTGTTTCCTTTGCAATTACCATCGTTAACCGTTCTTTTCGGTTGCGCTTCGCTACCTTCATCGTAGCCACAACAACACATGGAAGCCACCCTTTGGTTCCCTTACCCGCGCTCACTGTACAAGACGGAATGGAATAGAATATTCTTCCTTAACTTGCCCGAAAGCAGAAAAGATCGATGACCCTCTCTCACCACCAGCCACACTCTATCTGAGTGTAATAATAACACTCCCTCCCCCCGAAGAAGTATCAAACGCAGCACTAGTGGGTGGTTGTATTTGAAACTGTATCACCACAACAACTGTAGCAAGAAGCACCATATAGAGATATAATTGGCTCGTCGTTTTCTTCTAATTCAGCCCAAGTTAGTGAAAGAGCGAGGGAAAACAACATTGGGACAGCATAAAACACGTTAGCGAACGGCGGGTGTGAAACAGCCAACGCGCTAAGCATTTCCAGGCAACCAATGATTTAGTTCACTTGCTCTACTAATGAGAAGGTTGTTAATTCTTCCCATTATTATCACAGCGTAACGTGCATCTTTAGGACGTTCATCTTTGCAAAAAAACAACGCCTAGTAAAATGGTTGCGCGATTAATCACAACCAAGATTAATGGCGAACAGTGACGATGAGAGTTAAATATAAGCTGACTGCTTCGCGTGTTAAGCACCACACATGGTCATTTATTGATTGAGAATTGTAAAATATTGGTTTATTACTGGTTGATGATCTTTCGATTGAAGTTGATGTTCAATCTTTGTAAGAAGAAATTAAAATAGAGATACATTTGATTGTTAATTACAGCCGTTCATGTATATAAAATTAAATTAATCGCCCATATTTCAGCGAACAATAATAGCCAACAAATAAAAAAAAAACAGTTAAACAACAGTAAAGTCCTCTGTACCTTCACCAAATGGTATATTCCAACAATATCTTCCCCCTGCACAGCTTGGTGCGCGAGAGGATCGAACCTGTGGAGCGAGGCGCTCGCTCCATAAAGTGCAACCACCTTTCCTCCCAGCGACACATACACCCTCTCACATTGCCGCGATGCCACTTTATCGACAGGGACGACTTTACAGCCCCATGCACAGGCCTGGGGCGTGCACATATTTAACTCACTCACGCCGTGTGCATCGTCAAAACGCAGCAGCAGCAGCAGCAGCCGCCGCAGCAGGTTCACAAAACAAATCGTATGCCAACCCATGTGTTGTGTGCGGACACCATATCATTAGGAGGAGAGTGCCAGCAATGGAGATGGTGGAGCTAACGGATGGTGGAAGGGGGGTTGTTGGGGTGTACACACACCGACCAGCTATCGCACACACTCTCGCGGGGCGATAGAACGAACTGACCTTGAACTCGGGCGCACAAGCATAACACCAACACGGGCGTGGGGACGTGCCCCGTTCCTCCTCCCACCCCGCGTTCCGTTGCTTCCCTTCGGTGGGCAGAGTAGTTCATCGTTTCGATCGCTTTTCTACGCTCTTTCTCCGACAGCGGCACAGAACGTTGGAACATCAGCAGTTAGCTAACAATCGGTAGGCGTGCATCGGGAGTTCTCGGGATGGGGTGATGAAAGAAGGAGTTGATAGCATCTCACCTACCGGCAAAACACAGTGGTCGTTTGACGATATCAACACATGTCAGGCCATATTATATACCACACATTGGCTCAACATAAAGGCTTGGTGGAGTATTCGGAATTAAGAAAGTGTGTGAGAAAAGCGCATTAAAATCGCCATAACTTGTTTTCGCTAATAGTTAGCGAAAAGGACATATTACACAGTATGTATCAACACGACGACCACATCATCGACAGCCCGAACCCGAAAAAGAAGCTCGCCACTGGAAAGAATGGGAACTTCTTTTTTTTAGGGGGAAGAATCGTTTGGAATGTGAAAGCAGATAAGATTGGGCAGCAGAGTTTGCACGTACCGAAAGGAACGCGTACATTGCCACCGTTGCGCTTCGGAATGGGCACACGCACATCACCACAAGTGTTTTTTTTTTTTGCAAAATGTTCAACAAAAAAACCGACAACCAACGGGAGAAAATAAAACCCAAAATAAAGAATTTCCAGTCCAATCCCACACACCAACGAGAAGGGGGGGTTTGAGTGTGGCCATCGACCTCGACACACCACAGTGCGCGCGTTACACAGCACCACCAGCCGCCGTTGCGCGCCGTTGTGTCCCCCCGTGCCGAGAGCGAAGAGACGCACCTTCACATAAATGAGGATGATGATGGTGTTTCTTTCGCCTCGTGCGCTTCTTCTTCGACGAAGATGATTACGTTAGAACTTTCTTCACGCTTCGCTCTTCAACGCTATTTGTATGTTGTTACTTTTTGTTATCCACCAGCTCAGCTCGTGTGTATCTTTTGACCCTCGAGAATCGATATACATACACACACACACACTCTTCCAGACGTATCAGCACCCATACACACACACCAACTACTGGCGTGGCGTGGAGTTCGGAAAGAGTGGTTTGATTCTGATCTCGCTGCTGTTGGCTCTTCTGCAGTGGAACCGTCGTAAGTTTCGTATCGTGGCTTACAGCAAAAGAAGCACCCAGAGGGGCCAGAGCGGGACGCGCACCAGTGTCAATAACCTGGCGACATTTTCAGTATTCTTTTGCGGTTTATGTCCGCTCTGCGCCTTCCCTCCTCTCAAGGGAGGTGAGATTCTGCGACACTTTGAATTGATTGTTTGAACTTGGCCAGATACAGTCAACAGGACACAAACAGGGCTCCAGACAAACGTTGCCAAACGCTGCTATCCATAAGCGGCTTAACTAAGGCCACACTTAGGTAAACACCGTCCAAAAAAGGGGGGTCACTGCCGTTAGGCAAAATGTTTAACCTTGAAAACACATTGTGTTTGCACATGTGATTCGATATGTTTCACCTTCGAAAGGCGATGATCTGAAAAACAGTTTTTTCGCATTCAATTCCAATTCGAAATTTCAACGCAACCAACGAGAAGAACCGTGTTTGCGGTTGACAAAACCCCAAAGCCAACAGCTCTACCTCAAACACCGCAACGAATAAGAGCATTCCGCGTTTGTAAGTATTTGGTTTCTTCATTCTGTTACCTCGGTCCCGGTCCCTTCTTTCGCATCGAAATTCCACCCAATTCCTTCGTTTACATTAAAACTTTGAAAATTGTTCCATACCCCGTGTGAAAAGGCGAGACTGGGTGGTGTGCATGGATGGTGTTGCCTTCGCTTCCCATCTGGCTCTGCAGGTTCGCGTTCGTGTACCTAGCGTGGCCATGAACTCTCGCTTTTACCCTTCCTACCAGCTATCCAGGGAGGAGCATGTGTTGCAGTACTGCTCGAGGGCACAAAGCAGAACACATTTGAATCCATTTCGAAGGCCGTTGGGAAGAGAGCTCGCCAACAACTGCCCTTAAAGATAGTTACCCTTACCCAGAACCCTGCGATGAGCCACAGCTGAAACGAACGGTGCTGCAATTGGTTTCCGAATGAGAGAAGAAAACAACATTTCATCATAAAATAAACAGCTCATCTGTAAACTGTATCATCCCTGCCCTGCATGTTTTGTGTCCTTCGGCTTTAGTTAGTTTCCTTTTTATTTTTTGCTCTCCTTCACTAGGCAAAATTCCAAAACGACGTTTGACAATGACGTGCGAAAGACCGTTGCGTATTCTGAAGGGCATTTTAGCGACAAATTGTCGTGACCTTCATGGTAAGGGAGAAAGAGAGAGTTAGTGAGAGCGCGAACGGGAGAGAGAGAGAGAGCTTTTGGCGAAAAATACCTTCGTTTTCTTTTTGCACTGATAGACACTTCTTGCTAAAATTAACCTTCGCTCGTGGCGGCCTATGGCAACAACGTTTGTAAAACACACACACACTCACACACAGAGCACGCCATGGAACGTATAAAAATAATAAAACAACGGAAACTGTATCGCGCGAGACCGGCAGGTCATCGTCGTCTTTAACATATCGGCGCGTTGGTCGGTAAGTGGTCACCTTCAGCAGCACCAGCACCATCGGCAGCAGAACCCAGCAGAGAGCGGGTGAACGAGGGTCACAAAGCATTAAATAAAAAAGGCTGCTCTCCAACACACAGAGGAAAAGAGAGGCAAACCAAACCAGACAAGGATATTCTGAGGACAAATGGCACACACTGATGCGCGATTGGAAATCGAAGCTCGTCCTTCGTCTGCAGTCGCTCGGGCGCGCGCGAGAGAGTCAAGGGTAGCGTCGCCCGCGTAAAGTGCGTACTTGAAAATATGCTTCCTCCTGCTCGTAACAGGTGTCAACAGCATTAATTGAAATGCACACATGATACAGGCCACTGTCTGCGAAGGGGCTAACATAAACTAACAGCTTGCTTCACAGCGATTATTGAGTAATTACAATACTTTAGCGAGGCAACCATCTTTCGATTAGCGACTGAAAAATAGATCATTAAAATCACCCTCGGAATAAACACACCGAAGAGTTTGGGAAGCATTTGCCCGTCTCTTCATCCTTCCCTGAAGGTCGTTATCGTTCGTTATGGAAGTGTACGCATGCATGTATTTGTGTGCATTTGGGGCTCTAATCGTTATTTAATGAAGGTCAAATTTGGTTTGGCAATGGCAGCGGAGAGTGGGGGAAAAAATGGACATTATTATCGAATCGCTAATCAATCACACAGCCCACAAGATGGATGCGTGATGGAGCGAACGAAATTCATCGGTGGGTTTTTTGCAATAAAGTACCAAAAAAAAGAAACTCGAGTGATAATTTCCTTTTTCTGGCCACATTAAGATACGACGGACGTGACATGGGAGGGGGCTTTGAGATATGAATCATTGAGATTCGTTTTATTTTTGGACCACGGTGTTACACTAACGATCGAAATCTTGTTAGAATTCTGCTCTACCCAGAATGATTGATATCGTTTCGGCTTCAAAAGGCGTTAGAAAAACGAAGAATCATTTCACACTTTGTGCTGTTTCGAGACACCTTCTCGCACGTGAAACAGAGAACCCGAGCAACGAAAAGATGCAACACGAAAGAGCTCCACAAATGGCACATATAGCTTCACAAGGACCAAAGGAAGGTTTTGACTGCTGTGCGGACTGGGGGAGGGGAACAAAGCTCTCGTCTTGGGTATTGCGGTATAACGCTTGCAATCATTATAAAGCCAATACCAAACCTCGTCCAGCCAAAGCACTGAAGCCGAAGCCACGGCCGCCATCGGAGAAGCTCGGGACTGCTGGCTCTGGACCCGGAGGACGGCGTGGTTCAAGAACCTTTCGGCCTTGAAAGTGTCGACCGATCTTCCCGAGGCAAGCAGCAGTAGCACACATAAACGCACCGCTCTCCCTCGCTCCACAGCACACTGCCAGGGACTTTGCTCGCTCTCTTTTGTATCAGCCCACCACCAGATGTCGCCCCACCCAGCCTGCTCCTTCTAACCTAAACCGACTTGATTGTGCTGCTTCCACCGGGTGCCAACCAACAGAACAGGACACGGATAGGCGGCAAAACGCGGAGGCGAGTCCCACACACACACACACACACATCTTCTGCGGGAGACGACACCAAAGGCAAGAGAGCCGCGAACTCAATTATCTCGTTCGCGTTACATTCCTATTGGATTTTCTTTTGGTCTTGCCTTCTGCCGCCAGTCGTTTGAAGAAGAAAAGTCTCGCTCTCTCTCTCTTTCTCTCTTTACTTCTCTTTACCTCATCGCCCACTGCTGCATAAATAACGATCCGGAAACAACATTGCTAGCAACACTCTTATCCTCAGTAGAGGGTTTTCATCACACCAGCAATAAAGATTATGGAGGCACGGACACGCAGAAGCGCATATCAAACTCATTTAAGATATGATTATGGATGATCGCATTTCTTCTTCTACAGGAAACCTGCCCAATTGTACTGAATGTGTTGTGGGCAAAGGCAACAACGTTTTGCTCCAGTTACAAACACATCCAATGTATGATTTATCCCTTTTTTCCGCCTAAAATATGACAAGTAAAAGGTTTTGTATAAGGAACAAGAATTTCTTCGATTTTATAAACATAATCAGTAGAGGATTGCTCCACAATTCCACTCGCTGCACCCATTGGATCAGAAGTGATGCGTGCGAAAGACGCGGATACGAAATCGGAGGAGAGACCAGTCATCATCGTAGCGTCGTCCCGGCAATAGTTCAACGAATTACCTTGAGCAAACGCAGCCAAGCACCAGCAGCAGTCGTCGACTTGTATTCGAGCCGCGAAAACAGAAGAAAGGTGAACAAGTAGTGCAACGAGCGCACAGCAGCGTATAATATAGCAGCAAGGAACAGAATGTTTCGCTATAGGAGTTAGTTGGCCAGTTGAAGGGCACACCCGGCACTGCACCCCCTCGCGGCACCCACCGAGTGCCCTCTTTTGTGTCCCCTCGCCTTTCCCCCCTCAGCAAAACGTACTGAAAGAATATAAAAGCAAAGTGCAGCACAACGTACAGCGGATGATCCCGGCTCGATCCCAAGGGAACAACTCCGGCACAAAATGGACCAAAGCATAACACAGTGAAAAAGCGACACAGACACACACTCAGGCCGGGTGGATCATTTGGGACGACGAACTCTCATCATGCGTCACGGTACAAACAGAACACGACCCCACGGATCGAGAACATAACACATACGTGCACCACAATAGGCGGCACCGGCAATTGGCCAGGAAGGGGGCTGATGGAAGGAAGAGAAGGACACACACCGTCGTCAGACACCGTCGGAGAAGGAAACGATTCGAAACGGGCAAATGGAAAATACACCTTCAATCGAGCAGAAACGGCGACCAACCAAACCCTTGCCCGCTGGGGGAAAGCAATGCCTCGTTCTGCCCCTCCTCTTCGTGTGTCGGATGGAAGTTATGTATCGCCGAAAGAGGGGAAGCGAGGGCGAGAAATTGACGAGCATAGCTGCTTATAACATACGAGAACCTCCTTTCGCTGAGCATTCTCGAAAAGCGTGAAGAAACCGTGTTCCGTGCTGCCCTTCTTGCACACGCCGGCGGGACCCGGGGAATGTGCTCTACAAATAGAACACCAAAAAAGCAATAGCCACACACGGTGATGATCTTCTCCTCTGTGCGGTATCGATGGGATATAGAGGCACCTCCGCCCTCTCCCCCCTTTCGCCACGAGCACACACATATTGGTCGTCCCGTCGTCTAGCAGCGAAAGACGTTGAACTACTTTCTTTCCCTTTCCTGTCGCTTCAAGAGCGTAAGGTTCGCCGTTTCGGTGTGGTTTGATGTGTGGTTGCGTGGTGTGGTGGTGGCGGTGTTGGTGACTAGTTTCCATGGAGCAAAAACAATTGAAGCTAGTTGGCACTGTGTGTGTCAGGTGTGAAATTGCTTTCTATATTTTAAAAAGCTCTCTGGTAAGCTTGTGAGTTCGTTGCTTTGGATGGTAGGTCGTCTTTGGCCCTTTGCAAAGTGCAACCCATTTTCCTAAAGCTCGCCAATTTTATAAAAATAATAGCAGTGGAACACAAGCCAAGGAAACACAAGGAAGATAAGTCATTAACATCACATACCGCGCCTCATTTCCGGTTCTATTGTGTACTTTTGCACTACAGTAGAGCGTTCAAAGTATACCCTCCTCTAGTCTAATTTCAAGTAGCCTTTTCAAGTCCATTTCTAGCCCACTAGGGGCCATCATTTGGTGCTCTGTTGGAAGAGTGTAACGATCCTATTAAAAGAAGGGGTCCCCTGAATTGGTCTGGACGCGCTACCACCACCCTCGATGAAGAGTGTACACACACACATAATTTATGCTGCTCGCATCAAACATACTGCCGTACACCACACCCACCTCCCCCCCTCCGGTTACTGATCGGTTCGCTCCGCCGGTCGTTGTCATTGTCGCACAAGGGGTCATTGCTCGTGTAATGGAGCAGAGAGTAGCAGAGCCCCAACACATTAGAGTGGCACCCAAGTGGAATAGTTAGGGAAACAAACTAGCCGATAAAAAAGCCAGCCAGAGCGGAGGAATTATTGGGATGGGAGCGGAAGAATTATATATTATATTAAAACGCTTCCAGTTCCATTTTCGTGTGCACGAAGTTAGCACGAATTTAACAGGTTTAAGCAGTATCATTACGCGCTTTGCCGCTCTGCACATCGAAGCACCTTGGAGCATGTGTGCCTCCTCTGCTCTATCGCATACAGCTCACAAGGGGGTGGGGGTGGGGGGACGTCACGAAGAAGCACGCAAAATACGCAGACAAATAATTATTCCAATCAGTTCGATATATCTGCCGGCAAAAGAAACCAGCCGCGCCGCACCGCACACACCACCGCAGAACAACCATTTGGGGGGGAAAGAGCATGCCAGGGTATAAACGGTTTTCTGTCTGTGGCTTCCTTCCCAGTGCTTTTCGCTCTCGCTCTCTCTCTCTCTCTCGCTCTCTCTTTCTCACACAACCCTCAAGCTCGTTTTAAGACGTCCGAACACCGTCGTCGTTCCGCGCTCGTAATGCTTTTTCAGGGTCCTTCCGCAACGCAGAAGTTGAACGTTCTGCTTGAGAAGGCCCACGGGCACCCGTGTGTCTGTGTGGGTTTGTGTGTGTGTATCGCCGTGTGTTTGGTTTGCTGTGCTGCAAAACTATAGAGCTCAAGGTGTACCGCGCACAGCGAACGGACGACTCCTTGGGCTCGGCGGCGACAGCGGCGTAGGGAGTTCAACAATGATGCGGCGATGATTCTGTTTCTCGCTCAAGAGTGACGTGCGGTCGGTTCAGGGCGCAAGGGAAGGTCGTTAGTCTGAAGGCAATGGCGGAAAAAAGTGTAAAACACACGTGCAGAAAAGGAACACACGTTTCTCTGGGGAGCTTTTGCGCTGGAATTGCAAAATTAATTCGAAGCGTGTGTGCCCTCATGATGCCCCCCAAAAAAAACACATAAGTCGAGATTGCATTCAGCATTAAGTGGTTGTGCTATTGCCAGCACAAAGATCTCATTGTGATGATCTCAAGTAAGGATATGTTGAACTAACCTGAGTGTAACACCAGTTTTCCGCCACCGGTGTGTTGACTTCCGGCAGCGGGGGTGAAGGAACCCTACTGTTTGCCATGGTGCTACTGGACGAGTGCAGGTTCGATGTAACTCTAGCAGTTTGACCTGCCGGACAGTCACTAACTACCGGCAATCTGGAAAAAACAGAAAACAGAGAATAGGGCATGAAATAAACAGGCAAACACATCTGATACGGTCGATGAACTGTGATATCAATTTAGTTGTTCAAAGTTTGGTAGTGCGGGCGCGACCTTCGACAGTACCTCACAGTGTAATAGCTAAGCCAGTTCGTCTCCTCGGAAGTCATCTGACCAGCGACGCAAGCAACACCACCGGAACCGGAACCGAACCCGACATGTGAAAATTCCCTTCGCACCAAATGCACTAAAGCGTTGTGGTGGTGGTGATGGTGGCGATACTGGTGACGGACGTCTCTGCTGTGAAGAGGGTTCCGCTTTTCTCTGGTAAGTGTCAAACACGAAACGCGGCTTTTCTACGGTGAGGTGAAATCGAAACACCCTTTGTCTCGGGGAGCCGAGGGGGTTGCTGTTTTAACCTTTCGGATTTTAGTTCCGAATCTTTCACTCGACGTCACACACCGTCATTGTATTCCAATAGGGTGAAAATGGTGCTCTCTTCAACACATACACAACAACGCACACGCACACACGGGACAACCTTTTTTTGTTTCGCCTGATTTGAATTTTAGATGCACTACCTATATTTCACACTAGCTTTTGAGCAACATCAAACAACAGCCGCGTATACTACTGCTTCACGGCGCAAAGAGTGAGAAAGAGCTAAAGAAAAATGGCAAGGAAAATTCTGAATTAGAGCACGAAAGCGTAATTGACAAGCAATGGTTACTTTGTCACTTCCTACTTTTCAACGTGTCATGTAGTTCACCACTAACTTGTTCAATAAAGTTTAGGAACTGAACCCTGTTTTGATGGGAACAAAGTAAGCCATTGGCCAACCACTAACACCGTCTCAGGTACGAACACTATGGCACCCCACATACTGGATATCCACAGATTCAACACACATATCACCGACCGACCGACCACAGGATTGCCACAGGAAGAACGTTTTTCCATCATCGGCAAGGTGATGCAGCGTCCACTCATTCCTGTTAACATACACACATGCATACACGCGTACGCTGGGAATAGCGCGACGAGCTATCACACAACTGACACCTTGTTCGATTGCATTCGTTTGCAATTCATGATCCATGTTGAGTGTATGAGCCAAATCGCGCACACACGCGCACACACGCGCACACATGTTTTATGTGCATCTCGGTTTGCTATCGATAACGATAAGCTGCGCACACCTTTGCGTGGATAAAATTATAACCAAATTATTATTACGCTCCTTAGCATGTGGAATCATACATACAAGCACACTCACTTCACATCTGCTTCCTACACTCATACTGCCGTGTTCCTTTTTTTATCCTCTTCATCTCGCTGTCTCACTTTTTGGACCGTAGAATCGTTCGTAATCTTGTCACAAAAAAAGGTTCAATATATGCCATCTGTCTGTCTTGTGAGTCACTCTCATTTAAAAGTTCTCCTTGATCCTTTAGGATTTGAAGGAGGTTTCTCCCGACGACGAGGTTTGTATAAAACATACAGCTGCACCTACACAAGCGCAATGTTTCTCCCCCATCCACATACACAGTGTTTTAGGTATGGCGTAACATTTGTGAAAGTTACATTTGATAAACCCACAACCACACTGTAGCCCCCCTCTGGCAGAAATGAATTCTGTATGTCAGAAGAAAAAACACATCGAAAGGTGAGCTTTTGATTGAAAATCCTATTTGCTCATTTATCATTTGTCAGTCCATTCATGTTCTCTTTCCTACGGATTATCTGTCTCCTTCACTCTCTCTCTCTTGTTCTCTTGCCGAATGAGCGTTACTTTCTTTCGGCAGGCACTTTTCGTTCGAGAAAAACATCCCACTCAGGACAAAACCATGCAGCGCGTGTGCAATAAGAAGAACGAAGGAAATGCCAATCGAAGGACCATTATTTAAAAGTATGTGGCATAAAGGAACCCTTCACAGCCCGCACACACTACCTTCGCCCTCTTCTTAGGGAAAGGCACGAACTCTGAACTTCTTCGAACTGAGTTCTGCCCGTGCGAGCCCAGACTGCGCACAGAAAAGAAAGTTGAAGAATGATCTCACATCAGTTGCTAGAATAGGAACTGCTGTGCGGAAAAAAAAACATAATCGCGTGATACAAATTTGTATAGCAAAATCGTTTTATTCCTCATAAGTGCATTTAAAGCACACACACACACACATGCTTGCCGTCTGCCACACGGCAATTTTCAAGGTTCAAGTAATTTGTATAGAATTCAGCGTAATTCTCTCACAACAAAGCCACTCGATTCTCGGGAACTCATTCGTGCTCACGGCTCGAGTTGACGTTTCACAATCGAGTAGAGCGAGACGGCGGGAACGAAAGAGCAAGCGCGATACCGTGAGCACACGCGCGAGCCAGAGAGAGAGAGAGAGCGCTCGATTGAGAAAGAGAGATAGATGGTTCCCAACACACAGTCAAAGTACGGGAGGGGAAAAACTGTACATTTCCCATACAAAGCAAGCAAAAAGGGGAACAACCACACTGTCGTTGTGTAGAGGTGTCCTTAAAATGCGAGCAAAACCAAAAGATTTGCACCACGGGGTTTTTCTTCTGACGTATGCACACACACACACACATATACACCAAACACACATGCTCAAAGCACTGAGGGGGCCAACCCCAACCATCCTTTTATAAACACACCACTTGGACGAACGGCTGTGTGGTCGAGCAAGGGCGATGTAACCGTACACAAAATGGTTTCTCTAGCGATGTCACTGTGAAGGAAGCGGTCACAAAAACTGGGCAACCAGTTTGACGTTTCCTCTTCGCACCACACAACGGACAGAGAGCGAGGACGGTGATTAAAACGAGGTTACACATAGGGTTGTATGTTTGCCTCGGTTGCCACGCACCAGGACCAGCAGCAGTAGCATGCATCTCCTGATTCTTATTCATTGGATTATCCAACAAAGCAATCGCCGTTGGCCGAACACACCGAGAGATATGCGAGTGAACACACACACACACGCATATGGCTGTATTAGAACGAGCAGCACACACAGAAAGACACCGAGGGCTCTTCTTTCACACGATGTGCACACAGTGTCATCTTTTCACTGTTGCTGTTGTTGTTCTGTTCTTTGCACTTCGCTACACACGTAAGGGATTTATGTAAGCCAGCGTTAAAACGCCATTTAGTTACACCACACACACTCCACATTCTGGAATAAAGAATCACCTTTTTTGAGCACACACACTCACACACACGCGCGCGCACACGCCCGCTGTTCTTCGACCAAGCAAAAGGTGGAATGCGCGGGAAGGGGAATGGCGGCGAAACGAAAGCCGAGCGAACGAACCGAAAAATGGACACGGACAGGCGGACAAGTCGCAGCCACACTGACCGTCGTCGAAAAGCGATACGCACACGCTCGTTAACAGCTTGCGAATGAGAGCCCAGCGCCAGCGAACGCGCTCGCGGACCCAACCTCAACCCATCCGTGCTGCGCTGTACGTGCGAGCGAGTGAGTGAGGCGTGCGAGCAAGCGAGTGCGCACGCTTGCAGATGTTGCTCAGAGAGAGAGAGAGAGCGAAATAAAGAGAAAGAGACAGAGAGAGAAAGAGAGCTCGACCGTCGCAGATTACTCAGCAGAGAGATCCTGCTACCCGAACCGCAGCAACAACGGGGTTTCGTTCTGTTCTTTGGCATTTTTCAAATGTTGCACGCGCGTTTGTGTGTGTGTGCGTGTTAGAAATTCCACGTTTTACTACTACCTATTACTACGGGGCACTATTATTAATGCTCTAGCTGTTATCATGCTACGAGCACGGTGGTGCTGCTTGCTGCCTGCTGCCTTCTCACTCGCTCCACCAGGCGCGCTTGCTTCTGGTCGCGGTATCATGGTCGGCACGGTGGCGCGCTGTGTGCGGTTTGTGCGCTCTTGAACTCTCGCCGAGGCTCATCTGTTCCGCAGTGTTGCCATCTCGCGGGTCGGCCATCTCGCCGTCGAGCCGAATGTCGTGGCGCACGTTGAACCTCCGTCAACTGCCATTTACTGTACCGTTTTTTTTCTTCGTTCTGTTCATTACATTATTTCGAGGAGAACCAGCATCGGCCGAGACAAGTTTCCTGAGGGTTACGTATGGTTGCGGTTTTTTTTGTTTGGTTGCTCCGTCCGTCCAAAAGAAAATGTCTGAAGTTTTCGACTGCGGCCCATCCTTCGGCATTGACAGCTATCGCACAAAGGATCAAAGTTGGCGGTAGAGAGCAGCTGTTGGAAGAATTTGGTTTTTGCCTGCTTGGTAGAGTGAACAGCAATTCCGTTTCGCTTTTTCAAACGTTTTTAGATAGCGCAGTTGTTAAACAGATAACCAGACAAGATTAACGTTCAGTTAACCATGCTATCACAACACAACCAAGGATGAACCATAATTCCGAAATGCCATTGACCTGTTGTTTAGCATGTGACGCGTCTCACTCCAAGCACCCCCCGATTTTTCATGGCAAACGTTACCTGTGACCTTGGATTACGACACACGGTCCATAAACCCATTAATGGTCGGTACCATGCGACCACTAAATCAAACACTGCTCCACATTGCACTCACACACTCTCGTGCCTTCACCGTCGCTCCGCTGTGGCCGTCCCTAGCTCCCGAATGCGTAAATAAATTACATTCTAATAACTTTCCGATACGCTACACTCCAGAAGGTTGGCATATTTTCCAGCGTAACAGCCCCCGGGGATCAAAGTGTCACCCACACGGCACTCGGGGACGAAGGGACCCTTGTTTGTGGTTTGTGTGCGTGTTTGCTGCGGGGCACTGGGAAGGTTAATGTTTGGACAACTTCTCCGCCTGTGTATTGTTCTAAGGTCGTTCAGTAACAGTTCACGACTTTATCTATCAGCAGAGCCCCACTCGGACCGTACAGACAGAGATGAAAGATGAGAACGGTAGGCAAAACCCGTGAAAAAAATGTGTGTTACGTGAGCGGGGTGATCCTCCGCAGCAGCAAGGAACCAAAATTCGACCGATGATGATGACGGCCATGTTGATGATTTACTAGATGTACCTGCAAAAGCTGTTCGACTGTCAACCGTAAACCTTGTGCCGAACAGTAAATAGGGTTCGATTTGATTGTTGTTCCATTAAACAAAAAAAAAGAGAACTCCATCCCCGCTCGCTCCCTTCCCCGTGCACTTCTAAAGCGATGAGGTCAATGTTGTAAATTCTGTTCAATTACCATGCAAACGTCAGACGGAACAGCACACCCTATTCTCATTTTTCATCTCGTTTGCGCCTTAAAACCGGAGAGCGCAACACCACTCGAAAACCGTTCGATCGAATGCGAGCGGGACGGCACCCGGCCGACGATGCGGCGGTGCGAGCGAGACCCAGTACGGAACCTAACGCTGAAGGACGGAAGTGAACGAGAACACGAGAGCACACACCTTGGAAAAAGCGATCGCTCTTCAACATTACAGCAACAAAGCAACAACAACAAAAACGCTGTTGCTCGCACGAGAGAGGGAGAAAGAGAACGAACGAACGAACGAAAGAACTCATCGTGCAGGGCAACTCGCGAGAGTGAGTGTTGCACTGCCCATCGAAAAATGCGTGCGAAAGAGCAAGCGGCTGCTAACAAGTGGATCGAAGGCTGCTGCTGCTGGTTGGCATGGCGATGACGTTGGAAGTGTCAGCGAACGACGAACCTTGGGGATAAGGGCAGCGAACGACCCGTACTGTGAAACGGCAACGGCACGGGAACGGCACAGGAGGAGGACAGCAAGCTGACATCATGAGCACATACATATCTGCGCGCTGGCAATTCACCTCCTCCCCCCAGCCGCTCGCCCACAACCATCCTAACGGTGGCGAAACGTTCGATTTATATTCTTCTGTCTGCTACCAGCGAGCATGTGTGTGCGTTCGCTCAAAGCTAAAAACGCCAAAGCCCCCCCCCTCTCTACCATGAAACGGTACAGCGAGTGCGAGAGTGCAAAAATCCAGCAATTGATAAGACACACCCCCGTTCGCCTACCCCTAATAACAATATGGCGTGACAGCTTCCTTCACCGCTCCGCTGCTGCCCCTGTTTTTGGCCACCCCAGTAGCTGCTGGGGAGACGACCTTCGGGGAGCTAAATTCGGTACGCTTGGACCCTTCCCCCTCCCTCCCAACCACCACTAGCAACGAATTCGATCATTAAACCAAGCTAGACAAACCGTTTCTTGTTCATTCTTGTAGGAAAACAGTTGGGTGCGAGTGAACTTCCATAGGACACTGCGTGTGTGTGACCCCCCTCCCCCTTACATCACGGTGCGTAGACACCACGTGTATGATTGTCCGTTTGTTTGTGTGTATGTGTGTATATTACGGTTACATGCATATGGCGCACTCAGGGTCATCTCTAGTTGTTCTTTTTCCTTCGTTTCCTTTATCACTGCTGTTCCTGTGCTGATGAAACTTGTTATGGATCTGCGACAACAATCATCGTCTAATATACATACTCACACGCACGAGCCTGTTTTTGTAAGAGGATGTAGGGGGGGCTGGGAGTAGGGCCGGTTTGGTGGTTCTTGGCGAGGTCGAGAGGACAACAAACGGTCCGAAGGACGTCGTCGTGCACACCCGAAAACGCAGCGCCGGCGAAAAGAAGAGACGCAGAAACAACAACGAAAAATCTACGCAACGTGTCTGCTTCTTCTGCGTCATCGATTAGCTTTTTTCCGTAGCGGTTGCTGTATTAGCAATGCGGTTAAATCGCGAGAGAAGCTACTGTTTGACAGGTGGTACACGATGTTTCAGTCGCCACTATCTAAAAGGCTTAACGGTAATTACTATAATAATCGTTATTTAGTGAGTGGTCACAACACACATTTCAACAAAAAATACTTTATTGATCTTGTCTTTAAGTTATTTATTTCAATGATAAACTGTCGTAAACGTTTCATTGTCATTTTACTGTCTTAATTTTGAAGAGTTTTTTTTTCACAAACATTTGTATTAAAAGATGTTCCAAAACTCTTATCTAACAATGGCTCATATCGTACGTTGATTCGCGTTTAAGTAGCATCGCAAATGTTTGAATGGTTTCTTCGTCTAGCTCTATTTGTGTTGATTGTTCTGTCTGATTTGCTTTTGAATGTCAACCGTTCGTTATTCATACTCGAGGTTTCGGTACTGTGCTGTACAGAGCACTGCTGTAGCTTATCAAAATTCAGCTAAATCCAACCATTTGTCATCCATTTTATACAAAGTAGGCAACCAAGAGCAAATATTCACTGATAAGATTGAGGGGCATTTTAGGCAACGTGCTCAAAGTATCGTTTATTTGTAATTTTATGCTGAACAAATTGGGACATGAAAATTTGACTTTCGGTGGTTATACCGGAGAACGAAAACCAAAAACACGATTTGAAAATAAAACAAAGGTGTGCTAGAAGAATTTTAAGCAGCTGTTTCTGACTGCAGAATGATTTTGTATTTTTTAATATTATTTTTACATTACACGGAGACCTTTTTATAGGATGAGGACATTCGTGTCTATGCTTTGTGCTTCTAACAGCGAGGGTAATTCATAATCACCCTCTAAAAACACGTTCTCAACGATCTGAATTGTATAGCGCTTGTTCATCATTCAATATTGCCATTGAGACGGATTGCTCAAACAAGAGCCCTGACCGAAGAATGCGACCGAAAAGGGGGCAGCATGCATTCTGATTTCCTCCGAACCATTCCGGCCGAATAGGGAGATCCCACGTTTAATCCTGTTTGCTGCCTTCAGGAACAACAATCCCAGAACGCAACCCTCCAAAGTCAACACCGTCGAGTCTACACGCGGGGGGGGAAAAAGCGGCCTAACACGTCCGCATAGTAGTCGTCGGTGTGAGTGTTTGCATTGGCAACGTCAAGAATCGATTCGCCCTCTGCGGCTACGACAGTGGATGCGTGCACCCTCTTCCGTGCGCATGATGTGGTGCTGTGTGCAGGCAGCTTCCACGGTTCGTAAGCGAACACGAAACTGCAAAACATAATCATCAACCTCTTCCCTATTTCGCGCGCGCCCGACGAGATGGGACCAAACAATGCCGTGCCCTGTGCTCGCCCTGATGTGCGCTGATGATGCGTGGGAAATATCAACTTTTTCCATCCGAGCAAGACACTCTCTCGCGCTGACGTGCATCTCACCCTCGATCAGTCGATGGCGGCAGGCAGTTGTGCCCTCATCATAAACATATAGACCCACACATACACATGCACAAATGCATAAACGGCGGCGAGAGTAAAAGGGGTACCTTTTTTTTCGAACCAACAAAAGTATACTGATGTTGTTGCCCGCCGGGCCGGGCCACAGGATGAGAAGGTAACGAAAAGGGGACAATAGTTCAAATAGTGGTTTATGCACGGTCTTGAGGGGCGTTTGCAGCAGGTCTTCCTTGAGCCGTGGGCCCACCACGAACAGCGTTTGAGGTGTAATGGGAAAAGATGGAATTGTTATTTCGGATCCAAAACTTTCCAAAACAACCCTTATTCTACAAACGATGCCGTGAACAAGCAAAAGACGGCTTGCCTACCGAGGCTTACCGGGAATATACAAAGGGCAAAGTGGATAGAATGGAGGATGCGAGTCGTTTTGTTTAAGGAGACGGTTTGTTTAAGATGACCGTGAAGGAATAGGACATTGTAATTCTTTACAGCAGGACGTTATTTCCACAACTGGTGAGGTCGTAACAGTCAGAACCTGAAACGTTCTGCAGCATTCTATGTTCAGCGGTACGCAAATTGTTATTCCAAAACAATCGACAAGCTTATATTTATATTACTTCACCAATAATGCTACATGTCAGGTTATGAAAAATCCATTCTTCAAACTTTACATTTACTGCGTTTTGCCAATCAATACAAAACTTCCCACCACAATGTGTGCTTTCAACGTCCAACGCCTCAAAGACGTCAGCCCAATAAAGGGAATGCATTGTGCACACCTGGCAACCTACGCATCAAATGCTCTGCGGGACACAGCATGGGATGGATTAATATCCTGCCAGCCCACCGTGTCCCTTTTTTCGCCCGGAATGCGACGAGCGAGCGAAAGCAAGGCAAGACGGGACAGTTGGCGAAGGACACGATGCATTAATCCCTTTTGCAAATGTGACCTCTCCTGCACAATATTGGTGTCCGTACAGTGTTTGAAGTAAGAAAATATGCGTGTGTGTGTGTATGTGTGTCTTGTTTTGATGGTAAAGCTAACGAGCTAGTGCTACTGTATGAGGGCGGAGCAGGAAGAACGTGAATCATATTTCAAGAGTGAAGAGAACCAAAATTCATACTGTGAATCGAGGTATTCACCGCTGGATTAAGATCCTTCGCCGAAAACCGAGGGACCACGGGAACCGACGTTCTCCAGCAGCTGAAAGGATCATCTCTGTTTCATTGTCCACTGCACCTTCGAACAATGTCGACGGGTCATTGATGTTGTTTGCACGATAGAGCATGTATGCATGAACACACGTGTCCGTGCGAGTTTTGAGAAGCGAAGAGAATGGCGAGATGCATGCATACAAACGAGTTTTGAGCCTTTTTTTTGCTAAATCAAATTCAAATTATTCTACTTTTGTCTACAGTTGCTTTTGCAAAACAAAACAGGCATAATGGGACAAAAATCAGGATAAGAAATTTACCTGAATGGATGTACGAGCAAAAAGTCCATTGCCTGCACCTCGGCCATCCTCCTATCGCACCAACCGTGGTGGTGGTGGTGAAGGGGAACGTTCGGGACGCACTGTTGCTGAAATCCGATCCACCGTGCCACCGAGAACTGCTGTGGACTGTTTCTTGCGGACCCCTCGACGACCGGTGCGGTTGTGTACATATATGCAATTTTTTGTTGCTGTTTTTTTGTATTGCTATAAATCTCACAATTCACTGGGCATTGCCTCACACCCTCATGGTTGTGTCGCTTTTATTTTTCGTGGTAGTATCATATCAAAGCACTGCACAAGGGTGGATAATATGGTTGCTCGAGCCGTGTTGTTTTGACGTGTACAAAAACACTGCGAGCTGTCTTCGCTCGGGGACATCAAACTGGTGGAAGATTTTTGCGGTTTGAAAAAAAAGCAAAACAAAACCGTCACATACACCGACACACTATTTTGGGGCTTCTTAAGGGCTTGGTTAAACACAAACAGGCCTGCCGGGGAAGGAAAGTGTGGCCTTTTCAACACAGCAGTGTCACGTAGTACAATAACGCTTTCGCACACTCGCAGTGTTTTACTCGTTTGGAGGTTTTATTTTCTAGAGGTTGACGGTTTTTTCTTTTATTTCATTCACAAACCAGCCACACACACACACACCACATCAGGCGCAGTGACACAAACAAACCAAACGGACAACACCACCGAAACGACCTCAGCTCATACCGCAGGAAAGCTGCACTATTTGCGAAAAGTGTACGTGTGTACGCTTCACTATTTTAGTGCATATGCGGAAGATCGCCGCCACACACGCATCTACGCACGCGGTATTCACGCGGTAACAAATCAACGCACACACGCTACGAGTACGATCAGGAAAGGGCTAATGATAAGACGCGCGTGGTTACGGTGCCAAAAGTATGAACGCGATCGAGAACTATACCACACAGACGTAGCGTGGTAATGCACACACTGACTCCCGGGTACGATTCCCTACCCTGAGACGGTACACGACGCGACTGCGAGTGGGCGCGTCAGATGTGCTCGAGGATCGCGTCCGAGGATCGAAGGATCGCCGTGGTGCATCAGCGCAGAGCAACAGCAAAACAATGCAAACGAGCGGAGGCCAAAGAAAGTGCACAGCTCTTCCGGGAGAGATGAAAATGCGTCTGGGTAAGAGGCGAGCAAGAGATAGAAAGAGAGAGAGAGAACACTGCCGTGTGTGGTAGGAAAAAAAAGGATGGAAAAGGGCAGCAGATGAGAAGAAACATGGAATCGAAACAGGGAGGATGACAGATTTAGCTACGTTTTGACAGGCCCTGTCGGCACGGTGGGATAGTTGTCGTTGGCAAAGATGCAATTACTACTGCATGCAGTTTAGTATTAAAATTAGTTTTTTAAAAATAATTTTCTAACAAATACCCGTCACTGAGGTAGAATGGTAGAAGCACAAAGACACATATTAGCAGTGTGTAAATATAATCATACTAGAATAATTAAAATTTTCTTCCAGTTTGACTCGTCACAAATACCATAGTCCGGCACAGAAGGTGGAACGAACCACCAAAGGATCGTCCAAAGCAGAAGTAGGTATCGCTCGCTCGCCGGGGTTTTCTGACCTGGTCGCCCAAGATGCCACACACAGCGCCGCGCACACATCGGGATCATCGCCAGGCAGCACACGCACATTCAATACGCTTGAGCTGCTTCGGTGGCGATCACACATGTCGAACGAATTTGCCTTCTATCTTCTCTCTATCTTCCCCCGTTTCCGAAGCAAACACTGCTACGAAGCCGTACGATACGGTATTCCGTCACGCTGCGAGTTTTGTTGTTTGTATTTGTATGTGTGTGTGCATGAACCTTGCCCGGGGCAGACCTTCGGGGAGGTATCGCTCGGTGGGGCGCAGAGCTGTGTGGACCGGGGACACATTAAATGTGTTTTAATGGAAATACAGCGTTTAAGCGTTTGGTAATGATTTCACCTACAGTTTGGTGGTAAGCGATGCGCATTAATGGGCTCTATTCTGCCATAACATTCGCTTTTTATGCGTTAAATCATCATCCACAAGTGCCAACATAAAGCATATCGGAATAATAGTGGGAAACGTAATAAATCTTCACAGATGCCAACCTCGACCACCCGCTCTCGATCCCGCGCGCGCCCGCGACGCTCAGCGATCGGGTATCCTGCGACCGGGTCGGATTATGTTGTCCCTCTGTTTGCTCTCTCACTCTCAATCGATCGTACCACGCACACAACACACCGAGATCTCGATCGCTTGTAGTGCGGGAGGTCTGGAATGATGACAACGGTTTGATACGCTTCTTTCCGGTACACCTTTACATCGTCGTCCCTGTCTATATGTTGCTGTACGGTGTTGAATCCATCAAAACCAACCTTGAAGAAAGCAGCAGGGCCAGCAAGATAGAAATGAAAACCAGGAATGTGTGTGTGTGTGTGTGTGTGTGTGTGTGTGTATATATATAATTGTCCGGAGGTCCAGAAGAGCACACCTTCCGGAGACCCCACCGACGGGGCTTCCTCGCCCGGGCACAGTAAAAACCCATTAGCGAAACGACCGATCCATTCGGGATGGCTCTTGCTGATTCTGTTGAGGCCAAACACCAGTCAACACACAGAGGGATAATAAAATGGATGAGCAACAAACGATCACACACACACGCTGGGCAGAAAAGGGACGTCCAGCAAAACAAGCAAACCACAAAATTACCTCGACCAACCACCACCGATCGGTCGGGGAACGGGCCTGGGCTAGGAGTTCGGATCAGCCAGCAGCCACAGCGGCCAACGGTTGCTAAAAATGCATCGGCCTCGAGATCGATTCTATCGCTAGGCCGAACCACTAGGCAGCAGGGGGCTCGACAGAGGCCAGCGGAGCAGGAGGACGAGGAGGAGGGCAAAGAAGAAAAAATAAATAAATTAAAGAAAACGGTAGTAAAACCCGAATTGCTAACCTAGAATACCTGGAACGGGGTGTGTTTCGGGTAAATGCGAACGTTTGAGCCACGGCGACGATGATGATGATGTGAGATGGGGCGGCAGAAGCGTTTTACGATCAAAAGTTATAACTCGTTGCAGCTCATTTAGAACGAAACGGACCCGACGTACGTTTGCTGTACGATTCTGGGAAAAAAAACATAGCCCTCCCACCCCGCCGCGGGGGGAGAAAAAAAGAAAACGCTGGAAAAAGGGTTATTATGGCCACCGCGGGAAGCGATCTGAGCGTGCCTGTGGTTGCGCCGTGTTGCGGTATGCCAAATACAAAACGGATTATTAACAGTGGATGCGCGTTGGTCCGTTTCCTATCATTATGCATTATAAAATAATTGTCCGACACTAAACTTCGGTCCGCGTTTGCCATGTGTGTGGGGCTTCTTCCCAATTAAAATCACTTTGAAGAAATCGTCCCGTTGGCGCCATCTAGCGGTGGCTAGCAACAGCACAGGCTTCGGCAGGCGCCAATGCGCCAATCAAAGCGATGCTTAATTGTTACTCACTGTTTCTTCGTTTCTACATCGTTTATCGTTTCCATCGCTTTGGCATCATTCTTACCTGCAAGAACAGAAACAAATTGAAAGCATGTTAAAAATGAATCGAAGTAGCGCGATCGGTATAGGTATAAGTAATTCGTATTGGAATGAATCGCAGATCAAAATCAATAAATATCGCTAATAAAGCAGCAAGTACAGCAAACTGCATGTCGGAAAAATGAAAGCAAAGCGCCAATTGCAAAAGCGAATGGTGCTGCTAACGCTGTGGAGATGAAAAGATGCAGCAAACGCTACAATGAAAGGTTCTCCCCGGAGAGGAGGGCGATAATTGATAGCGGGAAAGTGTTGCAAATGGATCCGAGAACAATTTGTTCGGATACGATCCGGGCAACCGGCCGATAATTAGCCCAAGAAAGTGAAAGAGATAAATTTCCATTTCATCACGCCCGCCTACACATCTTGCACACAATATTGATGTTGCGGATTTATACCAAACCAAAGGAAAGCAAGTGAAGCGACCACTTTTCAATGTGTGATACTGTTTCTAATAATTTGTGATTCTGTTTAAATCGTTAAAGATCGCCTAAAACACAAATCAACACACTGGAAAGCAAAGCTGGAATGCAATTCTTCCTGGTGTGTTTACTGGATTGGTTAGAAACCCGACGTCGGCTATCAATTTGCTCGCGAACGTACTCGTGATCGTGTGAGCATTTAGACACAAACATTGATCAATCGCGATCGCTGTGTGCTAACTTCTGTGATGTTTAGCTATCGGAGTGGGAAACAACAACAACAAAAAATGAAAAGAAAATCAACACATCACCCCAGCAAAGGCGGACACTGCCGATGAAATACATCTCCCGTTTTTATTAGCACACCGCGCTCGGCCACCACTGCCGGGCGACCTATTTTCCCACCCGTTTTCGCGTTCCGTGCACTTTATGGCCCGCGCACCCCGTGTGTAAGTAGTGTCGAATCTTCTTACACACACTCAACTGCCGTCGACCTTCGGAAAATTCGGCCAGACCTCATTTTAACTAGCCCTCTCTCTGTCCCGCTCTCTCCCTCTCTCACACCTCGAAGATCTCCTAGCGCGAGATTCCGGAGGACGCTATCAATTGCTCGAAATGATGCTCTCGTGCCCTATCGGTGGCCGCTCATACCAGGAGCGGAGGGGGACAACGATGTGAAATGTGAAACGGCGTTGTTATGGCCTCTTAAAAACGGCATCTGCAATCTGCAACCGTTTTGTGTATCGCACCCGGAATGTTAGCGAAAATGAAAATTGTCTTCTCGTGTGTGTGTGTGTGTGTTTTTTTTTTTTCGTTTGTATTTGCCATTTTTGTCTTGGCAAAACGCTTTTTCGTTTTGATAATAAAATACGGCGAGTGAAAAACACAGACGAGCAAACACATTTATTTGCTTTCGTAGCGCACAAACAAGGTGCTGGGACGAGGCTGCGAGTGACCGGCTTTCTTGGCGTTCAAAGCGCCAAAACGGGGACCACTGAGGGCCCCCACCCCCCGGATTGCGAAAGGGGCAACGACAAAAGTGGCAGGCCGTATCGTTTCCCTTCTTCTTCTTCTTCCTTTCATTTCATTTGCTATCGCTCGCGCTCCCGTTGACGCAGCCCCCGTTTATGTAGGTGATCTAGTTTCGTTAATAGAAGTGATAAAACAAACGTCTTCTGTGGCCGTGTGGGGATCGTCGTTTTTTTGCTTGGATTGAAGGAGGGAGGGGGTTTGGTTGTGTGAGAAGATTGTGGTTGCTACTGGTATTGCGTTTTTTTCCTTCCTCAACCACACACGCGCTTTATATGGGGCGGGTAAGGGGCGATTGGATTCTTCTTCCCCCCTTTATGCGATACGGTCACCAACGCACGGACTGCCGCCGCTCGTGACGGTGGCTTGGGAGGGTGTGTATGTCAAGGAATTGATTAAAAGCAAACGTAGAAAACCGAAGAAGCGAACCAGAGTTGAAATTTAAGGTCAAAACGCCCGCGGACTGGCTGGTGGTGTGCACGCCTGCCGTCTTTGCGCCGGCCTCTAATGAACGATAATGAAGAAATGATGTCGCACGCTAAGTGAAATTCAGTTTTGGTCAGCGTGAAACTATGAGCCGCGGGGTTTTTTTCTATTATCACATTCGGCAGATTCGGGTGGGTGGGGTGACAGCATAACCATGGACCACTTTCGATGGGAGGTTAAATGTCTGTTGCATCTCATGGGATTATCATGGTAGGATAATTTTGAATAATTGAAAGAGAAGACAAGCATTATTTTGTATTTCAAATAACGAAAGAAAAGAAGACTTCATCGTCCGACAAAAGTGATTATTTGTTCTTTACAATTACCTTATTGCCAGCAGTGACACAACGTGACCGCATTTGCCTCTGTCAGTTGCCGCCCCTTCTATGCTTTCATCCTCTCCAATCGCATAGAAAGCCCCAAAAGGTGTAACTTTCAAATCGTGACCCAGGTGCACTCAGATCTGTTGCAGATTATTGCTCCGATTGGTCCGGCTGGTGCCTCCTCTGGGTCGATTAATTTCGCCGAGGACCGTGCCGTGCGTTGTTTTTGCGTTCGATCGAATAGGTGCCAGTTTTAAAAAGCCAGACATTTCTCTTGACGCTTTCGCAGCCACCGGGCCCCAGCGCATCGGTGTGCGAAAGCTGCGGCGAGGTGCCGAGTGCCGCGTTCCGTTTCATTTACCCGCGCCCGTAACGTGAGGTGGCTGCGTTCTGGTTTACTTTCCCGCGCAGCGAGCCGTTCTCCTTTACACACACACACACACACCGAGGCGACAGAAGGGAAGAGTTTCGTTTGCTAGATCACGCAGTTCAATTGAAGCAGGTTTTTTGTGTGATTTGTTTTCAATCATTTGGTGCAAAATGATCTGCTTGGAGATTGATTTAAACGGACTTTATGTTCATCCCCTGAGAGCATTTCAAATGATCGCACATGATAAACCACGCACAGTGAATCGCTGTAATCCAGGAGTTCGCCTTTAAACGGTGACGACTTTCTCACACCTTTCCCTTCCCGATGCGAGCAGCTGCCATCAATCTTATCGCCCGCAAAACCGATGGAGAAAACTGAAAAGATGCTGCTGGTGTAAAGCGCAGCGCTGTAAACGATCCATCGGTTCGCCCGTCGATTCCCACGCCGTTTTGGAAAGGGCGCCATTCCGGAGACCATCGTGGCCCGTGTATCGCGTGCGCGTGACATACTTACGCAGAGAGCACCCGATTACTTCAGTTTTGTTTGTTTGCTGTGTTAACGGGATCGGGTTCCACTCCACTCCTCCGATGGCGAAACAATTTGTGTGTGTGTGTGATCGTGAATGAGGCGGAAATTTGCAAACACTACAAACATCCAGCGCCGAGAGAAATTGCGGGGGAAGGGCGGAAACTCTCTGATCGCAAACGTACATTTGCTGGCCAAATGTTTGCTGCATCTTGCAATCTTAACTCCCGAGTTAAGCCGAGTTGTAATGTATTAGTTGCTGTTAAAATGCTGAGCTTGGGCGAGTTTGTATTCTGAAGGCGGATATGATGATCGCAAGATATTTCGTTTGGCATCGTGCCATCAACAACTGGTCTAGTTAACGAACGATCGTACCCTCCCCGAAGATAACAAGGTGTTACATTTGCTTGCAAGGGGTCTTAGTTTGTCTCATCGTGCTTGTCTCAGCTATATGCATTTTATTGTGAATTAACTTAAGCGGGTTATCAAAGTTATCAGGATGTTGACTACATTTAAACATCATTCATATTGCTCAGTTCAAACTCATGCACTTTATCCGGAAAGTATTTAGTTGTCCGCGAAGATTGAAGTTCAAATCAAATATTGTATTAAATAATAATTGTTGTATAAACACAAACAAATTATTAGCTTCGTGCTACCATGACTAACGAATGCATACTGGCGAATAAATTTCATCCATTCTTTGCTCTAAAATAGAACCTGATAGAGAACGATTGAGTCACGCGTTAGTAGGTCCATCAACTTTCCGGTATAAATTCCCGTTTTGTCTGACTAAGCCGCAGAACGGCCGAAGCGCCACAAAGCGACGAAAACGATGGCAGCGAAGAAAGTACGTCAAATTGCAACTGACTCACCGGAGGTCGCCACTGTAGTGGACGCAGGAAGGGGATGATCCGGGTGAGGCAACCTTTCGACTAGGGCAGCCAATTTGAAACACCCCAAGTTGAGTTATTTCCGCGCCCGTGTTTCGATTGGTCGCGCGCTAGATCATTTCACAGAAATGTCACGACACAACATAAAAGCGAACGAAGACATTTAATCTCGCGTCAACCCCGTTTCGTGTCCGGAGTGTGTGTGTGGTTAATTTTACCACACTAATCCTTCTCTTTTAGGGCAGTTTAGTTTGCTTTTACTGTTATTTGTCCATAATACTCTTTCTACGGATAGAGGTTAGCGTACATTATCTAACACAGGGGGAAAAATAGAGCGAAGAAATCAATCGCAGATCGAATGCAGGCGCCAAGCCAATGATGTAATGCAACTGACTGGTGTAAACGCAGATTTTGCCACCCTACGTTTATCTGCTTGGTTGCAGTTTTGAGAAAACTTTCAAACCAAACATAAATTATCTTTCGAGAGTAAGCGACGGCCGACGGATAGAGATAGGAAAATAAGGTAGCCAGCAAACAAGGAAAACAAAATTGCGGTGGTGCTGGACAAGAGTGAAAGCGCCCTGTGTGAGATGATTACCGATGCTAGTACCGGTACGCGGGTGGAGGAGGAAGCGATTGCTTCGGTTTTTTCGTTTTTAGAAAGTTTTTTTTCCACTACCCTTTATGAGAAGCGTTGGGGCACCACCCTTCGCTCAATATACCTTTCCGGGGAGGTGGCGGGTACACTAAGCTACTTAGGCGTTTGCTTTTCACAACCCCTGTTTGCGGCAATTGCGCTGTAGTTGGTGAACATTGACATTAGGAAAAGGCAAAATCTCTCTCTGGCTCTCTCTCTCTCTTCCTTTCTCGGTCTATACCTGGGCCACCGCCTGGGTGGAGAGTCATGTCCTGCACTAGTTTTGCCACTGTCTGTATGGTTGTGTTCCGTTAGTGTGCTGCCGCAAGTGGTTTGCTGATTTATTATGTTTTGTTGTTAAATTTAGAAACTTGCTCCCATCGGAACGTGTAGTGTACATTGTAGTAACACTAGTTTTTGTTGGTACCAGCAGTCTATTGACTCATTGCTTATGAGAACTACTTATTACGATCATAAAAATACAACCATATAAAATTGAAGACCGTATTACAAACGTATGCTACACCAAGCATCAAGCACATACGATGCACACACATACATGTAAATGAAGCGCTAAGCTGAACTAACTTAAGTATAAGGTTGTTAGTATTATTTAGTGATCATTATTTATTTACTGTTTACTACATGTTATTAGTAATGAGAGAAAAAAAAGTACCGAAAATTGGACATTCAAACTCAAGAATGAGCTACTTGACTCTGTATTGTCTTCTAGTGCTTTTCGGTGAGAAAAATTAGTAAATGTAAACGATTGTATCCTTATTTTTCCCATTCTTTTTTAAACAAAACTATATGACCAATTAGTGCTTAGCATATCGTTTCGGAAAAGTACACACCAGCATCATTACGTCGGCCCGTCCGAAGGGTGACGGATTTCAGCTGACAATCCGTATCCGAAGTGTCGTTGACTGCTTGCCAGCCGCAGCCGTTGCCGCTTTTGGAAAGGCAACCACACCAACAACCGGCCACAAAAATCTCACAACATGATGGACCATACGCAGGAGAAAGGCCTTTCACAAAAGTGCACCAAAGCCTAGGGCCGCCGGGTGAAGATTTGCGTCCGTCCGTCAGATAGACTCGACACGAATGTCGCTCTACCCTGTCAACCACTCATCGTACTCCTCTCCCACCCATCATGATCCATTTGTTTGTGCACACCCTCAAAGGACGATGACTCATGGGGAGAAGGTTTTGATCCACCCAATTTGCCAGGGCGCAGTAATCGTTTGCTTGCTTTCACCAACCAGCCAAGCCAACCAGCCTGATGCTCCTCCACCGCTTCCAAGAGTTCTTTCGGCCTCCGTGGAAAGGGTTCAATAAATTTAGCACGATTTAAGTCGTTGTTTTGCAACCCGTCGTCATCGCCGCCGCTTTGCTCGCTACCTCAAAACAAATCTGAGCTCGTTATACCACCACGCGAAAGAGAATACACGCCGCCCGAGCATCGTGATTGCGATTTTCGTTCGGAGGTTCGATGAGAAAGTCATAGTCCACCGCCATCGCCGCCGCCCAGGTGCTGGGGTCTCTCAGCGGGGCTAGCTGGAACACAACAAATCGTGACCCAATATCATCCCGAGCAAACGGCAAAAGCGTGCTGGCATGGCATTCGGTCGACTGTCTGGTGGCCAACAACGGCACCCACACCCCGCCATTGTTCTGGCCTTTTGGCGACGCTCCAGTGGAACAAAACAAGCCGCGAAGACGAGAAATGTGCCGAGACACAGCGATCGACAGCATACTTTGAAGTGCACAAATCAGGTACACCGCACCGCAATCTCCTGAACCAATGTTGGGGGAAAACATAGCAAATGTGTGACCTCTGCCTTACTGGGAGAATGTGTTCAAACATTCTGACCAAGTTCCAACTTGAAGTTTTCTCTTGGTGGCTTGAGTAGGCAGGAAAAAGTGAATGGCGGAAAACAAATTTTCTCGCCGTTTCTGTTGCCGATGTATGATGCGGAAAGGTCGAAATGTCATGACCTTAACTGACAATGTTCTTTAAGTAAATGTGTTCATACATTGGGGGTTGCGAAGAATGAAACAATACGCGCTAACAAACACACCTGAATAAAACATCTAAAAGTTATAGCCAAACATAATCGATAATAGCAAAAGCATTAGATAAACTAACTCCACCCGATTCAACCCACTCGGTGTCGCCACTCGGTCTGGCCATTCGAAGAACCATAGTCATAGGAGAATAGTTTGTTCCACCACTCAGTCCCAAAAACACTCATTACGCTCATCAGCAGCACTATAATCGCCTGTTGACTGAGCATTATCTTATCACGGAACTGTGCAAGAACTGTTTTGCGTTCCGCACGCTCAAACAGATGGGTTTGGTGCTTTTTGGTGCTTCGAATTGCCCTTTTCTGGCTGCGGTCCATCGTCGCTGTGCTTTATTATCAGTCTTTATCGGCCAAACAAAACCAAATACAGCACCAACCAACCAAAAAAAAAGGAAGAATAAACGGCTTTCATTTCACCTTCAACCGAAACGAACGAAACAAAACCAACCCCCCCTAAAAAAATGACCGCACCAATGTTGCCATGAGGTGATCACGGCGACTGTAGCCGGTTGTAGTAACCTTGGGCATTGGTAGAGGTACCGGCGGGTTCCGTCCGTACGCTCCCCGGGGGTTGAAGTTTCGCACGTAATTTGATAAACGTTATCGAATCACCTTATTGCGCACGATGCGAAAGCGTTACATGCCGGCCGGACGGGAGCTTGACGGAAGTGTTGTTTTACGTCGGTTGCACCCCTTTTTTGTTGCTCCCCTTTCGATGGGACACCGGCAAAGTACTGGGCGACTGGAGCTGTTGGGAAATATGATGTGTAAATAAGGTGTCAGGCCACGCGGTGGCAATGTTATGCGCATTGTCGAGGTCTCCGGTTTGCGTGAGGGTTTCTTTTTTTTTTTGGAGTGTGCTCAAACGAGCCGTACTGTTTTGCATGGAAAATTCGCGACTGTATGTCAACCAGACAGATCAACAGGAATTTCTGACAACCGGAGAGGAAGTCAACTCACGCAAGCGTGGGAAATGCTTATGTCTGAAGGGAGTTGGTAGATTCCCTTTCAGGCTTTTTGTTTGTGATGGTTTGGAACACGTAAATAAACCCTTCAATGTATCAACAAAAATTGTAATAGGCGTAAAGTTTGCTTTTTTAAACTTAAAGGCTATACTAAAAAATTGACCAACTTTTTAGTACATATTGCAAATGACTTCAAGTTTTTTTCTCATATTAATTTCTGTAACTAGTAGGAGGTCTTTGCCTGCCCAAAGCTACTGAAAGCTATATGTGATGAATTCAAGATGTATTTTCTGTTCTTCAAGTAAAAGATGTGCGGTCCATACAAGGCTTGAACCCATGACAGGCATGCTGTTAAGTCCTGCGAGTTGTCGAGGTATGGATTTAAGAGTCCATAGGAAGTAAAATGCACGAATGCATTCCGTTAGTAACAATGATATGGACATATTCATTTAACTTCCATTATCCAAAGCTGACAAAAAAATCAATAAAACAAATATATTATCAAAACATTTCGCACTCATGCCATTCCCGCGATATTACGACAATTCTCTGCTCGCAAAGTGCATGACCCGAACCCGCGGGCAAGGTTGATCGAAGCATCTATCCGCAACTATCCCCCTGGTAACGCGCGGGTGTAAGTAATGCAGCAAAAGGGGGCCGTTTGCATCCACGAACGGAAATAAAACAGTAATTAACGCCACTTAGTTGGCTCCCCAGTTGCGAGGGAGTACTTTTTTACGTGCTCTTTCCCGACCTCCCGACGATGATCCTCATCGGCGATGATGACGCGGCGGCCGCTGCCGGTGGTGCATCATTCAGTGGTTCAGTATGCCGCGTGTACCAGTGGGTGGGTGGGCGGCAGCGACGATTGCGCCTGTTTGCCCTGCGCCAATGCATCTGTTTGTTGGGGTTTGTTTGCATTTTGTGGCTGAGTGCGGGTACGTCGTGTGCATCGGGTGCATGTGGTTGTGTGTGTATAGTATAAAGTAGCGCTAAGCTGTAGTGTGACCGCTGGGTGCTGAGTGGTCGGATTGCACGTACTTATTGTACCCCTTTAACCGCCCCCTATGCCCAGCAACCCTTCTCCCCCCTAAACAAACCGATGGTAGGGGCAGTTGCGCGTGCTGCTTCGGTACACTGAGGTGAAATACAGCGCCGCCCCACGCGAAGTGGCATCGTGCGAAACCGCGTACATCATCTTCCGGTTCAGTGACGGTCGGTTTGAGGTCATCATAATAGTGAAGAAAACCGACACACACACTTACAGCACCAAATCTCGAGGGGATAACCCCGTGTGCGATTAACCCTTGACGTGGCGGTCAGATGAGCCGATTAACCTTTGCCGCAATAAGTGTGACCCATCTTCCTATCGATCGGAAAGGACGGCCGAGAACCGAGAAGCAAGGCCCGGGCCTCTCAAGGCGGCTCCGTTTCCTTTCCGTTCCATCGCTGTGCGCGGGGTGAATCGGTGCCACGATTTGGAGCCAATGGCAAAGGATAACACGGTCGTGTGAATCAGTTACGCATACGCGTACGCTTCGCTGGTTGATATTTTGCGCCCCAACAACTCGTTGACCGTGTCAGATGCACACTTTTCAAACATTCGCAAGGCCCTAAGTGAACGTGCTACAGCTTAGCCTTTTTTGAAATTTCCTTGAAGGATGATTATTTCCACCTGACAGTATTCATTTCATGTTGCGTTATGCACAAAAGTTTCTGATGTTTAAAGAGCAGCGTATAATTTTAGCCAAAGTAAGTTGTTTAGTAGAAATCATTGAGCCATCCGCTGGCATTTAAGGGTTTATCAACGTCATGGACATTCTGACGCATTCTCCATTACCGGTAGAGCTTGTGGTGAACACACACAAATTTGCACCGCTCGGTGTCAAACCTTGAGAGTGGATTACATCGATCGCTGTCGGACTGAAGAGACGACAGTTTGAACGGCGAGGCACATTCCTAACTCCATTACTTTGCACCGAACACACGAGGCAAGGTCAAATGGAGCGCGCGCGTGCTGCTACTCCCTGGTGTCTGTGTTTCTGCCACCCAAACGGGGCGAATGTCGAACTTTAGGACTTTTTTTGCGATAGATACAAACGTAGACAAGCACAAAATCGTACCTGTAAAGGTGAGCATGCGAATACGCCAGAAGGTACTGTTCGTTAGTCGATGGCCATCCTGTTAGCTTCTTACAGACTATTTTAGATGGGTGTGTTTGTGTGTGAGTTTCGCACAAAATGCAGTTTGTTTCATGTTGTCACTTTTGATTTATTCGTTATATTACTCGATTCGATTCGAAAAAGAAAGAGAATAGTAGACAAATGTAGTCTCTTTTTTTTCTTTTACGATACAAATTGTGATTGTTGTCATACGAACAGTCCAGACAGAGGTCAGTCGCTATTGGGCAACGGTTAGTGGTGGTCTGGCATATTTGCTGTTGATTTATTTTAACCAACACGCTCCCCTGTGTAAACTCACGAGCGATGCCGTTTGTTATGAAGCTGGCCGACAGCGTTTACAATTCCGCATACGGTAGCCAAACAAAAATAGCATTACTAAATTCGCAGTACTAACGACTGCTACTGCCGAAGTGCATCGTTCCCACACCGAATGCAACGGCACATTACACATTACCTGCGGCCCATCTCTCTATTGTGTGTGAAGTTTGGCCGCGTTCTGTGGCATCATCCCGCGCGGTACACAGCACCACACAGCACGGTTCGGTTTCCCGTTCTCGATCCGCTTGAGCGTGTAAATGTTTGAACTTGAATTTATTTGCAAGGTTAATAGAGACACGGTGTGGCGCTCGGGGACGGGGGCACTACTACTACCTGCTGCCGCCGGGACCGCTGGCATTCCTCGCTTCCGTTGCATTGGCCCAGGTCAATTCAACATTGACGGTCAGTAGCGATGCTAGAAGGCTTTTGATTAGTAAAGTACTGGCCTCGAAGCGCGAACTGTGCCGGGGGGACCCGCAAGGCCTTTATTATTATTATTATTGGTTGATGCGGTAGAACGAATCCGATAAATAGTAGATTTAGTCGAAACACGATACATTTTGCTATGGTGGGTGTATGTGATTGATCTGCTTTGAATAAAGTCTTATATAAACCTTTAGTCTTGTTCTATTTTCTATTTCGAATAAATAGTATTGTTAAAGCATCCTTTCAAATTTTAGGCGTTACGACCTACGAGGATCAGGCAGCAACCTGCTTCCTCGAATTGATTACTATTTTACCACGTAATCGCACAGTCAAGCTCTTTCCAGGGAGAGGGTATGATATCAATGAGAATCGATCCCCGTGTGGCCATGTTGAAGGCAGAGCATCTATCGAATAACCCATCGGGTTTGTTCAATAATACCAATACTTCAATTATAAAATGTTTCAAAACAACTACAGCTAAATCTAAAACAACATTTAATTAAAAACCTAATCGCACGATCGTAGACAGAGCTAACTTGTTTCACAACAAACTCGACAGATAGTTTGCGACAGTAAAAGATTAATGGTAGAGTTGATTACACAAAGGGACACCACCACAAAATCAATATCGAAATCCAATTTTACAATCAGCAGCTGCGATATCATTGGCAGGAAAGAAAGTGCAAAGAAACGTTGTAAAGGTGCAGTGTGTGTGCTGCTGCCATCTCCGTAGCATCTCCAATGTGGCATCAAAACGTGGTTAGAATTGCCAGTCTGTTCCGTCGTACATAAGTGTTTCAGTCAGCTACGAACGAGTGCTATATCGAAGCTGCCACTACTAGTTGTAGTACGATGTAGCAGCCAGGTCAGAGGATATAAATGGTAGCAGTTTGCACTTGAAGAACTATGTACATAATCAAACCAAGCAACCGTACCACTTTGCTGAGTAATGCTGGCTGAGAGGCGGAACAGACAGGGACGCGAAAGTGGTAGAACCATAGCGCCATCAACCATCTTTACCCCGTTTTCAGCACAGTTTCTGCTGTTTTGTGCTCCTTATTTAACCCATTGGTTGATTTTCCATCTGCACGGGAAAAAGTACCAAACACTGTGCAACCTCAGAAGCTTCCACCATTCGTGCTGTGTGTATGTGTTGCCTTTCTTTGCGCTGCAACCACATCACCCGTTTGCTGCTTGGTGGCTAAAACTGGTACGAATGTACGGGAGGAAAAAGTTGAATCTCTGTCGTTTGTGCCAAAGTATCCTCTAGATCGCTCGTTCCGAAAACTCACAAAGTACTTCTGCCCGTCCATACACAGAAAAACTTCAACGGATGAAACGAGCGGAAAACTCAAAACCAAACGTACCCCTGAAACACGACCGGCATGTGCACGAGCATTAAAAATTCTATCCACTGCTGCGGTGCGCCAGCGGGAGCACAAGATTCCAGAAAAGTAAGGCTGGCTGGCTGGCTCTCCGGTGAGGTACTTTTTCATACAAAAGTTTTCCGAAAGAGTTGAGTTAGCACAAACTGGCAGGAAAGGGACTGGTTTTTTTTTATTTCACTAGAGCATGGAACGAGTTATGAAAACATTTTAGAGAAGACGAAGGTACAACACGGTACAACAGCTCCGTTCTTGTACGGTTTGTACTGGTTATAGCGATTCGAGTGCTCTCGGAAGGACTCACAATTTCCAAGTATTACGAACTTTCCTACGAACATCGCTTTTCCTTTCCGGATGACCCACCCGGGCATCGAATTCTACTTGGAGAAATTGCAACAAAGCAACAACCCAAAACACTACATACATAAGCTATCATCTAGTGTGGTTGGTATATAGTAATTACTAACGGAACAAACATGCCATCCAAAGGGCAAGAATCCGTTATGAAGCTCTTAGTTAAAGCGTTAACTATGGGCGAAAATGAGCATAATTTCCATTTAGATTCGGATAATTCGCATCAAGCAATGATAATTGTTTACAGAGATTATCAAAAGCTAAGCGAATAGGAATCGTGTAGGAATTTTGATATCGTTTAGAAGAATTTGGCCAATATTTCTAACACAGCTTTAGATAGAATTTAGAATCACAGGGACAAAAAAAAAAAACATTTTCTGCTTTCGCTTCCCTTTTATTGCCTTCAAAACCCATTTTCCGGTCACTAAGGTAAGGACGTACGCTGAAGGAGCTGCTGCCCTGCCAGCTCGCGACGTGTGCGCATGAAAGGTTGATAAGACGTTTTGCGGGGTTTCTATTTTTGCCCCTATTTTCAGCCTTTTCCAGGAAAGTTTCTACTCGCCCATAGCAAACCGTTTGTGTGTGAGTGTGTTTCTTGCCTTTTCGCTTTGAAGACAGGATGATGGTTGCCATTAGCTACCGACCCGAAGTTCCCCCAGGCCAAAAACGTCCAGAGGGAGCAGAACGGTTTTTCCGTAGCATCTGAATGACGTTCAATTTATCCTTGAACTGGCGTTGCTAGCTTTGTTGGCGCGCGCGCTGGTCTTGATGCCCTTCATCCCTTCGAGGAAGAGGGAAAATGTCCCTTCCATCCTCTGCTGCTGCTGCTGCCCTCGCCCTCGTGCAGTGACGCTATTATTGGGCGGAAAAAAGTTTGCTCCATGCCTTCACTGCTTTGCACAAGGGCGTACAAAGCATCCGTAAGCGTTCTGAGGTACGGCGGTGCCGGATAAGGACATTATGCTAGATTCTTTTGGTTTCCTTTATGCTTTTTTATATTCTGCGTGTGTTTTTTTTCAAGCGAAACATGATACTTAACGACAAAAAGGAAGTCAGGGAAGCCACTAGGTGCTTGACAAAAGCCACAGTTGTGATTTAACTTTCGAAACACCTTCATAACGGGCGGAAAAAAGAGTGACATTTGAGGAACAGTGTACGATTACCGCAACGGAAAAAAATACATGGATGAACTGTTAAAAAAGAAAGCTTTTGGTGTACAATGCGCTTTTAAAACGATCATTTTGCTTGGATTAAGGTTGGTATAATTTAAAAACACACACATAGACACAATTGCTCGATTGCTTCTTTAAGCATTTGCACATAAAAATCTCGTCCGCTTTATCACCGAGTACACACAGCATTGATCTAATGTGCGCTCTCGCACGAACATTGCGTACACCTAAGCGGGTGGTGGTAAAACATTGATAAAACACGCAGGAGTTAAAAAAATCCATCGCAAACACCAAAAAAAACCGCTCTCCCCACTCTTCTTTCCAATATTCTTGCCACAAATAGCAAAACGAAATGGGGAACATTTTCCTAGAATTTGTGAAATTTCTACAGCTGCTGCTACTGTCGCTGACGACGTGAAAACTTTCCCATTTGCTTTCTCTCCCCCATCCCGAGAGCAGCGGCAGCTAATGGATATAATGCTGCGTCTTTTTCTTGGCCCGCTGTTTTTTTTTTTGCTGTCTCCCTACTCGAAGGACTTGCTGTGGGGTTTCGTGGCAAAAATCGGGTTGGTCGTTTCAGAAGTTTTGCTTGCTGGTTGGAATTTTGGAAGCAGAAAGAAGGGGGAAAAAAACAACACACGAACGGAACAGCGCAGGATAGGAAACCCCGTTCGGTGATCCTTGAAGACTTTCGACTTCGTGTGCGGTTAAATAAACGATTGGCAGGAGCATATTTTATAGCCTCTTCTATAGCCACCTCGACGAGGGAAAGGAAACGAGAAGTTACGGGCAGGTGGTTTCGGTTTCCACATAAGTTTTTGAGGAGAAGTTTTTCCTCGTCCCGATTTTGATGCTTTGCGCGCTTCGGGGTGAACCGTGTTACGCTGTCTTGGGTTAGAATATTGTCAAAGTTTGGGTTTTTGATGTTGAAATATGAAAAAGGTCGGACTAATGCGAATAATAAATGTTACAGGAACATTATCGCAACTATTCTGAACCATTGAATCTGTTCAAACAGTCATATTTTATACGAATGAGTGAATATGAAATATGTTGTAAGAAAATTAGCATTATATAAACCTATTCTTTATCTTCCTTTGTGCCTAACATCTTTTTCGCTCTCTCAAAATACAAACGAATCCGTCAAAATCTGTGCATGTTTGCAATAAAATTCGTTTCCCCTCGCATCTGAAAAAAACTTTGCTTCCACTTTCCATCGACGTTGACGACTGCCGCCGTTTGTTGGATGCGATTGGAATAATTTTGCATAATCAACGAGTAGCGCAGCGATAGAGCGAGATTTGCAAAACTCGACCACACATACACACACACACACGCACACATCCCCATAATAGAAGTGCAGTGCGTTCGCGCTTACCAGCCAACTGAATCAGAATCACCTCCCGCCGGTCCAGATTGGCAAGTGGAGAATTAATTGACGAAGTTCGCAACAAACGGCGAGAAGACCGAGTTCTTAAAACTTGCAAAACATCTTGAAGCCTTTACAGTGAGCATCACAAACACAGCACACACTCTCACGCACACATAGAAAAAGAGCAGACTGTGCGTTAGAGCCGTGGAAACTTGTGGTGGGGTGTGCTGCTGGGCAGTGCGATTTCGGCTGAGAGCACCATTGCTGATAGAACAAACACATGCCAGAGAGCTCGGCTCTTGAAACCGTGGCCCAAAACCCATGGCCGCCCTGATTAATGGCGCTACGGTGGCTTCTTTCTTGGCCACTCGTGTCTTCGTTCGATTCCGTCTTTCTCGTCAGCAACTCGCAACTTGTAAATCGTTCTGCTGCTCAAGGTTGTGCTCGGCGTCTGTGAATTTCGACCGGAGGTTCGATTTAGCAAACTTTTTCGACGGTGTCCACGCAGTCGCCGCTCAAGGTTGCAAACTGGCAGATTGGCGGCGGCGGCGGCGGCGGCAGTGCGGTTGCGTATGATGGTTAGCAGCAAATTTATGATACGGCACACGAAAGCAACACAAGCAAACCATCATCACACCATCATCAACATCATTCTCGCACGATGGTGATGCATGCATGCGCGAGCAAACATGGGAATCGTTCGTTCTTCGTTCGTTCTACTGCCGGGGCAGCGTCTGGTCCGGTTTGGTGAACCGCATTATTTAGCGTCTTCTTGTTTTCATTACTCTTCTCCTGCTTGTGGTTTCGGTTGGCTGGGAGAGGGTTGTTGAATTTCTTTTTAACGCTTCCAGACAGTTATCATCATACCATTATTCAAACGATATGCGGCCTTGTTTTGAACGAGCAGGGTGTACAACCAAGGCGACCAAACATTGGCGTCCGAAGTTTTGTACCAATTTTGTTAGATTAAACATGTTCCCGGGAGTTACTATCGTTTACCGTTAAGAAAGTGGAAAGAAAATTTCAAATGTTTTAAGCTGTTATAACTGTGCAAAATAATAAAAATGTTATGAGAAAACTTTATCGGTGAACTAACACCATAAGGAATCCTTCGAAAATACAGAACAGCTCTTCTTCGCTTTAAACCCCGTTGAACCGTCCCTTGCGCCTCACATAACCAAACCATGGCCCCATTTCTTCCGCATCATTCACATTTTTTCTCCCTTCAGGCGTAGCCCACGTTTAGTCAGTGGGTTCGAAACCGTTCGTCTAGCCGTCTGTTGCTATCTAATTTATGCCAACGAAAGCAATAGACGAAGCGACCGTTTCACCGTGATCATGCGGAACCGTCCCAGACGAAGAGACTGATTTTGTTTCATGGTGGTGCGAAGGCAGAAAAAAATCCTTTAAAACATTATTCATGCCGTTCGACACCGGCCGTTGGTAATCAATTAGCACACATGTTGCCTACCGCTGACCTAATGCTGCGGTCCTTTAACGTTGCACTGTACACGTTGCCCACTGCGCAGGTTGAATCGCGACGCTTAGGGTCACGTAGTGCGGAATGCGACTACTAGACATGCGGATCATAGAGCGGAGCGTGATCGTTTGTTTTCTATCGCTTTTGCCTCATTCATCTCGTCGTTGGAGCTTACCTAAAGGAGAAAAGAGAACAAGAAGAATGACATGCGTTAGAAAAATCCGGGCCAGTGGGTAGTAGCAGCAGCAGTAGCATAATCACAACATAAGTGGGTTGAATTGGAAAATGAAGTGGGGTTGCGTGTAACGGTAATTGGTTACGTTAATTGATTATGTTAATTTAGAGCGCTGCAACACACCCATTTAAGTCATTTAATAGGCATTTGAATGTTTATCGTAAGGGCCTCGCAGCTGATAAAATATCATTATTTTATTCCATACCAAAAGAGCAATACTTTGACAAAGTTCTCAAGTCACAAAACGGTGCAGATAAATAAACCTTTTCAAATTGCTTAATAACAATTATTGTTATGGTTTGTGAGTAATTAACAAAAGTGAAATGCGCTGAACTCCACCAATACCCTTTTTATTGAATTGCATATGAACATTTATTAAGATGTCACACACTCATTTCCTACACAACGATTAGGGAAGAACCGAAAGAACATTAGCACGCACACTCTCGAACGTAAGACACACCCAAGGCACCGCCGAATCATTCCCTAAACTGGAAGGCTAATCCTTTCATTGTTTGACTTCGCCAGTGTAGCGGAAGTAACAATAATAACGAAATTACTGCTCTTACGATAAGAGTTCATTTGGACGGATCACAGTTCAGCCGCTCGAATGGGTTGCGGTTGACGTTTCTTCCGACTGAATGTTGAATGCGGAATATCATGCCGTTATTTCTAATTGATCCTCCCGGAGAAGGGGGGTAAGCGATGTATAAAGCGCCCTTGCCTACAGTATGGGACATTTGGAAAACCGTATGCCATTACCGTCATCGACCCTCGTCGTACGTCGCGTGCAGTCTGCAGAAGAAGGCAAGGAGCCGTTCGGTCGCTTATTCACTCTCAATTTGTTCCCAAAGTCGTACACCGATTTCCGGCCGTCCGGCCAACCCGACTCGGTGGGTTCCTTTCCTGGTTGCTCTAAATGTGTGCATGTGTGTGTGTGTTTTAGTTTGTTTGCTTTAACGCATTTTACCACCGCTAGTGCTAGCGACAGACGTGTATTAAACCTACAACGTACCACTCGTACCCTCGTACAGATCTCGTACGGCATAACCATTCGGTGGTCCGATGGGTACTCAAGATATCCGAAGGCGAACGGGCGAGCTTGGGCTGGAAGCGTACCCAAACCAACCGGAACAAAGATACTCCTCCTGGTGGTCCTAACGGGAATGGCTATGCACACATGCATACACACATCAGTCACGGATGTCCTTATGCAGTCCATTCTGGGTTAAGGCAATGAAACTTGAGCACATCGCCACATACTCGATCCGCCCGTAAAGGTGCATGCTCGAAGCATACACGAATAGGTTCAGTTCGCTGCTTCGACGACTTGTTATAGCCCGGGTGGTCTTCCTGTTTCATTCGTATTATCCTAACAGTCTCCTTCTCTGTATAGCAACGGATAACTTTTAATTCGTCTGCAATGGTTAGTCTTTCCCATGGTCGTCGTATTTGGAAATAAAATAATGGTTTGTTTCGGTTTGTTTGCCGTTTCCGAGATTTATGTCAAATTGAAATAACATAAAATATAGAATAAACCATTCTGTACAGTAGGATACCAGATACTGAGAGGATAGATATGGTAAATGAAGACACTTTTTGCTTTATTGTCCCGAGCTATACATAGAATGGAATGTGTACAATAATCCACAATTTCCAGCAATCCCAAGGATACATTCAATTCTATAAATGTGATGTTCAACAGTGCAATTCAAACACCTCCACTAGGATAACGAAGCTATCTCTCTCACACTCTCTCTCTCTATATCTTAAAATAGAACATTTCATTGTGCCTCGGGGCGATGTTTGTACGGCATCAGGAAAACACTCTTATAAAAGATAGCAGAGCATGTGGCGTGCCTTTGGCAAAGCATCATCCGGAACCAGTAAGGATAACTTGGCCGGCATGAGACCGAAGCCAAAGCGAAGCTGAACGTAATAAACAATATCATACTCAACGTATTGCAATGCCTCTCGTTCCTCCTTTCTACGCGAGCGACATAAATTGGTTTGTGTAAAGGGCTCCGGAACGAGGAACTAGACGAACAGTATGGTTAGTTCATGGGGTGAGGAGTCGCTCTTTTCTTCTTTCCAATTGCCAAGAATACCGTGGTGGAGGGACCCTGCGGAACGGTCGAGCGAAAACTATCAGCAACAGCAGCTGTGGCAAACTCTTTTCCACCAGCCCCAAATGCTTCGGGGTACCGTGGCCGAGAATCAGTCCATAATTAATCGACTTGGTATTTCGTCGCCCATCGTACCCTATTGCCTGCCGTGTCTCCGCACACATTATAACGGACGCCCCAATTATAACAGCTTCCCCGTAAGGGGCTAAGCCGTATTTGAACGAGCTCGGGCAAAAGGATGCTCACTGTTGATCAATATGAAATATCGCACTCGCTTCGGATATGGTTTTTGAATAGAGGGGCAGATTTGTACGAGGGAAGTCGAGCATATAAAGGACGTCATAAAAGATTCTCTTTATGTGAATGCAAACGGACAACAAGAACACTGCCAACTCCTGCGCCACGGAGAAAAGGGAACCTGTAAGCGAGGGTGAGAGCTGCGGGGGAAAAGGAAATAAAAAGATCACACATAACAGGTCCGGTACGGTCGGTCGGAAAAGGAATCGAATTTATCTCTCCTTTATCCAACCCCAACGCCCCGGAAGTGGACTCCGATTTCCACCCTAAGGGGTTGTGCTGCGCAGGAGAACGTATCCCTTTCAATTCAGTTCTAGGCTTGTGCGAACCACTGCTGGCAGTCGACAAAGCACAGAAAAAGGGCGCTCGTTTCATTTCCTTACTTTCAAACGACGATGGAATGGATGCCCAACGCCCTTTCGGTAAAAAAAAGGATGCTCGTTGGCTGCGCAATATGTCGTGTTCACACACTACCAACGTAGTAGCATCGTTGGCCGGAAAGTAAAGCAAGACCGAAATTTAGCAAACATGAAAGTGCAGGAAACGGGTAATGAAGCAGGATTTAAGGATATAATGGGAGTAGTATTTTAATTTCGTGTAAGATCTTTAGGGCCTGACTGGCAGATAGCGAAGCATTGGAGTGGGGAAAGCGAATATAGCGTACTTTAGACAGAAAATGATACAAATTATCACACTTTTGATTGGACATTACATGATGATTAACACTTGAGAGGATGCTTTTGTATACAATACAATGAGTGTCCTTATAAGGGATTAAAACATACGAATACATCTTGGAAAGTAATATTATGTTCGGATCAAATCAATGTTTCTGGTTTGATGTTACTTGTTTTATATTTTCTGACACTGAGAACTACCAGGTAAGCTTAAATTGGATGCCTCCATAAAGGTAAATTCTACACGAGTTTCTGTGGTATTACCACAAATCTCAAGACATACCAACATCATCAAACATGAAAGATACTTCAACTCTAACCAAGCTGTATAAAAAAATCAATCCTGACAGTTTGATCCTGCATCAGGATGGCAGGAAGCAAAAGCAGCGAACGGCTCACCATCAACGAAACTCCGCACATCTCACTCCCAATCAACAGAAACAATGATCCCAAGAGTCGGAAAAACGTTCCACGGTGGAAGGTGTTTAACGGGACGAAATGGGGACGAAAATAAAACCGATACCCTTTGTCGGATGAGACCAACCAACCGTGTTGGGAGTGATGCTGTGTTTTTCCAATCTTATATCCCTATATTCCACCGTTTGCGAAGCTATTCGTTCTTCGTCAAATGCGTAACGAATTGGGATACAAGTTTGGGTCCCCTGCTCCGCCACGTTTGCCGGGGAAGATGCTCGGTTGTAATGGTATTGATTTTTCGTTCGGGTGGATACAGCGGAGGCGAGGGTAATGGATGATAACCGAAATTCCAACGTGAAAGAGCTGGAAAATTGCTACCTTTACCAGCACGTTCAAAATGATCAGGGCGTTGAAGATACCAGGTTAGGCATGTACGACACTTCTGGTTTTGTATAACGTTAGATGGGGTGCTGACAGTAGACAAATAAAGGCTCTTCTTTCATGCAGGGAAAATTATAATGCTATTCTAAAATCGATTTTTACAAAAAAATTTATATCAAGGAGTTTCTAAACACACTTCTTTGTCGCTTATGTATTATGAATCGGGAGATGGCTCCTACGGGACGTGCTGATGAAGATGACAAACATTGATGGGAATAAACCTTACTGCTTCTAGCATTGCTTGAAGCTTATATTGCTTGAGTTGTATCTAGCTTTTAGCAAGTACTTTAAATTGAGCATTCGTTGCTTGATTGGCAAGAATTCTTCGTTGTCAGAAAAAGAGGACCGAAAATTATATTTAGAATGAGATGGAGCGGCACTCGACCGAAACTCCTGCGAAGTTGTAAGATGCGCGTCGGAAACGTTTTCCTAGAGCTATAACCATGTTTGCCACAGACGATGGCTTTTACTCTGCCACACTTGACAGCCCGGCATACCTCCTTGGCGTTCCTGTGCCATTGGGGTGCAGCATAACAGCGAGGGCGTGTACAGCGAAATCCCTGGCAAACATAGAAAATTGGAATTTTTCACCACTGTCTAATGGCAGCAGTAAACGAGGGATAATGTGGCGCATTTTATTGAACGACGACGGCACCAAACCCACTCCAGGGAGAGGCTGTATGAGATGTAGAAGAGAAGCAAAGTTGGCTTGAAGCTTCACCGTACCAAGGGACTTCGTCTCATACTTTGGTGAGGTAAAGAAGAGCGAACCTGATGATGCGATGATGATTATAGGAAGGAATGAAAATGGATTAGAGTTTGACTTTGAGTACATCAAGCCCATCAATCTTACTTTGGAGGTTTGGATCTACTACACGGTAACAAAAACTCTCGCACTTTCAATGAATTCGCAATGGGACGATTTCTTTTAAAAGATAATATAAGAAATTTATTGATTATTCAGTTTCGACAGCCAGACCATATTGTTAGCAGTAGACAAAATTCAACTTTCAAAATTCAAAAACTGAATTATGATGCAAATAACCTGCACCAAACGATCAAGATCAACAGGAAGCAAGGGATTTATGACAGCGCTATCGTCCAGTTCACGAACAAGGAAACGGTGCTTTCGTGGTAAAAATAACCCTTGCACAAATATCGCCGAAGGTGACAAGGCGAAACAAACCCAACCGGTGCCTCAAGGTTGCTGCATAAATGTCTAATTTATACCTCAAACCCCCCGAGCACAATCGCTCGAGAAGATTGAACCTGTTTCAGTGCGGCTTGGATTGATGCATACGCTAATGCAACTGGTCCGCCGACAAGCCCACCACAGCCCACCCCATCAGCTGTCGGCCGAGAAGGAAGCATTAGCGACAAACGAGCGAGTACAACGGGCAGCACACCGCAGATAAACCTCACACTTCACGGTCAATTCTGGGCGTGAAAACCGTTTGCCGAACAGCAGAGTGGTGGCAACTCTCCCGCGAGTGCCTGTTCTAAGTGGCTAAGTGATTTTTAGTACAACAATCGAAGAATGAGAGCTGAGTGAGTTCTCGCTCGCGAGTTCCCATCGAAGGTGGCGAGAGTGGCTTTTGAAGTGGCGCTACGCGCGCGCGTTAGAAGAGAGTGAACCGAGTGTGAGCAAGTAATTGATTTGAGTGACTACGCCATTCCCACACAAACACACGTGCAGGGCAAGATAGCCATTGCTGTGGCATTTAAGACGATTACCAGCAGCTAACGGTTTGCCCAGGGGGACATGGGGACACGGCTTAGCGGGTTGGAATCGGTTTCGATAGTCACCATCGCTGTACGATTAGTGTAGCAAGATAAATGAAAATGACCTTCAATCGTTCCGGGCAGAATGGAACAGAACGGAGAAAGAATGCGGAGGAAGTGTGGTGGGAGTGTGGTAGAGTGACTCTTTGTAGTTCACCACGGTGGGAGGGAGGGAGGGGAAGGCGGGTGGTGGAGTGAAAAGGGATGGTGGAACGGTGCGAGGTAGGAAACTGTTTGTAATAACCTTTCCCTGCCCGTTTGCACATTCCCCGATTCCACGGCAGCCCGAGTGACCTTAGCACGAGCGAGCGGGCGGCTTTTACGCGTGGCTTCCCGTTGTAACGCGAGCACACGCTAAATGGAGTGGACCTCGCCGCGTGTGGAGTTGTTTGCGTTGATTACAGCGCACTTTCGCTCGGTTTGGCGCCCTTTCGCTCAGTGTTCCTCAACGCGCGCGCTTTGCAATTGTGTGACCTCCGCGGCTTGGCACGGTGTTCCGTTATGTGTTAACATGCGGCTATGGTTAGTATAACTTTTGAAGGATATTATATGTCTAATATTCATCTAAAGGTTTCGTTCCTTACAACGATTTTACATAAATTAGCTATCGGTGATCGCTGGAAAAAGGACAATTATGAGGGTCATTATGATATCATTAACAGACCAAAGATTATTCTGAATATCAGTTATAAAATCAGCAATGCAAAATAAAATATTTGTACTTAATTATAATATAGTTGAGAGCATTTAACACACATCTTAACAATGATTCGACATAGATACTGTTTGCCTTTCAACGCTTACAACCAGACAAGCTGACTAAACCATCCGACGCAACAAAGCCATATTCATACTAATGCTTGTAGACCCCAACCCCCGTATACAACTCTCCGAACCTTTGATCTCCAACGAAAATGATGAAAGTATCCGCGTATCGGCGGTGATGGTATTTAGGTTTTCTGAGTTTTCCTTTCCATGATTTCACGCTTCCACCGCTTGTATTGCTTTCACTAGTGTGTGCACTAGTGTGAATTGGATCGGGCCAGCGCCACGGTATACACACCCCTAACCAGCCTTCGCTAATAGTGGCGTCGATTTGTTTTTCCACCTCACACGATCAAGCCCCGCAAGCGCCAATGTGACCCTGTTTGTAAGGTTGAATGTTTTGGATAGTGTGGCCTCGTTTAGGACCCGATACGTCCACATAGAGCGAGTGTGTGTGTGGTGTTTTTTTTTGCCTCTGTTCGACTGGCTTTGCAGGGTACGGTTTTTGTACATTATACGGTGCATTCTGGCAGCTTTGTAGCAAGCGTACGCATACATTTCCCACAAACAAATAAGCAATAAACAATCGTACGACGATGGTGAAGTTGGAGTAAGGAAAGTGTGGTGGTTGATTTTTCTTTACAAATCCAACGCTTGGTTAAAAATGTTAAACAAACACACCGTCACCGAAATGGGCACAGTTTAGGAAACGTTGGCGAACTTAACCTGATTATTTTACAGCTAGGCAGGGTCCAATTCCAAGCAAATGAGATGCATGACGTGGAATACAATTTGTTGATTTGTTTGAGAACACTTTGATTTTTTTTTTTATTCAAATTGACATATTTTCCATTTAATGCCAAATTGACCATAAAGTCGATATTGACAATTTTCCCAAAAATATTTCAATTCCAGAGCCTAATCCAATACGTATATCTTCCAACTAAAGCAAACAATGATGAGATCATGATATTTACATTAGGTAGAGTGATTACTTTTGTATTATAAATTTGCATACATAAATAAATGCAAAAATTGCTAATTAGCAATTAGAACAGTATTTAGCTTCCCTCTTTCTGTAACTGTAGCTATCTTGCTCCAATACAAAAAAAAAACCATCACGGATGACATTTGCCACAACGTGCCACAAAGGCAAAGCGTGTGGCATGGCATTGATAAACGCGAAGGGCCATACCACGCCAGGGATGGAAATGGTAGGGTGAAGAGAGGGGCGACCGAGTGAATGCACGTGCGCTCATTTTTACGCCCTCCAAACCACGGCAAAGTGGGGTGCTGCTGTTGCACTGGTCGGTTTGAAGGAGCGTGTGAAGATCACAACATTCACGGCAGAGCGCGTGGTACCATGGTTAAGTGGGAGGGACAGAGATGCAGCTTAGCTTAGTTCGAGGGATGGCAGCAAACAATCGGAAGACTTCACAATCGAGCGCACGAATGTAGTGAATGCGTGTGTGTGTGGGTGTGTAGTACTAACAACAAACCGGCGCACTGGCCGCTGTGTTGGTGTAAGCTCAAGTCACACAACACTTACACGCTGCTCCGGACGGGCAAATGTGAGCTCCAAAGACACCGATGCTCACACGTGCGCGATCTGGCTTAGTGAGACGGCACGACGACGGACGGACAAGCGGGTGAAGAGAGCGGGCGGATAGCCAAGAAAGAGAACGAGATAGAAAAAAAACAAGAAAGAGAGAGAGAGAGCGAGAATGAAAGAGAGAGAGCGAGATACAGCGAGCGAGAGAGGGCTTAGTGAACGCGGTCACGCGCGCGCGCTGCCTTTTTCATTGACACACTTTGACGAGCATTAAAGCGAGCCGCAAACGAAACCAATAAATGTTTGGCATCTGGTAGGGTTTCGTTCGCTGTTTAGTGGGAGGGGGAGTGTGGGGTGGATGAATTGAGGGAACCGGGTGACCACGATCGCATTTTGTGAAGGCGAATTATGCTGCGTGGCGTGCGCGCGCGCGCATATGCCAGCACCGATGCTCGGCCCTCTCACCTTCACACTTTGACTTTCCATCGGTCCGGGGGTGGAAGCATTACCGTTCGTTTGTCTGCCATTGATCGATGAAGGTGAGCGTATTGTGCACGCTGAATGAGCTTTTGGAACAGTTGGGAGACAATTTTTCATTTATTTTATTAAAAAAAAAAACTTTTTTTCTATTTTTTTATTCCTGTTTGAAGGATATGCCAGTACACGCCACGCTAAGAAAATGATTAATAACGTGTTACAGCTCACTATAGCGAGCGTTACATCTCACCCTCTGGTCCGCCGTGAGGCGTGAGGATAGGCGCAAAACGGCCCACCCTCACCGAGTGCCTATAGTGAGAACGATCACGGTGAGATATGGTCGCGAGCAGCCGTGCGTTCATTTACGAAATCGAATGAATGAACCGGCCCCGCCGACGGTTCGATACGGTGTGTGTAATGAGATCGTCACACGCATTGGTGAACTGGGTCGTGAGGCAAGACGTGGTGTGCGAACGCGGCGTTAAGCAGCGCTGCAATTGCAACCAGTAACTGCAGGCCCGGGACGGCGCGAGGTGCGGTATGTTGGGGTGCGGGTGGCGCACAGCCCCACATTGCATTATTGGGGTTAATATTTATAAATTTATGTCGACAGCTTCACGTTCTCAAGATTCGGTTCAGTTTCAGCGCCTCTCGCGCCGCACGGTTGATCTAGTTCAGCTGTAGGTGAACGTTTCGCACGTCTGTTTGCGTGTTTCTGTGTGTGTGTGTGTTTGTGTGCTTTACTGCGTTTCCTGCTCATTACGATGCATTTTTACATTCCTGGGCAGTGGAGATGCTCGCAGAAGGCATATAAATAAGATATCGTTAGAATCAATAGATTTATCGATTTGTAGATCACATTAAAGAGTTTTGCAAATACAAGATTACAAATTACAGCTTGCCAGAATAGCTCAAAACTTCAAAGTTTATCAAGTTTGTTAGACAAGTCGCCCGACGAATATGGATGAAACATTTCGGAAGGACTGAAAAGAAAGTTACATAAAAATTTAAAACATAGCGCAGACTCGGCATCCAAACACTGCAACACAGTAACGCTGGCGGCAACAATGATGATCATCAGTTGCCCGTTCACGCAACCACACTGCGCAAGGAAGACGCTTCACACCGAGGCCGTTGCGTGCGTGTGTTGCTGAGGAGGGAAGGGTCACACTTTTGGAAGGCCCCAATTTAATCCCACCGCCATTGGGACGGCATTCGGACGGGGATGAGCTAAGCCCAGCTCGGTCGCTTCTTCATTCGTTTCACCAAAAATTGACGCAAAATAGGAGCGTCCCCTCGCACGCCTGTGTGTGCGTGTGTGTGTTGCGGCCATTCGCTAAAGCCACGATTGTGTACCGAGAGTGAGAGTGTGCGTGTGTTCGGTTCCACGCCAAAAAGGAGGTCGCGACTGGCGGAACACAGTGGCGGGCCACTCGTCGTACTCGAACTCCGACGCCGTTTGGTGATGGAGCAATGCGCTCACCAGCACGCAGCAGCGCACAGCACAGCAGCAGCTTGTCGGCAGCTGCAATCGTGACACAGAAACAACAACAAAAAAAGTAAAGCCAACCCCAAAGCCAGCTGGTGTGGTGGTTCGAGGCAAACCTCCAGCCCCGGGTCGATTGTCTGCAACCGAAGCCACTTGTCACATTCAATCCCGTTGACACACTGTGGCCTCCCTCTCCATCCTCTGCTGTGTTGATTCATTTTGAAGAAAGCCCTATTAAAAAGATGGCACTCACACACACAGCCCGTGTCTGGCTGGGTGACGGGACCATCTCCGCAATGGAGGATGCCACATGAAAACGGTGGAAAGCATTTTCACTCGCCTTTCGCTGCGGCCTCTTATCGAAGGAGATCCGGCCGAGTCTAAAGGAGGTCACCCGCGCTGGGCGATGGTGTGTTGTGAAAGTTCACGTCTGCCGAACGGAGCCAGCCGAACGGAGCGGGGCCAGAGACTTTCGGAAAGCGGCTCGCGTCGTGCCACCGGCCAGATCAGCCCGGATCTGATAGTGAACGATAAATGGAGCAAAAATAACACTTTTACACACCGAAGAGGCTGAAATTGAAACCTTACCAGTAGGGCATGCAGTGAATGTTGCATTGTTTTAAACAGACTTTCTAGCTGCTGCTGCTGTATTTTAGCATCCGTTAGGTCATTCTGAACAGCGACACATCAAAGTGAGTGTAAAACAGTAGGCCAACCTTACTGGCAGAGCAAATGTTTACGCGCTCGTGTCGCAATACAACCTTTACTTTGTGGTTGGTAAGCGCCTCTATGGCATTGCATGCGCTTCGAATGCGCTCTTAGCGCTTTTGCATTCCTTCGGCGAGTCATCGTTGTATATACACAAACAGCAAACAGCTGTTCATCCTCGTTTATATTTGATCGTGCAGTAGTGATTGAATTGGTTACTAACCAGGGGGGCCATAAACGTAAGGTACAAAGAGGTATTCTTATCTGTCTTTTTTATTTTGCAATACATGTGCTTTACAGTGTCAATATGGTAGAAAAAAGTAGGACAAATCCAACGGTGGCTTTAAAACATTTCTTCTCTTATAGGCAAAAATCCTAATGCATCTCAAATTGAGCACAACAAACAACTTGCAAAAGAAACCATCAAATAGTACAACAAATCGCCCTGTTTACGTGAAAATGTGTGTGCAAAGTGATTCATGTCACAACACAGGCAGTTAGTAGGAAATTAAACAAGCCCACGCCTGGACCCATTTTGATGATCATTTTGATAGCATGCCATGAAGCGATGCGATGATGCTCACACTTTGAACCATCTCAGCGTATCCCACTCCCCCATTTTACGGCATCCTTCGTGGGAGTCCCAGCTTGGACGAAAGATTTATTAACCACACACGCCTGAATGCACTTCAACCTGGGCAGCGTCTTCGAACGGGAACTCCTACACAAGACGTACCTTGGAACCTGGACCCAAAAGAGGAGGAAGGGGGGGGGGGGTTTGAAAGCTTATGCCAGCAATCGAGATGACATAAAGATCGTCCCTCTATTATTCAGTCTCGGTGGGCAGGAGGACTGTTTGTGCCAGCCAGTGCAAACAAGCACCTCGGCAAAGGGATGGGGCGTCATTCTTATCAGTTAGCATCGCAACGCCAACGGCAAGCTTTGATTTGATCATGCGCTGAAAATTACCACGTAGCCAGCAATAACTTGAAAGCATCTGTAATAACTGGCTTGGACCGGAGGGCCGATGTAGCTTCAAGGTAACTATTTGCACTGGCACAGCAGCAAAAGCCGAAGAGGAAGAAATGTTTCTTCATGAGTCTGTGAGCGCAAATGCAGGAGCAGGTGAGCATTGTTAAAATAGCTACAGAGCAAATATGGTTTTAGGTAACAATGTGCGCACAAACGAATACAGCTGTAACCTCCAGATGCAGTTCAGGCTTGTTCATATAGTTAAGTTATGCTTTAAACAATTCCATCAAGAGCTGACTGAATCACGAAACCCTTATGATTGCATTTGATAATACGGGCACAAGAAAATGAAAACTGGCGACATTCGAAAACAATTTGCGACAAACGATTCGGCAAAAAAAAAATCAGCTCCTCATGGCCGATAGTGACGAAGCTCATCCGGGCGGTAAGAATCTAACATAATCTGTCAATAAGTTTCAAGGACGATTCTAACGTAAGCAGAATCGTCACTAGTTACCGGGCAGCGAGTGGCCATATTCAACCGCCGCCTGCCGTCGTTGACATCATGCTTGTCTCTGTCTGTGCCTCGTGGAGTGGTAAGACGATCAGTTTTGCGGTTTTTTGGCTATCGTTAAGCCGGTTTCCGTCTCAACCGATTGGGTGGTGGTTGAGATTTATGAGCAGACGACGGGACAAACACGCCAGCACCGAAGCGAAACGTCATTCTATTCCGCTGAGCTTGGATTTGGTTCTGTGCTTCTCAACAAGGAAGTTCTGCTCCGAAGGTCATATCTACACCAAGGCATGACACTGTCACCTGGCACTATACACACACGCATCGAACCGTTTGGGCAGTCGTATCGCGTAACGCTTGCGTAGGTGTTTCAGATTTTGGTTTGGAATGATGTCCTCAAGCTAATTTTTATATAAAAATGGTTTGACTTTTTTCTTGCTACACGCATCTCAGTCTGACAAGTTCCTCCACTGGTAACGAATTATATAAAAGTTGCATAAAGCACAATTTGGTCGCAATTTAATGAAGTAACCAACACCAACAAAAAAAACGAACGCTGCGTTAGGTGCGTGTTACAAATTGTAACACCTTTTCGGTTGCATAATTTAACGGCTCTTTCCCACACCCATTCCAAATCGGGGCCAAAAATGATCTTCCACCGGGCCAAATCATGTCACAGCCAAGCGGGCCAAAACAGCCATCGAGTGCGTTAAATAAGTGGACTGAAATGAATGGCACGAGCAATAAAAGATGTTTTTCTTTCTGCTTTGTTTTTGTCACGAGCACCAACCGAAGGCCTCTCGGGAGGGGACTATGCTTTTTTTTTTTTTTTTGCTACAGGTAATTTAAATCATGCTGCCTAGCCCTGGCTGTGTGAGGACGGTAGGTGCGAAGGATGAGAACAAAATTGTGCTGCCGGTAATTAATTATGCTACCCGTACCGTCCTCACGCGGGGCGTCGGACATTGCGCGGGACGTGTGTGGTGTTGAAGGTGCCGCCACAAGAGGAACCGACAAGTGAAGCGAATGTTGAATTAGCAGAGCGCGTACACATGGGCGTGCAGAACATAGTGGAAGTGAAACGTTTGCAGTGAGCAACAAACGAAAAATAAAAATAATAAAATAAGCAGGCACAAAATAAAAACGGACCGTAGCGGAAGGGGAACTATAAATATTGGCCAACTGCTGCCGCTCCACCATAGCCACCACCACTAGCAGGGCACACTACACACACACATCGACACGCACACCAACCAGATGGGCCAGTTGACCCCGTGGATAAAGTATGTCACCATCGCCAGAGCAGCGAGAAAATGCTGACGACGCTCGGGCAAATGTGTTGGGGACGGAGTCAAGTAACGAGGAAATCAGTCCATGGTCAATTGGGCAGCACTGGGCAGCACCTTCGCCCCAGAGAGGCAGCACCGAAATGTTGGCCGCCTAAAAAAGAATGGAACGCGTATTTTGAATCTGTTAATGTGTGTGTGTGTGTGTGTGTGTCGATGTCGAGATACCTTGGTTTTGTCTTTTCCAACGTTCGAGGCCGTTACGATAAAGCCTAGATCGGTCTCCGGCGGCAGGTTGTGAGGGTATCTCACCCCAACGCTTGATATTCACTATGGTCGGGGTGAGTGGCGACGAGTAGGGGGGAGTGAAGCTGAAGATGACACTGATAAAAAATGTGTCAATGAAAAAAAAAAAACTACTACCTAAGCTGAAAATGTACAGTGTATCGTATAGCAGTCGTTGACAAACATTCATCACAAAAATAGACACAATGATCCAACATGATTCCTGTAAGAAAAATCGACGTTGCACAACCGAGTCATTTCAGGGAATTTGTAGACTTTGATTTTGCATTTAAAAAAAAGCATAAAAACTGCGCATTTTCAATTACGCCACAGTTTTAATCGTTGTGCGATAGCTTCTGTATTTTTTGTTGCTTCTTAAAAAAACAGGCTGTACCGAAATGAAAACACACTCAAACAAACAAAAACAAAAAAAAAAACTTATCACATCGCTTATCGCTCGATTCACTGCAGCGCCCTATTTGTGAGGCCCGTTTTTCGCTCCCCTGCCTATGGATTCATGAATGTAAACATTCACTCTGCACCAATACCACCACCATCACCAGCCGCGCTTTCATTCCACTTCCCTCCGCAAGCATTTAAAAGCAGAAATTGCAATGCGGTTAATGAATAATGGAAGCAGACCGTCTCGCCTTCGGTCTACTTGCCGGGAAGGTGGTGGCCGTCAGCTTAGTAGCCGCCGGCACGCCGCGAATGCAAAGAAAGTCGGCTGGCCATTGACGAATCCAATGGACACTGGTGCTTGAATGCTGTTTTGATACGCAATTGAAATGGTTTAATGTTTCAAAGTTTTGCATCCACCGCCTAACGATGGAACCGATCAGATCAAACGTCCTTATGTGCATATTCTTCCCCCATTCGAGGTTCTAGTCGCCGCGATCACAATGGCAAGGTGTGAGAGAACGTAAAGGATTGCCAACCCCAATTGCCCCACCGGTCAAAGTACGTTCTGGCGTCCCGTGGGAGGTCGTCCGAAGTTGCAGACCCCCTCCCCAGGCTCCTCCCGTGCCCCGTTTTGGCGGTCGTTTCGAGGACGTAGCTCATGCATATGTATTCCTCACCATTTTCATGCCGAAGGATGATGCACCAGTGGAGGATTTCACTCTCCACCGAAGGAGGACGGCACACATCAATATTTTGAATGCGCATTTGAAATGGAAAGTCGATACACATCAATCCGGTACGACGAAACAGAAACGAACAATCGTTACATAGGGAAGCACTTTGGTCGGGCGGTGGATAATGTTTTAGATGACAGATTCAGCATATACATCGTTGATATGGACCAGAGCCGGTTTGTTTCAGTAGAAGTTAAACCCTTGACAGAGTTGCGATTTTGAAGAACATAACATAACAGAACATAACAGAAGTAACATAACTTAAGTAACTTTGATGTATGAGGTTGTCTATTCAGATTTGTTACCAATTGGCAAAATTGCAACAAATTGTTAAAAACAAGGATTATTTACGCGTTATATCGAACATCCACATACGCACCCTACCCATACATACCCAAAAATTATAGGCTAATACAATGCAAAAATCGGAATGCAGAATAAATTAGATACTCTAATAAGCATCTCATTGGAACAGATCCTCTAAAGGTCCGCTCACCTAATCTAAAACAAAACTGTAAAGAAGTTAAGCTAAGTTAGGTTCTCCAAATTAGATTGAATTGGATTGCCAGATGAGCCTGCCCAGTTAAGGTGCGACTAGTCGATTAATTAGGTTCACATTAGTGAGAGCTTTATCACCAACGCGCTAAAAGTATAATTTCCCGTGGCAAAGAGTCAAGAAATTGTGCCAAACTGATCAGAATCCCTGAAAACTCCTATATAAGCGTTCTAAGATCAAATCCAATAAGAATCCAATATTCCAACAAACAACAAAGCACGAGATGAGAGTGCACGAAGAAGAAAAAGCTTCAGCGAGCTTTCGAAATGTTGTGGGCTCCACCACCTGAAGAAACGCTCCAAAGTTGGGCGCAAGTAGCGCAGTCCGGAAACTTACCTGGCTAGAGCCATCCTAACATGAGAGAGCCCACCGAGTGGCAATGCTAAGGTATCCACGGTGAATGATTTTGTTGTACCGGCGGGCCACAAGAAAAATGGGAGGAATGTAGCGCCCGCTTGCGCGCTGGATGCGGGCCAGGGAACGGAGTGGCAAGGGCTCGAGGAAGAAGCAGAACAAAGAGAGGGATCAGCTTACTGTGTTCCCTCCCCTTTAGCTCCTTTCTATAATCCTGTTGCCGGTTAGCGCAATGGTGAACGCGCTTTAGCCTTGCTCAAATTTTGCCGCTGGAATCGGCACACAAGCACACACACGCGCACGCACGCACGCACGCGCACTACACAGGTACTCGCGGTGAGACTACTACTTTCGCAGCCCTCACGCGGCGTTTCGGGCTCGCGAACACCTTCACTAGCTTTGCTCACGAGCAGGCTCACACCAAAAGCTCACTCTCATGTAAGCTCGACGGGTAAGCGACCCTGACACGGAACCGCACGCACGCACGCACGATCAGCAGCGATGGGATAGCGCCTCCTTTTGCTGCGCTTCTTCCTTATCCACTTACACGAATGCAACTTTTTCTTTCTTCTCTACTTGTTCTACCTGTTTTGTTATTTATTTTACACTTTAGCTGACTTCACTTCAGCTCGCACAAGTAACAAATCACACGCGAAGAATCACGCGCGCACAGATTCGCTTGCTTATGCTTGGTGGGGTTGATGCTTAATTATGTTTGCTGCTTGTTGGGAAGGAGTGAAAGGAAAATAATTTGCGTTACTACACACTGCCACTGTTGCGGAGCGAGATGATGCTGAAGGAGAAGAATGCAACACACATACGCAAAACGCACACAAACACACATACACAATCCTCATCATCATCACAATTCAAGGCACACACATTCGCGGGGTGGCGAAATGACTGCAGTACACTCTTATTTTGTCACAATTTTGGGGTTATGTTATGATGTGTTGCTTCTCCCTCAATGCATCACAATGCATCCCCCCTTAAAACACACACACATATACAGCAACACGCTTAAAAGTCGCACGCATTTGATGCGCAAACGTTTCACATTTTGTAAGGCAAACACACACACACACACACACACATCAACACTCGGCTTGGCTTTCTCTGTCGCTCTTTTGCTTTGGTTCTTTCTCTCTTTCTCTCTGTCTCTGTGGCACAACTCTAGTGTTTTCAATTCGCTTTTTTATTATTTTGGGGTGGAGGTGGGCAAGATTTCACTTGCCAGTGTTTCCTCCGACATTGGGCATCTCTCAATCGTGTTGCTCTATCTCGCTTTTGCGCCCATTTTCGACTACTACAACTACTCAGCTTTCCCCTTTTCTCGCTCTTGAGCTGGCGCTCGTGTGACTCGTAACCTATTTGATGTACTCATTTTTTTTCATTTTTTCTCTTTCTTCAATATCCAGCACCGGCTAGCTTCTCACTTTCACATAACATTTTTTGTTTTTGCTTGCAGCGGGCGCGTAACATTTTCCAAGTGTTTTCTCTGGCTTAATTATTTTTGAGCATGCGGAGTTTGCAGTTTTTCTTGGGGCGTTTTCACCGCAGCACTCTTGCAAGCGCAATGCTTTCTCCACCCAGCGCTGTAGAGGAAAGTTTTCCTCGTTTTCGCATGAAATTAGTGTCAAGGAAACCGGTAAGGATGAAGGTAAACATACGGCACTGGTCCAGGATGACCCTAACTGAACAAAAATGGTTGAAATGATTTTATCCTTTGGCCCTTTTGTACACATCAACTAGTAACCGAAGCTGATCGAGACACACTTTGCCATTGCACGACTTGCACAACCAAACGGAGCCAAACACACGTTTTCCTCCATACAGCGCGTGAAATACCAAGCGCCAACTCTTACATACACGTTTACAGGTGGGCCTTCGGTTACTTTCCCTCGAAGTCGCTTGTTGCTCTGTGTGGCCCACACTCTATTGGCATTCGTTGTGCCAATTGTTTACCAACACCATCGCAACCACACATTGCTATTGCTTTTCACCTTGGTCAGATTTCAGTGGCTGCACTCACACCGACACACATCGTAGACGGCTTTCCAATGACGGTCAGTTTAACAGACACGACAATGGGTGATCGGTAGAAGCTCAACCAGAAGGGGATGTTGTATTTAATGATTATGAAAGGATAGGCAATACCTAACCTATTATAGAGACATGTGTTCACTCATAATCATGGTTTGACATTACAATTTACGATTAATTGGAACAGAAAAGGAATAAAGGGAAAAATATTCATCTCTTCTCACTAGTCTATCTCACGTAGCCTATCTCACATAAGCGCTTCACGATCCAACAAAGATTGTGCTTCAAATGGGGTCCAAATTGAACCACAGCTTTTTGGTGCTGGAGTCACTTAGCTCACTTAGTTTACTACCACACTCATCTATCACTGTGGCAGGTGACATTTGCGTCCTGTTCGACTTTCCCGTCAAAGCGTTCGTTGAGCGAGTGTGTGTGCGTGTGCATCGTTTCGTTTCAGTTTCGGCCGCTTATCGCGTGCAACAGCTGCGACGACACAAAGGGATGTTTTATGTTCCATTGCACAACCTACCCGCCGCTCCGCTGCTTGCATAACAAACCGAATCGCTCACCGAAAGCCCTCCCCCAGAATTGTTAGGTTAGGAATTCGGAGACACACCACTATGCGGCTCTCTCGCGCTGGCTGTGTAGTTTAGTGGATTGATCGACGCGTACATACGCGCGAGCGCGCGCACTTGACACACTTGCACGCGCATGAGATTGTGAGCGGCGGACACAGCACACACATATGCACCTCAAAAGGCAATCCTACAGCGCGGGGCCACAAACACCAGACAATCGGCCCAGAACAGTAAAGGGCATACACTTAGTAAAGCACACACACACACACACGCGCACACGTTGCTGGTGCAGTAATCGTCGGATCGCGTCAAGGTTAGTATATAAAGGCCTGAAACACGTTCGTTGTGTGGTTCTCGATGCCGGCACGACAATGGTACACCGCTTCAGTGCAGTACACGTGTAAAAGAGCGAGAGAGAGAGAAAGAGAGAAGGAGAGAGCGAGCGATAGAGCACGACCCCGTTTATTTGCCACTTGATTGCATCGTTTGCGACGATATGTCAGGTGCGGAGAGTGGCTGCACGTGTGCATCTATAAACCTTGGGCTTCGGAGCCGTCCGCACTACAGAAGAGAGCAGAAACCTTGAGCACACACACACTCACACAACACAAACACACTAAGAGCCAGAGCTATCGTTGGGAATTCGTTTTGTGTGTTATCTTTGCCTTATTCCCTCCTTTGAAAAGAGGACATTTTATTGAAGATACGCAATCACACACACTGCAAAGCATGCAAGACATATTACCGAACAATGATCGTACACATTCAGGGTTTTGGAGCTTCACTGTTTGCGCACAGCTTCACAGGCGCCTGCTGACATGCTGCACGCGGCGAACCGGTACGGAAAAGAAGGGAATGCACTCTGCACTATGATCCCGACGCGCACACAAATCGCACACAAATCGCACACACTGCTGAAACAAAGCGGGGCTGCCCAGGGTTGCTTGCGTACCGTAATCCTTGCCAGTGCAGGCTGTGCACGTGTGTGCATCCGAAGCCGCGGGAAACAACGTCGCGATAGCGTCGTCGTGTCACGGCACAACAAAAACGTGACAAAAAACACTGAGCCGATCTTTCACGCAGGCAGGCAAACACAAAACGGCAGGGTAACGAGCACGAATGGATACGGCGAACTGCAGGGCACTGTGTATAGCGCGCGGGCACTCTATAGTGGACAGTGGCACACACCTCTTTACCGTACATGCAGCGAACGTCGACTAAAGAAGGGGAGGAACGTCGACTCTAGTGCGCCATCGTTACCATCGCCTAGCCGGGCAGTCGAACGGGCCCGCGCCAGCACACACAGCCACAGCTGTGGGGCCCACGGATACACACACTCACACACAATCATCGCAGCACGACTCTCCATTTTGCTCGCACGTCTTTCTACCTCGCTCTCGCCTGCTAACGAACGCGCGCGCGGCCCCAACGGGGCAGCGAGAAGCGATGGCCACCGTGCTTGCTCACTCGCTCGCACCTTCAGCGTTCGATCTCGGCTTAAACAGTTGACCGACATTACTCATGGTGAGAGCAGGAGAGAGAATGAAAAACGAAAACGAGAGAATTAAGTGACAGCATGCGTCATTTAAAGGCAAAAGCGAAACAAGAAAAAAAAGCACGCTACCACTACCACCGCCCCAACCCAACACAACCGAGAGTCTGTGGAGAGAGAAATGTGCTCCAAATCCAATCCTTTCCTTTTGCATTTCACTGGTGGAGGAATCTCGTTGTGGGTCGTACGTTTTTTTTTGTTCATTGTTGCTTTTTATCCATCCCCTTCACACACCGGAGCACGAGCAAAATGTGTTCCGAGGTGGTGGTGGTGGTGGGTGATGGGGCGCCCGATCGATCGATATGATCGTATAATTATTGTTTTTCACTTCCACTCACGGGGGTAAACATGGGAAAACGCAGCATCGCGGAGCCAACACTGCCTGCAATCGAAGCCAACAAACCCCTCTAATCACCCCCTCCAAAAGGAAAGCGCTCGGTGGAAAGTTGAACTATTTTCAACGCGAAGCTTTCCGCACCCATCTCAGAGCCGGGTGCGACCCAACAGCAGCATCCTTTTCAGCTCGAGTTCGAGAGTGCTCAAGGTTAGCAGGGAACTAGATCAAGCATTGCAGTTGAATTTCAAATCGGAAACACACCCTTTTGCTCGCAATCTACTTTTCACTTCCATTCTTCTCTCACTTTCTATTCATCGTATGCACCAAATGGATGCACTTCTGCATCTGTGGAAACGTGTCTATTGATAACAACTGCTATGTGCTAAGTATGTTGCAGGTAAAACATGATAACAATGAGGAAGAAAATGGATTTTTAGGAAAAAGAATAAAGAGTAGCCAAAAACAGGGTTTTCCGTGAGTTCTCATAGCTGTGGGACACTTCCTAGATTCTTTCTTAAGGGAAATGAACGTCATGTGATGAAAATTGGACTATATGGCACCCTTTTCGAACAGGCTCCTTGAAAATTCCTATTGGATTTATCAAACAAGGGTGCTATAGAGTCCAATTCTCATTACATTAGGTTCATTTCAAGTAAGAAGGAGCCAACAAAGTGTCCCACTGCTATGAGAACTCCTGGAAAACCCTGTAATAGCTATTAAAATGCGTATCAAAAAGCATAGTAAGACAGGATTTGAGTATATAAAAATATTTTATCCAAATAACTATGTCAAGCTAACTTTCCTAATGGTTTGAATCATTGTTAGCATTTGTGCACTTATCAAACCCATACCACACTACACAGGTTCCAAATCTTGGTCAACCACTTGCCCGCCCCAACTCCCCTTATCCCCCTCTCCCCACATGTGTGTTTTGTTTATTTTCCACTGCTTTCAACAAGAAACCACACGGAAAAAAGGCATCGGACAGGGCCGGCCTCTCGGCAACGGGAGAATAATGGGTCGCCGCTGATATACGGTGACTTCACTTTCGAAAGAGTGGCACAGGCGCGCGCCAACCAGCACCGTGCGGACGCCGTCTATCTCGCGCCACAGTTCACAGACCCAGTTCAGGTCTGGGCGCGCGGTCGTCTATCCCCAATCGTCAGAAAAGGTGATGTAGAAACCGGCACGGCAGAGAAAAAAAGGGCGACCGAGAGTGTGAGAGATTGACAGAACATATAGAATCCCGGGCCCGGCGACAGAGATGGAAGGTGTGTGTGTGTGTGCAGTAAACACAGGCGAGAGATATACGTTTTCATCTCAGAGCGTACGCGTTGTTTTTTAAGCAGGACAAAGCGATCCGGCCAAAGTGACACGGCGAAATGGATGGCGGGAGTCTGTGACGCGCAGATAGGGCGCGAAGGATAGAGAGAAATCTCTCGGGGCGCGGAAAACAAATCTCGCACGCGAAAACGGGGCAAACGCACGTACGGTAAATGGGGCCTCCTTCTTGCCACTCGCACCGAGCCACTAAGGGAGGGTGGCAGCAAAAGGGTCACAACCGAAACCCACGGGGAAGATCGCTGGCGGGTGTGCAGAGAGGATGGCAATAGGGGGGAGAGGAGAAAAATCAACCCATTTCCCTTTTCCTTCGCATGATGACCTCCTATGCTTCTTTGCGCCGGTCTGCATCGTCGACGAACGTTGGTTGGACACCCTTCGTGCACTTCCGCCGGCACGATGCGGAAATGGGAACACATCGTGTGTGTGTGTGTGTGTTTTGTTTCATTCAGAACTGGAAACAAGGCGGGGTGAGTTTGTTGGTGTTTGGTGACTTTATACTTTTGGCTCCGGTGTAAACTCTCACAATCTACCAAATCACCTTTTGTGCAGCGGGTTACAGTTTGCTCATGGTGTCAGTACACCGTTTCTGCTTACTTTGTGACCTGCTAATCAATCAGATGAAAGTAATGAGGACAATGTACTGACATATTTTTACTCCAACCTAACCGTGAATGGTCTAACATGACTTACATGTTGAAGAATAGAGCGTAACATTAAAATATAATTATTCAGTATACAATTACTACACTGATTAACGTAAAAGTGTTCCACCAAATTCTTTAAACTTAACTAATAAATTGTAATCATGATTGATGATGTCCTATTATACACTTATCAACTTCTTACGGGAAGTGAGAACTCTATGTGACGGAAAGTGGACTCTACGGCACCCTTTTTAGACAGGGCTCATTTGGAATCCAATAGGAATTGTCAAAACGCCTGTCCAAAAATATTGCCATAGAGTTCAATTCTTATCCCATGAAGTTCACATCCAATATGAAATATTCAAAAAAGTGTCCCAAAAATATGAGAACCCCTAAAAACCCATGTTTTGTAAGTCTATAACATAAATAGTCGTAACATCGTTCATCATCAGCCATACCGAGTTTTCTCTCTTATAGCAGGCGTCATTACATAAGGAGCGCTCAACAAAAAAGTTCTATTTGCCGGCTACTAACACTTAGGAACTCTTTGTTAGGTATGCTGACGAATTATTAATATAAAGAAGTACTAAACTAAGAATACTCTAATGAATTAAGCGCAAATAAAAAATGTTCTATTAAGCTTGTACAATAAAAGTGTGTTTTGTTGTTTGAAGTAATACGATCAACAAGAAACGAAATTTTGCATATTGCACGTTTTCATTCCATGAAATAGTTTTCCTCGCAACTCTACGATAGCTTCTATCGTGCGACGAACTGAGGAACTGCTGTCCACATTACCATAAGTTTATTCCACCATTTCCTACCGACCTGCGAACGGGGGTTGCACAGTAGCAAGCGTATAAACTCGAAAGTTAGGCTAATGGAAAAAGTCTTTCCACGTAACGCTACCGTCCTGGCTATTTCAACGAGCAGAGTTCCTATCGTCTGGCACGTGATACTGTCTCGGCATTATTGTCTAGACATTTGTGATTTGTGGTAACATGGTGGGAAGAGCTCTTATCGAAGTTTTTACACCAGAGAGAAGAACCTTGGAGGTTTTGGAGCATGTACGCTTGGATGTGAACTTGGGGCCAAACACTGTAATCTTTACTTGACTGAATGCATTCGTTTGTCTGTAAACTCCTATATGCAAATGTCCTGAATGGACTGAACGCCTATGCTTATCATAAGAGATCAAAATGCCAGTGATACAGCTTGCCCGATAATTCGAACGAAATTTCAAACTCAAAGCATAAACCTTAAAACCCTCTTTTGTATACAGTGAGCTCATAAAGCAATCTTCCGTAATAGCTTTACCCTTGCACCCTTGTTGTGCCTTAATCGAATGGGGAATAAAAATCAATCTTCCACTCACATTTCTTCCGCCCACAACATGATTAAGCAGCACCACAACCATTATGCACACCTTCCCATTAAGCGAGAACCTCGCCGCGCTCGTTAGTGACGAAATAATTAATAACACACGCCACCAACCGCTTAATTGGGCCATCCGTGCCCCAGCACTCTGGCTGTATGCAACACTCCGAGCATGACCTACTACTACTACTACTACTACTACTACTACTAGTGCTACTGCCACCACCATCACTACGCCCCCGAAAGGCCACCGTCACCGATTGGGGGCTTCTTGCAACGCGTTGCCACCACAAGTAGTTCAACATTGGCGTAACATTGGTGCCGGCCAGAGGCGCACTACAAGCCGAGCCGAGTTTTAACAACACAAGTAAAACACACTGCGCCTACCGTGCGCGTACACTGACGTCGTCGAATGAAGGAGTGCAGACGAAAAAAGAAACAGGCAACGAGAACTAGGTCCCCTACCTTGTTTCCGCCTTGATTGAACGCTGTGAGGGTACCCAGGCCCAGTCCCGGGGAGCTATATGAAGAGCTTGCGTGTAGCTACGGGTCTCACAACTCTCCCACCCACCAAGCGGAGGCGCGCAAAACGCGACAACCTCTTGCATCTTGGGTGCGCGGCAAACCAGAGGCATTGGGTCATGATGAACGCTTTATCCCGGCTCTCCGGTTACACGGCTTTGTTGTGGTTTTCACTTGATTCAGGTTATTTCCGGCCAGGGTTCTGACGCCCCGGAGGGAGGTTGCAGCCAGCCGGGTGGAAAATAGATTATTTTAATACTCATTTTCCACCGCGAATGAAAAGCTTTCGGGAATGAACGCACTGTCACGCGCACGTTTCGCGTCACATCCTGCCCGAGAATGCGTTCTGTATGGAGGAAGTAGCATTGGGGTGAAAGTAGCATGTGTCAGCATAATTATGTTTCCATCGAGGTCGCGCGTGACAAAGGCTTTTTTCTCATTTGACTGAAAGTGAAAGTGTGTTTATTCTCACGAGGGCACAGTATCAGAAATTGCTAAATTTATAAACTGAAAGCAACAAATGGTTATGAAGCACGGTTCATACGGATATGTCATTTAAGTTGGTGAAGTTCAATTTTTTTCCTTAGTGATTTAGCAGTTCGATCTAGTCTTGGATGAACTCCACATCAAATAGAACGACCTTATGGTCTAATGGTAGCTGGCTCCTGGAAGAGCCAAAGGAAGTTCGAATCTCACCCCGAATCTCAGGTTACAGTGGTAGAAAAGCAATCAGTGGTCATTACGCGCCAGTTGAAGAAAACAGACAAACCAAGTTCGTCTTGTCTTTAATTAAATATGTGATCCCTGATCGTTTTTGGGTTTGTTTCCAACCTAAATCAACATGGTTTTATCATTCCCCCCATTGAGATTTTATTTCTCTTTGAATAGTAATAGAATGGTTTGGTGTCAAGTTACTTAATTTCGATCTAATTATGTCGCTTTGCTCCCTATATTCAACCAGCATACAAAATTGAACCTTACATGCCACACAAATCGTTCAGTGATTCTTAATAGTGACAAGCTCCACCGTGTCACTCACACCACGCGCGATTGCTGTCCATGAACGTCAGAAAGGAAGAAATGCTTCCTTTCGTGCTTCTTTCCTCGTTCGATGGTATCATTGTTCTACGCGTGCGGCACGGGACACCCTTCTAAATCGCCGACCAGCGAGAAGTGCATTTTCTCCCCTCATTGTTTCAATCGTTTATGATTCATCTGCTTTCTCCGGAAAGAGTTGCCTGCCGTACCTAGGGCGCGAGTAAAAGCCACCCAGCATGAGTCAGTGTGCGACGCGTACCCCCAATCCAATCGTTTGTTACAAATTTTCAACAATCGGACCAATTTTGCAAACCCCCTCCCTCACTCCAAATGTACCACGGTGCGTGTGTGTGTGTGTGTGTGTGTTACTGCAACGTGTTTAGTGCTCACTGTCTTTTTTCCAATTCGTCGTCGCCCTACATTTCACGCTCGGCAGCCAAAGACAATGGCGAACGCGCAAAGTTTTGCCCTCGACGCGAAACCACGGCGAAACACGGTCAAGCGCCTACGTTAGTTTATCTTTTTTGTTACTGTTTCGTTTCGTTGTTTGAAGCCTCCGTCCGTTACACAATCCGCTAGCGGTGGCCCCGCCTGGGAAACTCTGATCGGAAGAAAGAGAGGAAAGTGATCGTTGGTGACCTCCCTTCGTGTACCGTTTTTTTATTGGTGGGAGAGATTGGGTGAAGTGGAAGTTAGTCTCGTTAGTCGGTGAAGCAGTTGACCTCGAGTGGCAGCATAAAGAGCGCATGCTTGCATGAGTTTTGGCCGACCTTAAATATGCTTAATCTAAATCCAACACAAGTTTCATGCAGAATGGTGTCTCAAACTAAAATAAAAGCCACAAAACCTTGCACATTCAGTCACATTCAACCGAAAAAGAAATGATTCATTTTTCATTCCACCCCGTTCACCTCTCTCCTTTCATTCCTTTCCGAATACGATTCCGATACTAAGTTCTAGTGCACTTCCTCTCGACTATCCAGTGAGTCCTGGGAAATGGCCTTATAAGGACATGCTCACACAGCTCTGTGTGCCTCGTTTCAGTGTCATCTGCTAACGACGTACCTTGAACGATTCGTTACGACTATGTACCTCGTAAATTCGATCGTACTCTCCTGTTATTGGGATGGGGAGGGGCGGGAAAAGGGTAAGGACACGAAGCGTCCTTTTGTTATCGTGAAAAGGGTTTTCCACAGCATGCACATTATGGCACGGGCAAATGCCGGCAAAAGACCGACCGAGTAGAGCCAAGGCTCCATCACTAAGCTGAGCTCTCCGGGGTTTGCATCAACTGGAAGCGCCACAGACCAGCAATGATGGCACACAGAGACATGGTTAGGCAGCACACAGATGGGAGCAAAGAAGAAGCAAATGGGGGAAGCAACAAAAAAAATCCGGAGCAAAACTTTGGCCAACGTCAACGGTGCCAGAGAACGCACAGGGAAGAGGTAACCAAACAGGAAAGAAAGAAGCAGACTATTTCATTTCCGCTCTATTTACCTTGGCATATTAGTACTTCTTGGTTCGTATTCTGGCGAAACTTGGATGAAGTGTGATTGCAGGAGGATTTGTGCACTCGGTAACTGCATCGGTGTTTTTAGCTCCGGTTGCAGCACATGCACAGTTCGTACAGTTCTTGTCGGAAAAAAGCGAGTGCCGGTAGCATGACACGCTGTGCTTGGGAAAGAGACCGGTCCCTGGATTAGAGTTAGAGGCTGCATGTACATCAACCGTATACAATGTACTAGCGATTCGATGGATTGCAAGGGTGGCATACAGTGAGTGCTATTAATAAACCTACTCATAGTGCAATTTCTATTAAATTTTCAACACAAGTTTGTAAGAATGTAATATAAGACATTTTGAAAATAAAAATTGAGTAAATTCATAAAAGATAAGACACTCCTATTTTAGAGACTGGATACTCGAATTGTCAATAATTTGTCATTGCGAAAAGCGCACACGTGCAGCGTTCCATTTTGGACACACCGTAACGCTGGATGATTCTTTTCTTGCGACGAAGCTGAACGGCCACAAACCGTACCACTGGATGAGAGTCGTCCACCGTCCGAGCAAACATTATCTACGCTCCAACGGTGGAGTTTGTCGGAGCGTGGTGAAATCGTTCGCCTTGAGCCATACCGTTTCGTCGTCGCCTCCGACAGGCACCAGAGTGAAATGATTACCGAATAGACCGAGATGAGCGCCCGGTCCCACATGACCGTCGGGCAAAGAGGTATCATCTTTTTCGATTCCAGCGTACACACAAGTAAGGATTTCGCTCGTGCGGATCGAGCATAGCACGTTGCAGAGAGCATTCCCGACCAGCGTGGGGGCTGTGGCTGTCTGTAGCATAGCGGCATTCGCCGTTTGCTGAACACGTGCAGACCACTTGCAAGTCGTCCTCTTCGTTGCGAGAACGGAAAGCGGAAAAAATGTTGACTATGTGCAAAATGCTAATGTTTTGTAGTTTCATGGTTGTGTCGTGTCATCAAATGACACTAGAAGAAAGGGGGAAATGCAAATTTTGTTGCCAAAGTCTCGTTGATCTGCTGTGCTTCTTGGGGGGCAAAGTTCGCGGCGACTTTCCCGTCCGGTGGCAATATGAGAAGTTCGTTTCGTATGACGAGAGACAGATAATGTTTTTGCATAAATATGAAAAATAATCCCACGGGCAAGATAATCTTCAATGTTTGTTACGATATGCATTTTGCACAACACGAAAAAAATTGTGAAAATATTGCCAGAATTTACATAAGACTCAACAATTTCCTCGCCCATGGTTGGAGTATTAAACGGACAAATTCCAGTAAGAGAGAAGCGTCAGTGAAGCCGAGAAAATTTGTTTTCCGACCATTGCAAAACAAATTGCGAAAGTTATTAAACACTTACCAAACAAGATGAAGTGCACCTTCGTCAGCGAAGTATCGCTAGTGAGTGCTATTTCTAACCGTTGTCTTGTTATTGTCGATAGCGTACGTACCTGCAAGTAGAAAATGCAATAGAAAATTCACATTAGTCACACGGCTACAATCAGGCCGGTGCGATCGTGATTACCACACGCCTGGCCGTTGCCGTTTGCAGTCGTGAATGCGTTTTTCATGGACCAGCTGGCCTGGCTGGTGGTGCCGGGCCAGCGACCGTTTGTAGATCGACAGATGTGTGCTGAAACGCGCCCACGTTTGATCGTGCATCACAAGCAAATTGTGCCTAAAGCCTAATAATCTAATAACGTCGAATTAATCGTTGCCTAGGCAATGACCGCAAAATGCAGCGCGCAATCGGTGTTGCGAATCGACCGCAAAGCTTCGTATTTTTTTCGTTTTGTCAGAAAGCGCACAACAACACAAACTTGAACCGATCACACGCAATGTTATCAAGCGATGTGCATGCACTGCTACACGTGCGTTTCACGTTATCTATTAGCTGGCGGGTACATTTGTTTTTGTGAGGATTCCGAACAAAAACTAATTAATTTTTGAAGAAAATAGTTCGATGTTCTTAAGATTTTGTTAGGATTATCCATGTCTTGCTTGGTAAGATAAAGCGTTGTTGTCACTTTGCTATCTACACGTTTGTACATGTTAACGCGTACAAACAGATACATCTTATTGATCTCCAAAGTCTTGGGAATAGTCGTTTACAACCAATCATACGTTTCAAAATTATTTTTTATTGTGGAAGAAGTATTGAAATATTTCACATTTCTAAAGGAACTCAATAACTTATTTATAAATAAATTTAGTATCAGAATCAGTTTAAAGCAGTAAAAGCATTATGATTAGCCTGATTGCTGACAATTCAGGTGACGTCTTCGTTTCGAAAAAGCAAAACAAAATCAAAATAGATGCTTCTACCAACGAGAGCTTTTACCAATAAAATTAACACACGAAACGTAAATCTTAGTCATCATGATGCAAGGCAGAAAACAGGCTCGAAGTGCAGCTATCGCTGCAGTAAACTGTCGCGAAGAAGGGAAAAACGAACCATTTCATTCATCAATTACGCCAACGTGTGCGAAAAGAAATCAACCGTACGTGAGCGTGATCGTGCTGCGGGGAGCTAAATTCACCACCGAATGTTACCAGAGGCTGCAACTGTGCGCGCGGCGCCACATTTCACTTTTCCCTTGCATCTTTTCCATACGGCGATGGCAATGGTTTGAAGGGAAGAACCAGAGGAAAGCTACTTGGCTCGTAAAAGCAGTGCAAAGCAACAAAATAACGCACCCTCAGTTAATTGGTGAAGCGTGTTGAGAGCGTTTTGTTACCCGATTTTATGACTCCACGCTTAATGAGAACGAGAGACACAAACAAGCTGCAGCACACACACACACGCACAGCATTTGTACTGCTTCAGTAGCTGCACCGTCGCCGGCTGCAAGAGGTGCTAGAATCAATTAATAAAACCCCGCAATAAATATGCTTATTTATTGACCCCGAAGAAGTTTGTGGAGCGCACTAGGGAATTCCAGTAGCGCTCCCATCGCGAAACCGTTCATTACTGTGTGTTCTCAACATTTATGATCGCTTTTGATCAAACGTCACCAAACGTAGGGCAAAGAGAGAGAGAGAGAGAGAGAGAGAGAGAGATGGGACGATGTTTGCCACTGGCTGGCCGCATTATGGCCGCTACACTACGCTCGCATAAAATAGGACCGAGCAAAGTAGGCGAACTACTTGGCGACGCATCGAAAGTAATGCTGCATCACACTATACAAGTTCTCGCGACTGCACAGACCACAAAGACCCGAACCGAAACAAAGGCTACAAACCCCACGGCAGATTCCTTATTCGGATCAGGGCCATCGAACCGGCAGCCCACCGGATTCCGGTCACCAGCCACGCCAGTGTGTGTGTGTGTGTGCGCGCACACCCGATGGCTCGCTACCCCTGACCTACTGCCGAAATACCTTCGGGGAGTTTATACACGCTACTACTGCCCCGGTCGAGCCTGGCCGCCTTTTACTGCCCCGCGTACTACTTTCGGCCGTGAGGATGTGGTATCCCCCAAAAACCGCAGGTCCGAATACGAGAACACAGCAGCAGCGAAGGGAATCAATCCGCCTGATGCGCGACCCGAAGCGGGAGTGAGGACTGCCGAGCAAACGAAACCTTCTCTCTGATTGACTCTTCCTGTTGCGCTGCGGTTTGGCTTTATTTTTGCTTTTCCTTTCTCAATAACCTTTGTTTTAATGTTGTTGTTTTTTTGTCTGATAATCTTTTTTTTTCTCACCATACTCCTGGGAACGACAAATTGAGCCGAATGCCGTCCTGCTGGTCCTCAAAGCGTCGATTCGTCAGCGATCACTGCGCAACGAAGCGATGATGAACTGGCACGTCGAACAGGATCTGAACTGTAGCGGCGGCCCTATAATTGAGTCGGTGGAAATGGTGAAACCATCCAATGGGAACAAAGCGAAGGACCCAAGCGACCCTGGATTGACGCTCACTAGCGCATGATTCGAAATCGTTCCTCTTTTTTTAAAGTAATATTTCCCAACCTCATTCCAATAAGCGACTCGCTTCCTATCCCGTCATCATGCGATTTAGGTACACCGGGCTCACACCCCCTCCTCCCTACTACAAGCACTACTCAAGAAGCAAAGGACGACAAGAACTGCCGCCGCACAGGCACGTCCGTCAGGTCAAACCGCGCGGTGTGGACTTGTTTCTCGGCCGCCGTTTCAACACGACGCGAACGAGAGCTTGCGAAAGATTATCGGACGCGGCGACCTCAATTTTCACTTCCATCCAGGTAAGCACGCACGGGGAAGCGTTGCGAGTGGGTGCACGATGTGGTGGATCATCAAGGATTTTTCTACGGTAGAGAAAGGGGGAGAGCGCTGTTTTGCTGATTCTGGTTCCGATTTCCTTACCTAGCCGGCCCTGGACACAGGGCAGTAAAATCGTTCGCAGTACCCTGCCGTCGATAATACACTATTTCAATGCTGAAACACGGAGGGGTTCTTGAGTGAGTATTTGCACGCGGTTTTAATGCGGAAAAGGCAAAGACGTTAGTGATTGCCCATTTTGCCTTATCACTGGCCGAAATTAAGAGCTAACGAATGTTGGCTGAAAAGGTAAAGGTGTGGCGGCTTAATTTGCGACTAAAGCCGTGGATCCTATTCACACTAAGCCTGAAAAGTGGGGTAGAAGAGCATGAATTTGCAACATAATTAGGCCACAAGTAGCGTGATGAAGTTGGTATAATGTTAATTAAGCATTTAGCCTAGAAACGATTGCCTAAATTGTGACCCAATGAACGATATGTGTAAGCACCAAGCACTATTGTTGATGTTTCAATTAGAGGATGTGGATTCATTTCGTCGTAGATGAGGATTGTTTGTTTTTAATTCTCTCCCGTTTAAGTACTAAAAGCACTAAAATGTTACGATTATTCTTACGGTTTCTTCAATCTATCATCAATATCAGAATAAACATTGACTGTAAACTCTTTTGAAGTGCTCGGTGTGACTTCGATCATGTACTTTCATACTCCATTAGACGGTCATAAAGATCCAATCACGCTTGCCCGCTCAATCCAACGCTAGATTCGGCTGACAAAAGGCAGACAAATCGTGTCAAACAGCTCGCAAACACACGAATCTCCTCTCGCATGCCCGGCTATTCCCGGCCCCGACATGAGGGATTGCGCTTTCCGCCACACGGCAAAGCGTCCACCCCGTCGTCGTTCGAGCGTTTTGCGATCGGCTCTGTGTGTGCCATTATTTATCGCTTTCCTGCCTTTTACCTTTGGGAAATTTACAAAACAGCTTTGATAGATTGCTCCGTTAAGCTGGACCGTGACGTGACCTGCTTACGGGAGAAGCTTTCTACTACACTGCTGTACGCTCGCCCCCGCCAGCCCGGCCGGCTCGTGCACTGCCGACGCACAGATTATCGCAGGAGGGCTGCCTGCTACCCCAGCCCACCATTAGCGATCATTTTCATAAATTTGCATACCATGCCGAGCTGGAGCCGGCTGCCGGAGCACGCGCGACGCGCCCGAAGAAAGTGAGCAGCAATGAGCAATGATTGTTGTTCCGCCCACGCATGGGCACGATTCGAAATCTCACCACGGGTGAAGGATGACAGAGATTGCATCGTCAACATACGAGCGAGCTGGGGGAGGAGGAATTGGGAGTAAATGAGGCATTGCTTGATAGCATCAATATGCCCATGTGCCTGCAGAGAGTAAATATCTTTAATGAATAAGATTAGATGGAGTGTAAGGTGAAGTATGATTCGACAAAGCAACGGAGGACGGTAGATGCAAAGGTAGCTAAGCTATTCAATTTCAGCATCATGCACCACAAGAGAATTCAAGATAGCTTCACGATAATTACCGTTTCTTGTTTGGAATCAAACCAAGTTTAACAATTCACAACGAATCTTCAAAGGTAACGTTATGCACAGCCTTCCTCGAAAGTGAATCCCTTTTCCCTCTATTGGTTATTGACGACCAAACACGAGAGCATCTGTGTGATAAAGTCCTTATTTCTCTAATGCTAGCATCACTAGCACCCGAGATGACTTCAAGTTGCGTTTATTGCGTTCCGAAAATGCGGTCACCCGGCTCTCGGAAATGCTCTCGGAACGCAGAATAACACGCAGCAGCTAATGCAGGCCATTGAACGAATTCTAATTTTACATCTGACCTCTTTCGTGTACCGGGAAGACTACCCAACCCCGAGAGACTAAACATTCCAATGGCGGGAATATCGAAATGAAGGTAGGTACAATTTCACCGACACTCGCCTGATACAACACCGACCGATTCTAGGACCCAAGCAAGCAAACAACAACAACGCTATCTCAATCTGGTCCCTACTTTCCCCCTGTTCCCTCCTATGCCCTACCAGCGGCGAAGCTGGCCCTTGTGTGTGTTCCAGATTTGTAACAAGTCTTCCAACGTCAGGGCGCGCTGGGTGATCAACGAACGAAACCGCCATCTTTAAAAGGCCATCCCGACCGGTCGGCGCCCTTGGTACGTGTGCAAGGAGCATTACTTTACAGCCACCCCACTACGCTCCCTCGCAGACACACAATTCAGCTGCGCTGATGCTGCTTTGGCAGGAAGCGATCGTGGTTGAATCTTCGAATTCGAGTTGCCCTTCTCTTACACATGCAGAATCTGACGATGATTATTCGGTACGGTGCAGTCGGGCGGAGAGAGGAGCGGGAATGCAAAACCATGATTCAAGAGCCCCAGTAGTGCAGTAGTATGCTGATCTAGGCCACCGCAGACGATCCGGAGACGATCGAAAAGAGCAACAGCGTACGGCCCACAAGACCCGTTCGTGAGGGGGGGGGGGGGGGGGGAGGACTAGAACGACGCGTCGAACGTTCAGTGCGCGACGCAATCCGTTTCCCTCCCATGGCGAGACGAGAGCGCAGTGCAAAATGTACGATTCAGCTGTACGGAGTAGTGTTGTGTGTATCGACAGTTTCGACATTTTCCAACAAACTTTCACTATGCAGCGCGCAGGGGTCAGTCGATGGATGGGCAAAACGATGTTGTGTCGAAACGGAATCGTGTTGGGCGAATTTTCATTCACCGCGGTTCATCAAATTTCGTACTATGTACAATTCAACTTGAAGTTTCCATCACTGCATAACATTAATGTAACTTTTGATGATGTTTCAAACATTTTTTGTAGTTCAGAAAAAAAACACTGCATCTATTTTAGGTCATCTTTCATTTTAGACTATGTTTGAAGATTCGACTAAGCCCTGTTTTTTTTCTGGTAAAAACCCCTGCGTAACACCCGAAACAAATGCGAACTGAACCATCAACAGAGAGCGGCAGAAGATTCAATGGTATTGAAAAAGCGTGTCGAAACCCAATGCCCGCCTTGCGCCGTAACAAAACGGTTGCTGTAACCCAAAGCCAGCGTCATATAACAACAGTGGGCCCAGAGACGTCACCCTACAAATCCAGATTCCACCAGTAGCACCAGTAGTAGTAGGGATGGAGGAGCTCGACCGATGGAACTGATTTACACCTGATAGCTAATTTCTTTCCCCCACATTTCCATACATTTTGAAGGACCCAACAAAACCAAAGCACAAGTATTGAAGTGTTCTTTGCCCAATGTCCACGATTGGGGACATTTAAGATTTGGAGATTTGGTTCGATAGTGCGGGCAAACAAAGATAGATAGTGTCGCGCATGAGATCTAAGGGTTTATCTGCCCGCAGACGCTGGTTAGGCTGGCCTACATTTTATGCGGCATCCCAACGCCACCGTGTCCCAACCGTGTCGAAAGCAAATCAAGAGAAGCAGAGATAGAACGAGAAAGAGAGAGAGCTAAGGATGGCCTTAAAACCCTCAGATTGTTTGAGAAGCAGTGACCGCACAAGCAAAAAAAAAAGAGAACTGAAATAACAGCTGGAGACCAACTTTCCACATCTGCTGAATCTCCTCGAGAGACACCATCTATCATAGCCACCCCATGACATAACCGTTCAAAAAAGCCGTGTGACCTGTCCGCGTTTCACCTCGTTTCGGAAGGTTGAAAGGAGGTTGAAAATGCGTGAGTAAAGGGGGGAGAGGACAGGATGCGGCTTGCCCACTGACGCATAAAAAGACGCGCCCCATCTTACCGTGCCGATCGACACACACTCGGCACAGTTTGACACCGAAATCGATCGCTAGTGCGTGTGAGGTGCGATAAGGTAGATAATGTACGGGTGCGAAACTTGTGTAAACGATGAATGGTGTTGGGAGGAGGAACAGCTAGCATAACAAAACGCCGTATAAACTAAGCAGCCGCACTTCCGTGCATAGTGACGGAGACTACGGGGGGAATGATCGACTTCTAAGATGCACAGGTTTAGCGCTAGTTTTTCCTTTGTGTGCATAGCGTTTTTGCTCGAATGAACACCAAACTCGAGGATAGAACGAGAAAAGGTAAGTTCAAAAAGAGAGCCATCAGTTCGTGACCCTTTCCTGTATGCATAAGCAAATATTTGAAGCGGGTTGGGTTAGGTAACTCTTCACACCGCGTACACGCTCTCTTTCTTTCTCTCTTTCTCTCTCTGGTATCAAACATCTAGCCGATTTAAACCGATGCTGTATGAGAATGACACAAAAAAGCGTTGGCGAGCGATTCTAATATGCTCGACGAGCCAACAGCAGCGGGCTCTCGAATGTCGCGAGGGGAGGGGGTCGAAGATTTGACCCAGATAATGTAAGCCTAAACCACTGTGCCATTCGAAGCGTTTCACTCCACTCACTCCATCGGGCCCTGGCAGCATTCGACGGGGCGCTCAATAATCCGTCCAGCAGCAGCGGCAGCAGCAGCTGACGGCAGTAGCCTAAGACTGGACGTGGATTACTAACGCCAAACGGCGACCGAACGTTGACGGTGGCACCCTCCCAGACCCCAGCCCGTGCAATGTGCGGTAGGGAGCATGTTCGTGGAAGGTGACGGGATCGCATTTTAACAACATTAAATCCGTACCGTGCGATGGAAACTGTATTTAGGACTGTCGGGATGTTGTCGTCGGGTCGATTCGAGGAAGTATTAAACGGTACATATTTTAAGCCGGCACATGGTCGCATGATTTCCTGTCCGGCACAGACGGGCTTACTGTCCGATGGATTACGATTTAACAATTAAGCGATTGGCAGAGTATGGTAAGCAGTCGTTGTTGCTGTATTGTTCATAAATATGATCTTTGCTTAAATAACTCTAATCGGTAAAGGCTGATTGTTTCGTATGAATATCAAAAAATCGTTCATATTACTTTATTTAATAGTATTTTTTTTTTAGTAGTGAAATTAAAACAAACAAATATCTTTGTGCATGATATGTAATACCAAAAATATTCAATTCTTTTTTTTTTATTCTTTTGACGACAGTACGACTTACAACTAAGCAATCATAACGAATTGAAGACAAGCTATTTTGAGCAAGAAGCAAGCGCCTGAGTTGCTGCGTGAGCGCCTTAGATACTGATTCCGTTTTGGCACCTTCTTCTTCAAGCGTTTCCGTAGTGTAGCGGTTATCACGTCTGCTTCACACGCAGAAGGTCCCCGGTTCGAACCCGGGCGGAAACATGACTCTTTTTTTCACTTGTGTATTTTTGTATAGTTTTACCTCACAACTTTGTGCAACTAGAATTTTGATGAAGAGGTTGTGTCTCAACGTAACATAGTCTTACAAAGATTGTTTTGTCGATATAAACTTTATCAGCTAGTAGTTACTTTTGGAGCTAGGAGCGCTAACAATACACAAAAGCTTCAGTATACGCATTATAAAATGTTGCCTTTTCCATACAACACCTAACATTCAATCTGTCCTTCCCACCCCTCCACAATGCCAATCCAGTTAAAGGGCAAACACAGGCAAAAGAAATAAAAACCCTAGCACGGTGCTACTAACTAATTTCCTTGATCTCAATATGCGTACCTCAATAACATCCCCACGCTGCATTATGCTGATGCATTTTCCTTGGTAGTACTACATTGGACGACAATCACCGTGGCGCCGTCCGTGAAATCACACACCCACTCAGCTCGTCTCCCTGCAGCAGCAGCAACCCTCATCCGAACCCTCACTTGCCGTTGCACAGCCAAGATCTTCTCCATCGGACGGAATCGTTTCATCCGGCCCCGGTGCGTTGCTCAAGTGCGGAGGTTGGCTTGAACGTTAAAGCTAATGCGCTACATTGGTACCGTTTAAGTTCACTATATTGGCCACCGCCGGAGAGCAGTCGTCCGTCTGGCTGCAGCCACAGTCTGTGGACAGTCCGTTTATTGCCGCCGGTTTCGATTAACCTTAATGGCATGTGGTAAGACACTACTCTACACTGTGGTACTGTAGGGGAACTGATGGCTACTGGTAGGTTACAAATAAAACTCAAACGTTTACATCCAACCCAAAAATAATACGAAGTCGTTACAAATTATGTATATTTGTTCGATCAACTGGGTTTAAACAACACATTCAAAGCAATTATTTACAAAGCAAAAGATGCCACGGTTAAATGACTAACTTCAATGCCACAAGCTTGCTTGTATCGAAACATTATCTTCTTAACTCACGATCACAAATAAACCTTCTCAAGATCATCTTACGCTCAATGGAGCAAGCCCGGGGCAATGGCGACAAAGGGTAGTGCGCGCGCTCCACTTATCTTCATCTCCATTCCCCCAAATCTGCTCACCGACGGTTCGACGGCGCACCCTTCAATCGCGCACGGTCCTTGACACACGGAGCAAGCTTGGACGAGCATAATCGGAGTGTTATTTAGAACACACGTTTTATGACAAACCGCGGACATGACACCTGAGGACCAACCGCACACGGCAGCCGCAGCACCCATAAAATTAGCACCCAAACGTTTCCCGTACCGTACCGACACACAGCGTTCGTCAACCGTCATGAATGCATTAAGCTTCTTGGCAACCGTTTTACGGCTAGATTGGTGAGCGAAAAGAAGCCACTTTTAGCCAAGAAATTGGAAGTGTATTTTTGCAAAGTTTGCTTGTTACATCTTCGGTTGTTAAAGGAAGATATAAATTAAGCTGCTACTTACATTAATCTATCCCTCGCTAAGATGGCTCGCTTATGGTGAACCACGCACAATTGTTGAACCTACTGAACGGTAAATGGTGTGCGATGTGTTCGCTCATCGCTCGCAACATTCTTAGTCAATTGCTTTCGGGTGCACACGGCAATACCTAGGGGGTTGGTTGTTCAACGGATAAGCTGCCCGAGCTAATGAGGTAATTATTGTCACATTATAGAAGTTAATTACTATACCAGCTGCGCTGCCTTGTTGCTGGCATTTGCTTCAGGGAGGATTTCAGCCAGCGGAAAACGACAAACAAGACCGAGAGTTCAGCAGCAGGAGGTTTACGCTACTTACTACCGTGTCTATGGGCTTGTTTACGCGGATGTTTGGTTCCGCGAAAATTATTTATAACACTGATACGGAGATGTACCATTATTATTATTCTTATTATAACGCCCAACTCTCATTTCTATGGGCGGAATATGTCGTTTGCACACGTTTGATAGCGATCCTACCAAGTAGAGTTAAATGACATACTTTCAGAGAGTAACGCGTTCAGGTGTTATTCTGACAGATTGTTCCTTCAAACATGCTTTTACAAAGACACTTCGACAAAACAGAAATGAAATTTAGCATTCTTTAAACAACATTAAAGTTGTCTCATAGCTCCAATCCCTTTTAGAGCTCTCCGAAAAGATCCTTGTTCGCTCGATTAAGTGTCTCAAACACGAATAAACAACCCTTTACACAAGTGTGAATTGAAAGCTTTCGCAATTTTAATCACGGTCACCAAAGCTCATTATTGTGATGGTACATTGAGTTCCAACGCAAACAAAACATGTCCCCCTCACGTCCTAAACCCATCACACATCAAGAAAGCAGCGGAAAACAATAGGTGCTAAACAAGCAAGAATTGTCCTCCATTGGTTTCCTTTTCACGCCGTTACACAAACACACCAACCAAGAAAGGAAGTAAAATTACATGTCACAACACCAAGACAGCGCTTGGTGGCGCTAACACACATCAACCGCTTGCAAGGGCTGGATGGTCTTTGGATGGAAAATAAAAGTCAAACATCACTGACTGGGTGCGGTTAATTGGTACAAAAGCAAAACCGCCCCGTAGTGTGCCCGCGTGTGTGTGTGTGAGCGCGCTCGCAAGAGTGTCACACTTTTTTGCCAGTGCAAGGCGGCTTTTTTGTTGTTGTTTTGGAACATAATTTATTCACCAAACATGACACACTTTTGCATCCAGTGAAGAGACCACACCACAGCCCAATCAGCCCCCAACGACCCTGGCGCGGTGGGAGCTGAGTGAAGGAAGAGTAACCCTGTGCACTGTTGCCTCAACGGATTGAATCGGCTGCTGGTGAAGGCACCCATGTATTGAGGTTTCACTTCCTTTTCCATCGTGTTTCGGTGAAGTAAAGCAGCGAAAATACACAAACCGAACGAGCGCGAGAATGCGCACCGGAACCGTTTTCGAACTGGAGCAGAGTAAGGAAAAGTGCAGCACGGAAAGAGGATGAAAAGGGAAGATAAAAATAAATATACAATTGTGTGTTCTTGTGAGGAAGAGAAAGTAAATATTACAAATTCTAGCCACAAGTAGCACACACACATAACCAATATTGCAATTAACAAGCACGGCTAAAATGATCAAGCGCATGAACTATCTGCTTGACAATTACGATGTAACGTATAGGATAAACCCTTCAATGCTAGACCAAATGAATGGATTATTTAGTTATGTATTGATGTAACATAATGCATACATTTTTTTAATTTCTTAACTATCTCTGTGATAACATATGCTTCTTCGTGAAAAATTCTGTAAACTAATACAATTTCCCAAAAACTAGATTAGACTAATTCTGCTTATCATCAACCATTTATCCCCTGAACAGTTTGCCATCACCGTTGTCATCATCATTTTGAAACAGTGGTAAAGTGGGTGCTCCTCTTTCTTTGTCATTGTATTTGCGTATCTTTCAACGCTAGCTAGCGTAACATTAGTTATGCATTGCTTTGAAGCGAAGCATAACAAACCCAAACTCCAGTAGCCGCCGGCGACTGTGCTGCATCGTTGCCAAACTGTGCTTCTTTCTCTTCGCCCTATTCGCTCATTAGCAAAAGCCAGCAGGCCAGCCAGACACAGGGTTTTGTTCACGGGTGCACGCACAATTTCCTGCTCTTCCATGACCCCATCAGCGCCAGACCAGTACGTGTGGCTCATCTACACACAGCAGTCAACCCACTCTTCACAGCCGAAACGCAGCTGCGTCATGCGTAAGCCAGCCAGCGTCTGCTGGCGAAACCCCTCCCACCCGCCAGACACTGCATGGAGCGACATAAACGCACCAAAACGAAGCAAAAGTCGATCGGTCGCTCGACCCAGGGCCCCCTGGACCCCGCCAGTAAGCTAGATACACCGGCGCGTCGCAAACAGCGAATCGGTAAAGCCAGGGCCACCGTTTTCGTACCACGCGCAGCGGCCTCAAAAAGACAGCAGCATAACGAGAGTGAGAGAGAGAGAGAGAGGGAGGAGGAGGCAAGCACACGCAAAGGAGACAATGGGGAAAACAAAAAACGTGACGAAGGAAACAAAAAAAAGCAAACTATACCACACGAAAAACGAAAGAGAAACGCACGCATCTTTGCGTACGGGGGCCGACCTAAATTGACCTAAAGAATCGGAGAGACCCGGCTTTGGTCGCGAGCACGGGGGACAGGAACTAAAGTGTGCGCGACCTCAAGACCCACAAAAAACGTGCGTGCGCCCCAGACGATTTGGTTGGCGAAATGGACAGTTTTTTTTGGTTGTTGGTTTGCTGTCACCGCATCAGCAGTACCCCCCGCCGGGGCGACTCGGTCACGTTGCGGAGAAGTGAAATTTAATGTCGAGCAGGGCGCGCATAATGGTCGGTAGCATTTGGGTGCTAGTTGAATTGATTATTAGCGAAATCGTACAGCGAATTGTCGTTACGAGTCTCAAGAAACTTCAGTACAATTCCATAGCGCTTGGTAAATCTAATTTGTAACGAAACCATATCGAAATCATTAAACACATCTCAAACGGCAATGAGTCAACTTCAACCCCTCTCCATCAGCCGTCATTCGAAATCTATCTCACGCAGGCACTGTGAGGTCATCGTTTTACGACCATCCGCAGCATCAGTCTGTCGCGGTATCTCGACTTGTTTAGACAGCGTTTTGGGTCACATTTCACAATTTGTCGTCTCGGCTCGGACACAGGTCGATCTTCATAGCCGTCGTCACCTCCATTAAGGGTCAGGCTTTGCATCGTCCGGCTGGACAGGTCAACAAAGACGACAGAATAAATTAAATACGATTAGCCGCCCTTTACGTTACCGAGCCCTGTGGTGAGAGGCGAACACTGTTAGCCCTGGCTGATGAACGTAAGATCGACCACGCAGCAATAAACGTAAAAAAAAATACTCAAAAAACCAACCTACCACTACGCACGCGGCGAGGGTGAGCCTCACACCAGCTGCGATCGTGATGGTGACTACGATCGTGGTCGCGGCAAGAGGCTCGGTGCGCACGGTGCCATCTTTCGATCTCGGGTGTACCATTTGGTACGACCACAGTACCTTGAATAGATAATTAGGGGGAAACCTTCAGTAATGGTGGCGGTTCGATTGTTTTAGGCCCGCGAACGACCCGTTTAATGGCGCGCAGGGTACAAATTGTAATTGAAAGTTTTTCCATAGAAAGAGCACCGCAGCTGAGAGAGCTATCTGCTTACTCGACACGGCTTACCCGAGGCGACCCTGCCTAATGAAATTAGTACTCTCGAGTACTATTGGGAAGGCTGCTCAAGTGTAGCACGGAATTTGTGAAATGGACATGCGGGCATTGAAAGGTAAATTATTTCAATACTCAGACTGAAGTCCACAAACGGAGAAAATGGAGCTTTACGAAGAAGTCGTCTGTTGCCATTTCATCCGGATTCCGTGAGAAATGACCCCCAAGAGTGATATGGTGCCCCTGTGTATGCACCAAAATCCATTCCCAAGCACCCCTCATGCTCTGTGCCCGTTTCTGTCGAAGGTGATTTCCTTTATGTGACAGATCACACTGCCGCACATGCACAAGAAGCTGGCATCATCGCCTTATCCTGTTCTTGGAGCCTTCTACCATCTCATCATGCTTACGCTTTGCTCGATTTGCCATCCTCCAGAAATCCTTCACGGTTTCACCCCTTACCCCAAGGGCCCATTCTTCTTGGACTCATTACGGCATCGAGAATCGTCACCGTGTATAGTTAAAAGTAGGTCACCTTATGTAGCATACACCTTGAAACCATCAAGATGAACTTTTTCTCTTCTCGCCAGCTTTCTCTTGCTCTCCATGTTCTCTTTGCTCACTTCACTTGCAACCCGTTCATTTAGCTGGTGCCCTTGTTGACGAGTGAGACTCCCTCGGGTAGGTCGGTCGGGTGGTTTGGGGTTTTGGTTGGGATTTTTTGCTTCCAGACACTGTTCTCCCTCAATTATGTTGTCCCTTTTTCTCACTTCCTTTTATGCACACTGTACCGGCCTGCCGTGGGTTGTGTCTGCTGGTGTCTGATATGCTGCGCCCCGTTTCGTTTCCAGTTGGGGCTTCATACAGCATATATCCAGGGCCGTACACAGACCTTGCAGTTATGGTTCCCATGATTCGTGCATTACATTACATCCAACTCCATTTAAACTTTTTAGCATGGTAAACTTATTTATGATTGTGTGGCAAGTGCAAAATATATTTGGGATAACAAAATATAAATGGAAATAATCTTGACAATATAAACACGCAAACCCATCAATCTTATATTCCCAAGTAGATAGCATAATCGGTAGATGAAGAACAGCAGGAAAAGAAAATAGGCCAACTTGTTACATCACAAGAATCTTTCATTCCCACTGCCTTACTGAAATTACTAACCCTCCTTCCCACTTGTTTTCATTATTTTTCCCCAAATTTGAGAGCAAGTAAGGCCCAAATCGATTATTGAACCAGTGGCATTTGTAATGCTGCATTATGTATACACGCTCCCGTAAGGAAGCGCCTACAAATAGTGCATCTATTTTTGGAAGTGTGTCTCGTTTTCTAGGTCAGTGCTCCAGTTCATTTCTAGGAGTAACTTTCTGCTGGCTGGCTGGCTGCTGCTGCTGTCAAGTAGGCAACAATACCCTACATCTTCTGTGTATTTGTCAGTGTACATCGAAGGACAACATCGGCAGGCTCAAACTTTCATTCACCGGACGATAATTGACCTAATTTTGAGTTCTCCTTTACATTTGGTCAAAACTGAAGCTTACGTAAAAACACCCAAACAGTAATAATAAAATAATTTGTCTTGTAATGATTCTACAGTCATTGTTCATTTTGGAAGGTACAATTCACTAATTCGCTTGTAATTTAAAACTTAATTGAAGCATCCGATCTTTCAAGGACTGCTAATTTGTACACCCACCACCACTGAGAGGCTAATTGCTCCACCCTTGCAACGACCAACAATGCCACTAAAATGCCAACGATCACCAGAACCAGAACCACCAACGCCCCCGCCATACAGTTTACTTCTTTTGGTCGCATAAATCATCTCTGATTAACAAGATCGGTTTGTTTTTCTTTTCCGTGTCTCTGTTCCATTCTCACTCAACCCACACACGCTCAAGGATTGTTGCAGTTGCAGCGTTGACTTCTTCACGACAAATCAGATTGACGGTCGTTTGAGCATGTGCCCTTTTTAACGGTGAGACAGAACTCTTCAGGCTGACGTTTGCACGACGAAAGACAAGAACAAATTATCGCCCAAAGGTGCGGTGGAATTTTCCATTGTTTCTCCCATAAATTCCCAACTGACACTAATCATCGTTTGTGCTAACGAAGGTAAAGAAGGAGATCATAAAAAAAACACATTGATGTGCTATTTCTATACCAGTCTCAAAGTAAATCAGTCGGCAACATTATGGTGTTTTGAGTTTCAAGTTGTATAAAATCCAATTTTATGTTTAAATAGTAATGTTTGCAACCAGAGATGACGACCATTAAACATTTGCTCACAGATGGAGTCGCCTGGTGTATTACTGCAACGTGTGATGTAAAATGATACTGCTGTTACACAAGTGAAAATGTTGTTATCTGTGGCAATACTAATTCGTTATCTTGTATTGGTACGAGTGATAGTAAAGACAACACTTGAGCTGTGAGGTAAACAGCGATAAAATTCCTATTTAAGGTACTACAATGTGCAATGTGTCAGTGAAAATTAATTTAGAGAAGTCACACGACTGCTTCAATCATTGTGTGATGATCTGCCAGAAACACTTCCTGACCGGTCACATTCCCTACCATAACGTAACACGGATTGTTAAATTCCCACATTCAGCATGTTCGTGCTCGAGGAGAAAGAACGCCTGTAGTACTGGCCCGAACAAGCGAGAGAACAAATATTGCCATCCACACACGGAGATAGAGAGAGAGAGAGAGAGAGAGCACGGTCACCGTAAAGCACACAAACTGTAAATATTGTATTGTATTTTCAAAACCCCGCTCTGACCTACTGAGAGAACCGTCCACAATGTGGATCATGGCCGGATATGCAATACATAATGTTGCGTTCGCTTCATGGCGCAAGCGAGGAGGACAGAGAAAAGGCTAAGCTGAACAACATGAACCGCGGCGGCGTTCCACCGCACCGCACAAACCAGGCCGGGACAGGAGACGGGTGTGTTTACACCGCGTACGGATAGCCACCATCGCGCGATGTTGCCCTACCCTTGACGGAAGACGCTCTCTCTCGCCTATTTGCACGGTATTTCTGGGCCTTCCTTTTACACGCACGGTAAGCCGTCGTATCACATACATTTTTACACACCCGAACAGATATTTTCGCCGCTCGATAGTGGCAGCGCAACAGCGTAAAGGAAGAAGGACAGTACACGCCTCGGCGAGGTCAATGGGGTGGTGTTGTGCTGTAACTTTCGTAATCGATCGAAATTATCGCACACCGTATTGTATAGGAAAAGGAATAGACATGGCGACATGTCAATAATGAATTGATCGGAATCGGAACCTTCATTTCACTTGCGTTTGAGTCGAAGAGAACTTTTTGGGGAGAAAACCTTTCGAACCTTAATAATTATGGCATGATGTAAAAAATCAAAGAAACACGAGCGAGTACTACATTTAATTCATCACCATCAACACAAATTGAAAATCAGCACAATAACGTTCCTTAACAGTAATTTATTTCCTTTGCACCATGTGCAGCATATCATTTGTTGACAAATACAGAGACATCTCCGCTGCGGAAGACAGATACAAGTGTGTGAGACAGCGAGAGAAGGTGAGTGATCGAAGGTTTAATCTCCTTTCCCGTTCCCCTACACGTGCTACGTCGCGGTCAATCTTTTGGCGCTTATATTGAGTCTCAGTGGTTCCCTTCAAATGTCTTAGCGTTACTACCCAGATTCTGGGGGAAAAATTGCTCGTTTCTCGATTGCATTCACTTTAGCCATTAGTATTATTACACATGAGCTGTTAACTTTTCTTTTCGGAACAAACGATTGAGTACACATGAGAGTCTTGGTATTGCGATATCTAGCAGAGTTTAAGAGCTTAAGTTAAACAGAAAACCTTCATACATTATTGCTGCCAATTATAATCTCTTAAGTATCTTTCACGTTATTAACAACTTCTCCAGTCAGTTGTCTTTCTGTGTACACGGATGGCCAAAAACACTCGTCAAAGAGTTGAGAATTATGTTTACCGCAATTTCAGCAACACGTGAATGAATCTAATGAATATGATAATTTTACGTAGTAACACAATCAAGATATGAGCAAACTGCCGTTGAATAAAATATGCATCTGTTCCTGCTGATTCTGTCAATTCAATTCCCTTCCACGCGTAGCCCTAGCAGCGCTCTCTATGAAAACCATTTTCAGATCTTAATTTTGAACATTTTGTGTTTTGATTTAAAATGATAGATGCTATAAGCGTTGTATAAAAGTTTGTACGAAATTGGTAAATTAAAATCGTGCGGATTAAGCGGATAAAATGACGGACGTAAAGTAGCTATGTTCAATACTATGTGGTTGTACGGCAAGGGTTGATGGCTGGAAAACAGTTCAGATTAAAACAACGTAAAAGAGACACAGTTGCAAAACGGTCATGGATGAGATTCTAAGGCTCTATCTTTAAGCTGTAGTCACAGTTTTCTCCTGTGAGATGTAGGAAGATTCCTATTCTGAGATTAATGGATGATACATTCAATAATTGTCAAAAATGCTTGTAAATGCTATAGTGAGTGATTGTGTCTTGCTATTGAATTAAAGGTGGGTCTTTAAAATGTCGATAATAAATGCCAGTATGGTAAAATCTAAGTGTTAAACTATATTAAGCATATCGCCCGACTGCTGCTGCTGCTGCAATGTTGCCAATCCCTTACACGCTAAGAACACATTGTAATAGATGTCTTTTCTCTCACCATTACCACCCTCTGCTTCTACTATACAGTAACATATCCTATGTAAAACCCCAAACGTAGATAACACGATGCAAATCAAAAAGTGTCTGATTGCGCCTGATTGTTGCCGATGAACCGATACCTGGCCAGTAGTATTGTCAGCAGTAGCGGAATCTCCCGAATTAGCTCACTCGTCCGCATCGACCTCCTCCTTTGCCGTCATGAACATTTTCTGACAAAATTGCGTTACCCGTGCGAGCGCATCCGTGAACGCTTTCGGCTTATTCTTCCAAGCCACTCCGACGTAGTACACCGGAATGCCGGCCAGTGTTAACGCGACGCCCATGCCCACCTCGTACGGGGCCACATAGCAGGGTACGATCAGCAGAAACGCGCAGATGATGCAGAACACCGTCGGCACCCAGAGGGGCACCCGGATCGGACGATGGATGTCGGGCCGGGTGTAACGGAAGTACAGCACCGCACTGACCGACAGCATGATGAAGAACGACTCGACGATACTGCTGTAGGTGATAAGGACGTACACGTCGCTAATAAACAGATACAGCAGCGACAGTGCGCACTGTAATGACAGCGGGAGAAAGAAATCAGCAAACGAAGCTAGGAAAGGTACACCGCGCACAATGTGTGTCCAGAAGTGAAAGGGAGCCTCCTTCTCCTCCACCCCAAAGGTACCCTCTCAAATCTTTTCCACCGTTTGCGCGGGCACGGCAATGTGTATGCTCACCAGAAACACGAGCGATGGCATTGGCGTGAAGCGGTTGACATTGATATGGGACAGAATTTCGGGCATGTGACCATTGCGCGCACCGACGAAGCACATGCGGGAAGATGTCATAATGTGCACGGAGAGCCCGCCGAACGCGGCTATTGCCACCAGAATGGGCATCACAAACGCCCCATAGCTCATGGCTCGCTGGGCGAACGTCTACCGGAACAGAATCGCGCCGAGCGACGAGGATCGCCCCATACATCAACAATCGAATCCAATCGAAAGGAGACAGCGAGAAAGAGAAGGAAAGAAAAATGATCAAAAACGGAAGACTCAACAGCAGCAGCTTCCCGTGCGGGGATGTCAGGTGGACCGGAACGGGCTACACTAACATCAACGGAGGCAGCACATACCGGGTGAGTCTCGGTACGATTGAAGGGTTGAACAAAACAAAAAGATCGCACTTACCACGGCAATGGCGTCGGAGGCCAAAATGGCTTGCGGTGTCAGGACGGCCACGTACGCCATGTTTGCCAGCACATAGATGGCCGTCACCAGGGGCAGGGAAATATAAATCGCCCGGGGCAGATTCTTGTACGGGTCGCGCAACTCCTCGGTCATGAAGTTGAGATAGTTCCTACAGGTTGAAGGAGAGAGTTGGGTTGGGTCGATTAAAGTCAGCCGAAACGTTGAAGGATACCGCGGGACAACGCAGGCCCTACTTGGAACACATTTGGATCCCCGGACCTTCGCACGCAGCACACTCACCAGCCAGCGTAGGAGAAGATGCCCGAATAGAAGGCGACCGAGATCTTGCCCGGGTCGGTTTCCGTGCCGTCGAACGCGTTCTCGAAATTGTCCATGCCACCTTCGGCCATCGCCATCCAGACGACGCCAACCACTATCACCAGCACCAGTGCACCGATCTTGGTGAACATGAACACGTTTTGCATCTTGGTCGTCACCCGCACGTCGTAGGCGTTGATGTAGGTGAGGGCGCAGATCGTAACGGCAGCGAACAACTGCAAACCTATCGTCGGGACGGAGCAACCAGCTGCGAACAGTGGCTGAAACACGTAGCTCGCAAACGTCAATCCCATGATCGCATTCGTGCTCGGGCTGGAGAAGCACAGCCGCGGTAAAGTGGCACGATCATTTGAGCAAGACGAAACAGATCAAAGACCCCCCCGCAAATCAAGGACAGCCAGGGGATGAAATATAAGAAGAAGAAATTCTAACATTAGAACCAACGCGCTCACTACGCCACACGTTCCACTTTAGAGTCGAGGATCAACGTTCAGAATCATAATATGATGCGGCTTGATCGCAAGCTCACTCCAAAAGAATGGCACACACAATTCTTGTTCATGATCCTGGCTCTAAAACTCCACGCAAGCACCTTTTCACTTTTGCACACTTACACAAATATCACAGTCGCGTCCCAAAGGTAAAGAAAGGCTGGCAGCGGCCCGTAAGCTTCGTAGATGTACGCGTAATCACCGCCCGATTTGGGAATAGCCGTGCCCAGCTCGGCATAGCAGAGGGCGCCAATCATCGACAGCACACCACACAACACCCAGATCACGAGTGACGTACCGACCGAGCCAACCTCCTGCAGGACACCCTTCGGTGAGATGAAGATACCCGAGCCAAGGATGATGCCTAAAATGATGGCAACACCCTCCAGCAGCCCAAGCGATTTCTTCATCTTCACCTTGTCCGGGTCCGCCGGGGCGGACGATTCTGCCTTCTCGGTCGACGCCATCGTGCTCTGACCATCGTCCGTGATGGAACCGAAATCTGTTGCGACCGAGCCAACGCTCGGTGACACTAACTGGTCCTCGGTCGGAGAATGCAGCTCCAACACTGCGTTTCGTTGCTTCAGCGGCATTGTATGGCCAACGTGGCGGAAACTACTGTTTGTGGGCTCGGGATATACTTCAGAGTAAGGAGAAAAAAAATAATGAAAATAAATAAATTAACATAGAAAGCATAAACAAACACTGCACGGTAAAGTTATTTGTGGCTGCTACGCACAAGTTTGCTGTCACAGTGTGCATTGCGCACTAGAGAACAAGAATAGGTGCGATGAGCTTCTGCACAAGACACTTTCGGTTGCGAATCACTTGAACTTGAACAAATGCTGATCTAACCAAAAGCTCGCGCAAAATATACACCACAGCACTACCGCAATGTACACTACTCACGAACCTACCCGAAAACTGTAACCGTAAAACAAAACCATAAACTGTCGATTCACAAAAGTTTGCTCTTAAGAAGAAAGTGCTCATGCATTACTAAACCATTCAAGCGAGAACTAACGACACCAAGAACGTTTGCCACTAACGACGCCGGTTTAGCGCGTTGTTTCATCTTACGTTCATGACTACGCACTGGTAGGCTTCTATCTCGCCGGACACTTAATTTGATAATTGCTTCCTAATCTTCTGTTCAGACCACATCATGCCAGATCGATGGCACGAGCGCGCGGCCAGAGAACACGTAAAGCCAGACAGAATCTTACGTCCTCGACCTTCCGCTTGAACCGTTTACAACTCTTCTTGTGTTGTCACTAGCGGAAGGTGCTGTCCTTGTACACTATTGCCTTATCTGCGCAACTCCGATTGTGCTCCGCACATCTTAACGTTAGACAGACAGATGCAGAAACCTACCAGAAAGTAAAACGAAGAACAACCTGAGAATGTACGGTGATTACTGGTTTCGATTGTAGAACGGTAATATTTTACGAATTCAAAGTCCCAAACCCACCTTTACGCGTGAGAAGTACAGCTCACACTGCTCAATGTGAGAGCAACACACTTGTACGTGATGTACAACGATAGCTAACAACACAGAATGTATGTACAGTGTTGAGCTTCGCCATTACGGGGTGCTAAACAGAAAGATGACAATGTTTGTTTCTACAACTGATTTCTATCTAATTGATATCACTTCACTGCAAGCGGACGTACGAACGTTCACAGTTGTGACAATGAGGTAAAGCAATACAAGATCGTTCAATGTCTTGAATTTCGGCAGCAGCAAAAAGCGTACGGTTGAACATTATCAGATGCTTTTTTTTCATTTAGGTACATTCAACCCACAAGACAGTTCCTGCTTTACTTGCGGCTAGACACAGCATGTTTGTCTGCCGGCAGGAACAATCTTGGCAAGACTTCATGCGCAGTGTAGTGAAGTGTGTGAGAACTTCCAAGGTCTCGGTCCCCCCTAAGCCAGCCAGCAAGACAAACAGCACGGGAAAGGGTATGCTAATTGCATTTCTACTGAATCATACACAATTTCTATTTGCCACATAATTTGGCGAGTCAACTGATAATTTGGTTATCGCTTGGAAGCTAACGACGCATCGCTGGCGGCAAACAGTGTATGTCCAGTGTGCCAAGATTAGGACATTGCATGACTTTTGATTGTTTATAGGTCAACCGGAACTTTTATTCTAACCAGAGAGAGGTTTTGAAAATTCAAAAAGAGAATATTTGATGATAACAGCGATTAAGCACATAAACGTGACACCGCGAAACTATGCTAACTTTGCTCACTTGACGCAACAACGCCATAACCAAACATACACTCCAAAACTGAAACTTCCTGTTACAATGCACGTTTGGTAACGAAAAGAAACCTTCCAAACAAAATCACAACTTACAAAATAACCTAAATTCATTAAATAAACACACCACACTTTCCACTGACGGTCGATCACACACTGATCAAGGCATTTAATGAAGAAGCCTTCCCGCCCATCAGTTGGCAGCTGACAGTGGCACAGTGGTTGTTTGTTCAGTTTCAAATTCCATCGCAGAAAGCAACACCAAACGTTGTCACTAAACCACTGAGACCAATTAGGCAAACCAACAAATATCACAAAGTTAAATATCAATATAAGCTGTCAGCCGTTGGGAACACTGCTTCACTCTCCCTGAAGAGAGTCAGGGCATGGTGCATCGTGTGAAGAATGGGATGGAATTCTGTATCAATTAAAAATTCCATTCACGCCTCAAGTTCGTGGGCGTGATGATACCGAGTGGGCCGACTTTATGGGACCTTTCATTTAAACTCACCATTGATGCCCCTTGAAGGGAGAACATTTGAAGTTGTGTTCAACTATTTTGCTGGAAACCTCTCAATGAGAAGGCAAGGTCGATTATTTGGTTGTATTGATTTCAACGTTAAATATTAGATATCAGTAATAGGTATTAAGACGAATGTTTCTGGGATTTAAAACAGAATTAGTAATTAAAAAAGAAACACGCAAATTTAGAAATATGTTATACGAACAAAACACAAAACTTCATGAATGAACGTTCCTTGAGAGCATTCCTACCTTTCCAAATCGCCACTGCTTGAAGATCGGTAATCCAAACAGGTCAGATCTAACTCAGCCATTTAGGCAAATTCTTTACCCAGCACTTTATCCAACGGTCGAGTAAAAAGGACGGAGAGAGTGAGACCATACGGAAAATAGGACAAGGCTTTCTCCCTGACCCGTTTTTGATTGCGCTGGTACGGTTTTCTTCTCTGACAAATGAACGACCACATGCTCCAAACCACCCCACCGACTGCGGTGTGATTACGGGAAAAAATACACTTTTCGTAGACCATTTCACTGTGTTTAGATTTATGCGCAACATTCAACAGTGACACGTTTGGCAGCTTCCCGGCAGGCGTGATTATCCGTACACCAACCTCGCACCCCATTGCTCCTAACTGCACAATGTGTATGCGCTCTGCCGTAATTAATTGATTCATTCCCTGTCTAGGCGTGTGTGTGTGCGTGCAGGGAAGCGATGAACAGAGGCGATGAGATGGAACGAGCACTTCTCGCTCGCGCTCGAAGCACTATGATCGCCGGATGCATACGTCCAATCGAATCGGTTCCGATCACCATCCGAAATGCATACATTTCATGCAACCGCCACCCATTCACCTACCCCGTTCTCAAGTGGACGCCGGGCCCGATGAAAGTGCAAACGCGGGAGTGGGTGTTGTAGTGGTGATATGAATTGCAAATCTACCTTCTACTAAAACAAGCACAACCCTTGTCTTTGTACACCACCCTCTCTCTATCTCTCTGTCACACACACCTTCCCTCCTCCCCCGATGCCCATGCTTGGGCATCAATTATTCCGGAATGCACCAGCGAAACGGCAAACAAATGCATTTGTTGCAACAAGCTATCATCCACCCCCGACGGAATGACTAACCGAGGCTACCTCACCCATTGAACAAACCAATCGCTGCTCGCCATCGCTGAGTCCTTGTGTCCACAGCCACAGCATCCGTCCCGTGGTCGCCCTGCCATTGCCCTACAACCCAATAGCTATTGCAACGGGCTCAACGATGCAGTTATTTATTGCCGACTTAATTGCTGAAGTCATTATCATTGATTTTATTTGCATGCATTTATAATGCGCCTCTGTGTGTAAGTGAGATTTATCGAAAGGCAAAGCGATGGTAGTATGATCGTGTCAACACAGCGGGCGGCCATCGCAGCATTGGCAGCGAATGTAGAGGCGTGCGCGCCCCGTGCGCCCAACACCATTGCTGCGGTGGCATTATTTATCCTTCGACGATGGAAAGGACCTACACCAAAAGGAAAGCAGCGAAATCAGCACCCTGACCTATACGGCTCTGGTGCTCCAACCTGCTGTAGTTTATCGTTTCCCGTTCCCGCTGCGATTTCCCCCGTGTTCCCGATAACGCATTTGGGGTAAAATTCGTTAATCATGGGTTGTCTTTAATTTGTGCTTTAGCTTTTGTTTCTCTCCGTGCCTTGCAGTCCCTGTCAGTGCAGAATACTCAGTGCGCGCCGGAGAAAGCGAAGTGAATAAACATTGGTAAGGTATGAATAAATGACAGGCATTCCTCCCGGTGTGGATACAAATTGGCCTCATTTGTTGAAACACCCTGAAACACTGACGATTAAGTTACAATAAGAGCAGGTATGGGGGAGATTGTCAGCAAGTGCAAGGATGGATGCTTTTTAATAAATTATTATGATGCTTATGCAATTCCTTCATTCTTTTCATTTTCTTTTTTTATTTTATACGGCCCAGTGTAGTTAAGATCATTGAATTTAATGATTAAAATGTAGCTAGTCCCAGATTAAACATCATTGGTAAAGTACTGACTAAAAAAATAATGCTTTGTCTAAAAGTAGCATTATGATGTTTAATGTTCAAGACAAATAACACATTATGTTTGCGTGGAACTCATAGACCATACTGAGTGTTATGTACAGTTTGTTTTATAATAATACCTGGATTCTTTCCTGGAGTTTCCAATGCCTGATGAAGGTGTAGCTGTAAATGAGAAAACAAAGATCAGTAGTGTTAGAAATCCTCGAAATCCACAATTATATAGCAACATGTTACGCCACAAAACATGTTACGTACAATTATAAAGTAATTTAAATCATTACAATTAAGATCCCCTCCTTTTTATTTCTAATGCCACTACACTACAGAACCAAATAAACCTGATTAGTTCTGTAGTTAGTCTATTTTTGCAATAGTATCCACCAGAATATAAGCTGTAAGCATTTTGGCGTTGGATTAATTTAATTATTTATAAACAAAACCTTTTGAATTAGGATGATTAAATTACCCACCAGCTCGATCCGCAGCATGTATGTAGCTCAATTACATGCTTCCATTGCGCTGTATCCTATTATCGCTCCGTTCTAAGTATTGGAAATTAGATCATACTTCCCTGAGCATTGAAAACATTAGCACGATAGAGGCACCTGTGCTCCCACACTCCGATTGTAATCTGCGAAACGGCAAAGATATACCATAATCATCTGCTTGGCTTACTACTACCCTTGCAATACGGCAGATACTCAACGTCGTCATCAGCATCATCGCCCCAGTGCGCCTAGTGATGGGTGTTTCGAAGGGATAATTAAAATGTAAAACAGCGGGGGTTCGTTTTGTACCTTTCGCTGCTTTCTTCTCCTTCTTCTACCTCGTCTGTCGTCACAGGATATCGCTATATATGAAATGGGAGATGCCATCCAGCCCAACCCCCGACATGCCCAGCCGTGCAGAATGTTTGCGAGTACGCAGCAAAACCTGTAGCGAACGCCTGTCAGCATAAAGCAACGGAACGGATTTACGTCAGACACGGACAACGTGAGTGACAAGCACTGGCGCTAGTGAGCGGCAGGACGACAGGGATAAGCGCGTTCCATTCCGAGAGCAGTTTGTCTCTCGGCCGAATTGGCATATGGTACCGTCGCGTGATGATGCTCCAAATCGACCCGTCAAACGCAGCCATATAATGGGACGTGTACATTCCAGCGTAGCAGGTGATTCCCTTCAAACGGAAGGTGAAGGGGACTCCTGCGTACTCTGGTAGCGGTCGACAGCCGTCGAGTGCAGCCATTGCATTGCAAACATCCTCAAACCACAAACAGTCCATTTCACTGGCCCCAAGCCGAACACTTTCGTGCGGTTGACACCACGGAGTAATGGTGCACCGACGGCTATGCTAGCGCCAGATATCCCGAACGCGGCAGCAACTCTGTTGTCGCTATGGTTCATATCTTTTTGTCGGTTGAATGATGGGTTGGAAATATTCGTTGAACCTATTGCTTCAGCGTACGGGACCGGACGCTTTTCGGCCAGTGGAGTGTCCTATCCGTGTGAACATGTACTGGCTCGATCGGTGAAGGCAATTTAATACGGGGTCATATGAACTTTGGTGGATCTGTACAGCAAAGTAAAGATAGTGGCTTGCATTTGGAAATGGAAATTAATCACACGTCCGCCACATCGACTCATTCGTATCGAAATGATGAACGCGTCGAATATGCATTTAAGCCATTCAGTAGAAGGTACCGCGCCGCAGGACCTAATAACATGTCCGTCATGTGTTCAAAACTTGAACGTGGCCAGGACGGACTGACTATGACTTTTATGCAATGAGCGTATTTTAATCAGCATTGTATAACTGACAGATAGATAGCTGCTAGCCAAGCCTCTCCACAAGAGGCATAGACTGGTCGCGATCTAAATCGACTACGTTTATGTGATGTGATCCCAATCAAGTTGCTTACATGATCATAATGATGGATGATGTTGAGCCCACTCCGTCCTCATCATATATTAGTGTCGATGTACCAATATTATAATTTATATAATGAAAATGGAAACAAATAATTGTGTTGGGTTTTGGGTTAACATTTATATTTCTATTATGAATTCAAATCAGAAAATACATATGAATTAGAAGGAACTAAACCATAGGATAAAGATAAAACTACTTGACTAATTAGGACTGCATGAAATGAACTGCTCGAACTACACGAATGAGCTTAGTAATGAATTATGTAATGAACTATGGGACAAACGAATACACAGTTGTAAACAGACCGGCGATTAAGGAGCATTCTTCTCATTCTCATCAAATTTATACAAGCTAATATCACAATCCAGCACTTTAATGAATATATTTCACAGATTGCGACATACGCCGTGATACTAACCACTTTTCAGCCAAGAAATTAAAAAAAAAAAGTATCAAACCAAATCGTATCCGAAATCTCAGAACCAGCCAAGTCAGCATGTTCCATCGTTTGGTATCGATATTTCTCAGAATTTTTAAATATAGCCCTTTCAAGTGAGAAATAAAAAACAAACATCCTTGGCAATCACCTTTTCCATGTAATCGGGGCGTTCTCTAGCACCCGGTTGTCTTTGCCATTTTGTACAAGAGCTTACTTAATTTTACGCAAAAATAAAAGAAAACCTTCAACAGCAGAAAAACGGCGGCTTGCGGTTCTCAAAGCAACGTTCGCACACCATGCCTAACATCTCGGGTGTATACACGTGCCAGCTTCTACTGTCTGGAACTCTGGCATTCCGGTAAACAGTTCCCGGAATATCGCGTCTTTTCGCGAGCAGTTACTCACAATGTTGTGTTTATATTTCAACCTCACAGTAACAACCAACTGCTGGTGCCAACGGCAGCCGATGAAATGAAATTGGATTTATAGAACGCGTTATGTCAGGGAATGATGGCATCTGGCAGGCGGCGGCAACACACCGCGCCTAAATGTTTGTAAATTCAAGGCCAGGCAAAGGTCACAGCAACTAAAAAAAAAGGATCACAGAAAGACGCTGATGTACTGGTACGACGGCACGTGTCGTGGAAAGCATTCCGTGCTCCAAGGAAAAATAACAAATTGGTGTACTCTCTGCCTAAACATACGTTTTCACCTTTCCCTTTCTCACTGGGTTGTGTAACCTTTGCACGGTGTCAGCACGTGTCGGCCATAGCAGATACGCTAGATTTGCTAGAATTATTTTATCACGTAACCGGAAATTTGTTATTTCCCTTTTACAGAGAGTCCAATCTAAAATGGAAAATTGAAGCTCATTCTAGCGTCTAGAAACAGAAATGGGCTGAAGTATGTTGCAATGGTTACAAAATTGTACCAATATCTTTTCATCTAACGACAAACGTTTGTGTTAAACCAACATGCTGCCACCATTTTCCTTGACTTTGTGGAGTTCGTTATTTGGACAATAGAATACACTAATGGTGTTGGATCTCTAATTCCAAATGGGTGGTGGTCACAGTAAACATAGTCCGATACCCCAAAGGCACCATATAGCCTGCACAGTTCACCTTAACCTCACTAGGAAGGTAAACTGTTGTGTACACCACTTTGTACACACCGCTTCACTGAAGGGCACAAGGGCGGACACACCGTCGATAGACCACTCCACCGATACCTTTGGCGGCCTCCACCGACTCTACCAAACTCCACCGAACTCCTCCTCTTTCTCCACCCCTCAGTTACTACTCCGAGTGCGAGGGCATTCAATTCTCGATCGTCATAGAAGCGCCAAACGATGGGGAGAGGAGGGCTGTGCCTGCCCGGTCCGGTGTGTACGAAGCGCGGGTTAACGCGCGTTTGCATACCCAAGCGCGAAGCACTAGCAGCGGAGGAGAGATGACCTCGACCTGGTGGTCTTTTTTTCCTCCCTCTTTTCCCTACCACTGCCCCAGCGGGTTTGGTGCCCACCCGAAGGTGTATTACTGTTGCTCTGTCACACTCCCTCTGTCGTACGAAGTTGGAAACCTTAGCAGTGCGCAACCCTGAACTATATAGTCGGTGGAAATGCCATCAGCGACGTTTAGAGTTCGTCAAACGTGCGTTCATTTGCACTGCGGCGTTAGCAACCTCCCCCCATCCTGCACGCTGGGAACAATCAATGATGATGGAGAGTTAGAGCGAAAGGCATCATCTCTAGCTTAGCATATTAGAATCGTAGGGCAAGTTTCATCAACCTCGCCCACCGTTTGGAGTATTGATTCACATCACAAAGGACGAGAAAGAGATCCATGCGAGAGAGGTTTCGGAAAAATGCGGTACCCGAGAGCCGTGAGTGACTGCAGTCGCTCAACTCATCTCGGCCATGTGGTGGAACGGTTTTCGCTACAAATCTTCTCCAATGCTGTACTTTCTCCAGCATATGTAACCTAGGTAAACAGTGTAAGCTGCAAACATGCTTTGCGCCTTGAAGTGAACCTTATGCTATTGGACTTTATTATTCAATATAATCTGATTCTATCGTTAGAATTGCTTTGAAATGTTAACAGCACACGAAGTTATTATTCATCCGCAATGACTCAGCGCAAAACACCACTCGACTATCTAAGGTAGCCATCAAACCATCGAGATTGTACCGATGTGTAAGCCCACACCGCGCGAGTATGCAACGAGTGCAACGGAATGCTCGCACCCACACAGATGGGGCGATAGGAAATATGTTTGATTGTTTGCATATGTACGACCCCCTTCCCCCGGAGCAGTGAAGCATGCTCCACTTTGTTTGATGTAGGTTTTCCGGATCAAGGATTTAGGGCCTTACACTGTGCGGTGGAAGGCGAGCAGCAGAGAGCCGGCAGGCAGGAATGGAACCAATGTCACACACCCTAACGAGTTGCGATGGGGGGGGGGAATTTATAATTCATGCCTTTGTTAATTGTGCTTCATTGCATCCGACGACGAGAGCCGACACAAACGAGAGACGAGCCGGTCGCCATTTCCTTGCTGCGAAATGCGACACATACGAAAGCTGTCAGAAAGGCAAAGGAATTTAAATTGATGGGTTATGTAATGTATGCCGTTTTAACGGTGGGTGAGCTATGAGCTATTTGCTCTGCGTTCATAGAGTCTTATAGGCGTGTAGTAGACACGCTAAAACATGTGTTAAACGTTGCCGGTGTAGACAGTTTTGGTTGGTTTAAATATAAAATAAATCGAAACTATATTTGATTGATTTCATTCCCAATCAATTAATCTCAACGCTATTTTGTTATTGTACTTAAAAACAACAAAAAGTTATACCATTTTTGTCTAGCGCCATGCGTTGGAGTGTCTAGCGTCACCAAACTAAGACAAAACACCGGAAATGAACGTTTAACCAGCAGACCTTACACACAAACCGGCTGCACACAAATTACGCACCATACGTTCGGTTGCGCTCGGTAGCATCAGCACGTCATGTTTGCTGCCGCCACCACCGCCGCCTGTCAACCGAATTATGGTCCATTCAGATAAACCTTGACCCGTATCTGGACAGCGGGGAACAGCTACGGTGGAATGTCATCCCCTAGGCAAGCGGCAAGGCGCGCGGCAGCGGGTAGCGTGCAAGGACAAATTTACCATAAACGATACGATTACATCGCACGCAACCGTCACCGTCAGAGGAGGCAGCGTTAGTAACAGTCGATTCAAGTTCCGTTGAACTTTTCCACCGAAAATGTGTACTCAACTGCAAGTGAAAGCTTAATGAGAACGAACATTTGCCACAGAGCAGGAAAAAGAATGTCTAACCAAGGGAAATGAACCGGAATGTAGCATGATATGTAGGGAGGAAGCAAAAAACTGATCGATTAAACATGCGCCCGACGACGGAATGGAAGCATATAAAATGTAAAAAATGAGTCATGCATCGGAAATAAAAGCATGGCCTTTTACACATAAGTCTCGATTCTCAGTGTATAAAAGAAGAGCTCCCATTGTGAACGTAGGATATAAATCAAACCAAAAGCGTTCAAGTAAAGGACTTCAAGTGCTAAAGCAAGCAACTGCTTTTCGAACAAAAACTGTAACATCCGTTGATCGGGAAGCGCGATTGACGTATCTAGCGATCTAGCGACAATCGTAAATCGTAGCCCACCCACAGAAGCGTGCCGATCATTAAGGTGACCATCATCAACGACACTAATTAACATGAATGGGCAACATTCACGCCGTTACGGCTGTTCGCTGGCTCACGTTCGGAACGAGTTGAGCGACAAAATCACTGACCCAATGACCAAAATTGGAAGTGCCATTCAGGACGTTCCGTTGCATGTTTATTTTTTATTTTTTTGCACACAAATGTCACACCATTTTGGTGATTCACATCGATTTCCTTCGCGATTTGTAGCTGAGCCGTAAATTACTAAAGGCTTTGCTCTCTGACAGGACAAGATGTAAAGTTAAAGTGACAAATGGTGCACAACCGCGGATTCCCCCTCATTGATGAGTCAATGCAAGTGTGTTGAAAAGGGATTGAATCAGTAAAATATCTTATAAAAATAATAATAACACTATCTACACAACACCTTTAAACAAGTCACCTCTTTATCTGACCGATAAACATTAATTCACAGAAATGAGCTATTATTTTTTAGCCCTATATTTATCACCCGTCTAACACGTGGCGAAACGATATGTCACTCGAGCTCAAATATTCCCCAGTAAGTTATTTCACATGCCAACTTCTTCTTCTTCTTCTGCACATATTGGGAGCATCTGTGACAACAATGACGGAGCGTCGCGAAAGCCGTTCAGGGGCGGCATAGCAAGTAGCATAAGCATCCAATTTAGACAGTCACCAAAAAAAAAACCTGCACACACCGTGCCACCGGCAAGGAGGAGCGGTTGAATTAAAAAATCATTGACCTAGTCTCAGCCTCAATGGCAACAACAGCAGCGGCAGCAGCAGCAGCAGCAGCAGTTCCCCTCCTGACATTTTCGTCGCGATCGTCGGGGCCCGATCTCCTCGGTCGTCGCTTTTTCGACAGGTTGCTGGCTGCTCGCTGCTGCGGACACCTTAGCGAACCGGTGCCGGCCTGAGGCCACGGCACGAGTCCAAGGCGCCGCCGTTTCATGCTGCCTTTCGCACGCGAGCTCCATTTCACGAACGTGGACATGCTGCAGCCATGTCGTGTACGGTGGTGTCGGTGGCGGTGGCAGCGGCGGCAGGTCATTGCTAAATTATGTCGCCTCTTAAGTGAGTGTCCAAAATATTCAGCTGTTTGTTGTTGCTGCTGCTGAATAGAGTCCACAACGAAAGGGAGACAACATCAAAATGCAACGTACGTACCGGTGAGAATGGGCAAGAAAAAGACAAAGAACCTGATGCGCGAATCGAGCCGTGAGAGAAGTGAATGTTTTGTCCGAAAATGTCCTTAAAATCAAACGTACACATGAGAACCGAAGAACAGGGGATGGAGGTAAGAGAGAAACCACATGAGATAGTAGCGCTGGCCTTAGGATCGCCACGAGGCCGTAACAAATTTCACAGATTCACACTATCAAAAAGATGAATGACGTCAGTCACCGTCTGATGATTAATATTAATTAAGTGATTTAAGATGATTGCGTTTCTGTGCAAATTAGGCGCATTGCTTTGCATCGTTATGCATGTCATTTGTCATGAAGCGCTTATCAAAATCGGCGATTTTATTTATGTGATTTTGTCAGGCAAAGCAATGATTTTGTCAGGCATCGATAATTCATAATTCTATTTTTGTGTCTTTCTAATGCATAGAATTTTTCATTTCTCTACCGAATTGGGACATCACACAGTTTAGTCTCTTGTCACATTTTCTTACAATATCAGGCAGAAAAATTAATGAACACTGTTCGCAGCGGATCAGAATGCACTTTCACCAAGCTATCCATCGTAAAAAGATCACTCAGAAAACGGTGCGAATGTGCAGCTGCAAAATCTTTAGCTACACCATCACCGCCAATCCAATCGTATGCCGGAAGCATTCCATCCGAAAAACGGGGGCAATGCAAATATAGAGCAGCCGACCGCCCACCAAACTGCAATTGCAATCGTTAAGCAGCGCACCGGGCGATGGAAAGAACAATGTTGAGAAAGGGAACAACAATCCAACGCAAACGAATGGCGGCGGTGGTGGTCGGGCATATAACGCGGTTTAAAATGGAAACCAATAATAACCACTTTGGGACAGAATAATTCGATCTCTGCATTTTCTCCCGCCGAGTGGCCAGTGTAGTACAACGATTGGCTACTGTTTGGGTCAGTCCTACTTGTTTCGCTGACTTTTACGGTTCGTGTGTTATTACAGGGGTTGCCTGCACGATCGAGAAACATGTTGCAAAGTGAAATTGTATTCAAAATACTTGTTTCTTAACCATTCTAAAAAGTTTCGAGTATCAAATATGCCAGCACAACAGTGTTCATTTAGTGTTTTAAAGCAATTTGGAAATATAATTACATGCTAAATAAAAAGCAAAAAATTAACCAGACATGTTTGACAATATTGAAAATACCTTATATGGACTATCACTTATTAACAGGTTGGCTGATAAGTCCCTGGTCTGACACATAGATGGCGCCGCTAGTATTAAATGCATATTATTTTTATATAGTACCAAAATTCAAATGATTCGTGTCAAAATTTGACGTCTGTATGTCAATTAGTTTGTGAGACAGAGCGTCTTTTGTCAAGCTTTTGTGTTGTGTTGTTCCACCAAGACAACGCACCGTGCCACAAGTCATTGAGAACGATGGCAAAAATTCATGAATTGGGCTTCGTATTGCTTCCCCACCCATCGTATTCTCCAGATCTGGCCCCAGCGACTTTTTCTTGTTCTCAGACCTCAAAAGGATGCTCGCAGGGAAAAAAATTGGCTGCAATGAAGAGGTGGTCGCCGAAACTGAGGCCTATTTTGAGGCAAAACCGAAGCAGTACTACCAAAATGGTATCAAAAAATTGGAAGGTCGTTATAATCGTTGTATCGCTCTTGAAGGGAACTATGTTGAATAATAAAAACAAATTTTGACAAAAAATATGTGTTTCTTTATTAGACCGGGGACTCATCAGCCAACCTGTTACAACAATTAACAACATTGCCGAACGAACATAACCTTGTTTTTGAAAATCGTCCAACATCTTCTTCTTTTTGGCACAACCAACCGCTGTCGGTCAAGGCCTGCTGTACCACTAGTGAGGTTAGCTTTCAATGACTTATTGATTACCCATTATTGATATTGATTCCTACGTATGGGGGCACGGTGAAACCATGACGGGCATGTTGTTAACATTACACTATTACAATTGTGAATACATGGATTGTTTACTCGAAATGTTTACCAACAGTAAATCCAATCACAACAACCCCTGCAACCGTATCTTGGCACGCGTATTCGCAGGAGCGCGATTTTCGCGTGGGTGGCGCGTGCCAAGGCGCTGCAATGCAAGCAACGCCACAGATGCATGTTGTGTTATTGCCCTCACCCATCCTTTTGCCGCACCTCTTTCCTTTGAGCGCTCGTAAGAAACTCCCCGTGCGCAGCGCAGCATTTTCGTTGTTTGATCTCGTATTTTAGGTCGATTTCGAAAGAACTGATCTACGAAAGAGGCAGCGTACGAGACACAGGCGCACATAGAGCGGTGTGGCGCAATGATCTTGATGGCTTGCCTAGTCCTATCGCAACTTGTCCCGCAACGCTGGAAACAGCACACCAAGCGGGGGGACTAGTAGTGTAAGTCTTTCCAACAAAAGACCAAACCCATTCCCGAGTACGGGGCAGCAGGCGAGTGCAGCGAAAAGATTAAAGTACCCACCACCGCCAGCAGCAGCATTTGCTTCGGCTTGCGACCCAAAATACACGGCTTCGCGTTCGGCTCGAGACCCGTTCCGCGCGGACCTCATCGCGAGCTATGCGCGCTACCGTATTTGAATTGGCCAATGTTGCAACGTTGATTGATTGAAATGCACATGCAGTTGGAAGCGGTTTGCGGTCGATTTGCTACGATTGTGCTGACCCGACCAGGGTGGTAGCGCAGAAAGCAAGACGGTGCAGCGAAACTGTGCACTGTTTCCTGCTCGCTGCATAATTTATCACACAACGACACACACACAGGGGCAGGGACGCATGGGTAGGGTGGTTGGAGATTTTGGATCATTGTTGGCGCGCGCACCAGACCCCGCCGTGTCGTGTCGTGGGTCATTGGAGCAATTTATGCGTCTAACGTTAATAGTTAATAGCTAATCTGGGTCAAACTAGCGCTTTCCAGCAAACATATAAAAAGTTAAAAGCGAGATAAAAAAACGAATGCATGACACATTACATAAGTGTAATTGAAGCCCCCACGATAGTTTTCTGTAATCCGTTCTCAGCATAGGCTGTCCTGGAAAGCACATTAAGCACACAAAGCGTGTCGCATGATTGGCAAAGTATGGCAATCATTACGCGGAAATCAAGCGAAATACATTCCAGCATGTTAATAATATGCGTGACCGAAGTGGGGGACGTACGACGACAATACGATTGCTGATTGAGTAGCTAATCGTCTATCCATCTGTCTGACAAGGGACAATTTCCTCACCGCATGGCTTAGAGATACTACTAATTTTGTGTCAACAAACAACTAAACCACCCGTTTTCAAGAACCTCATCGTTGATGGTGCTTTCATCACGACATGGGTGACCTCAATTCGTGAAATGACACTCGAGCTAACTTTACCAATAACAAGATCCGTGTTTCGGACTGACTGACTGATGCTGTCACCGATGCCAAACGGTCCGTCAGATTTCTTCATCGGCAGATGATACCAATAAGTATCCGCTTATTGGTTTATGTTTAGCGGCTCGGCGTTTGGTTTCAAGATACACACAGGATAAGTCCGCGCATCGGTCATTCTGATGGTATGGCACATGTAGATTGCAGGGAGCAATAAAAACATACACACATAGACCGGTTCTTTTCCTGGGCACAGATTTGTTCCTGCCCCGCAGGTTGTTTCGCCCACTGGAGGGATGCTCTTGTGGCGCTCGTTAGTGGTTGTTGAGTGTACGTAACTTGTGACCTACATTTTCCCAGCTGTTCATTCTAGTGCGGAAAATGTGGTGCTATGATATGCACACAGATTTCCACGTACACTATTTATTCGTACAGTCTGCTCCCGAGATACGCGGTTTATACCATCTGCGTAAGTCGAATTTTACGATGTTCTGCGAGTACATCTGATAAATGGATATTTCTGTTTGACATTGGTACTTTTGCATACTTAACCATTCCTCGTTGAGCTAATTGAACTGATTTGACACATCAATTGTCAAATGCAAAATAAATTTCATTTTTGGTTGAATTTCAAAAACCATATTAAATGATACAAATTTGTAATCATTGGTTGAAATCAGATCCAATAACAAATTAAGTGGCTAAAACCTAAGACTTAAAGCAAAATTACACGAAAGATCGCTATAATTTTAATTCGAGACACGCGATTACCTCCAGTCCGCATTAATAGTATATATAGGGGAATATTTGATATGTATTTGATACGATTCATGCAGAAGATGGAGATATTTCAGGATCTTAATAGGTTTAAAATTTCTGTCAGAAAAGCAGTTTATTTTGATCATTTTCTCTTCCTCCAGAGTAGCGAATTCTAATATGGAGTAAAGTCCCAAACCTATTGATATAGTTATTAAAACACAATTGTTGTCGAACAAAAAGCGATGGTAGGAAACCAAATAAGATTTTTTGGTCTTATATTTATCTTTCTCCGTCTATCTTTTTGTGGAATCCAACTGTTCGGTTAAACAGAGCCACCTGCCCTGCTCTGCCTTGAAGTTGGACAGCGATACACAGCATCAACATAAGCAGTGTGTGTGTGTGTATTATAAAATTCTAAAATTAAAAAAAAACCGCGTGCGCCCTCGTTTACATTCTTTTCAAAACTCTCCACGCGCAACTTTACTGCACCCCGCCGCAAATCGGAAACCCTCCACCACCAACCCCGGGGCATGTCAATCGCCCATTGATAGCGTCCAAAGTGCCAAAGTGGCAAAAACAAAAACCTTCGATTGGAACGCTGCGCGAAGGATGACAAACGATCCTGTGACCTGTTTTTGCGATGAACCCGTGGGCCGTGGCGGATTAGAGCTCCGCCCCGCCACACACTGACGGGGCGCGTTTGGATCCGTTTGACCTAATTTGAACAGCGACGTAATAGCCAAACCGGGAGCGACGTCCTCGAGAAAACATCGCCCCGCCGACAAAGTGTGTCAACTGGCATGGCAATGAGAAATCATGATTATTCTATGCGACCGTACAGCACCACTGTTGTGATGGGCTGGGCGGTATCTATCGTTCTTGGATGTCGCTATCGATCCACAGTGCACGGTGGAGATTACAAATGCATGAGCAAAGTATTCGAAAAGGGAATCAAATTTACTTTCCTATCGCCGATACTGCGATATAGGAGCCGGGATGCTAGAGGCTTTCAACACTTGGCTGTGTTTTCAGCGGTGATACTTGTGTTGTGCCGATTTTGAGCTGATTTCTTAAACATTTTAACATATTCTGCCATAACAACTGTAGTCTGCAGGCTGCAAAACACCGCAGGGGCTATTTTTACATCCATATGTATAAGATTGTATTAACCAAATCACAATCGTTGAGCGGTCCTCCTTGACAGAAAAGTTGTGTATGTTGATATGTTTGCCTTCTTACCTGCTGGATTTTTACGATTCAGTGAAGTAATGAGGCTATAACAAAAAGAACATTTATTATGTTTCTTGCACGCAGTGTTGTATCTGCAAGCAGATATGCAAGAGCAGATATTAAAAGTATGTCTGGATGGCTGGATGTAATGTCTTTTTGTAGAAAACATCTCATTACCAGAAATATAACAATCTTAAAACAGTAAGAAAAATATAAAAATATAAAAATATCAGCCGCAAAAAATATATGCATTCAACCTACACAGCAGACAAAAAATTGCAATCCAACCGTAGGCTGCATTTAACTACAGGTTAGTTTATATGGCACATGTGTATGTGTCAATGCCCTTTTATGATACATCATTTGCCGTGTCTGTGCTTCCTTCTCGTGAAGCAAAACGAGCAGGAGGAGGTACATGCCAAAATCTTCTGCAAAACCGGTCTGAAAACGCTACATCTCCTGCAGGGTTTATGCATTCCTGCGCACTGTAATGGGAAGGGAATGGCAGTTCAACATCTGCCTGCAGGACTTTATACCTGGCAAACGCTTCGTTTAAAGCAATAAAATAACAAACAAGTAAACGGCGAACAAAATACTCCTTATTTTCCCTTGCCTGAATGAGACGCTCTAAAGGGAAGACAAAAATCATATACGATAACTCTTGTGGCATTTATGGGTTGCATTGGATGGAACTGCTGCGTGGGAATAACGCATTATCCATACATAGGTTGCATGTGCATTCAGTGTGTACATCATTCGCATGAAAATCGCAATACGATGGCATGAAAATCGCAATACGATGGCATGAAACTGTTATTCTAAGAATAAGCTTGTTTTTAACCTTTTTTAATATACGACAAGCGCTAGGTGATTCATACAATAGCGAAGTAGTATCTAGTACATCGGTTCGTTTAAGCTTCTTGGTCAAATATAGAAACAGATGGATTTGTTTGTTTTTTTTTTTTTTAATACTCCTACGGGTTTCTGTAGCGTGGAAGAAGACAACAACTGAACATATGTGGAGCTTTTGGTATTATTTCATTCACATTCTGCTTCAAAATAGACAGAAGCAGATTTCAATGTTGATCATCAGCAGTTTTGTCCTCAGTTTAAATATCAGTTTGCAAGTATTACTACCACATTTTGCATAAAAACAAATGTATACATGCCAGATTGTTTCCCCGTGCGTATTAGTGTGATACATTGACTGAACTTAATCCCAAACTCGATTACATTGCCAACCTTGATAAAATAACACCCAGCGAGACCGTACTACATGCGTCAGAAATAATATTCTCAGCGGTTCGATACGTAAAACGTGTCAAACCGGTACCGCGCCGGGGAATCATCTCAATGTCTGCCGTGACAGTTGGCGCATGACCAGTAGGGACCAGGAAATAAAAACGTTGGCCGCACCAGCCGTGTAATGACACCAACAAGAAGCATGCGGCAACCGCGCCATCTTCGCCAGTGAACCGCGAATAGCGAGGTTGTGGGGGGAAGTTTTAGCGATAGCTAACTCGCAGCCGCCAGCACGTTCGTCTGCTTCCGTCTCGCGAGTATCACTTGCTAGAGTCAAAGATCAATTGCTTCTGCTTTCGATGCATTCGGACGTATGTATTTTCTTTGCCACTTCCTTTAACGGGACAAGATAACGCCCTACTACGATAGTTGCCGTGGGACCTGTGCATTGCCTTGGTACAGCAGTACCGGTTTGTTTACGGTGAGACACATTTGCCCTCGACCGGGTTCCAGGTGACCTTCCTGTTAGTATGGTTATTGTTTCCGTACTACTACCCCGTAGATCCTTTATGTGTATATCTGGCTCTTTCACACGCTCTTTGCATTTTGCGCACCGGCCAACCTTTTCCCCAGGATACACATCATCGTCATGACGTCGTAATCCATGACCGACAGACCGTTTTCTGCCCCAGCACCATGTGCTCTCGAATATCCTTAAAATACAATTACGACTTGAGCACAGATCACGATGCTAACCTTCTACACCAGCACTTACCTTATTATTTTCCCTGGTCTAGTGGGCTTTGCTCGTTCGGTTCGTTGAGTCGAGTTCTCACATGCACAACACTTTTACCCTTGCTAATGTGTGGCAGCAGTTCCTTTCGCAACTAGTATTGCGTGAGATGTGTTTCTTTTTCGCTGCTTCTTTTTTCCTTCTGCAAATTATACCTTTCGGCGCCGTAGACACGCAATGTTGCAAACTCACGGGCAATGAATTAAAATAAACCTTCCCGGTGTCTGGGAAGGGGAAAAAACTACTGAACCGCGTGATGCACCAGACGGACGATGGTTTTTGTGCTACGCGGGCCAAATGAATGAACAATCATCAGCGCGCACACACACACACACAACTTTTCTACGCTGCAGCAGGTTCGCCGGCCGGGCAACTGTCCGTGCGCATCTGTCCGAGAAGAACGGAACGACGGGTCGATTTTCTCACCTCGTCGCACACGGGTACGCACCTACGCAACCAGACTTCCCGACCGTTCCTGGCGGGGGGTCCGAGACAGTGGATGTGGCTCTCTTCTCTTTGTCGCCGTCCTGGATGATATGTGCACCTTGATATCACGGACCCAACGCGATCGATTACGACGAGCGAGCGCGAAACCAGTCCAGACGCCACCCAAATCGAATGGGGTTCCTTTGATCCTTTATATGGGAGCGTTTTTCCTTCTTCTATGCACCGTTGTCGCAGAGCAGAATTTTCCTCGTGCGTTTCCACGCTTATTGGAAAGAGGGAAAAGTGGTGCGGATTGCCCCACGCGGTACTTTTTCCGAAAAGGAAACACTTTCTACCACTTTACTAAACTTCACGCCCCACACTCACATACAAACACACACGCACAGTTTCCGGAAAGGATGACGATAGAATTTTTAACGTAAAGACTCCTTTTTCCGACTTTTCCGATTCTTTTTTTCTGAAACACGGCGCTTGACAGACGGTTGCATTTGACAGCGGTGTGTTGTGAAAAAAAGGGGAAACGTCAAAAGCGAGTTTTGACCAGCGCGATGTCCAATTCCACTGTCCAAGATGGCTGGTTCTCTGGTACGCTGCTTGTGCCCATAGTCACAAACAGGAGCGAGCGAGAGGCCAAGCGTGTCAAACTAAGCTGGAGGATGATGATATTTTCACTACCTCTCTTTTGCTCCTCGGTGACGCTGCTATCGCCTTCTCGCGTACTCTCGCAGCGATGACAAGAGTCAAAGTAAATTTCTCAAACCTTTGCTACGCGTCACACCCTTGTGTTTGGTGGTGAAAAAGTGAGTTTTTAGGAAGCAAAACCATCGCGAAAGGTACTTTCACAGTGAAAAGTACGCAATTTAAAGGTTTGTGCTTCGATTAACACCAATATCCAGCGGTAGTAAGTGTTGGCCGCTGGTAAAACTTGGAAAACATAATCGCACAGAGCGCGCGTGCGTGTGTGTGTGCGTGTGTGTGTGAAAAAAGCATTCAAGCACAAGCATACATAGAGTGTAGGAAGCAGTGTGCTGCTGCTGCTGGAGGGTGACTAATCTGATGTGAATTCTGCTGCATTTCGTGTGGAACGCGCTGTGCTGTGTGTGGGGGCAAACAAAAGCCCATCAACGTCGGTCCGTACGCGATAGCTGAGCTTTGCAACAAAGGCGAGTGCCCGAGTGCGTGTGGGATTTCGGAGTGAAATTGTGACGGCCGCGAAACCCTCCCCGAGAACACCACTTTCTCGATTAGACAACGATCACGACGACTGGTGGCAGAGGTGTTCCGGGCGCAATGGAAACGCTATCAAATTTCGGCCAAGTGGCCCTGAAATGGGACCCAAAGAATCTGGAAATTCGCACAATGTCGGTGGAAAAAACACTCGAACCGTTGGTACTGCAGGTGACCACCCTCGTCAGCACAAAGGGTCCGAGTAAGAAGAAAAAAGGTGAGTAACGGTTCGCCTCCCTCCGCACCCCTACATGAAGTGTTTCTCCAGCTTTGAGATGGGCTTTTGTTAGGCTGCATTTGGAATCGCTCATGCGGAATTCCCACCCCACTCCGGAAAGGCTATTGATTGACATTTTATTGCAACATGGAATTGGATAGTTGCCATTGGTTTGATCCCCTCGTTAGTAATGTTCTGTTCTGGTGATTTTCTTCTTTCTTTTCTCTTCCTTTCCACACCCATCCCCCTCCCCTACTGCCTGACACTGGCTGGCCCTTTCCCCACAGGCAAATCGAAACGCGCAAGTGCGTTGGTCGCTGCCGTCGAGAAGGCGACCGACATTTTCATCGAGCGGGGCGAACAGATTGCCTATGAAAACCCGGACATTACGCAGGAGATGCTGTCGGCGGTGGAGGAGGTCCGCAAAACGGGTTCCGCGATGAGCATTGCCGCTCGCGAGTTTTCCGAGGATCCGTGCAGCTCGCTCAAGCGGGGCAACATGGTCCGTGCGGCCCGAAATCTACTGTCCGCGGTGACGCGTCTCCTCATCCTGGCCGACATGGTGGACGTCCACTTGCTGCTAAAGTCACTGCACGTTGTCGAGGACGATCTGGACAAGCTGCGGAACGCTTCGTCGCAGGATGAGCTGATGAACAATATGCGCCAGTTTGGCCGTAATGCGAACGAGCTGATTAAGCAGGCGGCCAAACGGCAGCAGGAGCTGAAGGACCCGCAGCTGCGGGACGATCTGGCGGCCGCCCGGGCCGTGCTGAAGAAGCACTCCACCATGCTGCTGACGGCGTCGAAAGTGTACGTGCGCCATCCGGAGCTGGATCTGGCGAAGGTGAACCGTGACCACATTCTGAAGCAGGTGTGCGAGGCGGTCAACACGATAAGCGATGTGGCGCAGGGCAAGTCGTCGCAGCCGCAGGATGTGTATGTTGGCGCGGGCGAGTTGGCAGCCGCGTTGGATGACTTTGACGAGGGCATTATAATGGACCCGCGGGCATACAACGAGGTGCGCTCTAGGCCGTCGCTTGAGGAGCGGCTGGAGAGCATCATCAGTGCGGCCGCACTGATGGCAGACGCGGACTGTACGCGCGACGAACGGCGCGAGCGCATTGTGGGAGAGTGTAATGCCGTACGGCAAGCACTGCAGGATTTGCTTTCGGAGTACATGTCGAATGTAAGTAAGAGGCTCGCCAGCTAAGACATTGGCACGTTTGTTTTACAACTATTACGCTGTAAGGATTATTTAATGACGATTGTTTATTTCATGTTGCTCAGATGGGTACGAAGGATCGCACGCCGGAACTGGAGCGAGCAATCGGTCATATGTACCGGAAAACGAAGGATCTACGCCGTCAGCTGCGCAAAGCGGTCGTCGACCACGTGTCGGATTCGTTCCTGGAAACGAACATGCCCCTGCTGGATCTGATCGACGCAGCGCGCGGCGGCAACGAGAAGCTCGTCCGCGAGCGGGCCGATATTTTCACCAAGCACGCGGAAAAGCTGGTCGAGGTGGCAAATCTCGTGTGCAGCATGTCGAACAATGAGGACGGCGTGAAGATGGTCCGATATGCAGCGGACCAGATCGAAACGCTCTGCCCGCAGGTGATCAATGCCGCGCTCATACTGGCCGCCCGACCCAACTCGAAGGTTGCGCAAGAGAACATGGAAGCCTACCGGCAGGCGTGGGAGAACCAGGTGCGCATTCTGACCGAAGCCGTCGACGATATTACCACGATCGATGATTTCCTGGCCGTGTCCGAAAATCATATCCTGGAAGATGTGAACAAGTGTGTGCTGGCGCTGCAGGAGGGCGATGCGCAGGATCTGCGCAACACGGCCGGCGCAATTCAGGGACGTTCGGCGCGTGTTTGCAACGTGGTAGAGGCGGAGATGGACAACTACGAACCTTGCATCTACACCAAGCGCGTCCTGGAAGCGGTGAAGGTGTTACGCGAACAGGTGATGTCTAAGTTTGCGCAGCGTGTCGATGTGGCCGTTGATGCGCTGTCCTCGAACTCTCCAAAGGATGTGGATGAGAACGATTTTATCGATGCGTCACGACTGGTATACGATGGTGTGCGTGAAATTCGTCGTGCCGTGCTGATGAACAGGGTAAGAAAATTGATTTTCATTGCGATTTTCAGTTACCCTTTCCCAAATTCACTACAACATCTCATTGATTTGTATTTCAATGATCTGAAGGTTTTAAAGATCTGTAAAGTATGCTAAATGACTTGATTCATTACTTCATAGAATTGGGCCAATTATCTTCTTCATATCCGCTACGTTCGTTCGGATGAATTACTCTTTCTACACAAATTGCCCATGTTTATAAAATCTATTTTAATTATTCCCCAATATTTTGCCCTAAAGGACGAGGAAGATTTGGATCCTGAAGATATTGAAGACGAACAGTACACACTTGAAACTAGAAGCAAATGTAAGCAAAACATAGGCCGACACCTTCTTTCTAGTAGAACGAATGTTTAACTTACTGCTTATGTCCGTGTGTATTGTAATCTATGTACTTAGTGATGATTTGAACGTAATGTTATTTTAGCATTGATTTATGATCCCCATTCTCAATAACCCTTACCATTGTGTCTTTATCTTTTACAACAGTACCATTTCATTATTGTTTATTCTTTTTTCGTTTCGTTCCATGCCATTAATTAAATGCATTGCCTGTGTAAATCCTTCAACAAAACGTGTGGAAATCATTTCATTACCGCTTGCACACTCTTGCAATGATTTTCATCCTGTTTCACGTTGTGTTTGTATTCCTGCATTCGTTATCCTTTGTGTGTGTGTTTATGCGTTTATGTGCCTGTTTTTGTGTTGTCTATGGTTGCAATTGCATGGAAAACCAGAGTTCCGATGAGTTGGACACCGATACGGAATTCGAACCAGTCGAAGATATGACTATCGAGACGCGCAGTAGATGTAAGAATATGTTTTATGTGTTTTCTTAGCTAGCGTAATGAATGCTAACCCCTGTAGCATTATGTATGTTGCTTCTGCATGTTTAAATTCTATTATCATAGCTACACCAAAACTAATATGTTGCGCACTTCTTCTACCATGACAGCGAGCGCACATACCGGAGATCAAACTATTGATGAGTATCCAGAAATTAGTGGCATCACAACTGCTAGAGTAAGTTTTATACTATTGTTTACATTTAGTTTTAGCTGTCGTCCATCGTTCGCAAATGATCTTACTAATCGCACGCTGATTAATATCTTTGTAGGAGGCAATGCGTAAGATGAACGAAGAGGATAAGCAGAAGATTATGCAGCAGGTCGAACTGTTCCGCCGTGAGAAGTTGACATTCGATTCGGAGGTAGCCAAGTGGGACGACACTGGCAACGATATCATCTACCTTGCCAAGCACATGTGCATGATCATGATGGAAATGACGGACTTTACGCGGTACGATACGAAACCTATGCACACACACACATCTCACACTCCTCACATCATCAGCGATCGATCTTGTTTCAACGATTTTAAATGACTTCCTCTCTTGTGCAGCGGACGTGGCCCATTGAAAACGACAATGGATGTTATTAATGCGGCGAAGAAGATTTCCGAAGCGGGCACCAAGCTGGACAAGCTGACGCGCGAAATTGCCGACCAGTGCCCGGAAAGCTCGACCAAGAAGGATTTGCTCGCCTACCTGCAGCGTATTGCCCTGTACTGTCACCAGATTCAGATCACCTCCAAAGTGAAAGCTGATGTGCAGAACATTAGCGGTGAACTGATCGTGTCAGGGGTAATGGTGAAATTATGTTCCGATTTTTCTTTAGTTGAACGATCTAATCTACCCTTGACCTCTCTCTTTCTTTTTTATTGTCCGGTTTTTTGTACGCTCCGGTTCTCTTTACAGCTGGACAGTGCGACCTCGCTGATTCAGGCAGCGAAGAACCTGATGAATGCCGTCGTGTACACGGTCAAGTACTCGTACGTTGCTTCCACGAAGTACACACGACAGGGGACTGTTTCGGTAAGTGTGTTTATTTAAGTAGAGTGATTTCTGGGTTTGTGGGAGGAATGTTTCATGCGAGCTAATATCGACTGAATTGTATCTGTAATCTGTCATTACCCGCGTCTCCTCGGTGATGGTTACAGAACATCATTTTTAACTGCTATCAGATTAACTCATAATACTTTCTTCGCAATTTTTCTCCCTTACATCCGATCTGTTCGTTAAACATTAAACAACCTCACCGGTGCTATTCACGCAACTTGGCTCCTCTTTATACGTACATATGATGTGACATATTAAATTTGAACAATCTATCACAACTCCCAACCATACTACATTGTGCGTTCCATCCGTGGACGTATTTTAATGCGAAATTTAAAAATTCTAGAATTACGTAAGTCCATACAATCATATCCAAAGATTCTCTTCTTGAGCGTACAGTTGATTTATTTTTTTAATTGCTGTTAGTTTCGTCTACTAGAGATGAAACTACATTTATTCAAATTGCATACATGTTTTAGCTAATTCAACCTTCTTGTTCATTCATATTTACATTATTCCACCAAGCCATCAATACGCTCATGAGTTGTCAAGATAATTGTCCATAATATGGTGAAATGTTTCTCCATATTACGGATAGTGGTTATTTCATTAATCTCATTGTTCTTATTATAAAGTTAAGAATTGTTCTAATTTGCTGTATAAAAATCGCTTGTTTAGCTTCATGCATTTCTAAATACATCTCACACACAGTGTCGCATAGAAAAACATTTTCATCTCATATTTATTACTAGTGAATAGAATAGTATAGCTAAGAATTTTAAACCATTAATATCATTTTGCAAAGTATTGCATTTTCATTCATGATATTAGCCTGTGTTTTTTACAACTCACGCCTTGATTCATGGTAACAATTTACTATTTCTCCAACAAATTCAATAAACATCCGCTTTCCATTTTACTATTTCCTACATATCATATCTCATGTCTGTTGTGTCCGATAGTGTGTGTGTTGAACGTTTTAGTCTCCTTCATAACAATTTTCTTTATTTTTTAATTTATAATAACCGATTTTATCCTCATTTTTACTACAGTCTCCTATTGTTGTGTGGAAGATGAAGGCGCCGGAAAAGAAGCCCCTTGTGCGTCCGGAAAAACCGGAGGAAGTGCGTGCCAAGGTGCGACGTGCATCGCAGAAGAAAACTCAAAACCCCGTACATGCACTGTCGGAATTCCAGAGTCCGACGGATGCCGTCTAAGCATGGGCAAACGTAAATGTTTTATAAAAACGCTGAAACTGAACAATGATAGCGCATAAAAGACAGGTAAAAAAATAGGCAGCGGTTGTTTTGTTACTTCAAAATATGCTACAACGCATGGCTCTCCACGTATTTCATATTTGTTGTAGCAGAGAAAGAAGTTGTAGGAAGAACAATGTGTACGCGGAGTAGATACAATACCACAGCATATGTTGAATTCATTTGTGTGAAGAAAAATGAAGAAATAATCAACCAAAAGGGACATTCGAACAGAAGGATCTGCCAGATCTGGCAATATCGGGAATCAAAAATTCTTCAACGAATTGCGTGTGACATGGTTGCCACAAGAAGATTTTCACTTTTTCACAAGCAACTTGGTCACCATTGAAACTAATTTTACGGGGTTATGTGTATTTGCAATTTTATCTTTTTATTTATTATCCTTTATTCGTTCCATTTTCTACATTCAATGCGCCGCATGTGAAACAGAACAAACTATTCAAGGTAAAGCGCAATTGGCGACACATGAATCGCGAGAGAGGGAAAGGAGGAGTACACACTCGCTTTTATACACCTCTATTTTATTAGCAGTAAGAGTATATAATTATATCAGTATTGTCCCGTTAACACAGTCTCCTTAGTTTTGGCCCCATAAACGCCGCAACCATAAATGATAGAATCTGCACACAGGGAAGAGCAAGCGCAGTGTTTGTTGCGTGTAGCGCAAGTGTATGGCCAAAAAATGATTAGGAATTAGAAAGAATTTCGCGGTAAAACAAACAATATTCTAATCATCGAATGTGACTCTCTATCTCTCTGATGCTCGCCGAGTCGCCGAGTTTGTAGAGGAATTGTTCCGAGGTCGGGTGAAGACAGCAAAGCTCAAAGTACAGCCCCAGAGACACGGGCTAGAGGATCTATACTATAATGTACATTGAAAACGCTCATCGAAATTATCGCATCGCATTTGCAAAACTCATAGTATTGGCGTGTCGATGAAAAACACGTGCAGCAAACCCCAACATTTTAATGAAAACTACTAGAAACAAGGGGGTTTGGGAGCGAGCACCCACTCCTCCCAATGCAGGCTTCCGTGAGGTTCGTGTAACTCATTTTCAACTACCACCATCAATTAGACCTCGAGATAGTATACACTCCAGCGTTCCACAGCACTGTACGTAGTCGTATTTAGCCAGCAGCGTTCTAGAGTTTCCATATATACACACCTACTTCTTAAAGCTATGATATATACAAGAATATACACTACTCCTCCTACGGGTAGCATAAGCAGGCCCGAAGCGGTCGGGAGATTTTAACGACACGGCATTAGCTACACAGAAAAAAAATGCATAAACATAAACACTCAAACACACACACATATTCTATGACGTTATATTGAACGATAGTAGCAGTAGACAGAACTCTGAAAAACTGAGCTGATGGGAGCGGCTGTGTGTTTGAAAGAGCTTTTATGTTAACATGTTAAAGGAGAACAAATGACTCTAACACTCATGATGTAGAACTCATTAGAGAGAAGGCAATGGTGCGCAAAGATGCATTTGGAAACGGCAGCGATATGTGTGTGCGTGTCTGGAAAATAAAGTGTAATTGAGTAACATGTTAGAAGAAATCAGATTGTTTGCAAATATTTCTCTTTATTTTCTTCATAAGCAGTGTAGGGTATTGAGTGTGCTCAGTTCCTTTTTTTTATTTCAGTCATGTGTCAGTCGACGGTACTACTAGTTACTTAATTAATCCACTGCCCCCGAGATGAGAAAGAGTTGCGGTTTGCTTGAGCAAAATCAACGTACCGCTGTGCAAAAACTATTTAAATTATACTAAAAAATGTATTAAAAAGTGTAAACATTCACCACGGTCACGGAAGGTACAACGTGTGCCCAATTTGGGAACGATGCCACGAATCGACTGAATTCCTCCGTGAAGTGCTCATGGTACTCCCAGAAGTTTGATGTAACACTGATGTCCACCAAAGGTTCTACCGTGTCCGACTGCCTATCGGTTTCAAGATCCAGTATCAATGGTACTGGCTCTCCGGCGAGACCATGGGTGATGAGTAAAAAGTACGCTTTGTGACCTGCGGCTGCCAACTTTAGCGGCACATCCGGTGTGAGATTCCAGCCAGTGAGCCGCACATTGCGTCTCGGGCGCACGAGTATAGTTGATTGAAAACTTCCGTTGAGACTGGTCGTAAGCTTTACGCTAGATCCGTTTGCATTGCGGCGAACGACCTCCCATCGATCCAGTGAGAGTTTCACCATATCCGGAGTGTTGGGACGGTTCAACTGCGGTGACCAAAGTGAGGTGAAACGTATAGCTGAGCCGGGCATACCGCAAAATACTTCCCGCTTGCATTCTGGCAGCTCTGTTGGCTCCAGTGCGCTGGCACCCTTCCCTGGTGATTGCTTTTCGAGCACATCGCGCACCGTACGCTCGTTGTGTCGATCCCACAGCCGAAACAGGTAGCCAGCGTCAGCCGAACGAAGCGTTTGCGTGCTGTTGGGTTCGTAAAATTGACGTACCGTATGCTGCACAAGAATGCGCTGTACCTTGGGAGCGTCCGACGGTGAGGTACCGGGGCCGGTGTAAGGGAATCCGAATGAGGACACTGTTCCCAGGGCCAGAGCTGCCAGAAAAAGTACAAACAGCGTGCCGATGGTACGGTACGGTTTACGCAGCAAGTTCACCAGCGGGACGAGGAAGCTGGTCGTGAAGATGGTACAAGCGGCAGCAACGATGCCGATGATCAAATCCGGATTGTCATTCGCTCCCGATCGGCCGGTGATGGGGATGAAGATGTTGGTGAAGATGTGGTAGAACTGCGTGGTCCAGAGAAGCGCTACGCTGTGCACGAGCAGGTAGATGATAAGCCAGTAGCCGCCAGGGAAGGATTGCAGCTTGAGCAGTGCGGTGAGCGTCATGCTGAACAGTGCTAGGGTAAGCATTATGGCAATAACGTAAGCTGAGCGGAGTCCATACACGGTAGCACCAATTGTAAGCAGCGCCCAGAAAAGGAACACTCCTACAATTCGTGCCTGTACCGTGAGAGTCAGCGAAAGGACAGTCTGTGGAAAGAAACGTAATAAGAAGAGCATCGGATTAGTATTAGCTGTCCCGAAGTTGTCTTGAAGCAAACGTACCTTCGACTTGCTAAACAGCCTGTGGAACTCACGATGGGCGATAAACAGCAACATCATCACCGACACGCAATACAATCCGACTACAAGCCAGCAGGAAGAGTACCACGACATCGAACGATCTACGATCCGATCCATTCCATAAGCCGTAGCCAGATTGAGCCCTATGCCAGCACCGGAACCGACCAACGTGGCCACAAACCCGTGCAACATCTCCCGTCCCATCGAGCGCCAGTTGCTCCATCCGACGACGGCCAGTACGCTCCAGCAACCAACCACAAGACCAGCGATTGACACCACAATGTTCAGCACCGTCCCCTCGTTGGTCGTGTACGAGATGAAGAACAGACCCAGGAAGTCAAAAAACACCATGCTTCCCTTGGACCGACCGTCGTCCCCGTTTGCTAGCTGATTACCGTTCGCCAGCAGTCGCACCATCGACAGTATGTTGTCGCCTGTTCGCTGCAAAACCGCCGGCGAAAGGAACTGCACCGAATCGTACCGTGTGTGGTACCGGTAGCCGTTAAAGATGTGCGCAAAGTCTAGCCCCGGCACGTGTCCAAAGTCGCGGAAGATGCGAAAGTCCGTGTCGGACGGTATGAGCCCGGACTGGAAGATCTCTTCGCCGATCGCCTGCCCGAATGGATGCCGGACGGCGCGTGAGTACGCCTCGATCAGCCACGGGTGCTGGGGTCCGCTCTGGAACAGCAGCTCCTTACCGCCGGACCCGGCCGATTCGAGATTCAGAAAGGCACGCACCTCCCGTGCCCACCGGTGCCCCGTGATGAAACCGTGCGATGCTTGTAGTGGCGTTTCCTCGGCACCGTTAAACAAAAACACGATCGAGTGGCGGTTCCGTTCCGGGGCACGCGATAGTACGCGCAGTATTTCCAGCATCACCGCGCAGCTACCACAGTCATCGCTCGCTCCCGGACTGCTGGCCACGGAGTCGAAGTGGCAGTTCAGCATCAGTGCATGCCGGTCTTCCGCACCGACGAGCTTCACGATCAAATTCTGCACCCGGCGGTACACGCTCGTCATCTGGCTGCCGAAGAAATTGATCCCGTACTGGCCGGAGACGATCTGCTTCTCGTACAGCACCTGCTGGGCGGGATGGTGCGACGCGTTGATGAGGGAAAACTCCCGTTCCAGCACCTCTACCGCACGCACTTCGTTCGCTCGTGAACCGGTTGTCTTTGGACCGAGTGCATCCAGATGGGTCAGTGTGTCCCAGGCGCGCGCACCATTGAACGCAAGCGGTTGCTGGTCGAGATCGGCTGCGGTCAGGGCCGGTGGCAGGTAGAAGAAGGACCAGTAGCTGACCGTACCGCAAAGGGCCACCAATGCAAGCAGCACCCAGCCACCGTACCATGGTAAGCGGTGAATGTTGGGATCGTAGTTCGATTCTTTCGCTTTCATTTTGCGCACTGAAGATGACGACGACCGCGACAGTGGTAGCAACAGCGCCATCCAACAGCTTTCTAGCGTTTCTGGTGCAACACCATTCAAATTACACTCCAACAGGGCGTAACAAATTACCCGACGAAACAATTGTGGACACGGTGGATGTTTGGGAAGCGATTTGCTCGCACCCGGTTTGTTTACAATGGGTTGCGATTATGACAGATAGCGGACGTAGCGTAGTGTGCGTGAGCTGGCACTGTATCCCGAGTGCTAGAATGTAACCATAGCGACCACCTTATACATTTGGACCTTTTTAATATTAAAACAGTTTAATTGTTTTATTACATTACAAAATAATTCTTCAATGGGCAGTAATGTTCACAACAGCCACCGATGGGATAACATGAGCCCACTCCGGAAACTGGTCGATTAGCTTCCGAAACTCGTCCGTGTGCTTATCCCCGTGCTCCCAGTACGTGTTTACCCAGCTCACGTCAAACAGCTTCGCGCCAGCGCCATCCGGCAGATGCTCCGGATCGTACTCAAACGCGAACGTGACTGTCCACGGTGCATCGTCCGCCAGGCCGTAGGTTATCAGCACAAAGTGTGCCCGCTCTCCGTTAAATTCTATCGTGCCCGGCACCGTGTCCATCAGGCTCCAATCCACCAGCTGGACGCCTGGCTTGGGAGCAATTATTAGTGCCGACTGGAGGCAGGTCTGATGGCGGTGCACTATTTCAAAGCTATACTGCCGAACGCTGCTGGAATTCTGGTGCACCCTCACCAGCTCAAACGTGGGCAGAGTGTTTTGTTCTATCGCCGGCGAAGGTCCTTCCATCCAGTAGTTACTGTTTTTGGAAAGGGAGGAAGAAACGAAAAGGACGCGGATCAACGGTTATGAGGTGATTTTGGGAGGTAAGTGAATCAAAATTATTCAGTTTTTCCCCACTTACTTGAAACGGATCTGATGCCAGATCGAATAAAATGGCACACCGCAGAACAGCATCGTGCGGCAGGTCTCCATCTGGCGCATGGGAACGGCTTCGGCCGGTTTGGCCACTCCACGTATCACGCGTACCGCATTGCGGTCCATTTCACGGAACAGGAAACCAGCGCCTTCGGACACGACTGCCCCATCACGATGTGCCACTTGGAGCGTGTGCTATACGCCAAACCGGGAAATCAAGTTAAGAAAAGTTACAGAATAAGGATTGATCAACGTACCGTAACGTAATGGCGCTGAACCGACGGTTCCCCATTGCTTTCGTCCCGGTACGGAAAGCCAACCTGCGTGCAGCATCCCAGCAGGAACGCAATCATTGCGAATACGGTCATTCGTGCGGTTAGCTCGGAAGTGCCTTTAAGCAGTCCAACCAGCGGCACTAGATAGCTCACACACAGAAGGCCAAAGCAAGCCACCAACAGGGCAATCAGATATTCGGGGTTAGTACCGGCACCCATACGTCCTGTGATGGGTACGAACAGCTTTACCAATAGATGGTAAAACTTGGTTGCCCACAGTAGGGTGGGAATCTGGAATGCTAGATGAAGGGCTAGCCAGCGGCGTGGCTGACCTTGGTACCCAAGCACGGACGTCAGGATGGTGGAGAGCAGCGAAAGCAGCACAATTACTGCGATGATGTATGCGCTCCGAATGTTCGCAAGGGTTAGCGGGATGATCAGTAGCGTCCAGAAGAGGTTCACTCCGATCAGACGGGCACGAACCGTTTGCGTAAGGTTGAGCGGGGACTGAAAGATTGAAAGGGCGCTATTAAAACCTAAATGCACCGAAATCGGCTGATCCATACCTTCTTATCGCTGAACCAATGGCTGCATAAACGATGCGCAAAGCAATGCATCAAGATGACCGGACATCCGTACAGTCCGAGGATGAGATATGGCGTCGAGAACCATGACATGGCACGTCCAACGGCATCCAATCGGTTCGCCACGAGCAACACCACACCGACGCTCGCTGCCGTACCACAAACCGTACCCAGCAGCCCGACCAGCGTCTGACTCAGAACGTTTCGCTCACCAACTCGTCGTACCTGGCGGCAAAGTTCCATCAGTGGCACCGCCAGTGACAGTACCGCAAGCAGCACATTCACTATTCGCCCCATACTAGCACTGTAGCTGACGAAGAACAAACCCAGCACGTCAAAGAATACACTGTAACCCTCGGCCAGGTTCGGATCGCTGCCGACCCGGCCCAGCTCCTCACCGTTGGCAAGTTCGCGCGTAAGCGCCAGTATGTTATCGCCCGTGCGCTGCAGTACCGGCAGCGTCAGGTAGTCAATCGTGTCGAACCTCGTATGGTACCGGTATCCGTTGATCGTGTGCGCAAAGTCCATACCGGGCACGTGGCCAAAGTCGCGGAAGATTCGAAAATCCGTATCCGACGGTATGATGCCGGATTGGAAGATCTCCTCCGAAACGGTTTGGGCGGCCGGATGGCGCACCGCACGTCCGTACGCTTCAATCAGCCACGGGTGCTGTGGGCCGGCTTGGAACAGTTGCTCCTTACCGCCCGACCCGGCCGATTCGAGGTTCAGGAAGGCACGTACCTCCCCCGCCCACCGATGTTGACTGACGAACCCGTGCGCTGCCTGCAGTGGCGTTTCCTCGGCACCGTTAAACAGAAACACGATCGAATGGCGGTTCCGTTCCGGGGCACGCGATAACACGCGCAAGATCTCCAGCATCACCGCACAGCTGCCACCATCGTCGCTCGCTCCCGGGCTGCTGGCGACCGTGTCGTAGTGGCAGTTCAGCATCAATGCTGCCCGCTCGCCATCCTCCGACCGCCCTGCCAACCTTACCACGAGGTTCTGCGCGTTCCGGTACACGCTCGTTAGCGGGTTGCCGAGAAACGCGATCGGGTACGCACCGGAAATGGTCTGGTGAGCGGTCTCCACGAGTTGGGCGGCGTGAGCAGTGGCGTTTGCCTTTTCGATCTCACGCCGTATGTAGTCGGCCGCACCGAGTTCGTTCGCCCGCGAACCGGTCGGTTTGGGGCCGAAATCGTTCAGCACCTGTAGATTGTCCCAGGCGCGTTCGGCGATGAATGCGGTCGGATGGCGATCGAGGTCGGCTGCCGTCAGCGCTTCCGGCAGGTAGGTGCACAGATAGCTGGACACGGTGCCGCAAAACAACAGCAGCACAATGCCCAGGATGCCGTGCTGTGCTTCAAGCTGATGCAGATTCGCCACATCCTCGGACGAGGAGTTCGTTCGACCGGCATCTAGCACACCTTTTGCTTTCATTTTCGACCGAGCACTACTGGTGGTACCGCCGGCCATAATGCTGGGGGACGTGCTGTTGCTGCTTTCACCTTCACGTAGGATCAACGTTTAACTGGCTTTTGGCGTGAACCGAACGAGCAGTCCCAGTTTCATCTGCAGCGGGGAAGGTTGCGAGATAAATTTTGATGAACGATTGCACATGCTCGGTACGGCCTGTTGTCGTAGCTTATCAGCCAGACCACTACAGCCAGTTCAGCGTTATCATCGTCGCTAGCGCTTACTTTACCTCTCCCTTCCTTTTTTGTATCCGCAACTATCACTCTGATCTGTGCTGTCCGTCTGACGACTCCCGTACGGCGCCCGATTACCTAATCTACTCAGTTCCTGCGTGTATCGCGGGAGCCACGACAATTAAGCTGTTGTCGTTGTTCAACCTTCTATATCTGTCCCGCACAAGACTCCACCACTGTTTGGCCCGGGGACGATCATCGGCATACGACCGAACGATGCGTTCTATCTTAGTGCTATTGGTGTATTGGTGGAAGAATAACGCCCGCACGGAACGGTTCAGAACCGGTCGCGCCGGCCGCTTGGTTGCTTCCTGAGTATGGAAATGTATTCCAACATGACGGCCGGTACGGCGTGCGCGTTCTATCATGCTCGCTTGTACTTTCCAGCTGAGTTAGAATTCCTGTTAGATGATTCCTATTCGAATAATGCGAATAATATGGGAATGATCGCAGTAGGTTTAATTTATGCATTTGATCTAACCTTTCGTTGATGATCGTGGGTGTATTGATTCAGTGCTTGTAGCACTTAAACTTTTCTCAACTCAATATTGTTTTAGTGCACATGTAGAAGGAATTGGTAGAAATTGAACGTTGGAATAAACAAGGGAACTTATTAATAAACAAGGAACTTACCGGTCATTTATCATGGTTTCTTTCAAGTGAGGTTCTTACATGCTTTCTTTCGGAGATTATGAGTAGTGGAATGAATGATATTATAGATATTTTATTTTTGAGATCTATGGTAAATGGCAAATTTAAAGTAAGTTTAATTGAAACCACACATAGATTTAATACAGAAATTTATTTTAAGCATTTCATTACGCATGTTAGTTCGGTCGGTTATCCAGCATTCTTGTACATTAAACCTTTTCCAATTTTATATGAAAATACTTCTAAACGATACCGGTTCTACTGCTTTGTTAGGTTGTATAGTTTAAATTAAGTTATAGTCACGTTTGCAATCACATTACAAAAAAAAAAACGATGCGGACAAAAAGAAATAACGATGATTCATCGATAAAGCTCCGCGAGCAGTGCAGAGCTTTCTGCCCTCTGGTGGTGGGAAGAATTACTACATTCTCTTCAAACGATCGCTAGCGGTTTTCAAACGAACGTTGGAGCTACATGATGTGAGGAATATAAATTTCGATATAAATTTAATATAGAAAATCTGATTGCTACATTTCTACAACAAATAAATTGTCTACATGATGTGCCTTAGTTTTTGGATGCATTTTGAACACAAAAAGTACCTGCTTCCAATTCATTAACCCATCTTTGCTTGCTAGCTTATGCGAAACTTTATTGACAATGGTGGTGTTTGTGTGTATCTACGCCAGTGATTTTACATTAAATATTGCAATTTCTTCAGATTTCACATTATTCACATGGGTTATAGCACTCTGTTGCACATGTTGCCGATAGCGAAACGTCACGCCCCGGTGGGAATGCTAGCTCTAGTCACCAGTGACTCACGGAACGTGGCCTTCGTTATCACCGAAACGCAACACCAATCGACCAACCGACTATCGTTATGATACCAACGTCAAAGTATCAGCCACAAGAGCTGACACAGATTTAACTCGCATTATCACGTACATGTTCACTGCACTGCTATTGGTCGGGTTTCGCACGTACTTAGAAATACGAATAGAATAGAATAAAATAAGCTCACCGCCACGAACCTACGAAATGATGACGCACACCGTAAAACCTGCGATCAATTTATTAACTTGGGACTGTTTATTCTAGTTACGAGCTAGGCTGGGGAGGAGTAGTAGCTAGTGTGGTCGTTTCAGGAGTTGGTGCAGCCGTTGTAGTAGTTTCAGGTGTCACAATCGTTGTTGTCGTGGAAGACAAAAACTCTGCCAGCCTTGCCTGGCATTCCTCCAGATCGCTCGCATTATTATTGTTCGACACCGCTAGTGCTATCACAGTGATCACGAACGCGAACAAGGCCACACTCAGGAAGGTGACTAGTTTATTGTTCATTACAAGGTCTGATGATGGCAATAGAGTTGGGTTGAACAAAAGGGATAGGGGAGAAAAGGAAAAACAAAATCAAGTTATCACATTGCAACAACGTAGAAGAAAAATGTTTAAAATCCTCTGCCCACTAGGCTTATCCTCCGCCTGGTCTCATTGCGTTTTCAATTGTTCAAACTTACCACCGAGATTACGCATGATTTCACTGCAGCCCATGATGAAGGTGTTTCTGATGGGTTTTTTTTTTTTGTTCAGGGGAAATAAGATTGGTTTCTTCCTCGTCGACACTACGAGTCTACCTGGCACAGACTGTTAGTTAGCTGCTAATTTCTAACACTACCGCGGTAGGAGTTTTTTTAGATGTTTCCCGGCAAATGGCACTCTTACGAATACTTTCGTCTTAGCGCAATCTGCGAACCCTACAGGTGGTGGGCTGCGTGCTATCACGCGCGTTATACAAACTGATAAGACATGCCTATCTACTACAAACCCAAGATAAGAGCGATTTCACTGATCGATCCCGCTACGATGAAGTATACAGGAAGGTGAGCTCTGGAATATGGTTTCGGTCTCACCTGTGCGTCTGCCTATGAGTGTGCTTTTTTGTATTTATGCTACTAGCCAGAACGACCCAAAAAGTTAGATTGCGCTTAACTCGCGTATCCCTGTAATGTTCAGGTGTGCATCTGTCGCGTGAACCGCAATTAAAGGGCATTGGAGAGCAGCCTTGGCCCGTTTCGCCCCTCTCAGGGCACACTCATGTTTGATGAGTCATACGATTCGTACCGCACACTTGAAGGGGTTGAGATTTCGTTAGAGAACATTTTTGTGTTCTCCTCGTAGGAGATAACCGTGCTCAAGTGACTTGCCCTGTGGCGCTTGTATAAACAACCACCGTCTTCGTAGCATTTGTCCATTACATGCATTGCAAAACATTTTGTTGGAAAATAGACAAAGATACGGCGATGTTAAATAGCCTGTGTCTGTTGTAGGGTAGTTGTTTATTCTTGATGTTTGAATGTATTTTCTTGGGTTGCTTCTTATTTTAGGATATGTTGTTCAATTATCAATACGGGTTTTTCTAAGTATTTGATTATTTCGAGGGATGTATTTTTAACTCAAGGTAGGAAAGGAGTTCTCCTATCTCGTTACGGTTGTTACTTCGGACAACGACATCAGCAGCGAAATCGAGATACGCATTGTGTAGGGGAATCGTGCATACTATGGGCTTCACGGAGCCCGCATGAAATGTGAGATATTCGCCCGATGGTCCTCCATGGACACGAGCCTTGGACGATCGAAGGATGCAAACGCTCTTGGCGTGTTTGAGCGACGCATCCTCCGGACCATCTTTAGCGCTTGCTGAGCTGTACGGCGAACCGAGCATCCTGACGGTGGCGAAAGCTGGCAGGATACGATGGGTGAGGCATGCCGTAAGGATGGATGGGAGGCTGCAGCCAGGGACCGAGCATCCTGGAGAATGATTGTTGACCGGCCCATGGGAGAGAGGAACATATGGTGCTGATTCACTATGCAAATGCTAGCTATTGTAGCTAGCAACTAAAAGCTCATCAAGCAATCATTTAGTGCTATAATAGCTAGATAGTCTACAACGAGTGACACATCTAGTCACACAAACATCCTATCAATCAGCACACAATGACAAATTGCGTTTAGTTTGAAGGGTAAAGTTTTCCCCAAGTGAATCAGTTTGGATAACAATTCTCAATACCGGGTTCAGCATGGAGCAGGTCCTTTTGACTTTTGAAGTGTGATATTTTCAGTCGACACTTCTTAGATTGGTAACGCTGAAATTCATCGTGATATAGTATCAATAATGTATGATAATATGGAAATGGAAAGATGAATTTTGATAGAGATGATGATTTAGAAGCATGGATTGCTGGAGTAGAGACCTGTTGCTTTGAAAATAAAAATCGCCTTTGTATACCACAGAATGAGTTTATATCGATCTCTATTTATGAATTGTTCCACAATTTTATCTGTTTTCTTACCTATTAGTTGGTAGTACCGAACGACACGTGTTGGTTTAGCAAACAATCAATAAAACTCAGCCATATTCACCACCCCCAAGCAGTAAAACATATCTCATCGCAAATTGAAGGGCCCGTTACAAGACTTTTTTAATCACACCCTACACATACCTCGATCTTAAAATAAGGCACGAAAATTGGGGTTCAATTAAGCCCGTTGGCTGTTGGGGAGATTCACTCCATTGCATTCACCAAGCTTCGTTCCCATTCCGTGTACGAGCACTTAGCCCGGAAATGAGAACCAACAATCAGGCCACACCGTCCCTTGACCTACCTTCCTTCCAGCTTCGAGTTCCGGGATTCGAGTAAAAACCGAGTATCAACGTTGTTTGTTTATGTTTATTGTGTTTTGTACCGGCTTAGAGCCATGCTTTGCATTAAATCTACCATATTTCCTACCATAATACGCTCTTTGTCTACATACACACACACAGTCATCGATCTGTTTGTCTGTCGCATAAATAGGTTCGCGTGGCGGCTAATTCACCCAGCCGCTCGGCCGCCCCTCGGCCAGATAGGCGAACCCTTCGCTCGACGGTTCGTACCGCCGGTCGGGCAGATCCTTCACGTACACGTCCCGGTCCTTTTTGGTAAAGTTTTTGAACGCCCCGAGCAGCAGCAGGAAGATGGCCAGCTTGCCCGCCATCAGCGACTTGAGCAGGAACAGCTTGACCGCCGTCAGCATGAACGGTATCACGGCGGACTGGATCAGGAAGGGCAGTATGAACAGTGGCAGCACGTAGCGAAGCATCTTCTTGCCCCCGATACCGCCGCCCGCCTCACGTCCTGCAAGATAGAGGGATTGGAAGCGAAACGGGCGCATAATGGTTAAAAATGCGCCTCTTGCCAGTAGGCTTTTGTCTCACAACTTACCCGTGTTTAGCATGTCTCGCACAATGTCCTGGTTTAGCTTCACCTTGACAATGTTGTTCGGCTCGTCGATGGTCATGTTCAGTACCGGCGGGAACGTGTACTGCTTGACGCGCTCGGTTGGCTTTTTCGCACCGGAGCCCGCAAGCTCATCCGTCGCTTCGTCGCGCCCTTCCCCAGCTACACGGCCCTCCACCTCCTCCAGGATGTTTTCGATCAGATCGTACTGCTTCGCCTTGTCTGCATTCCACCCGAGCGGATCATCTTCATCCTCCTCGTCGTCGTCGTCGTCGTCTTCATCATCCTGCACGGTCGCGTCGTCGATCTGTATGTCGTCCGGGCTGTGCTCCAAAACCAGTGGAACGGCACGCACTTCATCAGCTGCCTGTGGTGCTGGTGTCGCTACCACCTCAACAGCCTCGACCGCCCGATCCGGAACGGCAGGCGATCCAACAACGGTACCGTACCTGGTCCGCACACGACTGCTGAACACTGGCGCAGGCTTAACCTTAAGCTCTTCCGCCACTTGTACACTGTCGGCGGGGCTAAGCACCGGACCGGTCTGGCCGGTCGCCGCTTCCTGCACTGCTGACCGCGTTTCCAGTTCGCTCGGTTCCGGAGGCTTCGCATTTGGGGGATCTTCAAGTCGGGCCGCTTTCAGCAGCTGCGCCTGCACGTCGACACTTTTCGCCTGCCACGATTTGCGCATCTCGCCCCGCGTGACCGGTAGCGGGCAGCAGGCTAACACCACGAACAGTAGTGACACACTGGTGGTGCCAGAAACCTTCCGTCCCATTATTGTTACCTTCTTCTCAAACCACTAAACCCAACACCACAAAAAAAAGACAATGAATCGGCACCACCAAACGAATCGCTTCTGTTAGATCCTAAAGCGGTTGTTCTAAACCACACTACGCGCACTTGTTGGCAGCGAACCGGGAGCACTACCACCGGGAACTACCGGGAGAGCTGTTCGGAAAACCGTGCCTCGACAGCTGCACCACACTGGACGGAATGGCGAAAACCGTTGCTCGGTGGATGATTATATTTTATTGAAAACTCTTGCCACAATTTTCCCATCTCTTTTTCCCCGGAGTCGCTCCGTCTCGATCTTGCTGCTTACCGCTGCTTCCCGCGATCACTGGCTGCCAGTGTGTGTGTGTGTGTGTGTGTGTGTGAACCACTCGAGATCGCTTCAACGCACGTCTCCGTTCCTTTTCACCTTATTCTTCGTACGTTCCGTAGCCCATCTGGGCCTGAAGTTGTTATACTGGCATCTCGCGGCAGGCCAGTTTTCCCGCTCCGTCGGCATAGCCCCCCCCCCTCCTTGCTGCTCCTTCCCTGTTTCCCCACCGAACGTCGCATATGTCGCACGCAGGCAAACTGGCACGGCAAAAGCCATACATTTGCTCGTCTCAACCACCTACCCCGTCTACCATCCCACCCTTCGGTGGCTGTGGAAGATGCAATTTTCATCCCCTCCCTTTCACGTTCGCAACGCATTAAAAAATGTCCGTTGTTATCGTTTTATGATAATTTGCAACCCGCGCGGGGTGCGTTAATTTGTGAGACGAAAGTGAAAAGCGCGCATCGTTAGGCGAGGTGCGAGGCAAAACTGCATCCAAAAAGTGCATCGGCCCTTATTGTTGTGCACAAAGCTAGAGCGAAAGAAAATGTCCACCAAATGAAGGAACCAAAAAAGAAAAAGCGACGCATCTGCACTGCAAAACGCCGCCACTGCCACTGCGCGTGACACATTCGTTTGCCACACGAATGAGGTCCCTGGAATCGTCGCGTTCCAGATCTAGATCAGGTTCCCTTTTCTGGCGATCCTACTGATCTCCGTGCTTGGTAGAAGAGTGGGGGGGAAGGGGTGGTAGGGGAAAAAAGCATTAGTAACGTGTTTTGCGCTGCACAGACCCAATCGTGACGATGGGGCGCACGGGCGACAATTAAAATTGGACGTGCGTGCGCGAGCTGCCCACAACGGAAAGGGCACGGAAGGGAGGCAGCAGCAACAAATGAAGAAGTTTAATAATAAGAAGTGCGAGACCAGAATGTTTAATTTCGGAGAAATTTATTGTCACAAACGCTCACAACGCCGAAAAGAAAGCAAAAAATAAAACATCGTAAGATTTGCTTAATCGTGACTCGTGGCCCGACTCCGGCTCGATCGTGCATTATCGGTGGCCTACATTTGCGTTTGAGGGGGGAAGGGGAGGGGGTCTTCGTATCTTCCCCCGCCCACCTCCCCCGTCTCTAGATCGACCTAGATCGATTGGCATCGTATGCAGAAATAAATAAATAAATAGTTCATTACGCTCAACACTACGAAACTAAAGGTGCGGGGGCCGCTTCACTTTTCACCAGTCCTTGTACACGAGCGGTATCGGTGCCGGGGCGGGTGCACTGTAGGCAACCGGCACTGGGGGTGGCAGTGGGGCCGGGAAGCTTCTGGCAATGACTTGCGAGATGGTAAGCACCAGAAGAATCACCTGCAACAGGGAAAAGAGGGTAGTGAGCGCACACGTGTTACTGTTTTGTCATGGGGTTTACTATGAGCGTTTGCTTTGTACTTACACCGACACCCAAACCCTTCATCGAGACGACGGTCAGGGCGGACAGGAGCGTGGTGATGACGCCGACGACGAACGCGGCCGGTATCATGGCGAAGCTGATGCGCTTCAGGAAGTGGTGGCCAAATGTGCGTCCCTCTGGAAATTGGGGGAAAAAACGGAGCGAAAATGTAACACTTTTTTGCCAAAGAATGTCACGAAGCAGGACACTTTTTGCACTGTAGATTAGTTCTGTGCTTTCTATTGAATTTCATCTTAATAACCAAACAAACAAATTGACAACGTCTTTGCAACAACACAGGGTAGGTTTCGTTCTTGGCCGTTCCACATCAGTGACGAGTCGTGCAACAAAATAGCGAAAGCAACTGAATAACGAACGCTGAGCCGCCTTTGCCCTGGTCCCGTTTGGCAATATCGATCATCAATATCGGCCGGCACACTGCACACAATGAGGTGATAAATCCGTTCCACACCGCCGAATCGGGTTGGAGTTGATCCGGAGTGGCACTGCTGACCCATTTCACTCAGCGATCGTTTGCGATCCGTTTTGTGCGTAAATTGCACAAAACAAAGCGCGCCAATCTGCTCTTGATTCGAGCAGGAGAGTACACACTAACCCGCGATATCGGCATCGAAACTGCTATCGGTAGCGGCACCGGCTTCAGCGGCACTGGCCAAACAGAACACTGCACACAGCGCGAGCGCACCGACCAGGAACGTACGGTAGAAGGAGGCCATTTTTGTGGGAGTTTTAGAATTTGAAGAATCACTTTAAACACCACGGAGCGTACACGAGCACGATGCAGCTGGATGCGGATGAACAAACGAGTGACGATGGACTGTGCCTGTCGAAAATCGGCTAGATCGTATTTAAATCGATCGTGAGTCGCTGCGTGGTGGGTCCCTCTACAAAAATTTGTTGGAAGCGGGCGTCAAATTCCACCCGCCAGCCAAAAATGCGATGACAACTGCACGATTCCATTGTATGCATGAGGGAGTAGGGGGGGGCCATGCGTCCGGAGTTCGATTTCCCCACGGTCAACCGTTACCGGCAGCACGGTTTTATGGCGCTGCTTCCTACCTGGTGTGTTCGGCAGCTCCCATCATTCTCCCAATCGGCCCGTTCCCATTGGCGCGGGTGTTGGCCCACTGCTAAAGTTCTCCCCATTTTCGGAGGACGATTTGAGTGTCGCTAGGCATGCGCCACTGTCATATTGCTGGCTTGAGAACCACACACGCATACACACGTACGTGCGGTATGCGGACGTAACATTTAAAGTGCAAACCCCGGGTGCGATTTCACCGTCTACCATAATCGCCGGGAAAACTCTCGCTTTCGATCACTTTCCTCGCGCGCCCATAAAAGGGAAACCTCCTTCCGGCCTGCCGGATGCAAATCAGCAAATCATACAACAGCTGGCTGACCCATTGACGGGTTGCCATGATAAGCGAGTACGCGCACAAATGCTGCTAGCAACAGTGTTGTGATGCGCTGATTTGACACAGAATATAGCACAGTACGGTGGAAGGGAAAAGATAAAAGAGGAGAAAAGAAACAACCTGATCTGTCACACACACGTGCACACACACACACGGTGTATTGGCGAGATCCAGTCGGGTGGAAAATGGCGCGAAAACTCGTCAAACGACCGAGCGAGCGGGCTGACGACAATATGGATCAGAGATGGCGATCCTGTTCGCGATCTCCCGTCGACCGGTGGACCACATCCGCATTGGGCCACCGCACCTGGGCTAAGCGGTTAATTGCAGCGCACTGCGCAGCCGTCAATTACAGTGGATGAGTTTTCACGGACCACGGCTTCAAGGGCACAAGGGCACTTTCCACGGGGGCACGACACCAGCGGAGCCTCTTGCTTTATCAGCTTTTCTAGCGCGGATCGCACGACCACGAGTCCCGCAGTCTTGTTCTGCAGCTTTAGTTTCACTTTTCAATCATCTAGCAATAATGTGGCGTCTGTTTGATTTGCAGTATGATCGAGCGAAATGGAGCATAATTTTCGTTCATTAGCCCAGCGCACTGTACGGTTGATCTAACGCTGGTGGGGGGGGGCTAATCAATGCTTGCACGGGTCAATTGTTTTGTGTGCAATGTGCACGGTTGCACGGATGCACTCGATTGCACTGTAGCAAGGGGGTGGCACGTTTTCAAATGAGGCAAATGTCAGAAAACGTTTTGTACGCATTAGCAACACGTTTGCTGGTAATTAGAAATGATTATCTTTCTAGTAGACAGACGATCGGCCAGAGCATCTGTGTTTGGTGTGCGCTTTGCGTGAAACTTATGCTTAAATGATGTATAACAATAGGAAATGGTGACTTTTGCAAGAGATCAGACATTTTTGAAAACATCACTTAATCAATGAATCGGAAACATTCCAAAAACGCTGTTTTTGTTTGTGGCGAAAATGAAAACCTCTGTACTCCAATTGTTTTGTCGTAACGAGTAAACTACTTTAAATTGGAATTTGATTGAAGGGTATAAACCCGTTTGAACTCATTTTGTAATTTGATTGTAACCCTCTAATTTAAGCACTCGCTTACAATTTCAATTTAAAATATTCAGATTCAGTTTTTGTACAAAATTTTTCTCATTAAGAAGAGTATTTGTAGAGTATTTAGATTTGATCGTTATGCGAAATACTCGTCATAAGGGGTACTCGTTATAAGGAGTTCCAGTGTATTATTTGGGTATGGCTTGTTAACTTTTGTAAAATGCACCAAACAAAAAAAGTTTCCAAATATCCGCTGAATTTGCGTTTATTAATTGTAAGTGATCCTTAATATTGGGGAAAATATTCAGCCACTTTCTCAAACTCGATCGAAGCCGAAACGATCGAAGCGATTGTCAAGATTGACATAAAATGGTGGTTTGTTCTGAGGTTTTTAGAACATTTAGCCATATTTTACGCATTACTGAGCAGCATAATCATGAAATAAATTAAAGCAACCATTGTATGAAAGCAACTGCAACTACCGTTCCTCTTCGAGTTCGAGTTTGGGAAAGTGGCTAATTAATTTCGCTGCTGGGTAGTCAATTATAACTTGATTAAAAAAATGACATGGTACATTTGTAGTAACCTGAAATTGTGCCAGAATTTGGAGTTTGGCCGGTATCGTGGTACAGTACCGTCAACTCGTACGACTTAACAACATGCCAGTCATGAGGTTCAAGTACTGAACGGAATGTGCGCCTATATGTAGCACTGACTATCCTGCTATGTGTAATCAATAAGTCAATGAAAGCCCACTAGTGGTACAGGCAGGCCTTGACCGACAACAGTTGATGTGCCAAAGAAGAAGTAGAAGTAGAAGGAATTATCCTATTTAATTTATTAAAAATGATGGCTTTTTCGGTTGCTCCCCACCCTAATGACATCATTTAAGTGATAGAAAACGTTGAATACTAAGGAAAATCGCTATATTCCAGGTGATCTACTTACATTATTGGTACATTTGCTCTATTTTTGTACATTCCAAAACAAATTAGTATTATGTTAAATTTACATCAAATCTTTTTCTGCCGATGATCACGACTTGCTTATATGTTCTTTCTGCCTGTATAAAGTAGCAAGCGATCTTGTTGTACATCATATTTATATATGATGGTTTACTTTTTAATAAATTAGGATACCAATATATGTAAGATATGTTAGATTTGTGCCATTTGATTCCATGAATAAAACAAACTATTTTCCGTCTAACACGTTTAGTTCGTCTTTAGGCAACAACAAAACGGTTCGTGCGGTCTAGCTGTCCGCCTGAAGGTATGCAATTTAATGTATGGCTGAATATTTTCATCGGTTTGGTTCAAGAATTATTTATGCTATTGATCAGAAATGTTGTTGAAAATGTCTTAAAATATGCATAATTTTACAGGAATCAAGTGTATTATTCAAACATCGTGTTTTACTGTCGTTCTCCACAAGGCTTTCTTAAAACAAGACATGATAAAAATGATTGCTTGGTCAGTTCAAATGTTGTTACCATTTTGCTTATTATAAAAATAGAACAATGCTTATTTCGTACGTTTACGATGTATTGCGTTAAAATATAAAAATGATCTATATTTAGAGGTATAAGCTACTACAAATCTAGATTTTCAATGTATTATCTATTATATTAGTAAACAGTTTATTCACATGTTTTCCAAAGTATGTGATAACTTTTATGAAAACTATCATTTCTGAGAGGAATGTAAGCACTGAACACATCGTGTACAATCCTGATAGAATACACAACAAAGTCGAAACAAGTACAATTATTTGCATGGTTAGCATTTAAAAAATATATAATACTTTCAAATAGCACATAACATTTAGTGCTCGTCTTAGTAGAGGCGCTCGCTTTAGAAATGCGTCCCCACTACCCATCTTGCTAATTCTAAGACGCAATTACCGGTGCAGTGAAAACGCACCTTCTTCTTCTGTAAAACCTGCTCGGCAGGTCGGATCAGTCGAATAAGCAGAGCAAAGCTGCCCATGACGATGCGTTGTCGATCGCGATAAGTGTCGAACCGAACATGCATTTCCACTCATCAGCTTCATCCCGGTGACGCAGTGAGCGAAAGAAAGTAAATAGCTCCCTAACAGATTACTTACCGTTAATAAGTGCGCGTCCGCTTATCGTCTCCCAGCTCCCCAATCTCATCAACAGGTACCTCGCTACCATGCTTCCGTCCAAAACGGTTTTGAGATTCCACTTTAATCTCCCTTCAGGTAGCCGCGCTGTCACTTTTTCCGGCTGCTGCCTCTCGGCATCAATCGGCAAACCCATGGAAACTGCGCAAAGTACTGCGCGAACGCCGAATGTAGCGTCACCTGGCAGACGACGCATCGTTTGCCTTATACAGTGCGTGTCTGTACCGGCACTCGGGCCAAGCAGCATACGTACAATTCCGGCATTCTATCGATCGATCTCGGGAATCGAGAGGAAAACGTTCGCATCCGTGCTGACAGTGTGTCGAAAAAAAGTAAATAAATCCAAAACAACAGCAACTAGAAAAGCCCCTATCCCGAGATGAGAGCCGAGCGGCGGTGGAGAATTAACTGTAACCGGTCATTTTCATCCGCTCGAAAGATGCGTCGAGCGGTGCGAATGATGAGGCGAACCCGTTTCGGAAAAGGGGGCCCGAGACACGGGTCGAGTCGGATAGGAAATGGAACAGCACTTCGCACACGCTCGCACGGTGACCGACTGCCGGGACCCAGATTCGCACAGGGACCGGAAGCAGGACGCACCAGTAGCGCGGTTTCCCAGCAGCGGGAGAAAAGAAAAGCAGAGTTGTGCGGAGCTCCACGCACGCAAAGGAAAGTGATCCATATTCTAACTCCTTCTGGTGTGCGCTGCGAAGACTGCTGTTTGAAAATGTACCTCCACCAGCACCACCGCCATCCGGTGAGCCTGCAAACCCCGCGGGCGGAAGGTTACATCTCTGCAGCACGGTGGAGGCACGGTGCGGGAAAAATTGCGGTACTGCCTAGTGGTGGAGTGGTTTTTCCACTTTCTTCCGAGCGGCGATCGTTTGCCGCACCGGCCGAGAACAAGACATGCGGCTGGTAGATGCTGCCCGGGCTCAGTTATTGCTCAGCTTCGCGCGAGTTAAGATCAACTGCGTTGTGCTGCAAGCGGTTCCGAGTTGCACCGAGGCTGGCAGCGAATTTAAAAGCCGAGACCAAAGGGTTTGCTGTACGGCAAGTGAAAAAGCAGAAGTGAATTAAGCCAGCGGAGCACGCCATATTGTACGCCAACCGTAACCCGCAAGCATGGCAAAACGGTGCGCTTTTCTGCTGCTAACCGTAACGCTGTTGGCGCCAATGCGCTGCGAAACGCGCAAATACTTCCACAGTCGTTATTCGAGCAGCAGTAGTGGCAGCAGCAGCAGCAGTAACTTGCACCGATCGAGCATCACCGATGGGTACGTCAGCACCAGCTCCAGAGCGAGCAGCAGTGCCGCGTACATCAAATCGATCCCGTTGCGACTGCTCAACTGCCTTCAGCACGTGTCGCTCCTGGACTGTGGCAAGCTGTACCTTCTGCAGAACATGGAAGCGCGCGCCTACCGCTTCCCAAACACCGGCAACCTCACGCACGACGTGCAGGACGTGCTGCTGCCCAGCTACCGGAGCGCGGACAATCGGCTCTTCGCCGAGCGGCTGCTAGCGCTGAACGGCAGTGACGTCAACGAGCGGCTGGCGCGCGGTTTGCGCCTACTCTTCAACGAGCGCCTCATCGATCTGCAGCTGGTGCCGGGTGTGGCCGTACGCCTTACCCCGAGCGACACCAACGAGCTAGAGTTTTCCGTCCGCAAGGGCATCACGGCGACCGGCGACGGCGGTGCTCCGGACGGTGCGGTCGGCCGCGACAAGGCCAAGAAGGGCATCCGGACGGTGCTGCAGCTGGCCGTGCCGCTCGTGCTGCTGCCCTCGATGCTGCTGGCCGGCGTGCTGCCGATGGTGCTGCCCGTCCTCAAGTTTGCCACCATCTTCTCGAGCATCGTCAACCATGCGGCGCTGGCCGCGGCCATCATGTACCTGGCGCGGCAGCACGCCGCCGAGCAGGAAAGCAAGCAGACGGTCTACTTTAACGCCGGCTACAACTAGGACGGCGCCCGTGGGCGTACAAGCACAAACTCCGAAACCAAAGAAGTGCTTCCCCACACAATCAGCTTCGCGACGACTCTTCGACGACAGGAAGAAGCTGGCAAGGCTGCTGGCGAGCTGCTGGCAGGACAGCAATGGACGGGAATGGATCGAGACCCACCCACCCGTGATGGCGACTGTGTGCTCGGTTCTGTTTCTGTGGTCTTTTTTGTTTTATTTAAACTCAAGCTTAAGCTAATTACTAAGATAGCGATAGACAAATAAATAAACGCGAACACTCCCGTTCTGCCCGGTTGCGATCTGTGCCCCTCTGTGCCCTGTGCGTTCTCTTCGTCGCGTTGGCCCACCCGATTCTGGCGTCATGTCATTGGTTGTTCGTTTAAGTTCTTCCCACTGTTCACTTTCGCTTCCGCTTGTCGCAAATGTCGCGCATTGGTGCAAATCGCAAAAGCCGTTTCTTACTGATTCAGGGCGGGGGAGAGAAAGGGCGCCTTTAGGAAAGGTTTAGGCCTGCCGCAAAAATCTTCCACAGCCTCCCACAGCCCCTTTTCACAAAACAAAAACCAAGCTCGAAAGCATTCACACTTGCCCGTGGCAAGTGCACTGTTGTAAATGCAAGATCGATCCATGTGTTTTTTTATCGCTCAAGCAATTACGAAAGAAAGGGAATGTATGTGTGTGTGTGTGCTCAAGACAGAGAGAAGGAGAGAGAGATATAGGATAGAAAGCGTTAAAACAAAAAAATAGTTAAACGTAACGTAACACCATCTCCCTGTGGTGTGCTTTGTGTCCCTGTGGTTCTCCCGTGCTATACAAACGCACACGCCCAACACTCATCGAGCGTATGTCCTTAGTGTGTGTGTGTGTGTGTGCGCCGCCCTCCATCTCGCCCTAAAGTTGTGCAATAATGTGCTTCTCTCTAGCTTCTATCTCCTAATCCCCAATTCCCTCCCCTCCTCCCTCCCCTCCCCTTCTCCCTCTCCCTCCATTGCTTGCACTAATCGGCCTTATTTCTGACGGTGGCATCCTGGCGGTCCTGCTCGTTCATGTCCTTATCGTCCCAGCCCCACACCGCCTGCTCCGACTCGTGATCGAGCTGGTTGACGTAGTCGACCATGCGCGCCTGCAGCTCCTGCTCGTTGTACTGGTGCGTACCGTCGCCGGTGCGCAGCACGCGCTTGCGTATCAGCTCGTCCGACACGGACTTCAGATCGTACGCCCAGCCGATGCGGGCGAAAAAGTCGATCGCCGCCGTCGTAAAGTTCGTGCTGTACGTGCCCAGCTCGGACGTTTTGTAGTCCCACGGGAACACGTGGTGATAGTTGTGCCAGCCCTCGCCGTACGCCGCGATCGCCACGAACGTGTTGTTGGTCGGCGAGATGTTGCTGCAAAACGGAGAATTTCGGAAAAGGTGGAACGTTAGTCAAAACTGTCCAATGTAATACAAAAACAAAAACAAAGCACATTTGCGCCTCGCATGCTTACCGATCGTACGGCTTCGTGCCCCAGATGTGGGCCGCACTGTTCACCAGCCAGGTTGCGTTCAGCGACAGGACGTACCGGAAGATGGCCACCACGTACCAGGCGTTCGAGAACGTCTCGTCCAGATAGTAGTAGGCAAGGAAGGTCGGCAGGACGAAGCAGAACAGCGGCATCAGCAGGGCGTAGTAGCGCTTCTGGAACATCACGATCCCGTCCTGCTCGAGGTCGCTCATGTCGACGGCCCGGCCGCGCGCCTTCACGTCCGGATGCTTCTTCACCATCAGCCAGCCGATGTGCGAGAAGAAGAAGCCGCGGGTCGCATTGTGCGGGTCCGCATCGGTATCGGTGAACTTGTGGTGGACGCGATGGTCCCGCACCCACTCGTACACGCTGTTCTGGAACGCTAGCGTCTGCGCTAGCATCAGGAACAGGCGGAGCGGCCATTTCGCCTTGTACGCCCGGTGCGACCAGAGCCGGTGGGCGCCGGCCGTGATGCCGAGCGCACCGCACGAGCCCAGCGCGAGTGCTGTCCAGGACGAAGAGCAGAGAGAGAGAGAAAGAGAGAGAGAGAGAGAGAGAGAAAGAGAGAAAGAAGAAACAAATAATAATTAATACCGGTGAGCAATGATCGGTAACTGCGAAACGCGCAACGCACAAACACTTTTGTGATGCCCTTCGAACGGGGTAGCAGTTTTTACTTCCTGACCCCTAAATTCCCACTCCCTCCCTGTGTTGTGGTGTGTAATGTGCCAAAAAGTGCTGCCGCTGACTTGCGCACAGCGCGGAAGATCGATAGCGCATTATCGACGATGATCGGCCCAATCTAAGTGAGTCGGTCAGTCGTATCGCGTGTTTGCGAGCATGATTGGACAGATTGGTTTTGCAATGGTTATGTCGTTCTCCCAGCCCAGCCGGCTATTTTGCAACACACTGACTAGATCAAACGCCACTCTTACGCTTTTTTTACGTGACGGCGCAGGAAGTGAAGGTGCCAGGCGTACCTATTAATCACGATCATATTAATAGGGGAACGCAGCATAAAAAACCACGCACACATCGCAATGGGAATAATAACGAAAGCACACACAAAAAAACAATCAATGAACCCTCTGCCGTCCCGCTAATGATGCGCGAAGGGTGTCTTCAGCAAGCTCATTTCTTCTGCGTCAATAATTGTATTGTGTGGTTCGTGTGCATTTTTTATTATTATTATTATTGCCTTGTGATTATGTGCCCGCGATGTAAGTGATCTTCTCCGTGCAGCTAAGCGGCGTTTGAAATTTTGCCCATTTATCGTATTAAGCTGGCGATAAAAACCACTGCCACTGCCCTCACGTGTATGCGTGTGTCCAATTTTGCGAACGATTCCCCATGACATTGACTGCCATTGGCATTGGCGTGGACGACTCACTGTCGATGCGCAGTGAGTCACGCGCACCCGTGACGTGGGCCACCCCGCAGCCGACCTTTGCCCATTAAATCGGCCCCGCAAATGGTCGACCCAATCCAGTACCGGGCGACAGTCGCTAAGTTTTGCTAATGGCCCTGGTCTCTCGCGACCCGAATTTCGGCGGCGAGCCATTTGCCCACCAGCAGACGAGGCGAACGAACTCCCGCCAAATGTCGTGTGCGTCATAGCGCACATGGCAACAGCGACGGCAACCCATTTCGACGTCCGCTCGCCGGCCATTCTGTAACCCATCCCGAACCCTCCCGAGCGTCATTAGCATTAGCGTTCTCCTGTGTTCCCGCCACTAACCAACGAAACTGGACTTTCGGGTGGACCACGTAACGAACAATAGGGTGGACGCGGCGGCGAGGGGTTGTTGCGTGTTATGCATCCACAATCCCTAATCCTGACCGCTGGATCTAGAACGGGGAGCGCAAACGGTTCGCAAAATAATACCGTGTGCCAAAACCGCTGCCATTCATCAGGTCCGGCCGTGACGAACTGTCTACCGATCGTCGATCGCTTACGCAAGACAGCATTGATAGGGCGTTAGCAAGACGCTATCGATTGTCGATGCACGGTAACACAGCCACTGATACCGATCCACTGTGTTACAGCCGGATGCCAGCGGACGTTGGATAACGTTGCACTCTATCATCATCACGGCATCGCTGTGTCGCTCTTATCGATCTCGATTTGTGTAATTAATCTTTTTTGAGCACAAAACTTTCCCAACCACGTCCCGCCACGCGATGGCACGTTCCGGCTTCTGGTGAGCATTAATTGCGCATTAGACGTTGCCTTTTTGCGCTTTGGTGCAACTTTCCCGGCTGCATCTCTCCCGGCATATGCCCGCCCGCTTTCTTGTTGGACAACCCTTTCGATAGGCATGCAACAATGACCATCGCTGACAGGTGGCAAGTGTTGGGCACTCGACTCGCACCCGGACACCCGATTGTTTGCACTTTCCCTACCAACCTGGCAAACTGGCCCGGCAGTGTGGCTGGTTGCAAAAATCGATTCGTCATTTACCACCCCGGTGACGGTTGACCCTACCGCGCCAGTGGCGCGGATGTGTGGCGACCCTTCCTGCGATCGGATCCCTTTTATGCCCTTTTTGCAAAACTTTCTCTTTCCATTTCGCCTAGGCTGGCGCTTCAACCGCATTACCGACCGAGTGCCGAGGAATGCTCGAACTGGCCTTGCCTGGGACCGCGTTCGGCGATTTATTTCCGGTTTTTATGCACGGGAAGATTCGATTGCCTCTGCTCATTTGTGTGTGTGTGTGTGTGCGTCTGTGTTTGTCTCCGGGCGGACGTAATGTAACGTCCCTTCGCGCGTCATCAGCGCGGAGCTTCATTAGCGCACGGTGGTGCGGCGGCTGCCCACTACCAGTTTTTCGCTGCATTTCGTGAACCCTCAGGAACAATGAACCAACCGATCGCACCGCCACGATAAGACAAGGGCGCGGCAGCGGGAGCAACGGCAACACCCGTATTCGGACGCGGAGCAGTACTGCTGCGATCGACGACACATCGATCCACCACGATCGAATATTTCCGTCACGTCGCTGGACATTGTCTTGTGCTCGGGGGTTCTCCCCTCGATCGGGCGGGGACGATGACGTTGGTAGAATAAATCATTATCTGCCTCCGGTCCCCCGCTCCCCGATCGGCCCCGAATGTGGTTCAACACACAAATCTCTATGTAGATATGAATATGCTTTTTTGAGATCCCTGCGGCACAGGTATGCGCCGAGATGCTTTGCATGCCGGTCACCCGGGAGGACCGTGCGTCAGGAAATGGTCGTAAATTCCACGCCACAGGCCCGCGGTTCAATTCGTACACGCGAGATTCGGCTCATTATCGGCTCATCAACCGGAACGCGACCTAGGCAGCCATAAAGAGGATGATAAATCTCGGCCAGCGGGCGCATGACAATCTTGGGCCCGTTTTTATATGCAAAGCTGCAACGAAACTATTGCTATCAGGCAATGCACTTGGTATGAAAAGGGGACAATTTGTCAGTGCGGAAGTGCAATGCCCATTTGTGCATGAGAACCGATGGAGCAGATGCACATGCACTGAAAGAGTATCCGTCAAGGTTAAGCCCTTGACCATGTCCGTTCAACATTTATGCAAAGAACCATAAACCCCCGCCGATCATATTAGGTGCTAGAACAATTAACAATATTTACTTCCTACATTTAGGGTTCTATTCTTGTGCACCTACATCCCCTAGTACCATTCGATCGATCATCCCCTTGCTGTCAAACTTACCAAAGAAAAATGTGCTCCATTTCGCCGACGTGACCAGCAGGTAGCTGCCGTACAGAAAGCCCAGATGCAGATAGATGAACGCAATGATGTTACGCCACACGTACACGTGGTGATACCGGCGCTCTCTACTCGCTATCGCAGCTTGCGTGGCATCTTTTGGCTGTTGGGGGAAATGAAGAGGAAAAAAGGGGAATCAAGCAACGGTAAGCAACGAAACCGCGGGCTCTGTCCGCCGCATACCTTAAGCTCCTCTGTAATCGGCGCCGGTTTCGGCGCTACGTTCAGGAAGGATTTGCTCTTGTACTGTTGCGTGCCAATCGATGCGTTGTTGTTGTTGTCCTCCTGCTCGATGCAGGCCTCCGCCAGCAGTATCGTGTTGCCGAGCACGTTCGGTGCCATTGCTGCTGCTGCTCCTGCTGTTGTCAAAAGTCAGGCGCCTGCAAAAGAGGGAAAAAGAGGGGTTAATCAAACCATTTATGAAAGAGTTGCATCCATCCAGTGCATCGGTTAATTGGTATGGTGCAGTCGAAGGAGAAATTAACATGCCCTGGAGATGCTGCAACGGAAGGGAATGGATCACGAAAACGAAGACCAGAATGAGCTAACCCGGACACACCCTGGCAGACGATGGGAAGTATGTAGACAAAATCGCAAATAGGGGCAGTGCCAAAATATTGGAGAAAGTTTCTTCAGCCAGCCATCGGGGTTAACCTCTGAACCGGTTATGCTCTTGTTCCTGTTTTTACGGCGACGTTCGATGCACTTTACACTTCCACCCGATGTCGTCCCGATTCATCAGTGAAAACTGGCCTGCCACAAGTGAGAGTGAATCCGCGATCACTGCATGCCCTGCACGCGATAGCGTGTGCAGTTTTCGTGTTTGTCTCTTCACTCTTCGCCCATTTTTTGGTCCTTTAGTGGCAATAGCGGATCACCGCAACTCAACGCTTGTTGTTGTCCCTCCGAGCGTTGGTTTTGCTCCGATCACACCGAAACACTGAGTCACTTATTAGGCACTGGTCGGGCACGCCAAAGTTATCCATTATAATCACGTCCCTTTTTCAGTGCCAGACCCGGTTCGCCACGGTCTCTCCCGGGCGATGACGAGTTTGTGTGACATTCGACTGTTCTTTTACGCCGCGTGGAATGAGGAAACGATCGGTTCTCAATATTCCACGTCGTACTGCCGCGATCGTGAAAGGGTACAGACGGTGACGGTGCGTTTGTTTGGTTTTAGGCAGGCCCATTTTAAAAAAGGGACTTCCATTTTCTAACCCACACCTAACCTACCCGGCGCCGATCTCGCTTTGTCTCCTGCCCGTCATTGGTATTCTTGCGTGAGATAATTAGGAGCGCGTTATGCGAAATTCTTCGTATCCCTTCCCCCCTTTGTTGCGCGTCCGCCTCAGTGTGGCTGAATATGGGAGAATTATTTGAAGGTTTTTACGATCGAATTGAAACAATTGACGAAAACAATTTTACGACCCAAGGCGGGAGAATTGGCGTTTCGTCAAGGGAATTTCTAATGGTGTACTGAATGTAAGCAAATGGGCCACGAGGAACGACTGTGGTAATGTTGTGAAATAGTGCTGATAACTTTTCACTTGTGAGAGTGTGAACAAATGCTTGATAAAATCGTATTCCAACACTAGTACACTATTGGTTTGTATAGTAACATCATAATAAACGATCATACAATGACCATTTGACAATGGAATTCGATTGCACTAGTTCTAGATCGCCACTGTAACCAGATGCGTCGAAGTAAACCCAAGCAAGGCTGTGCCTAACGCGCGTGTTAGCGAAACGAAACAAAAAACTTCAACATACAGACGACGAACCCCCGGTGCGTACCCACAGCAAGACCTTACCAAGCTCCTTTGCAATGTGGGGCGCGTGTCTTTTTTTATATGATCTACACTGTTAAGTTTCCTCACCCAACATTGCAATTGTATGTAGTGTTTGCGTCGCCGTGATCGTCAGCGAAATGGGCTCCGGTGGCGAAATAGGGTCGCGTGTGACTGTGGGATCATAACCCAGGCCGGGGCCGCACTGATGCGGGTGTCGGATGCAATTGAACTTTTACGTTTATTAGTGCACCTGCTCGAAGCAGATTTGCTTTACGATGATGACACTTCCTCTGGGTGTGTGTGTTTTGGGAGGTTTGGTGTATGGCCCCGAAATGATGATCGCTATCGATCTGCCCGACCTTCGCGTTGCTTTGGTAGTAAATCACCGCTTGCTGAAGGTCGTCTTGAAAGCTGGCGATCGAATATAGCCTAAACCACCCGAACTACTTGCTCAACTTGCACACTAAACGCGATATTGCGGCGTACGTAAGTGAGAATACGCGGTTTCCCTTCATTGCTGGGGAGTAGTTATTACCCATTATAAATCGTTACTAACCAACCAGCTGGGAGAAGCAAAAAAACTCCACACACACAGTATTACTACCTTGCCGACATTCGTCTTGGGTCGCCAGTCATTGCCACCGGTTGCACACTTGATCTTGACCATCACTCCCCGGCGAGCGTGTGCGTCTTCGTACGGCCGGCTCACCGACTAAGCTGATTGCGTTGGCTATGGTGATTTCAATTAGAAGTGTAATGCTACTATTTCTGCCTCCGTGCGTGCGTGTGTGTGTTTGTGAATGTCGAGCGTAGTTACTAGTTTTTATCTGCACACTCCTGCACACAGCCTTGCGCGAAATAGAACCTGCAGTCACAAAAAGGGAGCCACGTGAGCATAAAAGTGGAGCAAACATTCGCGCACTCGCGAGATTAGCTCGTCGATCCGTGTTGCGTATGTTGTAATACGGGCGGTTCACTTTCACCCCACCCCGTGCGGGCACACATACCTTTGGCGTGGCGTGCGGAATTTCACTCATTTCCGTTCCAGCGTGCCTCCAGGGGCAGGCTTCGGATGTTCGGAAGTTTTCCGGAATTCCGGAAAACCACCCGTACCACAAAACAGGTGCCGGCCTGTTTGGAGAATTTGACTCGTTTGTCCTCTACCGGTAGAGGGCGTACCACTGCAGCACCACCACCAAAAGCAGACAAACAGACACGCACACACACAATAACTACCCCAAAAGTTCTACACACTACACTGGAGACAGGTACGGTCACCATCGGGGCTACAAGGCGATTTACAACGGCACAGAGCCGTCTTGGGACACTGGACAATGGTGGTGGTGGTGGTGGATCGGACGCAAGACATCGAAGGAAGCAAGCGTACCACCCGTATCCAGACTGAACTGGTATGTGGATCGTCCGCAGCTAGGTACGTGACTACCGACACGGCGTGCAACAGCTGCAGAGGGCAAAGATTAGGTTTTATTTTGGAAAGCACCCCGAAAAGTTGTCACAGAGAGGACGGCCCGACTTTCCGCCCCTCTATCTGGTCCCTCCGCTCCATGCGCTTCTCCCGTTTGCTGGCAGGAAAACGCAACGGTACCGAAATAGCTCGCGTATACGCATGCACCAAGCGTACAAGCTTTTCTCCGAAAGCGAGCTTTTGCGGCAGCGAAGGGTGTCGCTGCGCAGGGGTCAACGACGGCTACGTGCGGCTAATTAGAAAGAGCTGTGGACTGGCCCGCAAAAGTGTCGCACAATGGGACAACCCGTCAAGGCCGGGGTGTCTGGGGTTTGGGCGTTGAGTGATTGTGTTCTAATGGGTTGCTTAATTTTCGCTTTGCAACCGATTTGGCTGCAATCTGCAATGCAAAAACCATTATTTCGGCCCTGGTTGGTTCGATTGACGCGTGGAGGTGTTGTGATGGAGGGCGCACGCGTAGCTCATGGATTTGGTGAGTAATTTGGGTTACTCTTTGACCCACACGCAATATCCCCCCTGCTGTCGTCACATCCTCGTTTTGGAATATCATAACTAGTAGCGCAATAAAAAGTGGTTAAGTGCTGGGGTTGGTTTGTTTTTGTTGACTTGCTTGCTTGCTCGCTTCAAACACAATCTCATTTGGCACAGTGGACGGGTACTGTCTTCACTTCAAATGGGGGCCCCTCCAAAAGTGACGTTTGCCATCCACGCAAGGTTAAAGATTTATTTCCCTGCTAACGAGAAAAATGGTGGCACATAAACACACACACACACACACACACACACACACACACACACACACACACCTTCCGGTCAAGGTTCGGTTGGAAGGCGAACAGTTTTTCTTAACACAAGGCTACCGCTTGTTGTGATTTAACGTCTGTTTTGAGGGAATCCGTTCGAAAGAAAGGCTGGAAGGAAGACACATCCATCTTGCAATGTTAAATAAAGCCCACCACTGTCATGCGTACATGGAGCTCGAAAGTGTAGATTCAAGAAGAGAAGCAAAGAGATGCTGAAGATCCAATTACCGACAAAGGTCATACCACCTAGTCCTGTGTGTGACCCCGACGACACACCGAAGACGCCGTTTTCCCTTGACACAGTAACAGGTTGACCCACCCAGTGGAACATCCCCTTTGCGAGCCGGTGATGCCCTCTGGTACTGCACAGGGCCATGGTTAGGAAAATCGACCACCAGCTTCCAGGGATAATGCGAACGAGCAACAGCAGCAGCAGGTTTTGCCTGGCCCGAGGACACACCCGACCCGGCTCTGCTAGAACAGGTTTTATATGCCATGCCGCGGCATCCTGTGACTTCTGCACTAGCCTTACCATGAAAGGATTTGCACTCCGCCTCCCGCATGACCTTCGACCGTGGCAGATGAACAGGTTGACCCTGTCTGTGGGGAGGTGAGATCACTAGATCACTGCAGATCACTGCAGTAGATCATGATTTTCTTCGCTCAATTGAACGCAATCCTCACTTGATGCCAACCTGCATCGATTTCTGCAAGCTGCACATTAGCTAATAGGATGATCATTTTCCGACTTTAAGTCACACACATTTATTACCGAAAGCGCTCGCAAACAACCACCCAGCCAGTGTCAATCCGTTTCCATTGCAAAACAGCCGAAACAAAAAAAAATGGCAAAACAAAACTGTGGCTGTGCTCCAAAAACCGTGACATTCGCAACACATGTCCCAGCGGGCCGTGAACGTGATCGACGGTAAGGAACGTGCCTGTCCGGTCAAGCAGTTGGCAGACCATTGGCCAGGTGCGTGTGTGTGAGTAGTGACCGACTACAACCTGGCTGGCTGGAAGTCAAAGGGCACCTCTAGTACGTTTGCGCCGTTGTGACGATCGCCAAAGTTGGGGCAAATGATGAAGTAATGCATCAGAATATGCTTGTCAGGCTTAGAGTAGTGACATTCAGCCAAGGTTAGAATTCTGCTTTCCAATTTGGCCAAATAGCCACAGTACTGAGCACTCGGCAGCTCACTCGCTGTAATCGAACGCAATCTACACACACTGTGCGCGCCCTGGTGTTGTGCGCAATGAACCATATGCCCTAAACCGGGCACGAGAAAATAACACAGGAAAAACGATATAAAAATATAAAAACAAATTCAAACACACACACACGCTAGGGACACATACACACAAATACACACAGCAGGTGAACTAAAAACAAAAGGTGTGCTGCAAAAATTGCTGACCAAACGACAAAGCAACTGCAGAAGCGCCTACCGAGCGCGGAGACCTAAAACGTGCTCGGTTAGGTAAAAATGCTGCCCAAACACAGGCGACGCGGGTTTGCGGTGGGTTTAAAATTAATTGTAACCATCTTATCGGTATAGTTGGCCGAGGATGAGGAAGGCTGGCAAGTTTTGGGCCGGTTGTCTCAGCAATACTTACACGCTTTGGCGCACGGTGTCGTTCAAGCAAAACTCACCTAAATTTCCACCAAAGCAAAGCTATTTGTGGCACAAGCTTAACACACCAGGGATTAGATAGCTACACTGTGCCCCAACTGGAGGACCTTTGTACCGGCAAAGGGTCACAAAAACGCATCCCTTACGAACACACTCCACACACTCACTGGCGTTTGGTATCAACACCGTTCACTAGGAGCCTAGGAGCCTAGGAGGGGAACACACTAGGACCTGCCCAGGGATCGAAGGACGTCGGCAAAACAACACTTGGCACTTGGGACACAACAATCACTACGGTATGGGGACGTTGGTATATTACCTGCTTAGCGCTGCTGCTGCTGCTGCTGCTGGGTGTCGAAAAATGCTCGAAATGCTGTTTCCGGTGCGCTACGAACCGCTCGGTCTGCGTTCAGTCAGCGCAGTAAACGACGCACGGTGGCCGCGACGGTCTTTTATAAAACTTTTCCCTTTAACCTGCGCGTCGCCTGCAGTTCTCCGACCGCGCGCCAGGCCCTTGCTTCCTGCCCCTTGCTTCGTGGGCCGATTTTCCCTCTCCCGTGCCCTCCCATCCCCCCCGGTGCTAAGCGTACCAGCGTGTACAGAGCGCAAACGTTCTTCATGCGCGCTGTACATGCGCTTTCGGCTCGGACACACTCTCACTCTCTCGTTCTCTCTCTCTCACTCACTCGTTCTCTCGTTGTGCTGCAGTCCAAGTAGGTTCGCGCTCGTTCGCTCTTCCTTCAATCAGCTACCTTTTGCAGTTGTCCGTGCGGCCGGACAGAAACCGCGTGCTAACGATCCCTCCCTAACGCATCCCATCATCATCATCATTGCGCGGGGAGCATTGACAACACACGCACACACATTTTTCGGCTGCAGCATATGATATTGCCTTCCCAAACCCCCAACTACATCCCCCCACTCCCCTATTCCCTGCGGGTCACACCTGATCAGGACGGCGAAGAGATGCGGACGGCCGGCACGTAGAACCTTTACGCTGCTGCTACTGCTGCTTCTCCGTATCGATTCGCATCGATCGAACAAGATCGCGCTGGGAAGGTCCTCCAGGGTGACCGCGGTGATGTTGCCCTACGCTCATACCCGAGCTCCCGGAAGGAGGGAGTCGGGGAAGTTCGGCCTTTACCGTAGACAACGCAACCGGATTTGTTTGTTCGGATTTTGGGCATCCAATACCAGCGCACAATTTGTCTATTGTCTTTTTGGTGTTACCAACTTGTGTGGAATGATTCATCCGTACCGCAAGATGGGGGCTGTTGTAGTTGTAAAAAAAATATAATTACAGGTTTAAGATTAGTTTTTGTCATGCTAAAAGAAAAGTAATCACATCCTTCTTGTCGCTTTTGCGCATCGGCTCTTATGTAAACTGTCTTTTGCATACAATTTTTAGAAGGCTTTTAACTAATTGTGATTTACCCTTATCAAATACATATGCTACCCCGTACTTTAGGAATCGTAAGTTGCTTAACACTTTAAGTACTAGACCATTTTTGTTTATGTTTCCCCGGGGTACTTCTGGTTTACATTTTGTATGACTAATACCACAGTGCTTATTTATACACAAACTTATTAGTGGATGTTTAGACGCCCCGTCAATTATTGGTAAATTGAACTTTCAAGCCCTTAGTAGGATGTTAAGATCCAGGACACTATTCAACATAGAATTCAGATCGACTAACTTAGGATCGAACGAACCCATATTAAATATGATAAGTGTTTATAACTCGCTAGGAAACAATGTGGACTTGAACTTAAATTTAAACAAACTTAAATTTAGTAAAACGCATCCACAGTTTATGTTATTTATTTATTTTGTTATTTTGACGGTTAAACTTGTGATGTATATTGATGCGTTTTTGTATTTAAGTTTTTATTACCATTGTTTTGTAGCATTAATTTTAGAAATAAGTATGTTATGTAAGCTTACGCCAACTGGATAACTTTCGGAATAAATGTAATAAAAATAATAATAATAATCATATAGCCAGGTAAGCGTTATTTAAGTTTATTTTGTGGGAAAAAGTGAATACTACATAAATACTACAGTATGGATAGGATTTCAACTAGATGTTTCATTAATGACATGAAAATACCGATCATGTATACAACGTAGGTCAAAATATAGTGGATATTTTTATATTTATTTGATATCTATTTGATTTAAAAAAATTGAAATTCCAACTAAAACTAGAATAAATCTGGTTACATTCATCAAAGGAATTGTTGATTTTTGATTAAGATTTTTGATTTTCGGCTATCTATGGATATTCTTGGATTATTGAATAATTTAATAATAAAGTCATTTCGCATTTTTTGCATATTGTTACAAAACTTCATCATAGAACGGTTTATCTTTTAGAAGAAATTTATATTTAAAATCAGTAATCCCTAGCTATCACATATGGCAGCCATGGCCCACCAGGAAACATAACTCGCTATCATACCATGATATATCATGACTTTACTTTAGGCTACATCATAAGTTGCTTAAAAGGACTTGTAAATCATAATTTGCTGTAAAAAGAGTTCATAAATTGATGTAAAATGAGACTTTACATCATAAGTTGCTTAAAACAGGGTTGGTTTTTTAACAAAGCACATTTAATCAACTATTTATAATTTAATGTAATATTTCTTCGTTTAAAATCAACTAAATCTACTTCACTTTCGCTTGCGATTTTCGTGATCATTTAAGGTGATTACTGAATTGGACAGTTGTTGTCTGCGTCATTCGCAAGACTAACGAAAGGCCTTGCTCCATATGATGAAATTTAATGCACAGCAAGAGCATTTACGGTTGTATTGCATTGTTTTTTACTCGAAGATTAGGCATTGTATTATATCTTGGATGAGTAATTTTGATTGAAATAAGACTAAAGATGTTGGTGTCGATTTTTTTTAATAAGGTTGTCCCATGCCTTAACATAAATGATAAGGCTGGTTCTATTATAACGCATTTTACCTTCCTCTCTATTGTTATATTACAGTTATATACAGTATTTTAATATTATAATGCAGTTTCATGACATAATATTCGTTTGGTTCATTTATTTGCTGTTCAAATTTCTTTGGACAAAACTTACCTGCAAATATGTTTAACAAATAGAAATATTAAAATTGCTCCATTAAAGCGTCTAATCCGACAGCATAAGAGCACTTTGCCCAACACACATTTTATATTACTCAAGAAAACAATCGAAATGGAATTATTGAGTTTCGCCTGAATGTCAGCTGTATTTCGATTGGAAAGTTGCTAAAATTCATGATTATTCAAGCACTACAAACACTTGTTTTATTCCTATTTCTCTAACAAACGAGTGATCATAGTGATCGCACTCTACCAGAAAACATCTGATAGGGGAAGGTAGGTAAAGACGGACACTGCGGGTAAGATGGACACTTCTCATAAATGCATCAAAATGGTAATTTTCGAAAAAATCAACAATGCAGCATCCTAACTTAAAGTTGAACAACACATTTGAGAACATTTTTGGCAATATATATGCAAAATTGGTTAAATCAGCGAACAAAATAAAATTTCAATCATGAGCATCCTTGTGGATCTTATTTGACTACTACGGATCTTAAGCTCTACAACTTGTATTGTTTATATTTCCGGAAGTTTTATTTCATGAATGGGTTGTCGTGATCATTAATGAAAAAACTGGCGAAAGAACGAGGATAAAAGCAATAAAAAATATTGTTTTCTGGTGGTTTAAACATTCTGACACCAAAGCGGGAAAGACGGACACCTTGTTGTAGGGAAAGATGGACACCAAATTTATTGATTTTTTTACTTCTTATATCAATTGGCGATGAATATATTTCTTCAAATACCTTAAATAAGGCTATTCCGGTGCTATAAATCATTCAGTAACTAGAGAAAGTATTTAAATAATCGAGAAATGAAACACCGGTCAAAATAGTAGCCATTCGTTATGCTATTACACGCTCGACGCTGATGAGGCGCTTCACGAAATCCAATATCTTGTCACGACTTGGACAACTTTAAACAATAAAAAGATGATGCATTGATACGACATTTTTCAGGAATAGATGAGAAATTCTATGGGATTACAAACATCAAATGTTGAATTTTGACATGGTGGAAAATGGATTAAACTATTAACAAGTCCCTCAAAAATTACTGGGGTCGTGGTCTTTTCGCGGAGTAATTTCCTTAAAGGCAGTTCTAGACTGTTGTTCTGTAAGCTGGAGCAACGTCAGCTGTAAGTGCGCGATATTTCAATAATACTTCAGAAGCTGCATTCTACGATATATTAGAAGCAGTGCTTACAATTCCTAAAACCACAGCTGAATGAATCGTCGTTGCAATAGGCCAAAAATTGGTTTATAAACGTACCAGGACGTGGAAAGCGATAGAATTTGTTTAAATACTGTAAAACTCTTCACTTTCCAACGTTTTCTACAGGTGTCCATCTTACCCTTCATGGTGTCCATCTTTCAAATATCAGGTGTCCGTCTTACCCAAACATTTCAAAACCGCACGAAAAAAACCATGTTTTTCATTCACGAAAAATACGCAAAAATCGATGGAAACTTAAAAGTTTCAACACATTTTCTGATAAAACATGAGTGTAAGATAATATATGCACATTTTCAAGATCGTTGCACTTATATATCCCTAGATTTTTACCATTTCCCTTAACGTGTCCGTCTTTACCTACCTTCCCCTACACGGTATTTCCCTACATAAATCAGTCAGTTGAGAAACTAGATATATCTCGATCGTATATTAATCGAGTAACATGATGTGTGCAGATCTTCATTTTTTCTTCTTCGCTTATTTCAATGACACAACCATTCTGGGAAGAGCGACTTGTTACAAACATTGACCGTCACATCCATACTACTCAGTCACTAGAATCAGTCACTATATATATTAAACATTTACTATCCAAAGATTACTAACCTTCGGCATTATTCAACAAATCGTTACTAGCATCAACTTTCATCGCGCATTGGTCGCGGTGCAAAATTTCACACCTGCACCGCGTGGCGAGGGCGATCATCAGGGCGGCTGTGCAGGGTGTGCTGATTGTGGCCCTACGCTAGTATGAAAACAATGACAACAAAGAGGCGGGAGGAAAAAAAGGGAAATGCAATTGCGAGAGATGGCCCACCATACACTGTTTGCACACATTGTCCGCCTTCTCCCGTTCCGGTTTCGAGGCAACCAAACAAACTTTATGCGCGCGGCAATAAGGGTTCAAGAGATGGGCAAGAAAAAGGTTTAACCATTGATCAATCCGGTCCAATAGGCAAAAGCCGTGCTGCACCTGCACCGTTGCCCTCCGTGGCCACCACACGCCACCACACGCCAACCGGGCGGACGTGGTGGTAAAAGTTTGCTTGACGTCAGCTGTGTGCTGTGTTTGTGTGCGCCCTTGTTGACGTCGGGCCGGTGGGTCCTTCTTTGGGCCCGAGAGCCCACTCTTCCCTAATTGCCATTTGCACACACGCACGAACCATTTGACGTGACTTCTGGAGTTTTTTTTTACCCCCTTTCTTGTGCTTTTTTTTCTGCACCGTCTAATGACTGATGCGCTTGTGGGTTGTACTTTTCACTCACAACACCGGCGCTACTATCAACGAAGCAGGGGAAAAGTACTAAACTTATGACGGTGGTGGCATCGCGCGGTGTGACTAATTGGAAATTCTAGACGCATACGTGCTGATGCTTCTGGTGACAGCTGGTGCCTTCCCACGGGACCGAGCCAACCCGATACGATCGCACCCGTTGACCGCTCTAAGCCTACTCTAGTTATTAACCATTTTCAATGCGATCCTCTCAACATGGCTACTAAGATTTGGCGGTAGCTAGAGAGTTTTTGTCGCCGACCCGATGGCGTTGTTTACCCGTGGCTCTTCTGATGCATGTGCGCTGTACGCGTCATTGCGAGCAAATGTAAGTGAAGGCTAGTTGCTCGGTGCCGGTTGGACATGGAGAGTTATTTACACCTAATCGACCAGCGCTGGAAGAACGACGCTGAGAACGTTGGGAGGGTTTTACTTGTATTTTTTTTTCGTGCTCCCAACTTGCGCTATCGACTAAATTCAATGTTCGTCACACACGATTCAAGGCGACCTCAGCGTTTGCTGTGTTAGATTGTCACACGCTGGTAAGACGCCCCCACGCACACGCTGTCTCTCTCTCTCTCATCACGCTACAATAGTGGTGTGTGGATCTGCATTTGAGAGGGATGGGGGGGGGGGGCAAGATTGGTATTATAGCTCTGTGGAAGCAGAAAAAAACATCCTCCACCACACCATGCCCGATCACGGGACTTCCGATAGAGGCAGTTAGTAGACAAATTGAAGTTGTGCAGTGCAGCAAATTGGCCGAGATTATTTGGGACGGTTTAATTGCACGGGGATGAGTGGACGAAACCCTGCAGCAAATTGTTGTGCTGAGAACAACGAGAACCAGTTTAAGTTTATGTGGTGCGAAATCGCACATTTTGCAGCGGTCCTTTTGTGTACTTTGTTTCTGGCAGACTATGCATTATAGTTTCTCTTTGAGCGGTAATATTCCTAAAAAGAAATATAAAATTATTCTACAATGGAAAAAACTTAGTTAATCTACATAAATTGAATAATCTTTTTTTTTGTAATATAATGCGTCATATAAAGTGAGTCACAGTCAAATGAATGTGTAATACCCTCTTTAAAAACGTGTTAACCAACTTTTTTCGTTACTGGTTTACTATTACAATAATAACACACACACGTGCCTTTCAACGTTCTAAGCTGCTTAGCCAAAAAAAGAAGGGAACATACATTTATCACTTATTTTTTGTTACTTCTAAACTTGCTTTTCTTACGATTTGGCGTTAAAAACCGTCCAACTTCACGCTCATTAGCTGAATGTTCTGAAGTACGCAATGATGGATGTAGATGGGGGTTGTAAAAAAAACAATTGCTACCAAAAAAAAACACACACATAAATGTTTAGTTAAGAATCACATGCCACCAGATGAATGATTACACAAATGTCTCTTTTTGTTGGTCTGTCGCTCTACCGATGGTCGTTACATCCACCTGCCTTGGCTTGGTGAGTCTTGAAGAATATAAACATCGATATTACGACGGAAATTTCAGCACGCGTAGAGTGTATGGCACTTTACCTTAGAATAAGTCAAACATGAAAATAAGATTATGTCAGCACTTTTACTGATTGATCTTTCAACCCTTTGTGTGTGGATCGAGTATTGAATAAAATGTTGTTTTGATCGTCAATTTGAAACTCTGTTTCTTTTATTTTTCATCTCTGAAAATGAGCTGAAACAAACAGGAATAGGCTTCCAGCTCAACTGGAAATCGCATACATAGCCTATCAATTGATACAATTGATACAATTGAATCCCTTTTAATTTACTTAAACATTCGCTCTAATACAAAAACAGTTTTCATTATAATCATACATGCGTATTTGCTACCTTGTATCTCGAATAGGATTATTCATCTTTGGTATTTGCACTTCGTCGGTGTTTACTCTATCGGTTAGCTCAATCGATTATGTGATTTAATGTATCTATTTTGTACGATTGCTACTCTGTTTACGAACTGAAACCATATTATGGGATGTTTGGACTACGGTTAAAGAACGAACGGAGTTATAAGAACTGTTAGAAGTACATACGTCGTCAACTATCACGAGTTAACAACATACCCGTCATGGGTTCAAGCCCCGAAGGAACTGTGCGCCTATACGTAGCACTGACTATCCTGCTATGAGTGACTGATACGTCACTGAAAGTCTAGCCCCACTAGTAGTACAGGCTGGCCATGACCGATAACGGTTGTTGTAGAAGAACTAACAGAATAAGAAGAAGAAGAAGAAGAAAAAGAAGAAGTACATATAATATTCGCTTAAGTGAAAATTACCTCTTAGCCAACTGTCAATTGGTTTTCGTTATTCGTATCTTTTTTGTCGAAGTATTTAAAATTCTTCGTATAATTTTTTTATCAATTACGTCATTTATTGCCATACTAAATGTATTCCTTTTCTTTTTATTTTCCTTGTTTTATAAAAAAAAAACTTAGGAATCATATTACTTCCTATTTTGTGTTTAGTTCGACCTTAGTATGACAGATGTATGAAAATATCAGTTTATTAGCTTATGAATGGTGCAACTACCCGTTAGAATTTAAACTTTATTGACTTCTATTTTTACTTCTTACGTGTTGAGTAATGTTGACGTATCATAACAATCAGATTATAATTGTTTTATCATCTCTGATGCCTGCCTAGAGGAAGTTCGAAAACGTGATTCATAATTATACTTTCTAGCGCTACAACCTGATTATATTCCAATAGTTCAAATGTCACGAAACAATGATGATAAGTTTATTTTCCTGTTGTAGAGAAAATAGAGACGAATAAAACAAACATGTTCAAAGCCTCCACAAGCTCAACAACCAGCCAACCTGGTAGAGAATTAACAATATTGGAGGAGACTTCAACGACCATTTGAATTCAAAAACACCTCAACCGCTTTTCATGTGAAATATTTCATTGCCACTATATGGTACAGCTTTTTCACCGGAGTGTGCAGTCTTTCAACAGAACGAAAGGTTGCGTCAGTACTGTTTGACAGTAGGCACGCAAGCCGATTCTGTTGTGAACAGTGTGGCCAGATTATCTTGGCGGATTTCGGTAGGAGCACCAACATTTTATCTGTAGTTTTCGGTAGGTTAAAACTCGAAACTCCAGGGGGTGGGGGGGGGAATGCTAATGCATAACCGTTCAGTTAGACATACAGCGACAACGTCGAGCGCGATGAAAAATAGCTCTAAATTTACTCTGTGTAGATCAAAGTAGCTCATTTGACTCAGTCAACCAACTTGTTTTATATTTGAAAACACACAAAAATAGGTTAAAATGTGTTCAAATCTAATTTTTTGTGTTTGGCATTAAAAAACTTGGCTTGTAAAAAAACTAGATAATTCGATTATTTCGGATGAAGCAAAATTGTCGCGCGCGACAAGTAGCTCTGTTTGCAAAATTGAGCTACTTTTTGTCGCGCGCGACGTTGTCGCTGTATGTCTATGTTGGACGGTAAAATGAAAGTTCCATCTCACGAGAAAATGCATCCTTTATCTAGGATATGGATTAGATTTGGTTCAGCGGTTATACAAATGAAGATTTTTCTGAAGTGTCGATCTGAAAATTGGAATTCTAAGCCAAAGAAGGACTAAGATGTACATTTTTTTGTACAAAATCAAATATCTGTGATTTTCGGTAGGAGAAATGAAAAATCGGTAGTTTTAGGGTGGTCATCTGTGAATCGGTAGGAATACAGATAAATCGGTATTTCTGGTCACTCTGGTTGTGAAAACAGCTGCTCGTCGATGCGGCGCCGCTGCTGGCTTTCCAGTGGGCCTTTCGGGTGTGTGTTATTGTGCTCCCAACAATCAAATTCGCTTGCCTGCTGCCGTCAGTAGACCGTAAAAGAGATAATGAGGGCTACCGTCCCTCTCTGAGCGCTTTGTTATTTGTTGCCCAAAGATAAGCGGACTGGCGGTGTCTACGGTGCCGATATTTTTAACCATTCCCTTTCCCCGTTAGAACGTGTCACATTCGATTTGGACGCGGGTAAGAATGCATTTCTAGCCGATTGCATTGCCGCTCGCTTGCTTCTAGATGCTGTATTGGCGTTTAGATACAAGGCAGCGCGTAGCCGAAACCCTTCGGTCACGGTGTAGGTGTAAGTCCCACAAGTGCAATTAACCTCAATCGCGAAAAACACAACAACACCAACAACAACAAACGCTGTCCCAAACTGCGGTCAATCGAATCGGGGCGAGCGATAGGCGCGAACTTTCCGAAAGGCACACCAGCAGCAGTACGGTTTCTTCAGCGATGGTTGTTGACCTCGATCACCAGGAAGTGGAACCATCGTCGGTGACAGCTGGACACGGACGATCTGGTGTCGCAAAGTACGAGTAAAGTATCGAGCCAATATTTAACCATGATCGTGTACACCCTGATAAGGGACCGACCATCATTGCTTAGTGCGCACTGACCGTGCCGTGGCGTTTGTTGTTTGCAGATTAGAATGGAAGAACATCTTGACGATCGCGCACCAGACCGACAAACCGGAATTGAGGCAGCTCGCCGTCCGGGGTGAACTACGCGCCTCGCCATTCCGGAGCGTTTGCTGGGCCATATTTCTCGGCGTGCTTGAGCCGTCCGGGACGGACCAGGCCTGGCCCCGGCAACGGTCCGATGCACGGGCCCACTACCGCCAGCTGAAGGAACAGTTTGTGCTGAATCCGCACCAGCAGACCACCGACGTGCGGGACGATCCACTGTCGCAATCGAAGCAAAGCCTCTGGAACCAGCACTTTTGTGATCAGGAACTATGCGCTGTGATAAAGCAGGACGTCGTGCGCACCTTTCCCGGGGTGGACTTTTTCCGCAAACCGGCGATACAGGAGTTGATGACCAACATTCTGTTCTGCTACGCACGCCAGTTTCCGGCCATGTGCTACCGGCAGGGAATGCATGAGATACTGGCACCGTTAATATTTGTTATTCACAGCGATCAGCAAGCCTTGGCACACATACAGGAACTGCATCCGGACATTGAGTATGGTTTTTATGCAAAGCATTGCTTATGGGGGCTTTTTACCGTCACATGATCCATCTTCTTTTACTTACAGTCAAAATCTGCTGACAATTCTGGACCCACAGTATCTTGAAGAGGATTCCTAGTAAGCATGGAAGGGCCAACACCGATTAAGGCCAACAACATTAACCATCCTTCTATTACTTGCAGCGCATTATTCGCCAAAATTATGTTCCAGATAGAATCCTTCTATCGCATCGCGGATGTCGTACCGACGGCGACCGGTTACTTCCCTGCGCAAACCCCGGGCAGCCCGATGAATTCCAGTCCGGCCGGTACTAAACGGAAGCCGGAAGTTGAGGTAGTGGAGCAGCTGAACTACATCAAGGACAAAATTCTCATCAAAGAAGATCTCCATCTGCACAACCATCTGCTCAAACTCGACATTCCGTTGGCCATTTTTGGCATGTAAGTTTCTGTAGCGCGGAATGTACGCCTGTCCTTTTTACTGACACTGTGCTCCATTCCCCCCTGTGCTTTAGCCGATGGTTGCGTCTACTGTTTGGCCGGGAGTTTGCGCTACAAGACTTGCTGCTGCTGTGGGACGCAATATTCGGCGAAGGGGACGATCTCGGTCTGATTAACTACGTCGTCGTGGCGATGCTGATACGCATAAGAGATAAGTGTTAGTGTCTTGATGTAGATTGAATCCTCATCATGAACACAGTTGAATTAATGGACATTCTGTACCTTTTCCTCACCATTACGCGCAAAAGCAGTAATTTATAGCGACTATACAACCTGCCTTTCGTACCTGATGCGGTATCCTACCAACGTTGACATCGCGCTCGTAATACGCCACGCGCTGCACATGAAATCGCCCAAGGTGTACGAGCGACCGGCCGGAGCAATGATTTTCCTTTCCTCGCCGAAACGCCAAGCACACCACCAGCATCCGCAGTCTGGTGCGATTGGAGCGCGTTCGAAAACGGCCGAGCTGCCGCAACTGATGTATTCCACACTGCCAGCCGTTCATCAGCGCCGCGGACAGGTCGTGGTGGATGATCATCCGCTTCGAGCAGCTGCTGCCGCAACGGGGATCGACGATCGACAGCGAACCAGCTCACTGCCGAGAAACAGTGGCTCGATGCGAAAGGCCACGGCAGTCGAGCTGCGCCAGGTGGCCCATCAAGCCACTAAGAAAGCGATCACGGACTCCTCCCAAATGGAAGTTCGTGACCCGACGGTTACCGACGGCTACCGTGAGGATGTACGCTCTTAAACCCGTACCCAAATTGCCCTTCCCTTCGTTTTCTAACACACCTTTCCCTTGCCGCTCCGCTTGCAGGATCCTGAGCTGTTGCGGATTGAGCTGCAGAATGCGTACAACATTATGTCGGTCGGGCGGGCAAAGTTGCTACAGTATTTGGCCGTGCTGCGGCGCAACATCCGGCCAACGAATCCCGCGGGCGAGCTGCAGCAATCGCTCGAAGGGATAGAGGAAATCTGCTCACTGCTGAAACCACGCTACGATACCGTGTTTCGCGTACCGGCACCGATCGATCCCGCTACCGAAGCGAACGAAGAGCCGCAAAAGGCCAGAAAACCGTTGCCGGGCGTGGCGAAGTTGGTGCTGAGCGAACAGCAGGCACAGCAACAGCAGTTGCAGCCGCACCATCCTAGCAACGTACAGCGTACGCAAACGCCACCCAGCAGCCTGAACCTCATGCGCTCGTACAACTATGATCTGGATTGTAGACGAAACAGTGCTTCACAGCCGAACATCACACAGTACGAAATCCCGGAGGATCGGTACAGCAAAATTGCGACCAAAAAGCTCGCCAACCGGAAGGAGGTAGAGATGAACGTGTTCACGAAGGATTTCGCCGACCGGCATCGACGCGTGGATGATAAGGATCTGCCCAGCACGAATCCGCTCGGCAACTCGGAACGGTCGGAATGACGATTCTGAGCGGGCGCGCGCTGTTATGGTGGAGGTGAGGCATTTGTTTTATCCCGTACTATACGTTACACCGCTTCCATGCAGCTTATTTGTATTACGCTTTTATTGAACAAAACACTGTTAAATGAAGCTTGTTTTTTGGATGGAAGTAAAGAAAGGGTTTTGCAAAATGCTTTAATTCGATGCTGAATTGTAAACGGTAGTTGCCGTTTCGGGTTTCTTGGCGCAAGAACACGTTCCCAGAAATCTTGACGACACACACACAAAGACAAAAGGAACACCGAACAGCAATTACAACGATGGCGAAGATGTACGGCAAAATAATGTGATATAAATAATCTTAACCGATGGAATAAAGTCTGTAGTTTGAGAAATATAAGCATACGTGTTCATGCAGTAGCACAAAAGTGCCCATTTGTATTATAAACAATATTTTATTGTAACATTCGCGCTGATGACGAGTATTGTACCTTTAATTGATTAGCATAACCACGAACTTACGAAGCAATGAAATCTGTTCGTAATTCAAAGTATATCATCTGGTGTGTTACTCTCACCCTCTCACTAACATCAGTACTCGAGATGGGCTTGTAGATTCGAGCGCATTAGCTCCATTCCTGAACACTTACACTAATTTACAATGCAATTAGCTCCTTAAATTGTATGAATGTTTAAACACTGCTGGAATCACACCGGGAAATAAATGCTATCACACGACCATGACAAACAATCAAATCATTTGAGTGAGTGTGTATATATATGAACTGAAACAATATAGCTATGATATATATATGTACATCAGAACAACAATGCCGCGGGTGGTTTAGCAAGAGGGAAGCAACATTTCAACAGAACCCTTTTGCACTACACCCTGCTTTATCTTACACAACCGTACGCCTGGCTACCTTCTGGAGGCTGGAAGAGCCAGTGGGCTTGGTATTCGACGCCACAGTTATACTGCTGCTGTATTGTACCGCTTTCCTCGGGGCAATATGTCGCGTGTATTCCGTATCGTAGATGAACAAGCTCTTCACTAGTTGTTCTTTGCAGATCGGGCAAAGGGCGAGACCAGCCATCTTGATGCACTCTTGGATGCAGACACTGCAGAACGAATGGCCACAGTTTACGATCACCGGTGCACTGTAATCTTCCAGGCAGATTGGACATTCGGAGTCCGAAAATTGTACATACCGCGGAGGACCTAGAAATGGTAATTGGGGAAAATAATTCTACACACAATACCGGTTACTTTCGCTAGCGCGGGTGCTTTCCGCGATGCTTACCTTTGCTTCGCAGGTTGTACTTGTGCAGGGACGAAAGTGAGCCCAAAGAAGAACCCGTGGAAACAGTCGAATCGATCGATTTGCTTCTATTGAGTCGCTTGTTGGGCTTCATCTCGATTATCTGAACACGTAAACTGCTGTTATTAACAAGATTGATACAAATTCTAGTCTTCTGCTCTTTGTTGGCTTGCGGTTGATTTTACGACTTTACCAATATGCGGCGACTGGCGGCAAAACGAGCCGTTGTTTTGACAGATGTTCGATGACAACCGGGATTGTCAGATGCCGTAACAGTGTTCCCAGTCGTAACCAAAATGTTTGATCCATTATTTTATGTGAATGGTGATTTTTGTTTTGTTTGAAAATATCACCGAGGATATTAAAATGTTTTAAATCATTAAAAAAATCTAAAATTTTAAGGTTTATTTCAAAGCTGTGTTTGGACAAAATTAGTTTGCCCGTTTCATAGGTGCAGTTGCGTAGCTGGCAACACTGGTCGGAACGCATGCAGAAGATTTTGACATAGAAGGCCATCGGAAGATTTACAGCGATTTGTCGTCGAGCGGAGAAATCAGTCTCACGAAGAGGAACAATAATCTTCCCTTAACGGGAAGTTACCGCCCACGAGCCGACAGCAGCCACCCTTCCTATCCACTATTTGCATTCTGCCAGCCTCATATCACACGCCGCGTGAGCAGAACCAGCACGATGGCACAGATTTCCACCACCGAAAAGCCGCAGATGCAGCAGATCGACCTCAACACGCTCAATCTGCAGCAATTGACTCAGCTGAAAAATCAACTAGATCAGGTAAGTCTGTGGGCCGTGGTTTTTCGGGTGTTCCGGGTGGTGTTTAATGTTTTGCAAATGCTGCGCCCATTGCAGGAACTGTCCATCTTTCAAGAATCCCTGAACACCATCAAGATGGCTCGGTCCAAATACTCCGCCTCGAAGGAGGCATTGGAACAGTTTAAAGGGGACTGGAACGAGAAGCAGATTCTAGTACCATTGACGGGGTGAGTATGGTGCGGAACTCTAACCAGGCCGATGTATAACGTACAAACATTCCATTCCGCAGGAGCATGTATGTCCCCGGGACGATAAAGGATGCGAACAATGTTATCATCGAAATCGGCACCGGTTACTATGTTGAGAATGTAAGTTGATCACACCATGAGCAAAGCAGCACCGTTTGGCATCATCTAACTGTGACGTCTCTCTCTCTCCCTTTGGGCAGGATCTCGATAGCGCGAAGGAGTTTTTCAAGCGACGCATCGAGTACGTGCAGGAGCAGCTGGAGAAGATTGAAATGATGGGCATCGAAAAGTCGAAAATTCGTGACACCATTCGCGAGGTGATGGAGAAGAAGCTGACTCAGTTCAGTAAAGAGCTGCAAGCGAAGAAACGCGATGCCGAATAGTCTGTGTGCGCGCGCGAGTGTGTGTGAGTGTAATTCTCAAGAGCTGCCGTTTGTTAACTTATAACATCATGTGGAGAGTTCCGTTTCCTTTTCTGCATACCTCAAAGGATTTCGAAAATCAAAAAAAATCATAACGCAATTCACCAGCTGATCATGTAAGCAAAACCAAAAACCCGATTGGTTTATTTTGCTGGAATTTCTTGGTTCACATTTCCTTCGCGTCCGGGTAGCGTTTCATACAACCATCTTTACACCGCGCCTTAGTTAAGCGTTGGGGAGTTTTGCGCCTGCATTTACGCAATAATAAATTAACCAAACGAAAACGATAACCATCGTGTGTCCCCTCCGCTGCATTACGGGTTTAACGTTTCCTTCAGTTCGCCACCCTCCAGCAGCTCCTTGATGATGTCCAGCCCACCGATAAGCTCGCCGCTCACGTACACTTGCGGATAGGTAGGCCAGTTCGAGAACGTTTTCAGCCCTTGTCGCACAGCCTCATCGGTCAGTATATCGAACGTGTCGTATTCAACACTGCAAAGCAACAACAAACGCGCATCGATTTGCATTACAATGCCTCTGCTAGGTCCTGGGACACAGTCACTTACCCGGTATCGTTCACGATCGCTATCAGTTGCTTCGAGAATCCGCAGCGCGGTGTATTTCGGTCGCCCTTCATGAATATCATTACCTTCGAACGATTTATGAGGGCTTTGAGGCGTTCCTCTAAATTACTCGCACCATCGCCGGCGGGGCTCGGTGTCGTCGGCATGCCGGCATACTTTTTCGCCTTCTGCGTTAGCATCCCCACATCGACGCCATCGATACGATCAACGGCCGTGCCGGCGCGCAGAAACAAAACGGTCGGAACGGAGTCGATTTGGTGGCGCATCGACAGCTCGGAAAGGTCCTCCGCCGGCACGTCCAGGAACTGTAGCGATTTAAATTCCGCCTGTTTGGCGAGCTCGGTCATCACGTCGCTGATTTGTTTACACTGTTCGGCCCATTCGGCGGAGAACAGCACAACCGACACCTTGGAGGCGCTGAGGGATGGATTGCATGAATGAGATTATTAGCATTATGTGAAGCCTTTGTTGCCACTAGCCACCAATTCTTACCCAATCAGCTGCTTGTACTGATCCTCGGAAGTTACTTTCGTGATGGACATGTTTCACGTCGAAGAGTGCACTCTATTTTAGCGATAACCTTTCTTCCCCGACCGCAATGAACAAGGTAGAGTTTTTTTAGCTGTTTGTTGCTGTCAGTTGGTTTTGACAATCGCATCGCCCGGTGAAAATAGCTCCACAATTCTAGGGGAAAATTTGCTTACGATCGTTTTTCAAACATCTTTGCCAATTTAATGTTTTTTTATTATCCTACAAAAATGTATTATCCTTTTCAAAACTAATAATACCTTTTTTTAAAGCTCAAAAACATTCTCTTTTCCCTAATTATTTGCAAATTAATTCCGGAAACAATTCGTCTGTCAAACTCAATTCTGTCAACTGTGTACGTTTTTCCGTGATGTTTTTGTTATTTTTTATTAGTTTGTAATTTTTACTCTTTTTGTTTCCCGTAAATTGTTTCAGTGTTTCTTATTTGATATTCAAATCATATTCAACCGGTATGAACATTTGTCAGTTTCATGAAGTTCATTGAACCCTTCACACTTGATAACACGATTGCATAACAATACTCCGTAGATCGTTCTCGGCTTCGCAGGAACAGCAGCAGGTTCTGATCACCGGTCCGTAGTGCGTGTACGTTTCAACCACATTCCACTTTCGCAGTAGGCAAAATGCTAAAAAACGCAGTCGCCCTGGTTACTGGTGGTGCGTCGGGACTTGGCCGCGCCACTGTGGAACGATTCGCCCGTGCCGGGTATAACGTGCTGCTGTGCGATCTGCCCACCTCGAAGGGCAACGACGTCGCCAAGGAGCTGGGCGAGAAGGTCGTGTACGTGCCGGTCGATGTGCTGTCCGAGAAGGATGTGAGCGGCGCGCTGGAACTGGCAAAGAGCAAATTCGGCCGGCTGGATGTGTCGGTGAACTGTGCCGGTATAGCGGTAGCCGTCAAGACGTACAACTTCAACAAGAAGGTCGCCCACAAGCTGGAGGACTTTCAGCGCGTCCTGTTGGTAAACACGGCCGGAACGTTCAACGTGATCCGGCTGTCGGCGGGATTGATGGGTGAAAATGAACCGAATGCGGACGGTCAGCGCGGTGTCATCGTGAACACGGCCTCCGTGGCCGCCTATGATGGCCAGATTGGGCAGGCAGCCTACGCCGCATCGAAGGCGGCCGTCGTTGGCATGACGCTACCGATCGCTCGCGATCTGAGCACGCAGGGCATTCGTATTGTGACCGTGGCGCCGGGGCTGTTCAACACTCCGATGCTGCAGGCCCTGCCCGAGAAGGTGCGAGCGTTCCTGGCCAAGACGGTACCGTTCCCTCAGCGTCTCGGAGAACCGGCCGAATATGCCCAGCTGGTTCAGGCCATCGTCGATAATCCCCTGCTGAACGGGGAGGTTATCCGCTTGGACGGAGCGCTGCGTATGATGCCTTAAACGACGATGGACGAAATGGCTCAGTAACGGATGCATTTATTCAGAGTACCTCGATGAGATGAGTCTTCCAAACAGGGAGAACTGTATCGTCAAACGATATGCAGCAAAAGTGTAAAATCCCCATTGTATTGCTCTATTCTGCCATCTTTTAATAAACCTTTTAGCCTGTTTCTAAAACATCACGAACGTATCACACAAAGCAATGCTTTATTTCGTTTTTTACTTCTCAACGACTGCAGCAGTAGCGCCCCCATCACAGGAAGAAAAGTATTCTTGGACTAGCTTTTCGCACTGTGGCAAATTCTTCAACTTATTCACCTTCGCGTTGTAGCGCGTACCTTTCCCGTTGCCTTTGCCTTCCAGCAACGTGCATATCTCCGGTCCCAGCTTGGCCACATCGTCCGGCCGGCCCTGCAGAACGAGCTGCCCTTTGCCGCTCCCATCCGTGTCCGCGTTCGTGAGGAAAATGAAGCAATCCGGCAGCTTCACCATCCGCAGAAATGTGTTGATGAAATCAGAATCTTGACCGTCGCTTCTGTGAAGCGAAACAAACTTCGGAGCACTGCCGCTGTCCCGCTGTTGGTTTAACTTTTCCGCCTCGGTAGTGGCCAGCTCGGTGGTTAACTTCTTGGCAATACGCTGGGTGGCCCGTACGGTCGATTGCAGTTTCTTTGCCAGATCGATGTGTGAAGATGGTCCACCGTTTAGGAGGGTATTGAGTTGAACCTCCCGGTCGTAGCATTCGGACAGCTTTCGCAGCACACGGCCACCCACCAGGAAGTGTACCAGACACTTACCCTTCGCTTTCTCCACGCTAAGCAGCTTGACGGATTGCAGCTGGCCTAGATTACGGACGTGCGTTCCGCAGCACATGTTGCTTTCGATGCCCGCGATCGTTACTACGCGCAACGGACCTGACACATCCTCCGGAAGGCCACGAGTTGCTCGCGTAACATCGGACTTGAGTGCCGGATCGTCCGGTTCGTATACGTCCACCTTGACGGGAGTGCAATCGACGATCAGCTGGTTGCAGATGCTTTCCACCCTTTCCAGCTGCTCGCGAGTTACGTCCTTTGCTTCGAGATCTATGTACGAGCTTTCCGTACCCAGCCACCAGGATTTCGTGTTGTACTTGAACTCGCGATCAAATATAGCCGTTATGAGATGCTGGCCAGAGTGTTGCTGCATGTGGTCGAACCGGCGGTTCCAGTCAACGCATTGGACGACTTGCTCTCCCGCTGCGAAAGGTTGGTTGCCGTTGCCATCGTCTTCTAGGAAGTGGATGGCCTCGGAACCCTTTCGGACAACCGATTTTACCGCCCGGCCACCAACCGTTCCGTGGTCGGTAGGTTGTCCGCCTCCCTCGGGAAATAGGATGGTGTCTTCAAATATTACATTGAAGCCGCCTGCAACTTTTTCGCAAGACACTACCTTTGTTTGAAATTCCTTCAGAAAACTATCCTCCTGGCATTTAAAGACCATTTTTGGATCAACTGCTACGCTTTTTCGGTATTTTTCGTGAGCGGTCCCGAAGAGCTGTAAATAGATTGATTTTTTCCAATGTCAACAATAACAACCGGCACCCTGGTTTGTCATATGACAATATGTTTGGAATACAAAAGAGTTCCAATAATATCTGTAAGCAAAAGTAACAAAAAGAAAATGTATCTTATTCAACAGAATTAAATCTTTTTTACAACATTTTCCAAATAAATTCCTCTCGTTGAACAGTTTCTCCATCCAGGAGCTCCGATTGTGAGAGATTTTCCACCGGGCTACTTCCTGTCAACCGTCACAACAGCGGTCGCACCGTTGACAGCTGACATTTCGCTAGCTGCCAAAATTTCTTTCTTTCTCGTGTTTTGTCTCAAGCAGATCGCTTGTACGGAAAATCGGTGAAAATTACCGAAATTAGCTGAAAATGGACAAGACTTTTGTGCTCGCGCGCGTCACCAAGGTTCTGGGCCGTACCGGATCCCAGGGACAGTGTACCCAGGTGAAGGTGGAGTTCCTGAACGAGCAAAACCGTCAGATCATCCGCAACGTTAAGGGGCCCGTGCGCGAGGGCGACATCCTGACCCTGCTGGAGTCTGAACGTGAGGCAAGAAGACTCCGGTAAATTCGCTCCACTTCGCAACGCTTTTCCACGGACTGGACATTCCGGCACCTTCAGGTACGATCCACCGTCACCGGGGCGGTAATTACGGGTCACGACTGTGTCGGAGAGCGTTGTACTGAATGCTTCGTGTTTCCCTTTTTTCTAGGTTATGTTTCCGTTCTGTATACGTCGCGGTGTGTGTACCACGGCGGGGATCCTCAACTAGCTGGCGACGATGACTCGTTGAAGAACTCATCCTTGTGCGGCTAAAATGAACATATGTCGGTGAAACTGCGCGTTCGTGGAAGAATGAGAAGTGCAAGCAAATAAATCGCGAGTTTGGAAAAACCACAAGAAATACGAAGTTACTTCTATGGCACTAGAGTGGTGTAGTGAGATTGTAACGAGCAATCGTTTTTTATAGATAGTGTTTGAAATGCATTTCCGATGTTGCCATCTCCCCGAACAAAGGTGCGGTGTTTGAGCATGTTGGTTTGGTTTTCAGATGAATCGGATCCAATGGTACAAACAGCTGTTAACATGTCCATAGTGGGCTCTTATGAGCTTCACATATGAAGGAGAAACTATCCTACCAGAACAATCAGACATACTAAGCCCAAAAGTGGTTTAGGCATATCAAAACCATGAACCTGTTGTTGCGTTGAACACGCTGGATGTTTCTCTTGCACCGATCCAGACCACTAATGAATTTACTTTCTCACTTTCCTAGAAAAACTTACGCTTCATAACGATGCTAACGCCTTGAACCTAGTGGTTGACTATGTATGACTGATTTTTGTTTATTTTTTGAAGATAATACCCCGGCAGTCTTGTTGACCGACGTATGCCGAAGTTATTGGTTAGTGGGCGAAGTTTCTCTGTACGAATTTCCTCCAGCGGAACAACTATACCCCGAACTTTCTCGGGTTCATCTCCTGTTCTAACGACTGATTGCACCGTAGTTTTTACCAATTCATTGAATGAAATGAGATCGGAAAGAAAAAAAAATTGGAAATGCGTTCAACGTAATGCTTTGAAAGTAACATTGCACATACAAGCGAATTGGCATCTTGAATTAGTTTCCCGAGAAGAATGTTTCTCTTTGAATTCTGAACCCCAAGCTAGCACATGGCGAGACGTGCCAAAATACGGATGAAAAATATCACAGCTGTTTTAAAATGTATCTTGGCTTGGCAGATTAAAAGCCATTAAAGAACATGAAAATGAAAATTTTACTTTAAAGGAGATTTTGAAAGAAATGTGATGTAATAATTCTGGAATTAACCACCAAGAAACTAAAATCTGAAAATGATTGGGCTAAATCACACCATTTTGTGCTTCAATATGTCTCATAACTGGGTTCATAGAAAAACAAATTTCAGTGGATCTCAACTACTAATCTAATGTCCGCAAAAGTGCCATTTTCTAGCCCTATTATTTAGAAATACAGCTTTCGAGTAAATTTGTACAACGCTCAATCGATCGTTTTTTTGTTATAACGATCTTGTATTCCAAAATCCAACCATTTTGACGTTTGTCCAGTTGTGACAAGGGCACGCACACACGCCGCATTGTGTTTTGATCTTTCCACATTCGTTCAACCGACAGACGCCCGAAAGAACCGCGCGAAATCTGTTTGGTGCGCTTTGTTTGTTGAATATTAAACGCGAAATAATCTTTCCAGCCATCGATATCGGTAAGGTGACGTGTTGAGATTATACAACTTTACAGTTTGGGAGGCTGTTTGGAAGGAAGTAAACTTTCAGCAATGCACTCCAACTTGCTGGTGTAAGTATTGGTGTGGAACATGAACAATGGATCGGCTTGATGGGCGATGATTCTTTTGGGCTAAAAACATATGCATTCCCCTTTGCAGGCCCTCACTCAACGAGGAATCCTATTGCCATTTCTGCTTCGGTGGCGCCAATGTGCATGCCGTGTTTCCGCTTGGCCGACCGGACCTGCTTAGCATTATCGATAATATTATCGGAATCCATCTCACGCCCGAGGCGGACGAAACGTTCAGCTTGTGCGATGGGTGCATCGCAACGATGGAAACGTTCGTCACATTCCGCAACAAAAGCCGCTCGAACTACGAAACAGTGCGGGAAGCGAAAATCATGAATGAAGCAATGAAGCGCCTTCAGCCACTACTGCAAGCAGATTCGTTCAATCCGATAGTGAGCAGCAGTTGCACTCCGGTGAATGGAGTGCAATCGAACAGCGTGAACACCAGCAGCGAGGAAGCGCAAGCTCATTTAAATGTTACGGGAGCAGTGCACAGCACACCGGTTCGTGCAAACGAGCCAGCTACTAACGGGGTGGATGGTGGAAGGTATGTGAGATACGCCAGCTGGTTCAACAGGTACAAGGAGAGTTTTCATGTATTTTTCTTCCTTCTTGCAGCTCTTCCGTGAGAAAACGCTCATTTCATCCACAGAGCACTGATTCGGTGGCTTCAGCAAAGAAGACAAAGATAATCAGTGATAAAGCGGCAAAAAATAAGAACAAATTCCACCACATCCGGGAGATCATGAATCGCTTACGGATCAATCGAATACGAGAGAAGGATGTGTTCAACGATGGGCTGAGGTCAGCGGATAGCTTTGTAGAGAAGCAAGAGAGTATTAGTAATGGTTTCGCTCCATTAGTCAAACAGCAGGCTGAAAAAACACACATGATAAACTGTAAGCCTTGCGTGGTTGTGCTCAAAAGAATTCTGATGGATAACAAATGATAGAACGTCTTATGAAATCCATCGATTCCTAAGTTTATTGAATTGAATTGTACATTTAAGCCTTTACTCTTAATATACCACAATAAACTGTGCTCTCTGTTGTTACGAACTATGTATTACCACCCCAACCCGACCAGGGTTTCACTTTTTCAACGCTTCCAGTAGCTTGAAACTGGTGCCGTACCGCGCTTCGTTGTACTTTTTTCTGTGTGCAATACTCGATTCACGAATTTTCTTCCACTGCTCCCGATGCTCCTCGATCAACTCTTCCTTGCTTTTGGACGACTTGTCAATATCAAAGTCACCGACCGGTTCCGGTTTTACCGAAAGGAAAGGCTCCAACTGCGTCGATTCTGGCCGTGGCATTTCCGTTATTTCGAGCAACTCTCCGCTCACGAACTGATTCACGATATCTGGATTGTGCTCGCGCTTGATGCGCCGTCTCGGTTCGGACATTGTCGCTTCTTCAACCTTCTCCCGCGGGTTGTTCTTCACCCATGCGCGGCATAGCGGATAGAGCGGGGCATTTTCCCGGAAGCGGGCCACATCGATGCACCGGTTGAAGAGCGTCAACGGGCACGACTGATTAATGGCCGGTGCGTCGATGCGTTTTCGCTTGACCTGCGACTCTTCTTCGCTATCGTCGAAGCTGGAGTTATCGTCCGACGATTGGTTGGCGGTTTTCAGCGCCCCTTTCAGCCGACCCCGTGCCAACGCCACATTTTGAAGCGCTTTACCTATGGGAATGAGCAGTCCAGTTTAGAAAGCTATAGCTGGCAATCTACTGATTATCACACACTTTACTTACGCTTTTCGTCCGAATTGATGAGGCTTCTCCGTTTGGCTAGCATTTTTATCAAACGTATTCCGCAACTGTAGATTATTTACTTTTCAAGCCAAGCGAAAACACCAAACAATCATGATTTGATTGACAGCGCATAGCGTCAGCCCTTTTGGCCATTCTAGATGACGGTTTCCAAATTGATGAAATTTAAATGAAAATATTTAATCATTTTTGATAAATTATTCCTAAAGTACCTAGCAAAAATTGAAACGATTCAAAATGTGTGATTTTAGCTGCAATACGCTTTAAATTACCAAAAACCATAAAATGGAAAATAAATTTTCAAAAAAAATAGCGTCAACCGTCTGGCCACCGTAACCCAATCTGACAGCTGTTTGTTGTGATTTCATCGCTAAAAATATCAGCGGTTTTCCAGCAAAGGAGCAAAGTTTGCTGCCTTGGTGCGTGACGAATATGTGCCGAGTGTTTTCCTTCTAGCGAATCATCCACACCCTTTAGTGGCAACTCGCTGGCCATGAAATAATCGTACCGCTGCAATCGTGCAATCGATCCGAACAGTGTGTGTGCGTGTGCGTGTGTGGGCAACTGGAACAAATGCTCAAACTACGCCACTAGTTTGTTGTTTTTCTGCACAGTACACGAGCGTCGATCGAGTGGAAAATGAGTACCCGGCCAAGCCCTGCACCCTTCAAGCGATCGATCGATGGGCTGTTCAACGTGTGGCTGAACCTGCGGAACCAGGGCCACGAGAAGCCACTGCGCAACGCCCTCTACAATGTGCTCGTCGTCGGGGTGATCGCGGTCGTGATCGGCGTCACCCTGGTGCTGGCCCCCTTCTTCAAGCCGCTACTGTGGGCGTTCCTGTTCGGGGCGGTGCTGTTTCCGGCCAAGAAACGGCTCTCCGCCTCGCTCAAGCGCTGGATCGAGCGAATCGAGAAGGATGACAAATACCTGTTGCTGGGTGTGCTGAGTGCGCCGCTGTGCTGGGTGGATTCGCTGGGCGAGTTTCTGACCGGCTGGCTGAAGGAGCATTTGAAAATCATCACCGGACTGGTGGGCGGGCTGGTAACGCTGCGCTTCATACTGTGGCTAACACCGAGCGAGGTGTTTTTCTCCATCTGGAACTTTATCGTGTGGATCCATTCGCTGTTCCGTACGCTGCTCGGGTCGCTCTCGCTGCAGATGGTGGTCGTGATACTGGTCGTGTACGTCGTCAGCGTATACTTCCTCTGGACGCCGGACCATTCGCTGCCCTTCCTGGTGATTGGACAGTTTCTGTGGATGGTTATCGTCGGGTACGGGAGCAGCTTCCTCGGAGCACTGCAGGTGCCCGTATTTCTCGGCCTACTAACCTACGGCTTGATAGGGTTGATTTACAACCTACAGAAAGATGAGCGCAACGTGCGCTTCATCGACAAATGGCACAGCCTACTGGACGTGACCAGCTACCGGTTGGACGATTCCTCCGTCGCCATGAACGCCCATGCCCATCCGGAAGCATCGAGAATAGAGGAAATTAAAGCGAAACTGCATCTAGACGTTTCAGCGACCCCGCAACTTTCCAGCACGATGAACGAAACGCCCGGTCACGGTAATACCTATCCGGCCAGCATGCTAACAAACGTGGAATCGCTCGAAAGCGACACCTACTTCCGGCTGCTGTTTTACGCGTGCGGTGCCACGCTTGTTTGGATGCACACGTGGCTACTGTTTCTGTGCTGTATTCCCATCTTCCTGCACATCGTACGGAAGGCGGCCGAATTGTTGGGCATCGTTGCGTACGTATCGCAGCAGGCCGACCATTACTGGCTAGTGCTAAAGCTGTGGCTGTTTCCACGCCATGCTGCTCTGCTTCCGCTCTGTTTGCCGGGAATATTACGGCTGAACACAAACATTCACCGCTACGCTTGTGCTAAGCTGCGCTCGTACATTGACGACATCACTTCGATTGTGATGATCGGCTTCCTGATCGTCCTCGTCATGCTGATCAGTGTGTTTGCCTTCACGCAAATATACTCGGAAGCGATAGCGGTCGCACAGCTAGGCTCGAATCTTGTCAACCGCACGCTAATACACCGACCAGAACTGATTGAAATGTTACCAATCGGTGAGAAAAACAGTAATTAAACATTGCATTACTAAATCAGTAAACTAATCCTACCTTCTCCTTCTTAAGACATGCAATCGATGGACAACATCATCGACAACGCGTACAAGTACGGTCGCTCACATATCGAACAGTACGTCGATGGTATCTTCAACGATACCGATCCGACACAGGCAATCAAGCTGAAGATGCAGATCCTTAGCGTTTGGGACCGGCTGATACAGAGCTGGATGGACCGGAGCAATGGCGAGGGCCTGGTGGGACCGCGGGTTCCCGCCCAAGCAATTCGCATGACAATAGATGAGATTTTTATAAATCCAAGTAGGTGCAACGAAGAACTCGGAAACATCTCTCGATTCAATACCTTTTATAACATCTAAAACCATTCTAGTCACGAAAGCTGGTCTTATAGGTTTCATCAAGAGCAATTTCGGGATGCTCTGGGAGGTGGCTGATTCGCTGTGGATGCTGTTGCGTACTAACCTGACGCTGCTGCTGTCCGCGGTCGGCACCCTGGTGTCGGCCATTCTAGGCGGTGGGCATGCAGTTTTGAAATTTTTATTCCACACGGTAAAGCTTCCCATTTCTTCCCTCTTAGAAGAGCGTTTTTTAAAGGTGTAATACTCATTCTTTTGCTTTTTAGATAATTTTCTTCACCACCCTGTTCTACCTGCTGCAAAGCAGCCAGGATCGATACGCACCAACGGCCATTACCATCAACAATTCATGGGGCCCGCGCATCATACAAGCGCTGGAAGACTCGATATCGAGCGTCGTCGTAGCCACGCTAAAGCTGGCCCTGTTCCATGGACTGTTTACCTGGCTGACGCATACCGTGTTTGGGGCGCACATCGTCTATCTGCCGGCAGTGCTGGCCTCAATACTGGCGGCCGCCCCCTTCCTCGAGACGTACTGGTGCAGTGCGCCCGCCTTTCTCGATCTGTGGCTGTCGCAGGATCGGTTTTGGCTTGGCGTCACGCTGGTGATGATACACTTTATCATCCCGTCCAACTTCAATCCGATCATACACTCGGAGATAAAAGGGTAATCATTGTTTGCGATAAACTTTTGATTATGAACACGCTGATTTTCCGATTCTCCTTTCAGTGGTGGCCATCCGTACCTGACGGGACTGTCAATTGCCGGTGGAATGTACCTGTTCGGGCTGGAGGGAGCATTGTTAGGGCCGCTATTGCTTTGCTTGCTAGTCGTTTTGTTTGAAGTTACCATTAGCGCTATCCGAGATAGCCCGGCCACGCCGCAAACCAGGTAAGGAAGATCGGGGGCTTTTGCTTTTAGTTTTACACAAATCTCACTAACGCATTCATCGTGTTGTCTGTTCTGTCTGCTTTTTTTTCTCTATATAACTTAACTAACTTGCCTGGGCTCCCACGTGGGAATGTGGATTGCTTAACCGTCCTTTTCTTACAACGAACGACTTAAACTCGCAGAAAATCTAGCCTAGACACAAACAACGATATCTATTCACCCGCGACGACGTAAGTACAAGGGAAGGTGTGGCAGTGCTTTAGGCCAGTGTTGTGTTAGTTGGTAGCTGTTGATTAATTTAACTGCTTTCGTTTAAATTGGCCGTGTATTGATTCAAGTAAAGGTTCATTTAACTCCCTTAGCATTCTCGGTCAATAGGAAAAGAGCGAAGGAGAGCTTGAATGAACCTTTATTATTGGATTGTAATTTAATTCGTACTAAACAATCTGTGTTTTGAACTTGTTTTAACATCGTTTGACTGCTTAAGTGTGATAGGTGGCGGTTGTAGTGTAGGAACTTAGTTTGAAACAAACCTAAAAGATTATCTAACAACTAATTCATGTATGCCAAAAGCAAAAACAAAAAACAAATCTAACACAGCTATAAGCTATACACAGACCACTAGCTAGTTCGTTTATATGTTCGAATGCATTTTTGTGCTGCTGAACGAGTCGTTCCGTTCGTGCACTTTGTTACCGTCGTACAAAGTATACAGTACCTTAACATTAATCGTAAGTTTTATCGTGTGTCCACAATCGCTGCTACTGTGAGGCGAATAATTAAATTCCACTTCTGTTACCTCTTATTACTCTAAATGTAGTTGTTGCGAAGGGATTGAAATAGAACGTACCGATTTTCATACAATTTTGGCATCTTTCTTTCTTCCCCTCTTTTACCATTCGCCCACATCATTTAAATGTGTCGTTGTGTATTTGCCATCAAATGGCTTTTAATCTTTCCAACTATTTACTATACAATTAAACAAACAATTTCTACAACGTCCAAACACACACACACACAAAAAACAATCTTCAGTTTGTGCCAAGAATGGCAACAGTTCGTTCGCCAAGGGGATTTGTAAGTAGCAACAGGTAGGGTAGGGTAGTTGAGTAGTGTAGTTCCAGGTTCGTGGCCAATCAACTGACAACGCTGCAGCACCTTGTGTGCAGTCGGCTCCTTCTTCTCTGGCGCAATCCTTCAATCCTGAAATCGTAGCATGAGCATGAGATGAATGTTTCTTTCGTAAAATCCCTACCATCTAGCTAAGCCATCCACACTCTTTCATTTGCATTCTCATCGTTTAATTTTCATCATATACCATATCACCGGTAGCAAACCGACCACCGCTCCATCGGCTGCCTATTTGATGCGGACCAAAGATGGCAAGTTTCTAAACTCACCGCTGACCATGAACTGCACCACATCGCCCATGTGCATGACGGTGCGCGGCACTCCGTTACACTAACGCGCCTCCTAACCGTTCGCTTGGCTTGGTGTGCATCAACTTCCTTCCCCGTTTTAATCCACTAAACAGCTCATCTCACCATTGACACATACTCATCCGATCCGAGCTTCTTTGGCACCTAACCATGCCCCATGAAAAGTTCTTGTTGTTCGTTATTACCTACCGTGTGTATTTTTCGCTTGTGTATCCTTCACCCCTTACCCCATTTACCTTCCCCCCTCCACCCCTCGTTCCATTGTGCATGTAATTGCATTCCGCAACCAATCATGCCCCTCCCACCAATGTCCCAGCAGCAACTTCCGGTACGCCGCATTCCAGGAGCAGATGAGCGTGGACGGACGCGGTGCTGCTGCTGCTGTGGCACCGGCGTCGTCGGCAGCAGCGGCGGCACAATCTGGGACTAGGACGACCAATGCCGCCGGGGCTGATTGTTCCGTTGTTGATCGGGCCACGCTGCAATCGCCACCCGCCAGGACGTAGGACGTCTTAATGTGTGTCCTTGCTTAATGTATTAATCAACCGAGATGAATCTGATGGACGGAAGAAAGGCTTACGCGAAAGGAGGGAACTTGTTGTGATAAAAAAAGAACAATGCATACAAGAACACACTCACAGATGGTTATACTATGTATGTAGGCTTTATTTATGTTTACTGCTGGTTTGGTTTTGTTTAACCAACACGATAGAATAAGCGATGCAGGCAAGCTACTAACGCGCGTGAAAGAGTATTTTTATCCAAAGCGAATTTAACGTGTGACCTAACCAATTCTAGTGTAAGTGCGCAATAAAATGGTAATGTATGGAGATTGTGCTGTGTGTGTGTATCTCCTTAAAATGGGAACTCCGGATGCTTGGTAATGCTGTGGCGGAAGGAAAGAAAACCCGGTTAAGATGCGACGTCACCAAGATGGCACGTGCGCGCCCACCCTTGCCCACTTACCCGGGAAAGAAAGCAAAGTCGCAGATGCGAACGTTTTGATCGAGCCCGTTCAGCTCGGCCATATCGGCATCGGTCAGCTCGAAATCGAACAGCGCAATGTTCTGGCGCAGCCGGTCCACGTTCGTGCTTTTCGGAATGGTCGCGATGCCACGCTGCAGCAGATGGCGCAGCAGTATCTGTGCCGGCGTCCGGTCCTGGCGCTGGGCAATCTCCTTCACTACCGGGTTGTCCAGCAGGTCCGGCACCTCACGGCTGAAGGGAAAATGGAGGAACACAGTTTTACAGTAGACCTTCGGGGATCACTTCCACCCACCACTATCGTCCGTTCCACACTTACTTCAGCAACTTTTCGATTCCTTTCGAGCCGAGGGGCGAATAGGCGGTCACGGTAATGCCGTTCGCTTTGCAGAACTTGACCAGCCCGGTCTGCTGCAGATAGATGTGATTTTCAATCTGTGGGCGCAATGGGCGACAAAGAGAGAAAGTCGAAATTCAGTCCGGTGCACCCTCAATACCGTGGTTAGAAGAGTATCCCATGAGCCACTCCCATGTGGCCATGCTGCCCCACTATTACCTGCAAGTTGGCCGGCTTGATTCGGCAATTATCGAGCACTCTCTGTATTTGCCGCTGGTTGAAATTCGATAGCCCTATGCTGCGTGCCAGACCGGCATCGGCGATCGCTTCCATGCCCTGCGACAACGGTGGAAACGGAGGAAAAACCGACAAACAAGAAACAAATTAAGATCACAGCGCCGCAACACAATATCCTAGCACCTTTTTTTCACTCCCTTCTGCCGTATGTCCCGCGGGTGCCAAGTGAGGGGAAGAGATAGGATAGGGCTTAACAGCAACAAAGTGGCTATTACAATCCACCGCTACCGACAGCGGGCCACGGCACGGGATAATGGGATGGTTTTGCTTTGCTTTGCCGTCGTTTTTCTTTTCTTCCTTTTGGTTGGCCAATTGTTCTGCGGTAGTGTGCAAAAAAAAGGTGATCCCTTTTTGCCAGGAAGGGTGTCTTTGCTTTAATTCTTTTTCCTATTGCCAAGAAGCACCACCGGTTCGCTCTTCATCGCCGGCACACTCAACACCGGCGTTGTTGCGCTTGTTTGTGTTTATATTTTGGGTGTAAGATTGACTTTTTTCCTCGGGGTGCACTTCTTCCGTGGTGTATCGGACGCATTTTGGCCCTTGCCATAACTGTGCCTAACCGTTCTCCGGAAGTGAGTTCTCCCGAGTGGAACTGCTGCTCCTGACGTAAGCTGAAACCGATGGGATTTGTACGGGTGGATTACGGGCACCGGTAGCACTGAAAAGGCACTTTTGCAAACGCATCTTCATGGGAATCGGTAACCGGAAGCGAAAGAACCCCATTGACAATTGTAGCTTTTGATTGTTTGTGTGCTCAAGTGGTGTGCTCAAAAATTAATTAACGAAGATGATACACGTTCGGGAAGAGCGGCACATCAGCAACATTTAATTATTACATTAAAATTAAATTAATATTATATTGTTTTTCGTTTGCTACGAGCTACACATTCCAAACGGGCGCGAAATCAAGGTCACACGCTTTGCCGCTGATCTCGACGATGCAATTGCCTGTTGGAACCTGTTTAATTGCATGTTGTAAAGGTAAAGTGGGGCAAAAGTGTACCGGGCGCGTGCTTACGGAGATAATCTTGTGTTTGGTGGATCGGTGCGCCTGTTTATACGCATACAGTGCTTAGCGCAGTAGTAGGAACACCTATTTTTGTGCAAACTTAATTTTGTTCTGTAAAAAGATTCGTGTTGTTGGAGGAGACCCTTCGAGGAGTTGATGTAAAAGGGAAAATTATTAATGCCAGCAAATGTGCCTATTTTTTTAAATTTACTGGGGTTTGTTTGGAAATTCCTGGTAATTTCGTATATTAAATATGATATACTTATTGCGTTTTTTATACAAATACCTCTATTAGGAGAAAAAACGCGCACATTTGCTCTGTATCTTAATTAATTCAACTTAAAATGATGTCAATTAAAAAAATCCAATTGCAAATAATAAAAAAAAAATGTAAAAAACGGTAATACAAAAATACGCGAAGGAAAAATGTTCGAATATTCTTTTTTTGCCGTAATGACATTTGAAAATACGGCCGATACCATAATATAGTTAATTTTAATTTAAAAAAAATGACATACACAGTCAATCCGATATCCTTGATACTATTTTCATATCTCTCTGCGATTATTCCGTAATATCGAAGGTCAAAAACTCTAACATCTCGCTTCCAAAACGGTGTTTACAGTTCCTTTTCATGTTTTTTTAGCATTTAAAAATGTATGCTACAATAGCAAACACCTACGTTTGTTCGTTGTAAAAAGCTCGATCCTTTCAGTTATTATTGCGTCGCTCAATCTTAGGTGCGTACCTTTGCCCCACTTCACTCTAAACGTGCGCCAAACGAAGCCATTACAGGTTTTTGAGCGATCGCTCGTTTGAGGCTCGATTTGGGGATGCGAAGAAGATGCTCAATTTTAATCATTTATGATAGGGCAACCGTTCGGTTAAAAATCGAAACTATGGCGCTTTCACCTAATTAGTGCGGGCACGGGCACGGGAAGTTTGGGAAAATTTACATAAAACGGTCCCCGCACAGCGCAGCGCCGTAAGTTGGGTCGATGTCGACGGAAACTTACCTTCCAGAGGCTGACATGGTCCGTCGTGGTTTCGAGTACGATTTCCCCATTGTCGTCGGTCAGGAAGGGACCGTCCACTTCGGGCACGGTAAACGGGACGTGCACCAGGTACAGATCGACGTAATCGAGCTGAAGATCGGTCAACGATCGTTTAAGAAATTTCTCAACCGTGGCGGCCCGCGTACCTGTGTGGTTGACCGATAGCATAGTGTGTTATTAAGAAGCTTTTGTACTTGTACAACACAACTTGGGGTGGTGAGGAAGGAATGTTTGAAAAGCAGAAGAGAGTTAAAACCCCCCCGCAAGCGCACACTACCGCGGTGACTGACGTTAAGTGGTGTGCTGCTGAAGTGCGGACCGAAAAAGTGCTGACACACTACATTGGACAAGCAATTGGTAAAGGGAAAAATTAGGCACCTACCATGCGGCGGCAACTTGGTGACGATGAAGAGCTCCTCGCGCGTCACCCGACCACTGTCGATCCACTGGCGCAGTACGCGCCCGATCGTTGGCTCGTTCAGATAGACCGGCGCACAGTCGATGTGCCGATAGCCGGCTTCGAGCGCCTGGTTCAGTGCTTTCTCCACCTCCTCGTCCGGAGCCTGTAGGTTCCAAACAAAAAATAAGCCCCCAAGTACACCATCCCGGACGGCGAGATAAGTACGATTGCATTGCTCGCACACACAAGGGACACGCTCACACTTACCCGCCAGGTTCCGAAACCAAGGGCCGGCATTTTGTGGCCATTCTCGAACGTCAGATCGATCTTGCAGGCGGCTGCCATGGTTTGCGCTTGTTGCGTTGATGGTCACTAACACTGTACGATAACAAAAAAAAAAAACAAAACAAAAAACTCACTTAACACAGACACACCCGTCGGTAGGTCTTGCTTTGACCGTGGCCTTCCCAAGACTGTGGCTACGATATGGGAGCGCGTCCCGTTTTTGTCCCACGATCAAACTGCCCGGACACAAGCTTGACCCCACCAAGATCGGGGGAGATCGGTACGCAGGGAGATATTCTCTCTTAAAAAACCGGTCGCCAAGGTGTTTTCTCTCTTTCTCTTTCGAGGATTTGTCACGGGGGGCTTTGCTCTCTCACTCATATGCACACACACATGTTAATCGCGATGCATTTGTGGGTGCATTATCGTGGGTTGAACATTTTATTAGTTTTGTTTTTTTCACAACCTCAACAAACTTGTTTTGAGAAAAATAGTTGGGGCTTTTTTGGAAATATTTTTTTATAACCATCAACATTTACTGTTCGTTCACATTCGTCACGATCATTTTTACACTGATCGTTCTCTAATGCATCCTCAAACAAATGTGTTGATCACCAAGTCGGAACACAAAAAAAAACAAAATGAGACAAAGAAAAAGAGAATGGAAAAAGGCGACGTAAATAAATATTTGCTGTAAATCCCATTACATTCCAGCTCGGCTTTTACTTTTAAATACACGATCTATCCACGCCAAAAGAGTGTTTGCGAAAAATGGCTTCAGATCAGTGTCGGTGAGAGATAATGCAATTGCATTATGCTCTTGCGTGAGAGTAAATACAACGCGCGCAGTTGAAAGGAGAACTGATTAAATCGTATTCTAGCCCCTTTAAATACAGTGTGGGTAATGATTGTTGCACATTGCGATGTAGTAGTGAATACATTTCCATGCATTTATAGTAGAGTTGCGTTTAAGGAATGTTGATTTTATAAAAAAAAATGATTGTAAATAAAAGTAATACAAAAGATTACAATTTAGTAAAATAATCGTTATGTGTGTTAATTGTGATATGGTCGTGTAAATGATAATCATGAACGATTTAAGGCAAATACATCTTGAAAGTCTGTTATCGATTTTATCATATTTTATGCAACAATCTTTAAAATGTTTTAATATTTTTTCTCTTAGATATATTGATTATGATAGCAAACGTACATTTACATGTGTAAACGTTTTGAAATGTACACTCATGTAAGCGAGCTTTGCTTTTATGTAAAAACACATTCATTATCAATTGCAGTTGTCGTATTACAACTGTATCAGATATGACTGTATGTAATAAACGATGATTATTTTTCTTGACTTAACAACCTTCGTGGGCCTAAAAAGGATTTCGCTACTTTTTATGTACTACGCAGTCGAGTAGTGGATCATTGCTACGGGGCTGGTTCATATAAGGATTGAACCTACGACGGAATTAGGTTGCCAGGAATAGATGGACGGAAAAAGATACAAAAGGATCGTCGCAGTAAAATTGCATTTCGTTACTGCGACGACCACAATGGCACGAATTCGTTTGTAAAAGCTTACATGGTAGTGGCATCAGTGGCGGATCAAGGGTATCGGGGGCCCTAGGCGGAACGACGAGTTGAGGCCCTCTTTAAATGGAAAATGTTGGGGGGGGGGGGGGGTAGCGGCACTAAAGTTGCTGTTGGGAGATTGAACAGTAAACTTGAAATGCCGTCGGGGCCCCCTTCGGTCATCAGTCGCAAACTCTTCAATTTTAGCTGACGGGGGGGGGGGGTGGCAATTGATTCAGCGGGGCCCCCTCGCAAATCAAATCCTTCGTAAATCATCTGTCGCAAACTCTAAATTTTTTTGCTGACGGGGGGGGGTGCAAATGTTTCGCCAACCTCGGGGCCCCATCGGCCATCCTTCCGGGGGCCCTTGTCGCTAGTACTCTGTCCATACGGCATACTATAGAATGGCGATCTACGGGGCCCCTAAATCGGCGGGGCCCCAGGCGACCGCCTAGTCCGCCTACCGTTAGATCCGCCGCTGAGTGGCATGCGATTCACAGGTGACTACACGCAATTCGATGCAAATCGCACGAGATTTAACTGAGGTTGTAATTATATGGATTCATCGAAAATGCAGTCGATACTCCTGCAAACAGTAGTGGTTTTTTTTCGTAAGACAACATATTAAGCATCATCTGTTACGTGAAATAATATCTAACACAATGACATCTAACACGATGAAATAACATCTAACACGATGAAATAACATCTAACACGATGACACAATATCTAACGCCAAAGCAACATTTCCGGAAAGATGCACATATTTACGGAGGACCAGGAAGATAGCTGGATGAAATATAAGTACAATATAAGTGATGATGGCGATCCAAAAACATTACAAATAGCGCTGAGGATCCGATCATCAGAATCGTTTGTATTTGATTGTTATATGGGACAACTTTTGAAACTTATGAAAAATATTTTAAAAAATCTTGTTTTATTTAAAAATGTTTTAATGTACCACAATAACGTTAAAACATGAAGAAAAAAATCAGATTTTTTGTTTTTTAAAATAAACTACTGAACTACTGGGGGACTACTTCTTAATCTGTTACGTTTTTTTTTTTTTTTTGGAAGGGGAGGGGGTAGAAAATTTGCCATTTTTGTGTTACGTATTTCATGGATGATGTAGAAGATTTTTTTAACACCACATGACACGAATAAGCGAAAATTAATAACATTTCACTGTAAGTAATACAAATTGAGATGTTTGATTGGGTTCTTTTACGTTCTGATTTCTGTACAAATGTTAATTGAAACACTTAGGAAATATACTATTGTATAACGATATTTTATCAGTAACTAATACTGCATTTCCTTAACAGTTTAATCGAGTTAGAAAACGATTTCAAACAAAAATATTCTCCCTTTTATCATTCACAGTATTGAGCTCATATTGTTTCACAAGTGGTTTATGCTGTAAACTATAGAATCGCAATCGTCAATTGTTTTTATTTAAAATTTTGATTAGAAAACGGAATAAAATCTTGATAAAAATGATCGAAAGAGAAGATAACAATTTGTTCCTTAAAGTGTATTTTCCTATATTGATCCGTATTGAAAACGCAATAGCTGTATTGAGTTAAATGAATAATTAATTCAATTGATTTCTCCACGATGGAAACATCATTTATATAACACAATATCACATTTTCAGTAATCAAATTGCTTATTTCTATACCTGCGCACACGAACACTTCAATAATTGCAAATATGACGATTGTTATTTTTGCCCAAATACGGCATACGGCCGCCAAATGCACTCCATCACAATTGTTTCGCGCGCCCAGCGCAGATCAAACGAACTTTTGCAGCCGCTTGAAAGTAGTTCCCTTCCCCCGGTCCCATATTATTGCACAAAACACCCCAACGTCCCGGTACCACATCTGCAAACAATCAACAAACCTTCACAAACAGTAGCTACTGTGCTGTTGCTCGAGGGGAAGCAAAATGTACTCTGGCAGTCCGGTTCTTGCAGTGCGGCGCCATTAGAAGAGGGATTGTCATGCTACTCCAAAAGGGGCGGGAATGCAAACCCGCTGGTTGGTGGAGGGGTTAGGCATGTGGTAGGATAATTTTCCTACGAGCAAATTATCGATTGCAAATGGCCGATCCAGCGCAGCGCAGGCACCGTAATTTGAGACGTTTTAATCAAACTTTCATGTAATACTATCCCTAATGGGTTTGGTTTGGTTAGCCGCGCACGATGGCCGTATTCTCACAATATAAATGAAGTACCGGTTAGTTTACGTTGACGGGTAAGGGAGGAATGATGGGTGATCTAAATAATAAACCAACTACCCTATCTGGCCGGAGTTGTTTGTTAAGATTTAATTAAATTTATTCTGCACCACCATCCAATTCGGGTGACTGTTTCGTTCGCTTCCGTGCATTAGTTCCGCCTCTTGGTGCGGTTACTTGCCCTTTCGGCAGGATCCACTCGAGGTGCATTGGTTGAGTGGCGTCGTACTGCGTATGTATTGAGGTTTCATTACGGAAGCAGTTTACTGTGATTCGACCTGGGAACCGCCCTACCTGACCTGGTCTGTGACATCTTCTTCCCGAGCGGCCAGAGTGCTAATCCTTTCCGCATCTGTGTTGGATCGGGGATGAACGACAGTACTGGGGCCAGAAACACTCTGCAGCAGCTCAGCCTGAAGAGATCCGACAGTTAGATTGTTCCGGTCGGTCGTATCTTTGTCAACTGATCGTTCAATTTTCTGTAACATTCTGTACCCGGTATGTTCACCATAACAGGCTGCCTTACACGCCAGCGCAGCCTAATAGCCGTTGCCGTTGGTAATCATCGCCTCCTTTGACAAGGATATCTTCTTCTACGAAAACAAAATGAGCACTTGAATGTTTCGACAACCGTGTAAACGGTACAAGATCAAGATCGGCCGATTATCGACCACCAGGTTGCGGTAAAGTTCAGAGAGATGCATGCGCACAGAGGATGGTTCGGTAATAAGCCATTAAGAGATGGGATCCGTTTTTGTCCCGATCTAGCTCCAGCATAATATGACAAGCGGGTGGTGTGATTTTTTTCTATTGCAGAATTGAACACAAAACAAAAGCATGACTAACAAAACAAGACTAAATTAACAAGGAAAATTGATTGGAAGCATTACACAAAGATTCATACAAAACTATCACCAATTATGACAACAAAACTCAATATTCGATTTGTAACATACGTATATCTTCCCGATTATTTATAAGTATATTCTAGTAGAATTGTACATTTTCCTACTTTTCACTTACTAAATGCTTAAAATAGCAATATCGCAACGGTTTTTATTAAAAAACGATCATTTACGACTCTATTCACACAAAATTGAGAAAAAACCTATCCCACTGCTGGAATTGGAGCGAATTTTGGAGATGCCGGGGATTGAACCCGGGACTTCTCACATGCGAAGCGAGCGCTCTACCACTGAGCTACATCCCCATGTGATAGAGGGCACAATCTGTAACACCCAGTACGCACCCCAAAATAGTCATCGATAGCGGTAATGAACGACGGATCGTAGGGAACGACTGATGCTCGTCTAAGCGCTAATCGCTTATCTTTGATGGAGCGTAATGCTAACTTCCGTGGGACCAATTTTTTATAAGGTTCTACTCTTATAAGTATTAATTGCAACAAACTATTCCACAATTGAATATACTTGAGTAGGTTAAACGTGTAGTAACGCTCACGAAAAACATATCCAAAGCCGCTTAATTTATTGCCTTAAAGTATAATATAAACAAATATGAACCATTTATATTAATTCATGTTTGTATGGTAAAATATTAAACAAAATTTAAAAAAAAACGCCTCGTTTATATTGAAAGAACAAACAAAATTATTTATGTTTTAAAACTATCAATAATTGATCGATGTTTCATCAACCAATTTAACATATTTTTGTTTTAATTGAGTTCGAAGTTGTTTTGTGCAAACAAAATTGCATTAAATCACATTTATTCTTAAAATTACCGACGGATTTTTTACGCCCTTTGCTTTAAAAGGGACTGAATTGTGTACGGCTATGTCTATCATGGGTTCAAGACCCATGTGAACTAAGTTCTCCCCTAAGCAAGCAATAACTAATCCTAGTGCTGTATACCACTTTAAAGCCAACAGAGACCGACTAATATTATCGCACCAATCAAGAATAAGTCGAGAAAATTCAAAATAATGTCATTCCAAAAAACGGCGCCATAGTGGCTAAAACAATTTTTCTTTGGATATTGACCTTATCACAGGCATATTCAGTTGAAATAACATCGTTTGTGAGCAGAATTTCAATCCCGCTGTAGCTATTTCTTAAAGACATTTGAAATGTAACACTTTCGTAAGATAGAAAACACTAAGTAATGTGCACAAAACGGTAAACTCATGCTTTCATACTATTTTTGAACGTAATGAGCAAGGAAGTGATTGTTTGAAAAGAACAGTTACAACACACAACAGAACTCGAATGTCTACAACAAGCCCTGGAGGCACATGTAAAAAAAAATGGACATACTTCAGTCCCAACCATTCAAGGATCTCGAGATCGAAGCCGATCAATGGTTGAGCGCAGCTAATGCCCATCCAATCTGCACACATCCGCTTTGCCACTTCACCATATAAAGAACAATCCTTCGGCTGAATGGACGGATTGTGTACGTCTTGAAGTGTACTGGTATTGTCCGCCCAGGATACGCACAAGCTGGAAAGCAACCAAATGCTCGCCGTAGAGCGAGCCACAAACGGCCACAGTACGGCAAAAGGACATCCTGAAGATCGCATTGTTTGGCCGAGCTAAGGAAACGGTTTAATCTCTCCCATTCATCCTTCATTTACGGTGACAATCCGTTTGCTAATATTTGGTACCCCCGAACGTCTTTCGTCCATTCGACAGTGGCGCAGTTTCCGTTCCCAATCCTCTTTGTCAGCTTCCAATGCGGGTGCCGCAAGCCCAGCGCAGTGCACACTCGTCATAAGCAAGGACACTGTTTACCCAGCAAGGTGGGGCACAATTCGCTAAAGCTAACAAAAGTAAATCAAAACAATCGTAAACAAGCCCAGCGAGCAGCACCACCGGTCCGTCGTCCGGCGAGGTGTGCCCCGTTCGGTTCGGCCGACGGTCGGACGACCATTCCGACCTCCCGAAACTTTTACCCCTTTACGGACGGACCTCCTCGGTCCTTGCGCGCCTCGAAATCTTGAGCTAAGCTGGCAGCTTTGGTACTTGATGCCAGTGCCAGCTTTATCAGCATGTCTCGAACGGTAGCCACCTTGCAGCGTGAATGGACTACCGGACGGGCCGGACGGGCCGGACGGGCCTCTGGCGGGTGGCAATGTTTCGAATGATTACAAGGATCGCTTGCAAAACAAACCACACTAAGCACCACAAACACGGTCCCACGGACTGTGGGAAGGTGGGCTGCGGGATAATCCATCCATCTGTGGGTGTGCGGCCAACCGCTCCCCGGGCAAAGAAAAGCCCCTGACCACGGCTCACGTGTCTGTGCCGATTTTTATTTCATTAGCCTTTTCAAGTGTGCGCCTCGACGGCGTGGTCGAAGCGTATGGATGTTCTTGCAGAAACAACAACACCGATCGAGGCAGGCGTAGCAACGATCCACCGAAAAGGGATGCAGAGGGCTCTTCGCTTGCTGAGATTATCCTATACTGCAAGACACAAAGCCGGCTTTGTTTGTGCTGGAGCACCATGATCCATGGTGGAAAAACGATCATTCGCCACAGCCCGTATGGTCAGCGTCTCGATCGTGTGCTGCTGCTGCTGCTGCCCGTTTGTGTTTATGCTCACAGTAGGGAGTGTTTTCCTTCGTTTCATTTCAAGCCAAATGATGGGTAAGGTTTTGCGGCGGCGAATTATGTAATAAGGATTAGCATTAGCATCCTACTGTGCGCCGAGAGCGGCTGCGGTTCGATTGATGCGGGACGGTTGAGAACGACCGTTGAGCACGTAATACGGTGGCAATCGTTCGGTGCGGGCGGGGCGGTATGGGCGGGGTATGTAAATATGTTATTAAGCGGGGTAAGATCAACCAACCTGACTTTTTTGTTGTTACATTGTGCAGCTGTTATTTGAAGTAAGATACCAAATGTAATGAACTAGTTTTTATGTTTTGATTGATTTTTGGGCCATTTTTTTAACACGAGTAATATAAGTTCTGAAATGAGACATTCTTCTAAGCTGTATTGTGGGCTTCCTTGGAAAAAGAGCATTTCAAATTACTTACCAACTTTCAATATGATTTTCTTTGCTCGTTTGAAGGTTGCAGATCAACCTTTGAATGAAAATTCTAAAAAGATACGGTTGATTTAGTGAGTTTTGTAAGTCATAATGTACTGTACATAATTTGTAGCAAACATACACTAAATTACAGGCATTAAATTGAAGTAAAAAGGTTAAAAAACAGCAAAAGTCGGCCAGTATACTCCAAGTACACTATATATCCACTCCAAAAACAATATTTTTCTATTGATTGTACATAATCTATCCTTTAATGTTGACGTAAGGCCAAATGTTGGTGCTTAAAAAATCCTTTAAAAATAGAAAATGGAATTAATAGAACGTTTATGTGGCCAAATCGCTTTAAAAATGGAAAATGGAATTAATAGAACACTTCTGTGAAGTATAATCTAAAGAATTTATCACCAATGTTATGTGTTTGACTCAAATATTCAAAAGAATTATCTCGAAAAAATTTGGAACAGCCGCTCACTCATATGAAATAGATGCCTGCAGGCGCTTAGTGACGAGATGGATTATGATGAGCTTTTCCAACAATAAATTGAAAATAAAGTTCCCAAATACACATAATAAAAAGGCTCATTATATGCTATTTACTTAAAGTAATCACAAAAACCTCTTCCTTTACCCTTTAGTACTCTAATCCAAGGCGTACAGTCCAATCTCGCGGCGATAAGGTGTAGTTAATGGCTTATTTCAAGTCTTTAATATACCAAACAAGCAAACCGTTTTAAATACTTTGTACTCGTACTTGCATTTACGTTTTTAGATTACTTTACGTCCATTTTATACAAATATCTTGATGCTTACTCCAGCCGTTTACTCTAGCTTCATTATCCAAGACTTGTCCTGCAGGCAGATACACGACCTTTGCACCGAAAATTAAACTGTTACTGTACTGCAATATGGGCAAGTCCTTTTGCGCTTTAGTTCTATCTGCTACCGTTCTAATCCTGCACCGAACGATTCCAACGATTCGCTCCAAAATCGCTCTCTCTCTCTCTCTCTCTCTCTCTCTCTCTCTCTCTCTCTCTCTCTCTCTCCATTAGCTAATAATGTCAACCCCTAGGATCATCTAATAACACGATACTTGTATACCTCAATTTCGGGACAATATTATTAAAAATTAGTCTGATGTTGTCTTCAAAAAAAAAGAGGACCAAATTGACCCACCCAAGTTATGTCCCATTATGTCCCGTATTTTAACGTTTACAAACACACCGCAGCCGCCGTCCGCCATCATCGCCAGCTGCAATCTTTCCGCCTGTTGATATAATCCATCTCAAGTGTCCTTAAACAAAAATCGAAAGGACGATCTGTCTCGTGGATGGAGCAAAGAAAAAGAAAAAAACGCTAGTCATTTATGCAATTGTCATTTAATTATCAACCACAGAAACTGATGAGAAACGGATTGGTAGCTAAAATGGTGCGCGAAGAAGAAGAAACAACGGGAAAAACTAGAAAGAAATCAGAGTCGTTCGAATCTGTTTGTCTGTTTGCGGCGTCCTTCATATCCTTCATTTTCTGCACAAAAAGGGAAGCAACAAGAACGGGGAAGTAGGAAGACCTGGCACACCGCAACCAGCAGCAAGCGGGAAAACGCATAAGGGGGAAGAACTCGACCGCACACACGCACGTTGTCCTCGATCCTTCCTCTGCTCCGGGATAAAGTGGGAGGAGTTTTGGTTTGGCTCTGTGTACCCCTCACGATTGCTGGCAAGTTTTGGTCCCGATTTGTGGGCAAAGGGAAAGAGGGCGTAAATATTTGGACAGGGATTCAATTTCACCAAAACAATCTCCACGAAAAGGCGGCAATCTCGGCAATGAAAAGAGAAGGCAGAAAATAAAAAGGATGTGATCGGGCGCTACCGGCGTTCAGTGTGTGATCGGTGCGGAAAGGAACCGGACCTCCGTGGCGAGTGTATGCGTGTGTGTCTGTGTGTGTGTTGTTGGCAGCAGGACTACCATCAACTGCGTCAGTGTAATTATAATGGCGGCTTCAAGTTGCAAGAGTGTGGCGCCCTTGCGGCAGAGTGACTTCAGCATCGAACATATCCTTACGCGTGCTGGCGAAAGGTACAGCAAGCGGCGTAAACTATCGAACGAAGTAGGCGGCTGTCGGAATTGTTGCTCCACTAACAGCAGCAGCAGCAGCAACAGCAGCCCAAGAAGTGTGCGTAGTGAAGAGGGCGAAGGTGATGATAATGATAATGGTGGACGGTTGCGTGACGAACCCGGTACAGAGGCAGACGAGGAACTGGACGAAGAGATCGACGTGGGACAATCCGTAATGCAGCATCCTGGGCAGGAGGCTGGATTTTTACCGACGGCACCCAGTTGCGGTATGCCCACGTTCGATTGGCTCTACTACACACGGTATCATCCACCGAAGCTACCACGTAAGTATCTACCGCTCTTTAGTTACAAATCGGAGCAAGTGACTCCTGTTCGATCAATGGCGGATCAAAGCTTACCACCCACGCACGTTCGTTCGTTCCTCAGGTCCTCAGAAAACGGGTCCAGTCAAGCGAACGCCCGGACGTTTGCCGCGTGTACCGTTTACGCCTGCCCAGCTAAGCGCCCTGGAGGACGCGTACAAAGTGTCCACCTACCTGAGCTCCGAGGAAGCGAACCAGCTCGCCTACAGTCTCGAGCTGACCAACACGCGGGTGAAAATTTGGTTCCAAAATCGGCGCGCCCGAGATCGGCGCGAAAAGCGGGAAGCATCATTGATAACCGGTGGGGCGGCGTCCACGTTCACCTCCGAATCGCACCCAACGCACTGTACGTTGCTGCCGCCACTGTACGCCACTGTGGGAAGTGCGGCTAGCGGTTCCCGTACCGGCAGCCATCCTTCGTCGCCGTCTAGCGTGGAAGCGTCTGCCGGCGGTCGGCAAAGCCGAAGTCCTACCACGGACCGAAGCTATTAGAGCAGCAGAGAGAGGTTTGAAAAGCAACTGTTTTAGAGGCTACCACGGGAGGCAGCACGTTTTTTTGTGATACCTGCGATCTACGAGACCTGTGCGCGATCACGAGTGATCGAAACGCGAAACGGGACACTTTTGTACAGTGATTATGTGAATAAGATTTTTGGCTAAGAACATGCACATTAGTGGATAATATAAGTGAGAAGAAGTGTGGTGAGAGAGTGCTGAGATCGTGTTTACCAAGCAGCAAGATTTTTGGAATAAAAAAAGAGATTATTTACACGCACTAAACCAAGTTTGTTCTTTGTGTTAAGCATAAAGGCCATTGGGTTCAAAATAAACATTTGAAAAACTGATTATTTTCTTATGCTGATTTTATTCGTGGACGCAACGAAGGAATATTTTTTAAAATGTCTCTCTCTCTTATTGGCCTGCTCACGATAGAGCACGTCGATGTGACATGGCCCGGTGAACAGTAATTCTCCAGGATGCTCGGTCCCTGGCTGCAGCCTCCCATCCATGCAGACATCCGATCTCCGTCAGGTCTCGCTTCATCTGGTCCAGCCATCGAGTTCGCTGTGCTCCCCTGCGCCTTATGCCGAACTGGGGATCGCTATCGAACACCTTCTTGGTGGGGCATGAGTCCGGCATCCTCATGACATGCCCCTGCCATCGTATCCTGCCAGCCTTCGCCACCCTCAGGATGCTCGGTTCGCCGTATAGCTCAGCAAGCTCTTGGTTCATCCTTCTCCTCCACGCTCCATGCTCGAACACACCGCCAAAGATGGTCCGGAGGATGCGTCGCTCTAACACGCCCAGAGCATTTGCATCCTCCGCTAGGATGGTCCAGGATTCGTGCCCATAGAGGACCACCGGGCGAATCAATGTACGATATATCTCACATTTGGTGCGGGCTTGAAGTCTTATGGATCTCAGCAGTCGGTGAAGCCCATAGTATGCACGATTCCCCAGCACAACCTCGAGACTGTCGCCGTCAACTAATACACTGCTTCCCAGATGGTCTGAGTCACCGGCAAGCAGGTACTTCGTCTTCGTCGCATTGATTCTGAATCCAATTCTTGATGCTTTGCTTGAGTCGGGTGTACGCCTCACACACCTTCGCTGTTGTCCTGCCGATGATGTCGATATTATCCGCGAAGCCAAGAAATTGGAGTGATCGGTAGAGGATCGTGCCACGGATGTCGTTGTCTAGTCCCGCGCCTCGAGTGACACCTTCCAGGGCGATGTTGAAGAGCAGACAGGAGAGTCCGTCACCTTGCCTCAGACCCCTATGAGATTCGAACGATTCCGACGTCAAGTTCGATACTCTCACCTTGCACTGCACCCTGTTCAAGGTGGCCTCTAACAGCCGGATCAACTTCCCAGGGAAATGCTACCGCTGCATGATGCTCCATAGCTCCTTCCGGTCTATGGTGTCGTAGGCCGCCTTGAAGTCGATGAACAGGTGGTGCGTTGGGATCTGGCGCTCTCGGCACTTCTGGAGGATCTGCCGTAGAGTGAAAATTTGGTCGGTGGTGGATTTGTCTCCAACAAACCCAGCTTTGCAAATTTGTAGCAAGGGTAAATAATGTCATCATCACCGGTAATAAAATAAAATTATTTAAAACCATCTTTTTACTTATTATTTCTTTTATAGCATTTACTTTGAATTCCTTTTGCGGTACCATAATTATAATATTTTTTTGTTTTAACACATCGCATTCCTTTCTGTTGTTGTTATTGTTGCAGACAGCGGATTGAATTGAATAAAAACATCTTTGAAAACTTATCAATTAAACACACCCTCCCACCCACACACTTTCTAGGCCTTTTTTTGCTTGGGGCTGCTTCAAACATGTTTCTTCCCCTCTTGTTTCAAACAAAGGGACGAGCGTGGGAGGGGGATAGGCTGGGCTGGGTAGCCAATGGGGGGGGATAAAAATTCTGGCATAGTGTCTAACATGCAGTAAACATAGGACAGAATTATACTAAAAATATTTTGTATAAAAATTAGCATTAAAACCTTACATACTGTTTAAGCCTTCCAGTATATGCTGCAGTGAATACAATTGCTCCACTGTCGGTGGCACTCTGAAATCATGCTTTTTTTAATTTACACAATGTTGAAGCTATTTGTCACAAAGTGTAGCACTTTAACGATCGATATGTAAAAACCCAAACTGTCGTTTCAAACAAATGTGCTTAAAAAAACGCAGTTTGTCCACCACTGAGGCGACGCCACAGTGCGTCCGCGTTGAATTGCCGGGTAGTAGCACTGGGAGAGGTCACTCATCGAATTGCATCGAATCATTTTTACACGTTACAGGTATTTTAAACATAACCTAAACGATGGGTAAGGGGGGTTGGGGGATGGATATTAAGAAAAAACAGAACAAACAAACAAAGGAAGAAGCAAAAAAATCAAACTGTTGTTAACGTTACGTTTACATTGTTTCCGTTTTGCAGGAAGTCTTTTGATCTGCTGCAGCCTCGTTCCGCTGCCCGGCACGCTTCACTGGCCATATCCATATCAATCCCACAACACTGAGCAAAAGTGGTTTGTTTAGTTTTTTGTTCTGTTTTTAATCGACACGTTCGTTACGATAAGCTATGTTTTCCTTTCCTTGCAGCATCATATGCCACTACATTGTGTGTTGAGCGAGCGCCCGCTGTCGGTCGCTCTCACCTTGCGAGCCTTCTGTAAGCCCTTTTCCCGGGCAGTCCTTTAAAACACATACACACACACACATGCAATATTGAACAAGTTTCTATCTATTATGCGCTGTGCACTTTTGTTTTGTTTTGTTTTTTTTTTTATGGTACAAGTGTTATCTTTTCACACTGTACATTTTAGTGTTTTGCCTTGGTGTGTAGTGACGCAAGATTGAGTTGCCTCTTTGTCTAAATTATATGTTTATGCACACCCCTTTAGCTTGGTTTCAGCCCAATAGCTGCACATTCCATTTACCAGTGCAGTAGGTAAATGGATAAATAAGCGTCGTAAGCTGTTAATAATTCGGGTTCTTTGTGTTTTTGCTTTGTTTGCGCATCCTTACCATTGTTCTCTATTGTTTTGCGGAGGTTGGGGAGTTTTTGGGGTGGGGGGGGGTCCTTTAGGCTTTGCTTCTTTTCACTTCACATTATCCATCTATCTCTCTGTCTCACTCTCTTTATAGCTCTCTGTGTGCCTGTGTGGAGGCTTATTTCGGTTACAATACGTTGTGCGTAGGCTTTGCCACTAAACTATTTCGCTCTTGCCTTTGGGGGGAACTTCTTGTGAAGCTGCTTTACATTTCATTTATTTTGATTTTTCTTTTCTTCTTCTGTTTACAAACAACACACACACATACACACCGATATATGTATATATTGTAAATGGGCTCTAGGCTGGGTGGGCACGCAGACACTTGTGGGAGTTGGTTTTGCTTAGTAAATCAAATAGGTGATTTAACCATTAAATGGTAGTTTTTTTGTTGTTGTTGCGTATACTTAATCACTCCAAAGCACCAACAATTTCTAAACAATATCCATCCCACCGCTATTCTGCCTCATGGGCCCTTTACATGGTTCACGGCTTACATACCTGCTGCTTACAATACGTACTGATTCTTACTCTTTTTCTTACAACCATTATTTGTTGCTCAACTTGTTTTTTTTTTTCGAGTAAGCATGCTGTAAAGCCGAACATTTCCAACAGTAATATAACAGCAACTCCCTTCCGTGTTACTAACTCTCTTTCTCTCCCTAACACGGAGAACGCGGAACAACGCGTGAGAAAGAATGAAGCGAACGCGACACAGCAACGATGGATAAACGGTTACTCCTCTGCCTGTGCGGACGAATGGTGATGTGTTTTGGTAAGGATGGAATTGATAAATTCATGTGTATGTGTGTGTATGTGTGTCTGTGTGCGCGCGTACGCTCTGCGGCTTTAATCCTTCACGCAGATAATGGATTCTCGGCCCTTGCCGACACCGATCCACTTGACCGGCACATCCAAATCGCTCTCGATGAACCGGATGTAGTCTTGGGCCTGGGGCGGCAGCTCGCCGAAATCGCGCACATTCTCCGTGCACTGTAGCCAGCCCGGCACGGTCACATAGTTCACCTCCACCTGGCTAAGGTCGGTGATCGAACCGGGGAAGTAATCAATCTTCTTTCCGTTCAGATTGTAACTGCAACGTAAAATCGGCAACGGGGTAAAATACACAGGACGAGGATTAGAACGGACGTTTAAAAGTGTCGGTTTGCAGAGGACGTTGAGAATGCCTTACCTGACAGCCACCTTAATTTCCTTGAGCGTATCTAGAATGTCTAGCTTGGTCAGACAGATAGCGGTGTATCCGTTGACCATGGAGGTATATCTTAGCAGGGGCAGATCGAGCCAACCGCACCGACGAATTCGCTGCGTTGTAACGCCAACCTCACCACCACGCTTCTGCAGTAGCGATCCAATTTCCTGATAAGAAAAAAGAAGGATGCAAACACATGATTCGCTAGTTGCCGAAAGTGACCCTCGGACCCAGGGGCGCGGCTACTTACATCGAGCAGTTCCGTCGGGAAGGGTCCATCGCCCACGCGTGTCGTGTACGCTTTGACGACACCGATCACCTCACCGATCGACTGCGGTGGCAAGCCCAGTCCCGTCAGCACACCACCGATACTGCAATTGCTGCTCGTCACGTAAGGATAAGTACCTGGAAGAGTTAACAGAAGAAGCAAACCGTGGGATCATGTTTGGTTCCTTTTGCAACCCAGCCCAAGAAGAAGAAAACCTACCAAAGTCAATGTCCAGCATGGCGGCATTCGCTCCTTCGACCAGTACGCTTTTGCCCTCCTTGAGCGACGTGTGCAGGTACGAGACCGAGTCGCGCACCAACGGTCTCAACCGTTCGGCATACTCGCGATATCTATGTAACGGTGGTAAGAAGCAAAGGTCCAACACAAGTCCATCTGATGTCATCTTCCTCCGTCGTCCTACGGGCCCCGCCCAGGGCCCAGGGCAGGCCAGCAGGTTGACAGAGGAGGACGAGCGAGTGGCCAACCTTTACTTACCGTGCGAGTTCCGCATTTACGTCCACCGAGAAATCGGGATACAGTCGTTTGTACATTGCTACCAGTGCCTCAAACCTAATATACCGTCGTCCAATCCACATGCGCAGGAAGGTGGTGATGCACAATGAATTCCCCGTGAACGGAAGCGGGACGATTGGGTTAGAAAAGAATAATGATACAAACGAAAGTGAATTAACATTTCTATTAACACGCACGATGATGCTGACGCTTACTTTTCACTGAACATCTTGAAGTCACCCAACAGATCCGACACGCGGATGCCATTGCGGGTTGCCTTGCTGGAGTAGCACGGGCCGATGCCTTTCTTGGTCGTGCCGAGCGATTTGCCACCCTTTTCCGCCTCCTGCAAACCATCGACCTGCTGGTGCAGGTCCAGCACCAGGTGAGCGCGGTTGGAGATGATGAGCCGGTCGGTCCAGTTCTTCAATCCCTTCGCCTCGTTCTTGGCCAGCTCCTCGAACAGGCCGGGCAAGTGAACGACCACTCCATTGCCTACGGAAGACAGATTAGAACGCAAAACATTAGATTGGGTATTGATTTGTATTAACAATTCGTATTTATGTAGTGTATCAGATAAATTCGCTTCAATTGATCGTGTTTTGACGTAAAAACCCATAATTTAACTAGTTCTTCATAAACTCCCCACTAAACTAGCCTTCATGCATGCAAATAAATATCGTTTTTTTGAATCACAGCGAAAACTAAGGGCTGTTTAGCGTACCAATAATTGAACACCACGGGACCCCCGGCCGCTCGCGTGGTGAAGTGGCACGGACCCTCCTCTCCGTGGAAAGTTCGTACTGTGACACACGTGCCACATCAGTTCGTGACTCAAACGATAAAACAACCGCTGTGCTACCCACCCAATCGATCTTTTGTGAACGGGGTATAAGCCCGCCCCACATGCCCGCCACTTGCCAACTTGTTTACGAGACTTATCAGTCATAGGCCGCACTACTCGCTACTCGCTATCTATATTCGTTTGTGTTGTGCTGTGCGGATGTATTTTGTTGATGAGCTTAAAACAAACTGCCTCCTTCCCAGCACTTTTCGCAAGGTCAAATCGGTGTTGTGTACGATCAAAAGCAAAGCAGAACCGCAAATGCTTTAATTTAATGATTGTGTGGATGTTTTCTGTTAGTTTCGATTTGGTTTGGGTGGTAATATTTAATCATAAATCCTAATCATGATTTATAACAGCAACAGCATGATTTATACATCAACAAAGTAATAAATAAATAATGAAAAACCTAGTGCATGGTTTATAAACGGTAAACAAATACAAGAAAAAGCACACCAAACACAAACTTAATTAAAAAAGTATAAAACAGAAAATAATAAAATAAGCACTAATCCAAACATTAAACACATAAATCATAAAACCTTGAAAGCAAATCATCCTTACACACCCACCCCCTCTTCCCATTCAAATTATGGTAATCAAAACTTTGACCCAAACTGGGAACATTTGATCGATAAACACATTTTCTCATGTTTTTTTCTGTCCATGATTAAATTGCCAAAAAATGCCCACAGTCGTGTGTTTCTGGTAGGAGCCTAAGAAGAAGGGGAAACCCCTAAACCACAGAGAGGTCTTTCTTATTACCTCGAAGGGAAACAACCTTGAGCGAAACGCAAAACTAACTCAAGGATATAGTGGTGTTGTTTGGTATGTGTGTCTCGTTCGGTTGGTGATTTCGCGGTTTTGTTCATCACCGACTGTGAAGCCTAAAGGATAACGTGACTGTGACGCATCGATGACACAAAGTTTCCCGCTAAATTGTTGGGCCAACCTTCCCTCCCTTCCCTAACCCTCCATTCCGTTTTTAATACAGAAATGGGTGATTAATTGTTTAGATTACCGACAACCGAAACAGAACGAACGCAACACACACACAAAGCGCCATAAAAATGGAGAAGAAAAGTTTATTATTGCCACAGAGCATTACATCCCCGCCCTGAGGATCCGTTTAGTGATCGTGTAAAAATGAGCGTGAAATATGTTGATGATTGCTTACAAAAGACACATCTAAATATAGCGCATTCCATACAAAACGAGGGCTCATTATACTGTCAAACTCTTTACAATGTTGACTACAATAAAAAAATAATTGAATATATTTCTCGCCATTTTTCACCGAGATCTGTGAACGTGGATATTTTGAAGACCGAAATAAACGTGCATTGTGCAGAAAATAGTATAAATATTTTAAGAGTATGGTATTCTTTCTGTTGTGAAAAATAACAAAAAAAAAAAATATTTTACGATCCTCATTTACTCGATCGCTCAGTGGAACTTAAGGCTATTACAATCTAATCCGAAACAATGACTAAATGTTTACTCATTCGTTTAGTTTTGTGTGCTGAATAATAATGGACAAAGTTTGAAAAGCAAAAGCAAGTTTGTTTACAGCAACGCGTGTTTTGAGCTATATGTGTATGTGTGTGTGACCGAATGGTCTTTATGCTATTTACAAAGTTTACAATCTTCACACACGAAAGGCTTCAAACCGTTGCCGATACAAAGTTTTATTAATCGTGTATTAAAGTTTTCACTTCAAACCACCCACCACCAAGCGTGAATGCTTTTTTTTTATCAATGAAACGCAAAGTCTGCCACTGCCAAACACTAAGCCACAAAATAAACAACGAAAGGCAAAGAGTACCATCGAAAGTGCTGCCAGAAGCAGTTATTACTATGCCATTCACCACGCTCATTAAGCCGCAACTCACAATATTGCACCAGTTGCAGTTGCCCAAACGGGCAAAATCGTTACGAGCTAGAGAAAACGTGTGCCAATATTAGATGCCTCCCCGCTAGGCATGAAAAGGAATTTACAAACAAATAAAAAAAAGGAAAAACTCTCGATCAGCACGAAAAGCAATCCATCTCCCGCCGGGCGAACTCGACGATCACGTAAATTGTCATGTGATGATGGAAGACGCGGCGAGATGAACACACGATCCACCCTTGCTTCCACACACACTACCGTTTTGCACCGCACGCTTTGGTCGAGAATTTGACATGTAAGCGTTTCTCATCTAGTCGATATCATGCCGTTTTTGCTAACGAACACAGCAACAATAGCCCTAGGCTAGGCAAGTAGATAACGACGACAGCGACGACAGCGACGTTGAGAATTGTTTGTGAGAGGGAGGTTATTAGAAAGATACTTGGCGCACCATTTGCTCATTGCGGACACAAGACAAACCGGTGCTATACCACCACCACCACCACCGGACAGTAGTATCTATTTCTATTGGGTGGCACGACCTCAACACACGGTGCCAGTCAGCCACCATACCATCATGCACTGTTTCGTCTCAATGGCAGTAGGACGACTTTTGCACTTGAAATTTGTCGCTCGCAACACGATCGCAAGACGACATAGAGCGAAAAACCAAGCCCGGCTACCGAGGCTACCGGCTTACACCCTTCACCCGCGTTTTGCTGTGCTGACCTTAGTATGCCTAAATAGAAACATGCTGTTCGCACTTCAAGGATATTTGGGGCCCTTCTGTTCTGTGTGTGTGCATAGCGTTTGTATTGACGCACATGGTTGATAGATGAGAGGCGATCGATGGATCAATGCTCAAACTACATATTTTATTCGTGCAAATATTAATAAATAATGTTTCAGAAAAATGTAATTCCGTGTGCAATGGGAAATGGCCAAATGGTCACGTTCACATGGTGATTATATTTTTATTTTAAAAAATGATATCAGCAACATCATTACTATGGATGTCATGTCACATCCGCAGTGCAGTCGATTGACGAAACATGCAAGACATATCTTAGGGTGAATGCAGCCGGGAATGCAAAGATTGTTGATAAAATTTTATCGTGCTGATAAGCATTGCAGGCTTTTGTGTGCGCATGAGATGCATGTCCCACGAACGCAAGGAACAATCGCATTGGTGTAGTTAGTCATGCTGGCCTATAGAAGCTTTCGAGACTTGATAAATACCACGCAGCCGGATAATCAATCCTTGCAACGGAGCGGACGGTTTATACGAGACTTGAACCTACGACATGTGCATGTTGTTGACTATTGCTATTAATTGTAACTCAAATTGTAAGAATAAAACGTTCATACGTGTTCGTAATCCTGCCCTGAGTACGAGAGAGGCGTTCAATCCAGTATTGAATTATTTCGCAACATACTGTTAGTCCTAAAACTGACCTGTGCTTAAGCTTCTTTTTTTGCATTTTAACACTTACCAATAATAGAAATACATTTCTCGTGAATGATCCCACTGGGCAGCAGGTGGAAATCAAAGTCAACTCCATTCACCACCACCGTATGGCCGGCATTATTTCCACCCTGTAATTAAAGAAGAAGAAAATACATTATTGATATGGAAAATGATTTAAAACAAAACGGCAATACGGCCAAAACCGCCCCTCTTAAATACTTTTTTTTAGCAATTGAAATTTGAAACTCTTTGCGATACAATCATAGCGTATGTTGAAGCGAATTTATTACTGGTAAGCTATCGTTTTGCCAGTCCCGTGGTACAGTCGTCTTCAACTCGCACGACTCAACAACATCCCGTATGAATCCAAACAGAGTAAGTAGAACCAACAATTCACGGCTAGCCACGCTCGTAGACAGGCCTAGAGGTTGTTGCGCCAAAGAAGAAGTATTACAAAAATATCGTAGTAGTCATACTACATACGTAAGTAAATATTGTTCACTATCATTGAAAAATCAAATAAAAATAACTTTCTTTGGGTTCTGCTTAATTATTGGTAAACATCGTCTAATGATTACACTGTGCAGCTGATCAAGTTTAACACACCAAACGATCATGGCTAGTAATTAAAAGCGATAATAGCGGACATCCTTTGCGCATTCTACTTTCTCTGCGCCACACACCCGAAAAAGCAACAGCAACCTGTTTAAGATCGTGTTTGTATGTGGTTGTCTGTAGCGCGGTTCGATCGACGGTAACGATTGTGTGCAGCAAAATATTTTTGGCCTTTCGATGGTATTGCTATCATGGACGGTGTGTGCACGGAGCTGAGGCCAGCAGCTGTTTCCACCCGTGTTTGCCGTGTTTTTTTGACTCCTTCGTTCCCTCCATCGAACGTGATCTCCCGTGTGTACTGCGCGGGTGGATGAGAGCATGATCATTTCAGTCTATCTTTTGGGAGGTTTTTGTTGCTGTTGTTGTTGTTGTTGTTGTTGGATGTTTCAAGTGCAGCAATGGTTGATGAAGACACATGGCGCCTGCGCCAACCACCATCGTCGGTTTTCGGTAGAATAGAAGAAAGTAAAAACTAACTATACCAGTGGCGTGTGTGAGGATCGTTCTGTATTTATGAACGAACCATCCGCCAGCTTGCTGCTGGTAGTAGTGGTCACCTTGGTCCATTAAGAGGCGCGGTAGTGCTCGACCATAGCGTCTCGGTTCTCTCCAACCTTTGCTCGCCCTTCCCACCTTTCTCTTCCGAAAACAGGGAGCAGAAAGGCAGAGACTAACCGCCAGTGCTATTCTTATCGATCGTGTTAACATGCGCAAATTTCAACTGACCGGGTCATGTGATGGACGTTTTTTGAGGGGCTGAATAGACACGACAAGACAACTTTTCCCCCCATGACCTCTCATCTCGCTCTTCGAGCGGTTGCAATTTCCTCCCCTAGGTGGTGTCCTCCTGAGCCGGATGGGGTAAAGAAAAAGCGAGAGAGAAAGTGTGCAATAAATTATGCTTAAAGCCGACGCTAAACACAGCACAATGGCAACCGCAGAAACAAAACAAACCACCGTAGCAGCGGTGAGGTGAAAACAAACACAATGCGTGGGGATATTTTGGGAAATTTTTGAATATTTCCATTACATCATCACGCCACAGCGAAGCCTCTTGGTGCGCGTGAGGTTTAGTGGTATTTACAGCTGGTTAGAAGTGGGATCATTTTTCTAAGAAAGAATTGACAACGCAGTGCCGCGGATCGCACGACAATATGACGGAATGACACACACACACACACACAACGGCAATCGCATCCCGTAATTGCATCAATTGCTCTTCTATCGATAAAGAGAATTCGCTCAGTCATTGCATTGAGGTGTGTAAGCGCAACGCGACAAGCCACAATAGATTGTACGTCAGCAGCAGCAGCAGCATGGACGGGCCCTCTAGGAACTATGTATTAGCATCTCGTTGATTGTTATTAGTTCAAGGGAAACAACTGAGAAATGCGCAAGGTTGTACGAAATCATTTTGGCCGTGATTACACGCTTCCTTATCAGTCTCCTTAATGAAGAGCAGAAAGCGGGTGCATGTTGAGCCCCTAACACTTTCATCTCAACCGAACGCGACACTCACACGCCACACATACGTACGCAAATGACGCGTGGACGTACCACATGACGCAGTGAGCCCATGGCAAAAAAGAGGCTTTGTGTATCAGTTGACCTGCGGTTACACGGGCTGGGTTGGTGTTAATCGGCATGTGATTATGAATCAAAATATACGCTTCCCCCCTCCACTGCGGAACGACAGATGTTGGCTTTCTGGCCGTATTGCGCGCAATACGCCACCGTTTGGTGCCTGTTTTTGCCATGCTGCTTATCTTATCCTCACGCCAAGTGACTAGACACCCAAACGCTCTTCAAGTTAATCTCAATTAAGTGTCCGAACAAATAAAAAAAAACGATACGAAATACGCCCAAATGTTACGCGATATCGTCGCATTCAGGAGTGGACGTGCAATGCAAAAAAAAAAAACAGCACTAACCGGTGGTTACAATCGGGGGTACAGAATTTACAGCACCATCAATTAAGACTCGAGCGAAAATGGTTCGAATTCGTCCCCGTGACCCAGTGCCACTGCCTGTGGTAGAACGATGCGCTTGTTTGCACTGGGAAGACACTGACAGTGATGAGGGGGTGGGGTTCGTGATTATGAAACATCTTGCAAAGCTTCCAATCATAGTGTGTAGCAGGCCATGGCGAAGAGCATGAAACGGTGGGTAGGGGGGGGGAGAGTTTCGCTTCATCATCACGGTCACATGTTGATTTGTGCGCTACGTGTGCACTTCTATAAAGGAACTGGCAGCAATTATTACCCCTCCGATGGTCACCCCAGCACACTCACCTGACAGCGGCACACGATGTCTGCGTCGGCGGCCAGCATATCGACCACCTTGCCCTTGCCTTCGTCGCCCCATTGGGCACCCAGCACCACGGTCACCTTCTGGGTGTACGGGTTCTGGCGGCGATTGTGCATCTGTTCGTGCGTGTTGTTTGCAGCAGTGTGATTACTGTCACTGCTGTTGTGATTGGCCGTGCCGTTCACAGCCATTTGGTGATTTGCCGCCGACATACTGGAAGGAAAAGCGCTTTCTGCTGCTGCGCGGGTGTTGTTATCAGAGATGCCTTCCTTTGCTGTTCCTGCTGGTGTGCGAGTGCGTGTGTGTTTGTGTGTGGCTTCGGCCAACGCAATTAACACACGTATGTAAACCACCTGGTTTCTGGTTTGTGCCGCCTGTTGGCAGTTATAAGGTTGGTCTTGCTTGCAGGACCTACGCCGCACCGAGAATGATGGCAGGTTACCGATTACCGAACACACTCGGCTTCCGGAAACTAGATTACACAATCCACTTCCGGTGAAAGAGCACTAAAAATGGGCGATCCGGTTTGCGCTTCCAATCGACCCACCGCAGGAAAAAGGATGAACAATTGTCGACACTACGGACACTTCCTCACTAGCGCGCCGCGTAAAGCGAAACGAAAACCACGAGGTGTTGGGTAGAACAGACACCCTTTTGCAGTAGCGCACGGCGGCAACTTGCTGCCCACAGGACTACGCGAACACGCGAACGGCGGTAATAGTCGCGGACCCGAAAGCGCGGACACTTTGGTCACCAAAGGTTTCGACCAAGATCAACGAGGAGATCTTGTAACAACGCCGCCAAGCAGTCGTCGCAAAATACGCGAAACGCCGGAGGAAATGCACCCGAACCTCGTGCGGTTAGCACACCGAGAAAAAAAACAATAAAAACAATTTGACAGCTCGCAAAGATTGCCCACCAAGCAATTTGACCAAGAGCCGACTGAATTGAGCGACCTTTTCCATACAAGCAACTCACAGCTGCGGCGGCTTACACACACATTCAAGCAGCGCTTGAGCGACTCCTATGGAAACCGATGACAACCTTGGTGCTCAATCATTCTCTCTCGTTCTTTTATCAGTTTTATTCTTTCTGGCACAACTGGCGCACGCACCATTTTGAAAAATTCGTTTGACAGCAGCTCGAAGCAACACAAATATATTTATTTTTCACCGTGATCAGTTAATTTTGGAAAAAACTAAAACTTTACGATGGCAGCACAGCGTGATAAAAAGACTGGTTCCTCGTATCGGAAGCGTGATAGCTTGTTGAAGCAATATGCAAGGGAATGGGACATGGATATGGAGGAAGCAGGATGTAGCTACCAATATTCGGCACCGACTGGTAAAAAGCTTGTGTAGACGGACCGTGGTGGACTGATGCTAATATTACTAACCAAAAATTCTTACAGCAACACCAGAGCCACTTGCTCAATCCGCTGCTCCAGTGATTGAGCATGATATTCCATTGTCGGGGGATGAATTAGGTATTGTTTGCTATGATTGGATTTGTTGCAGTGTTTTTAATGTTGCTTGTTTTCAGCTGCACACTGTTCTGATAGTGATGCGTCTTTTTCGGACCCTGAGGATAATAATGCAACGGAATTTGACGATGGAGATGACGAAGGTGACCAACCTTTCCTTACCGATGATTTGTCCTTCAAGGATGCTCTTCGCGTATGGGTGTTGGAGGCCAACATTTCGCATCGCCGCACAAATGTGTTGCTAGATTTGCTTCGCAAACACAACCATCCTGAGCTGCCGAGGGATGCAAGAACTTTTTTAGAGACTCCCTCAGCGAATACCACACGGAGTCTGGTCTCTACTATCTCGGGTGGTCAATTATGGTATCAGGGGATTGCTAGCAGCCTTAAATCGTACTTTAGGTAATTATAATTGTTGTAGCACAAGCGACTGGTACGATGATCCCTCAAATGGCACATTTGTTCAGTTCATATTACATTAATCCGGTTTCTTCGCTGTTTTAGACTTGTGACACCGGACGTCAATGAAATGGAGCTAATTTTCTTTGTGGATGGGCTACCACTTCACAGAAGTGGTTTAACTCAGTTTTGGCCCATCCTGATGAGAATTCATGACATGCCAAATGTACCGGTAATGACGGTGGCAATTTTTTGTGGGGAAAGTAAGCCGGGAAGCCTTCAAGGTTACTTGCAACCGTTTGTCACGGAACTAAACTACTTGCAAGCCAATGGACTACTGATAAACGGTCGCCCATATAAAATATGGTTCCGGGCCATGATAGCAGATACACCAGCTCGAGCTTACATCAAAGGTACGAATAGTTAGCTTCTACTTTCGCAACGATTATTCATGGCTGTATATCACATTGCAGGTGTTAAATCATTTAACGCTCGTTACGGGTGCATTAAATGCAAGACCCGTACCACAAAGGATCCAACAACGAAACGCACCTACTACGGGCAGTTTGGTGCTGCGCGACGGACCCATGAAGAGTTCTGTAATGGTGCATACGTCGACCATTGCAAAACCACTACACCTTTGGTTAAGCTAGACAATTGCGACATTATCAAAGATATAATTACCTCAGAACCTCTGCATGTACGAGATCACGGAGTTACGCGCAGACTAATGCTAAATTGGACTGAAGGAATATTTGGAACGAGTCGTAGGTGGACGGAACCGATACGCGAAGCAGTTTCCAACGAGATTCGGGAACTGCTTCTGCCGTCAGAGTTTCAACGAAGTGTGCGGAGCCTTAAATATTTACGCTTTTGGAAAGGGTTGGAGTACAACTACTTCTTGCACAACATTAGCTTGATTGTCCTTAAGGGAAGAATAAGCGATGTTGAGTATAACCATTTCATGCTGTACTTCTGTGGCATGACTCTGTTCAGCTCAGCTGAATACGAAGATGATTGGCCAATGGCAGATCAGATGTTGCGAAAATTTGTTTTCGATTTTGCCACCGTTTATGGCGTCACGTTTTTGTCTAGTAATGTCCATTACCTGTTGCATGTTTACGAAGATGTTGTTCGGTTTGGACCACTACACAACATTTCTGCCTACAAATTTGAAAGCCATCTTCAAGAGCCCAAAAATTTACTACGAAACGGTAGAAATTGTTTAGCACAAGCTGTGAACAGGTTAACCGAGCTGCAACACATTAACTACGCACGGCCCTCTAACGAGCCTTCGTTTCCGTACATAGTAAACAAAGGAAATGATGTTACTGCTTATGTGATGGCTAATTGCACATTAAAAAATGATAAAAAAAAATTGCTGGTTTATGTTGAAAAATAAGAGTATAGGAATGTACAGCACAGCATCACGCGAACAGGGTTCGATTGTTGTACATTGCCATCTATTTAGTGAAACCAGTGAACAGTTTGACTATCCATGCTCTTCATACATAATGAATATACGGAGAGCAAACATGTTACATTTAGACCTTTCATCGTTGGTACGTATACCAATTGAAGAGGTAAAGTTCAAACTTGTTGCGGTAAAAACCAAAACAGTTGAAATTTACATGTTCGTTCCGGTGCCTCATAGTATGGCGTAAAATATATTTTTTTCTCAACACTAAAAAGAGAAGCATAAGGTATTCCATGTTCAAAATTCATAATATATTTCGTTGCATATTACCGTCTAAACATTATTTTTTTTATATTTACATAAATTCAAAATTCTCTCCTCCCCCTCTCTCTCTCTCACACACACACACATACACACACAATATTTACATTATTTCACGCGTTTTCATCTACATTTTCTTCGACATCTAGACAAGATGGATTTGTGGCTTTCCGCGTTTTTTCGGCTTTCACCTGGTCCGGAGCGTAGCGAAGCTTTTTGCCGATAAAATTTGCAACCATTGTTTCATTGATGGCATAGAATCGATTGCTGCCAATCATTTTAAAAAGCTTTACCACCCTTCGTAGCTCGCGAAACGGAAATTTTTTTACTGGTCTGCCACCACCAGTCCAGCTGCATTGCGCGAGAAGCTCCTTCGTGAACAAAAAGTTCAATGCTTCCTGCATCCTCGTCTCGGGAGCTTCGCTGGCAATGCGCCCGTTCGCCCATGTAAATATTTTAACCTCGTACTGGGGATCAGACAGCTTTTCATTAAATTCTTTTAATTCTTCCACATTATTCAGTAGTTCAAACTCAAATTCTTCTTCCTGATGGGCTTGGAGTACTCTATTGCAAACACAATTTTTTACCTGGTCGGTCGTTACCTGGACCAGCCCCACTGATTTTTCAATCCGCCTGGAGCGTTTATCTAAATTTTCCACCGACATTTGCAGTCCATCTAGCTGTCGCATTATTGCATCGAGCTTGCTGTTAATCGTGGGTGGTTGTGGCTCTGCCGGAAGTGGCTCTGTCGGAAGTGGTTCTGGCGGAAGTGGTTCTGTTGGAAGTGGCTTGGTCGGCTGTGGCATTGCTCGTGGTTGCACTACGGTAGATGTGAGAGTGGTTGGCTGCACAGGTAAGGATGTTGTTGGGGGTACTTTTTTCAGGGCCGATGTTGGTTGCTGTTTCAGTGGTTGGTACACGAATCGCTCTGGCACTTTTCTTGTTGGCTGATTAGGATTACGTGAAGATGGTTGCTGCACGGAGGGTATGGCTGTAGTGGTTTGCTGGATTCCTAGCGATGATTTGGTGGGCACTTTTCTCCCTACCAATATTACTTTTTTATGTGTATGCTGCGCAACATTCATCGGTAGAGGAAGGGATGATTTTTCCGGAACTTTTGTTGTGATACGAGGTTGCGTGGATAATTTTCGCTGCGGCACGGATGTGGTGGGTATAGTTCTAGCTAATATAAGTTTCGATTGCTTGGTAGGCACGGTTGGTTCATTTGACGATGATGCTCGTGGTTCTATTGTGCGTGTGATTTGTGGTATGCGGGTGGAAGTAGCTGGGATCGATATAGGCACGGATGTACGAGGTTGTCCTGGTTGAATGAAAACAATTTTTTTGCGTTTCTCGGGAGGTACAGCAGTTGAAGTGGGAGAATCTTCGAGGGATGATGGTGGTGTTGCTGATAAATTGCAGAAGTCCGGGTCTAGGTCCTTAGACATTTTGGGATCTGTAAAACAGTTCACGCATACATCACACGTTGTTAATTCGCACTACCTTCTGCGCAACAAATATCACATCACAAAATTTTATTTCTAACTTACCTGCTTGTTGTTGGCAAAAAAAATGACACACTTGAAAAATTTTCCCCACTGTCGACTGCACGTAGGACTGCACTGCTCGAGAGTCAAATCGTTAATGAACGGACACTAAGATCAGGGAACTAATGTCTTTTATCCCCAAACCCTAAACACGTGTGGACAGCTGAATGAAAAATTCGGCGAAAATTTTGCTCCACAATGCAGCACCAAACGCAGGGATCGCTTTATTGCAAAGCGTATGCATCAATGAATGGACTAATTCGAGGAAAAACAAGTGTGCCCTGTTTTCCATCGACGCGCACAACAAACCTTTCTCGCCACCCCATCCCTTCCTCCCTTGTGCTCGGTGCAGATCAATGAATGAAATTCCACGAAAAATGCGTGTGCGTTGTGTGTCCACCAGTGCGCGTTTTGTGCCGAAAGCTCCTTCCGTAACATTTCCATGCGTGCCAAAGAATGGACAAATTCTAAGGAAAAAGGGTGCACAATTGTACTTGCTTGTTCCAAAGGGCAAAAAAACACACATTAAAAAAATATCAAGTGTGCCTTGTGTGCCATACCAGTGCGCGTTTTGTGCCCAATGCTCCTTCCGTAACATTTCCATGCGTGCCAAAGAATTGACTAATTCTACGGAGAAAGTGTGCACAATTGTACTTGCTTGCTCCAAAGGGCAAAAAAAGTACACATAAAAAAATATCAAGCTATCATGCAATCCATCTCAATGCATTATATTGCAATCCTAACACGCCAGCCGCACAACACTCGGATGGTCTACGCAGTATCGTGCCGGTATAACAATCGCCAGGATCGGGATCGCAGTAAGTACATTTCTCATTCCGTCTGCATAAGCTTTAACCCCAACAAAACCCATCAGCTGATCATTCATATTCATTCTTCTCCTCCCACTTCTCCTCATACAGCAGCCGATACATGTGAGCGAAATAATACCACCATATGGGGCCATATGAGCGCGCAAGCCAACGCAGGCAGGCGACACAGTACTATCATACACATGTGCATACACACACATTTAAAGAGCCGTGGCTAAGCTACGCGCGAGCCGTGGCTAGGCTGTGCGCGAGCGAGCCTTGTGTTCATTTTTTTTGCTCTCTCCTGCAATTGACTGTAAGGCGAGCGGGGTATGAGGATGAGAGAGGGATGAGAGGGTACCACGAGCTACACATACAAACACACCGCCAAAGCAAAACCGCCAAGATGAAAAATGAGTTACCGTGAGTGTTCGTGCCACTCAATTCAGTCAAAACCTACTGCCATTTGACTCCAATCTTGATACAAACCGACTGGGCAAATTTGCACAAATCCGACGTCGGCCGACATGTCAAATTGCTTGGTGGGTGCGCTTCAATTCGCTGATTGACGTTTGACAGTTGATAGCAAGATGTGTAGACAGATGAGCTGAGCGCGGAAGAGAATTATAGCAGTTCAAAACTGCAGTAAACGGTTTGTGAAATTTGGTGTATTTTTCCGGTTTCTGTAGGAAACTAAAACTATTCATATGATCCATAACTGTAATTATTTTAGACCATTTATAGCATAAATCATACATATTATAGTTGATATGGGTAAAGGAGTAAATAAAATACGGTTGAATCAATATTTTCATTTTGCTAGTTAGGATGTTGAGCTTGCTTTTTTGGAACTCACAAGGCATCAATTCGACGTATCTCTATAAAATCACCAGCCAATTTTCCAAAAACGATACATAGAAACCCAAACACCACAGATCGGAAATGCCAGCGCCGACGTTTGATAGCTCGTGTGCGTGAAACTTCATGTACAAAAAGGCAAAAAAAATTACCTTTCAAATAGACATAGAGTGATCACGACTCGCGCGACAAAAACTAGTTCAAACATTCACTCCACGTAGATCAAAGTAGATCGTTTGACCCAGTCTACCTACTTTTTTTGTATTGTTTTTTTGTAAAAAAATATAAAAAAATTAGAATATTTTCAATTTTTTTTTTTTTAGTTTTGAATTAGTCTGGCTCGTAAAAAAAACTGGATAATTCAATTGTGGATTGGTTGATAATCGGTGAAGGCAGAAATGTCACGCGAGACATATAGCTGTTTGCAAAATTGAGCTACTTTTTGTCACGTGCGTGATGTTGTCCCAAGCGCCACAGATTAAGCTTAAACGACTGGAAAATTGAATATCCATAGAAAAAAAATGAAAGCTCCACAGCTTCATTGGTTTGATCAATAGATGGCGTATTACAACTCATCATTATATTGCTATCCTTTTCTTGCAATATGTTTCGACAAGTTTCATCTTATAACTTTCTGAGCAAAAATCTATATGAATGGTCGTGTGGTCAGATACGTGGGTATCAACACATACGACCATTACTCAAATCTCACTTGCTTCAGTGCTGGTGGTTTCCATTGGAGTTTAGTATTTAAACAATCGTATCGCCGTTCTAGTTCTAGCGATGCATAACTTCAATGCGAAACCATACAACAATACAGAGGAAATGAGAAAGCTCTCCTGCAAGCGATGAAGCTCAACTAGTTGGGATATCCCACCAACAAAGAGCGCCACCAGCTTTTTTGCTATTTTTAGAATGCATGAGTCGTTTGCCGTATGCTAAACGAAGTCTTTCTATATTCCGTTTAGGTAGAGAACTTGAGCCGTTTAGAAGCCGTTTAGTGGTCGTTTAGTGGATTTGTGGCACTTGGGGTCGCTCTATGTCTATTTGAACGGTTATAGATAGACTTTTACGAAAACTTTAAACATTTCAGCACAGCGTCGGCCGGCAGTCCTAATTAAGCTTTTACGCCTGGAAATTTAAATGCCATTGCTCAGGAATCGAAAAGAGTGTTCCCAAGAGCCACAAATGCACTAAAGTAGTGGTCATCGCTCCTGCCGGCGTGCAGGCGTGCGTGGGGAAAAATTAAAACTGTGGCGTCATCTGAGGGTGAATAGCCAGCCAGTTGAGCTTTTACTCGCTTTTATTGCTTTCACGATACCCCTGTACTATTGCATGGTTTCGCATTGAAATCATGCTTCGCTAGAACTAGAACGACAATACGATTGTTCAAATACAGTCAGAATTCAATAGTTGAACGCTTTTTGTTGGCCAGAGCGCCGCCTCACTATCATCTCACACCGACAACGGTTTTGTTTAAACGACCTTTTCGAGCAGTTTGAATGAAGACTCACAGCTCTCAAATCATCTATTATAAACGTTGTGACATTTCATTGCGGACTGACCGTTTGTTTTTGATTATGTTTGGCTCAGCTTCAGATTGTTTGGAAAGTAAACTCTCAACAATTCAATATCCAGAACTCGTTCCCATTTCTGAGCGTTTGTAGTTTACTAAAATGGGTATGATACGATCAAAGATTAGTATTGTGTTGATGCATAACATTCTAATCGAAACCATTCCGTTTCAGAACCAAACACTGTGGTGTCGGATGAAATTCGTGAGTTACAGGATGCCGTCGTGACCTTACGGTTGACTATTCCATCGCTCTATAAAAAACTTTTGCTCAAAGAATGTGAAATTGAAAATCAGCTGATTGTAAGTATGCGTTATCTTTATTGCACATGTTTCGTTGTGCCTGACTGTGTTTGTCTTTGGTCCTGCTTGCTTAAAACATAGAATGATACCGATGTGTGTGTGCCGAAACAGCCGGTTCAGGAATTGAAGAAGGTAGAACGGATATCGAAACAAATATTTCCCGCCCCGGATGCAGCAACTGGCGTTCAGGAGGTGCACAATTTACTAAACATAATGCACAAGCTCTCCCTACGGAACAGTAATAGTCGCCACCGGCTCGTCAACAATTCTGCAGCTCGAGAACGGAGTGAAGCTCGTTGTAAATAATTTTCAGGCTTGGAAGGGCTGGTTTTAGTTGCTGTGGAAATGGCAGAAAAGGATTTGAGTGTGGGAGGGATAAGGAGATCAATAGAAGTGCTGCATTTACCTGTAGAAGCGTTATAACAGGCTTCTTCCGAAATAAATGTCCCTTCGTAAGTAATTGCAGCACGAATATTACTTTAAGCTAGAAATAAAAAAAAATATATTTGACTCGCGCTGCATACACTACATGCGTTAAGATGTGGTGCTTACGTTAAAGAACACTTCGTTGATTACGATATCCTGCACATATTCCATCGGTATGAGAGCGTTGCGTACCGCCCCGTTCGCAAATGTTGTGGAACATTGCAGTGCAAAATCCTTGACTAACACCAGACTTTCGGATTTTATCACGTTGTTGTACAGGTATACAAGCGTACCGATGGGTAGAACAAACAGGGCGTGGAGAACATTTAGTCGGAAAAGAAACATACAAACTGCAAAGCAGAAAAGTGTTCCGAGCTCCAGCACTAGCAGAGTGTGCCGCTGCCGATGGGCTTCCACATTTTCCACGGAAAGCTGCAACACGCTGGCCGATTTGTGGACTATTTTAACGTGTATTTGAGTCCCGGCACTTGTCCAAAGAAACACCATTTCGGTAAAGGAAACAATGTGGCATTCAGAAGCCGAGCAGAGGGCGAGGGTTCGATTTTGTTTTGCTAATTGTTGTTTCCAAACAGCGGCACTACAAAGAAGACCAAAAGTAAGAAGAGGAAGGAAATCATGAAGCACACTCCGACAGAACCGGCAAAGCACGGATAAACGGGTGTTCGAGTACCAGAGTGACCAGAAATACCAATTTATCTGTACAGGTATTCCTCGATATACGCCATACCCGTTATACACGATTTCACTATACGCTCTTTTCTAAATTTGACAATTGATTGAGGAAATTGTACTAATTTGACACGTGTAAATATCGAGATATAATGCAAAAATAAATTTCCTTTTGGTTGAATTTTAAAAACCATATTAAAAGGTATAAAATTGTAATCAGCAGTTAAATCGGATCAAATAACCAATTTAGTGGCTAAAATCAACCACTTCAAGCAAAATTACACGAAAATTAGCTATAATTTGACTGATAACCTGGAAATTCAACTTACGCTAATATTTAAGGTACGCTATTGCCTCCGGTCTGTCTTAATAGCGTATATCGGGGTATACCTGTAGTTCCTGCTCGCCAAATGGGGCAACATTTTGTTTCGTTTAATCCAACAATTTAAGTAAATAGCGAACAAAATTTGTTTATATTATTTATATTTAATGTTAACCAAGTGGATTTTAATTGGTAGTAATCGGAAAGGTACATAAATTATTTTTCAAAACGTCACCGCAAAAAAACCCACCAGCACTGCCCGGATGATTTCGGCCAGCAGTCGAGCAGTCGGGCAGTGCATGCAAAAAAAAAAGCCAAAGCGCTACAAGCAGCAGGCGAAAACGAGAAAAAATCCAATATGGCGGTGTAAATGTTGTGATAGCCAGATTCGCAAGTTTTAAAACGGAAAAGAAGCTAGTTGCAGAATTCGTCTGTTCGAGCGAGCTGTGTGATTGCACGTACGTAAGCAAGCCGCAGGCAGCGACCCTGTTTGCGCACGGTTTGCCACTTCAGATTGTTACGGAACGAGTCGAATATTGGTTGTTCGACGGGATCAAGGGCCGAGGGGGGTGAAAATCTACACGGCGGCAGGCAGCATCAACGGCAAGCGCAGAGGGGCAAGGCGAGGTTTTCTCTTCCGATTTGTGGTACGTCCACCGCTTTGGCAACACCCCGCGCGAGCGTGTGTGTGTGTGTATGTGTGTTCTGTGGAAACACAAGTCCCTTTTTCGGTGGTGAATCGCGCAATCAAACAAAGGGCCCCGTGCGACAGTCGCACCGGAACCGAACGCTTCGTCTGCATATACGCGCTGCCCCGCTGCCGGAGTGCGGCCGGCCAGGAGAACAGCGGCCGGGTTTCATCCTCCGGAACAGCAGAACCAGCAGCAGCAGTTTGTGTGTGTGTGTGTATGTGTGCGCGCGTTGCTGCGGTTGCCGAGGTCGAGCGTACGTCGAGCCGTGTGAGTCTTTTTACTTTCTTCTTCGCTAGAGAGTCTTTTTCTTCGTTTCCCTTTCCTCCCTTAGATGTCCGACGTCGCACGGGTGGTTCAGGGCTTTGAAGGGTGAGGGTGGAATGAGCGACGATGGTGTGCATGTGTGTCGTCATGATTTAATAGATTTCGTGTGGTTTTAGGAGCACCAGGTCTCCGAAATCGATCGACGCCTCCAACATTTATCGGGGCAACCCTAACCGAGATGAGATGCAGTTACCGTTTGCTTCATTGAAAATCGGAAACCTCATGTACAGTTTCACGATTTAATACAATTCTGCAAAAACCCGCACCTTGTACCTGTGTACGGTCTAAGTAGACAAATAATTGTGCTACACTCCCCAAACGTGGGCTGTCGGGGTGTGTATGTGTGTGTGTGTGTGAGTTGTGTGCGTGCGTGCGTCCGTATGTGGTTCGCTTGGGGTTTTCGCTATATTCTGAACGCGAACCTCAATCGTCGGTTCCCCGGTGCGTGTGAACGAAGAAGTAAACCTCGAGAAGAATACTCCAAAGTTTGCCGATGGAAGTGCATTTATGTGTGTATGTGTGTGTGTGTGTACGTGCTTGTATGGATGAGGTGTTTGTGCTGACGCGCGTGTGTTTGTGTACGAGGTGAAGCAGCGTACGGAGCGTGCATTGCAATGTAGCGGTGTGCGTACATTCGGCCGCCGCTGGGTTCGATGTGTGCGTGAGCAGAGTACGTTCCAGCAGCGCAAAGGAAGGAAATAATTTGATCACTTTTAGGGTAGAAAGTGGAGATGCCTATGAAGAAGAGCTGGCTTGGCTGGTCAAATTTGGTTTTGGTCAGCAAAATCGATCCCGAAATCACGATACCAAACTGATTGCAGATGCACACAAATGAAGCGGTAGCGACGATGACGATGATGGGGTGATTAATTCAGCCGTGTGTTACACACCAGCTCCATGCATACGTTCAAACGCCGTGTGTTGTGTGCATGTATGTGTGTGCTCTGTGAGAAATGATGTGAAAAAGCGTTTCAAGTATTAGGACACGGGTGGTGCGATTATGGCCAGCAGAACAAGAGTTGGTCCTCGTGGTAGGACAAGATGCAAGCCAGCTTCCCTCAACCTGTCTGGCTGAGCGAATGGGGTAGCGTGGAGACCTTGGATGCACCCCCGGACCTGATGCTGCAATATTGCGTATGCGAGTTTTGCAGGTTTTTTTCAAGCAGCCTCTGACACGCCGCAGAGTTTGCATGGCCTACGCGGCAATTTGTAGAACGGGCTGTGTACGCCATCCAGTCATCATCGTGTCACACCTTGCTTTTTGTTTAAAGCACAGAGAACAGCAGCATAGGAATTACTGTAAATAAGAATTTAAATTACCGCAACGAAGCGGCGGTGTGCGTCATTCATTGGATAGGAGTGGCTAATGATGTGTCGCTGCCATGGTGGTGTCTACTTCCGTGAAAATCGACGTGTATTAATTCATGGTGTTTCATGAAAGAACACGAAAAACGGCCCTTGCGCTAACACACACAAACACACACGCACGCCATTCGGATCACAGCACATAACTTTTAAGTGGCCATGGGGGAAGTTGGTGGGATGTATCTGCTTACTACATTTTCGCACAGCCAAACCGTGTACCTAGGAAGAAGAAGGGAACTAAACAAACGTAAGGTTTCAATTTGGTTTCTTGCTTCCTTTAGGGAGTCTAAAATTGGCGCTCTCTCATTGGGGTAGAAAGCGACCCCTTTGGAATGTCGATGTGTTGGTGTTTTTTGTTTTGGCTCTGTGCACTGTGTGGCGTAGTAGCTGAAGTGTTTTTTTTTTCCTATACAGGTATAAGGTTAAAAGTCTGGAGTCTACTACACAAACCTGGTACACAACATTGACGTATGAATCATCCGCGAAAGCAGTGACGAACGACGGCAGCAGCGGCAGCAGCAGCAGCAAGAAGAACAATGATCCCGCCGTGTCTGGGCTGGGAGAGAAGCGATGCTGGAGCGGGTCTGTCTGTGTATGTGTGTGCGTGACCGGCAATGGTGCAAAAGTGCTCCTGCTTTGGGCGCCGCGCGGGTCTGGCTTGCTGCTGCTGCTGCTGCTGTATTCGAGTGTGTCCGAAACTGTAATGTGTTGCCATCTTGTTTTGACGTTGTTTATCAGCCTCCTGAAGGTCAGCCGCCGTGGGGAACTTTTATTATTGATATTGTTAATGTTTTCGATAGTTCACGCAGTCCGGATTTGAGATGCATTTTTGATGAAAGTTTTATTTATTTTATAGTATTTCAAATTCGATTCATCTGTTTCCATTTTGTATGCGATTGCTACTATCACGACTGGACACGTTTCATGTAGCGGGCATTGTGTTGAACGATACCTTTTTGAGCTAGAAATAGACTGTTCGTCTTGACCAACGCCTCTGCGATCGCATTGGCATACTCCGGCAGACAATAGCCAGCTCTCGGTGCCTCTGCCTCTCTTCGGTCGGTTAGCTTCATCCAGAAAAAAGAGAAATTTCTCAACGGGTTTCTACATTGACTGACCAGGTCAGCAGCAGCCGCGACCAGAAAGAAAACCTGTTTTGTGTACAGCAATGCATCAGACGTTGTATTTGGACCCTATGGGCAGTGCGTCGATGAAGCAAAGAATTATACGTAATGCATTTTAGTGGTGAAACAGTCCGTATATGATCTCTAGTTGGATTTGGCAGTGGCAGCGGCTCCGTATTTGTTGCCCGGTGGAACGTAATTTGTTCTTGAACGCGATAACAAGTCAGCGATAAGAAGTTGCTGTAATCTTACGATCAATGGTTGCACGTACCCAACCTGCGTGTGGCGCGTATTATTTTGCGATAACAACTGTTCGTCATAGCAGCCCAGATGAATGGTTCGTTGGTTGGTAACCCTACAGCTGCGTGCATGTGTTTGTGCTGTTGTATTCTGTAGCTTGTATATGTTATGTTGTTACAAGAAACACGCTTCATCGTGTATTAGCAGAATGGGTAGGAAAAGTTTGGTTTTACTTTTCAATTACTTGAATATGAATCAGACTGTGGAAAATGATGCGCGATAGTTACTAGAAGTTCAAATAATAACCCAAAATTTCGTGCCCTGGTTATTTAAAAAAAAATTAAAACATTTTCTTGTTTGGGTGTTGTTGCGCCTTCCCTTCCATCTGAATACAGCAGGAGTAACTTACATCAAATCACAAATAAATGAGCACCGCTGCTGCCGGCCGTATGAATGGGCGAACCAATGTATGAATGAATGAATGGATGGATGTGTGTGACTGTGTGTCGTTTTCGCGTGTTGCGTGTTTTACTTCTTACTCTTTTTGTGCCGCTGTATGTGCAAAACGGTATCGGCAAATAATAAACAAGCTTGCTGCTGGCAACCGTAAACACACACTCTAATTCCTCCCCGAAAAGAACGCGTGATTTTGACGTATTTTTTTGTGCGGTTTGCTGAGGGAAAGAATGTTAGATGGATGGTTGTAAAGTTGATCTTTCAACAATCGTAAAATTAAAATCAAAACTAAATGTTTTTACGACTTGCCGGGTGCGTGTGTGCGCGTAATACTAATGGTATTTCTATTCCTCTTACAGGACGATCATCCGTTTTATTGAAATCAACGAACTTCGTACGTACCTCGCTGTGTTGATTTGTGTAGTGCCGCCACCACAATTTCTGCTACTGCTGTTTGCCGAAGATTCGACGAACAAACGGATGTGAAACTAACAACAACTACAACAACGATCAAGTGACTAAAGTGTATGTGTTTGCGTTTGTGTGTGTTTATCCGTGCGTGTAATAAGGAGAAAAGTTTGGACAGTTTGTGGCCCACAGGACTCATACCGCTAATAGAATACACCGGAGCAATACGTCACAGCGATAATTGTTTACATTAGTAAGGATAGTTTATTTCGCTGCTGGAGGCAATTTTCCGCACGCATCGAAGAAAGGAATATCGTACCATCCATCCGCTGCCGTACGATCAACAGTCCGGATCCGGTGTTCCGGTTTTAAAGCCCGCTCGGGAACGGTACGGTGCGGTACAACGAACGCAACCGGCGCGGCTGAAACAGCAACAATTGAGTACAGCGAGCATCCCGTCGACCGCAAAATACTGAAGAAACGAAGGAAAAAACATTCCTCCTCCTTGGCTACTACCTACGATTATTGTACCACCAGCCACCACCACCACCGACGCCATCAGGAGCTACACCGGCTGGCAGATTCGCATCGTAGTAAACGGCGTGATATCCATCGGCAGCAGCAGCAGCGCAACTTGAGCAGGCAGCTGCGAGAGCGAGCTGTTGAGGGTGCAGAGGACGCGTGCGGTAGTAATAGTCCCGGCGGCAGCAGGAGCAATACTACCAGTCGCCCAGAATCGAGCGCTAGTTGCTGTAGACGAAACAGAAGAAACCATAGTAACGGCCCCGTCGTCAGTGCTAACGGCAGTCGACGCAACATGACAACCGACACGAGACGGCGCGTCAAGCTCTACGCCCTGAACGCAGATCGCCAGTGGGATGATCGAGGAACGGGCCATGTCACATCGAGCTATGTGGATCGCGTCAAAGGTAAGTCCTCGTTTGTGCGTTCTAGGTTTCCGTCGGGGCGGAACATGATCGGCGGATCGTTTGCTTATCAAACTTTTGCCCTTCGTTTTCTTTTTCTTCTCCAACTTTGTCCAACGCGTAGGTGTATCGCTGCTTGTGCATGCAGAAAACGATGGTTCAATGCTGCTAGAGAGCAAAATTCATCCGGACACTATATATCACAAACAGCAGGACACACTCATCGTTTGGAGCGAGGGCGACAATTTCGATTTGGCTCTCAGCTTCCAGGAGAAAGCAGGGTGCGATGAAATATGGGAGAAAATTTGTCAGGTAAGATAGTGCTGCCCTTCGATGTCCAGCGTGCGTGTTGTGACGCTGTGCGGTTTCGAAAGACACGCTTAGTTAGCTAACTCTGATTGGTTCTGGTTCATTTGCCGTGTAACGTCGTAGGTGCAAGGAAAAGATCCGTCGGTAGAAATCACGCAGGATGTGGTGGAGGAGTCGGAGGACGAACGGTTCGAGGATATGTCCGATTCGGCCCCACCGATCGAGCTTCCCCCGTGCGAGCTTAGCCGGCTGGAGGACATATCGGAGGTGATTGCCAGCGCGCTGACGTCGGCCATCCGCAAGGACAAGCTGGCCCAGGCAATCGAGTCGGAAAACTACATCAAGAAGCTGATCGGGCTGTTTCGGGTGTGCGAAGATTTGGACAACCAGGAAGGCCTGCACTATCTGTACGAGATCTTTAAGAACATCTTCCTGCTGAACAAGAACGGCCTGTTCGAGATCATGTTTGCGGAGGATACGATCTTCGACGTGGTCGGCTGTCTCGAGTACGATCCGTCCGGCAATTCGCCGAAAAACCATCGCCAGTATCTGAAAAAGTTGGTAAAGTTTCGCGAGGCTATACCGATCCGCAACACGGACCTGCTGGCCAAGATACACCAGACGTATCGGGTGCAGTACATACAGGACATCGTACTGCCGACACCGTCCGTGTTCGAGGACAACATGCTGAACACACTGTCGTCGTTCATCTTCTTCAACAAGGTGGAAATTGTGACGCTTATCCAGGAGGACGACAAGTTTCTGGACGAGCTGTTCGCGCTGCTGACTGATCCCCAAACGCCGGACTCGAAGCGGCGCGACAGCATTCTTTTTCTGAAGGAGTTTTGCAACTTTGCCCAGTACCTGCAGCCGCAGGGCAAGGAGACGTTTTTCAAAACGCTCATTAGCCTGGGCGTGCTGCCGGCACTCGAAATTACACTAGCCATAAACGAGAAGCGAACAAAGTCCGCCTCGATCGATATACTGTCGACGATCGTGGAATATTCACCGTCGGTTGTGCGGGACTACACACTGCAGCAGTACAACAATTCCGACTCGGATGAGGTAAGGAAAGCAACATTGTGTTTTTTATTCGAAAAATATTTAACACATAACGCCGTATGGTGTGCGTATTTTCGTAGGATCAAACGTTGATCAACATAGCGATCGAGCAGCTGCTTTCGGACTCCGAACCGGAACTCGGTGGTGCCGTGCAATTGATGACCGTGTTGCGCATCCTGTTAGATCCGGAAAACATGCTGAGCTCTGCCAACAAGTCGGAAAAGTCAGACTTTCTGAACTTCTTCTACAAGCACAGTATACAGACGCTGATTGGTGAGTTGGCGGAAGCCGTATTAAATTTATTTGATTCATGCATGCTAACTAACGGACCTAACTAACGGATGTTATGCACATTTTATTGTATTTTCATGTAGCCCCACTCCTGCGACACACACAATCGGATAAGCCAACTAATGAAGACTATCATGTGGTGCAGCTGCTGGGCGTGGTGCTGGAGCTGCTGTCGTTTTGTGTCGAACATCACACCTACCACATCAAGAATTGCATCATCAACAAGGATCTACTGCGCAAGGTGTTGGTGCTGATGAACAGCGTGCACACGTTCCTCGTGCTGGGAGCGCTCCGATTTCTGCGCAAAATTGTTTCACTCAAGGACGAATTTTACAACAGGCGAGTAGTGTAGTAAAAGAGTGTTGTATTGCAGTGGAGTACACACCTGTTTTGCACACTGGAACTTGCATTCGTAGATAAAAAAAAGACTAACAAATGTTTTTTTTATTCCCTGATTTGCTTCATTAGGCACATTGTCAAGGGGAACTTGTTCGCTCCGGTGGTGGAAGCGTTTCTTCGCAACAATGGCCGCTACAATCTGCTAGAGTCGGCCATTTTGGAGCTGTTCGAGTTCATCCGACAGGAAGACATCAAATCGTTGTTAACGTATTTCGTGGAAAGTTTCGGAAAGTTCTTCGATGATGTACAATACGTCCAGACGTTCAAGACACTGAAGAGCAAATACGATCAGCAGCAGGATCGACTGAAAGAAAAGGAAAAGGGAAATTTAGAAAGGTATGTGTTTTGAATCTTTTCGGCATTTAGATTCATGTAACAATATCAAATAAACCCGTTTCTTCTTTTGTTTGCATTTCCTTCACCACAGCGTTCCTTCCATCCTACGAAACAGCAATCGGTACCGAAGGGATCAGCGACAGATGGACGAAGATGAGGAAATCTGGTTCAATGAAGAGGAAGACTACGCCGAAAGTGCCGGCAAAGCAGGGGCACCGGAGTTGGACTCAACGATCGGTAGGTTGCAGCATACCATGCGAGTACAAGGGGCTTAGTTAACCGGGCTTTTGGCTTTTGTTTTGTTTTTTTTGCCTTGCGTAGGTAAAATGTTCGAAAAGAAAGCAATGGACACGGCCAGCAGCTTGAACGGTCCAAAGTATGGAAGCGGCGCCGTTTCGACGGCTCAATCCCATCAGCTATCGTCCCAGATGCATGGCGGTGTGACGGCAACCGCAACGTCGGCCGACGATGTGGCGGCGACCTCGCACATGCTGACCATGAACAACGGTACCGAGGGAAGCGATGAAAGCGGCAGCTCTGGAGCGGCATCGACGGCCCATCTTCACACCGCGTCGCTCGATCCGAACTGTCTTTCACATGCAGTTGCCCAGGCTGCTGCTGCTGCCGCTGCCGCCGCCGCCGCTGCTGCGGCGGTTGTAGCAAACAACAATGGCCTTCAAGCGTCGTCTTCGGTTTCGGTGGCGGAGAATGTCAGTGCGCTGGCGGATGTGAATCACGATCCGCACCACAAAGAGCATCGCGTGCTGGGCGAGGATGGCACCGGCAGCGCAAATCTTACGCCGGCCGACGAATCTGCGCTGGACGATGCAAACAGCTTGGTGGTGAGTGCGCTCGGTGAGAGCGATCTGTCCTCGGTGTATCAACTACAATCGACCACGGCTACGGCAGTACAATCGAGCTCGGTTGAGAATGTAGAAAACACTCCGGTCACCAGTGCCGAATCCGACCAGACCGGCAGTGGGTGCGAATCGACCACTTCCTCGACACTGTCGTCCATTCCGGTTGCTGAAGCGTGTTCCGCCTACACCGACGCTGCGGCGACGCCTGCCGATTGTCAATCGGCCACGGCAAACCTCGCCAGCAGTACGCTCGCGGCGGACAGTACCCACACGCAAGACGGTGTCGTCGAATCTCTCGGTGTCGCGGTGGAGGAAACAGGCTCGAAGCGAATAGCCGCGGAAACTGTATCAGAGCATGAGGGTGGACAGTCACATCAGCTCGACGGCACAGCCAACATTGGTGCTGATGTGCCCCTGCCCACAATGGTAACCGATGAGAGTGGTGTTGAGATTGGACAATCGGATATGGACAGCAGTCGGGAAAGGAAGCAGCCCGAGGATGCAAATGGTCTTGAAATGGCGAACACCACGGCTGCGATGCTAACAACTCCCATCCTGGACTCGGCACCCGCCGTCGAACAACCGTCCACTGGTACTGCAGCGGATCTTACGTCCCAACCAGGTCTATCCAGCGCTGCTTCTGCCGCTTCCTCAGCGAACACAACCACCATGGTGAGTGGTTTGAAAAAGGTAAGAGAGACAGAGGGTTTCATTTGTAGTTTACCATTACATTAGAGCGTTTGGGAGATACAAAGCTTTGTTTTGATAAGAAATATGACATTCTACTAAACCATCCCCTTTGTTCCGTTTCATCCCCAGGGGCTGGTTGACTACGAAGGCGATTCCGACGACGAGGAAGAGGATGACGAGAGTAGTAGTCCCGCACAAAAGAAGGCGAGAATAGCATAGCATGATTCAGCTTCAACCGCGCACCCTCCTTATAAACAACGCCATCGATCAGCATCATCTGAGGCGGCGGATAGCATAACTATGGATAATTTTAATACTACTACTACTATTACTACTACTACCACTACTACTACTACTACAATTAGAACCAACACAACTACTACGAATGCGGCAGTAGCGGTGGCCAGCACTACAGATGCTCCCGATGCGATCCTTGTTTCTTCTGCTGTTACTGCTGCTGCTGCTGCTGTTGCTAGTAATTCCGCGTTTCGCAACGAATTACGCACAGCGTCGAATTCGCCATGCGATACAGAGGCAAAGGCAGACGACAGTGGCGGCGTGCAGGATTGCAGGGACGGTAGCGTACTGGCAAGGGATAGACTAGACTGTTCGAATATAATGGATATAGATATTACATTGACCACAGCTAATGGTAGCGATCCTCCTGCTGCTGTTGTAGCCGGCAGCCAAAACTCGATCGCTGAGAACTGAGGCTGTTTCGGAAAGCAAGGGGCTTTTTTGTAAAGGAAATGCGATTATCTCGTCTCATACATACATGCATGCGAAAAACACAAACGAAAGCCAACATCTTCTCCACACGCTTTTTCATAACCATCTCGTGTGCCAGAGGGACATAGCGCGTTGGTGTGGTGTAGGTGAAGTACAAGCAAAATGAGACGAAAGACGTTAGATCGATACGATTAAAGTTCACTTGCTTTCTCGGCTTCCATCGCCCCTCTCTTCTGCTCGGTTCGCAATCGTCCTTAAGGATGATGGATCGAGGTCCGGTTTGTATCACGCGACGAGGCAGGGTTCGTGGGTGGGTGTGGGAGTGAGATTTACTTGCTTGACGCGTTCTGGAGAGAGATATATGCGCAGTATATGCAGCACCTGGACTCATAATGTACAGTTAGTAATTGGATTCGTTTGTAAACATTCTAAGTTATATGCGGGGAGGACAAAAAGATCCCTCCTTAGCATCAGGCGCACCTCATCCCCACGGTGTTTGCATTCATTCGTGGGCTGGGCTGTTGATCATTTTGCTAAACACACAGACACACACATACGCGCATAATAGTAACAAGCTGTGTTTGCGATAATTTCGTAGAAAAATATGAACAGAAATGAATGAAGAAAGGGATGAACTTTGTTTAGGGTGTAAGGTTTACATTTTTTTTCTTTTAACTACCCTTCGACTATGATTGTATGTGTGTTTGAAGGAGCAGAAGGAGGTTACTGACCTATGTGTGTTGTAGTGGAAGCCACACGAACACCACACGTGTGCTGCTGCAACGGGGGCAATTGAACTGTTGGGTAGTGGAGCAGCGAGGCAAGTGTGTGGTGCAGTAATACGAAAAGGCACGCGCACAGCGGACGGGGGCATGTGAGCATTTGTAAATGTGATTAAAACAAAACAAGAAAAAAGAAACTCCCCCGGTATTTAAAAGCATAACTCCTGCAAATGACGAAAACAACATTATTTTAGTAAGAAAATCAGAAAGCAAGGACGAGACAACGGTACATAGGTAAGAAAGGCTTACACACGACTAGTAATTCTTCGACATCTCGTAACTTAATAATAGCATTCGAAGTTTTCTTCTGTGTAGTGTCCATCTGTGTGTGTGTATGTGTTTTTTTTCTTCTTGGTTTTGATAGCAGAGGAAACGAGAAAAAGCGGAACCACGAGTATATAGGGGAGAGTGTGAACAATCGAACGGGTAGTGATAGTGTTGCGCGTTGATATAGTAATATAGAAACGTACGAAGCTATCTGTGTAGTACGTTTTTAAATTATTATTTAGCTTGAAGCACGCTACCCTGAATTGGCTCCCTCTATCCTGTTTCTGGCTTTGACCTCTCTCTATCTTGAAGCAGTTGCAAAAAGGCAACATTTTAGGCAGCTGATAAATTACCGAAATGATTTCCTTTGGAATGATGACTGAAACGCTTTGTCGAACAGATCGGATCGCGGATTCGTTGCTTAATGTTGTGCTAAAGTTTCCTTTTTTCTCGGCAAAAGGTTGTATTTATACAACTGTCCAGTGTGAGGAAACTTTAGAGCAATGTTGTGCTATTGCGTATCATCGACACAAACACAAGCGTACTGGAGGTATAAAATCAAAAAAGAATACGATTAGAGGAAGGGTTTTGTTGGCGAATGAACTGAGTGGTTCAACGGCACTGCTTTCCTAACCGGAAGAAGCATGATCTTAATACCTTTCGTACGATCAATGCTTCCCGCTTACGAAAGTACTGTATACACTTCTGAGATTTGGTGAACACACAGTGTACATACTATATACGTCCTAACATGGGTTGGATTTTAACAGTTTTGTATTTTTTCCCCTATTGCGAGCAGGACATGCATAAACAGGAGGAGAAAGAGGATTAATTTAAAGCAAATCTTTTCGGTGATTAAAGAACACATTTCCACCTTTGCACACACAATAAAAAAAACAATCAAAAATCTCACCTAAACGGATTAGTTCGTTGAGATTTTTGTGCGTTTTTTTTAAAGGCGAGGTTGACATAACCATCTTGGAATGATGGAGCTGCACTAACAAGCGAATAAGAAGCACGCGTGTTGGAAGCTGGTAACTGGTAAGATAAAGTAATAATTGTAATAAAGTAACGGACGTCGATAATCGATATGCCACGGTCGCTCCTACCCCACTTTTGCTACGTTGGATGGAGGTGGGAAATGGAGGTCAAACAAACGGATGTACGACAGAAACAAAATAAAACGAAACAATTTGATTTAAATTATAAACAAAGAAAGCAAATTGTATTATGATGGGGCTTTGGGTGGAATGCGTTGCGTTCTCTTCAGCACGTCGAGCGATCGTCGTCCACATGTCATCGTGCTGCAGAGGGAGATGGACCCCAAAACCCCCCGCGTTTGGGTCTCTCTCTCTCGCTTGTGTTTAGGTAAACGTGAACTGAGTAACAAAACAAACGACAAAAAATTTAATTTTTTGATCGCAGAATTATTCTGCACCGGCCGCATGGGAGGCATGTACTGGCGCAAACACTGTGCTGCTGCGCGTGTACCGTACGAGATTGATAGAAAGCACTAAGCAAGAAGTAAACATTATATGTTCTGTATGATGTGTAAAAAAACAAACAAACAAACAAACAAACAAACAAACAAAAATCTAAATGCAGCTTGAAGTTCTACTAAGCCTAAGGAATAATTACTGGCCGGCGAAACCTGATCCGGGGAAGCGATAGCGGCGCAGGCTCTAGGTAGGAGCGCGTGGGGCAGCTCTTTGCGGGCGGGGAGGGAGGATCACACAACAAAACACAACCTTAAAGAAGATTGAGAACCGTTTCGGGTTGCAATATCATCTTGTAGTAGTAGTAATAAAAAGGCACGGCGGGCGTTGAAAAATAGTTGTGTTTTAAAAAAAATCATCCCACGGGGAGAAATGGGGAAGCTCGGAGGAAAGACGTAAGATGTTTTTGGCTGCTACAGCAAAGGACTAATAAAAAAAAGAAACAAACAAAAAAAATATAATAGACGATAGGTGGATGTATCACCGAGCACCGCATCGTCTGGATAGATCCGTCGTGAAAGACGGCACATAATAATATATGATATAAATAAGTAGTATTTGGTAAATAGTAGTACCGCGCGAATTCCCACTCTCCTCCCCTCCCCACCCCTTTCCTCCATGCGCTGGAAAACCTGCCGAGGCGAAGGAATAATAATAATAACAACAAAAGGTTTAAAAAGTAAAGGAAAAGGATACAAACAACAAATACAAAACAAAACAAAACAAAAAAACACCTATAAAAAGAATACAAAACTACACGGCTGAAAAAGTGAACCAACATCTGTGGGGTGTGTGGATTTTTTTCTTTTATCTTCATTTATATTTGGTTTTGGAAAGAAGATTACCAACGGGTTGAGAAAATGTGGTTCAAACAACCAACTAAACGTCATTATGCGGCGTTCGTTCCGGTGTGTGTGCGTGTGTGAGGTATCCTGCAAAAGGTTAACATTTGGCTGAGTCACCTGCCCTGCGGCGGCGGCAGCTCCAACTGCAGTGCCTACAATCGTGAGCGCGTCAAACAATACATCCGATCGTCACCATGGCAACGACAGGTAGGAAAACAAAGTGAAATTGTTCGGTGCGTTGCTTTGTAGCGAAGCGTATCGTGGTGAGTTGCAGTACTTCGCTGCGCTGTGGCAAAGGTATGTATCCGTTCCAGGTGCTGCAAATCGTTATTTTGGAGCAATTGTCCATGTTCTGTATTGTTTCAGGGAAAACCAATCATTAAAAAAAAGGTTACGGCAGCTCCAATTGTGGCGTTTACATAAGAAATGGCGGACGACAACTCGTGGGTGTTTGATTCGTTGGTGTGCTTTTTGCACGGCCCGGTATGGAATGCACCGCTGCAGACGTTCATCGAGGATAAATCGATTAGTAAGTGCAAAGCAGCTGTGAGACGCGCCACTGTGACTACTAATCCTCTCGATCTGTTGTTACAGTTTTCGATCCCAACCTGCAGCCGGACGAGAACAATCCCGACTTCCGGAAGGTGCACGATGAGTACAAGAATCTGGTCGACTACATGCTCGGTTCGTTCATGGAGGAGATGCAAATCACGCCGGAACAGTTCGAGTTTGCCTGCCTGGAGGGCCGGCACGTCGCTAGCCTGGGAAGTGCCGGGGCGGGTGGGGCACGCGCCGCGTCCGCCGGTACGCCCGGTGGCAGCAGCGACCGAGCAGATCCGTCCGGTGGCAATACGTTCTCCTTCCATCAGGGTTTGTTCCAGCAAATATGGGCCGCAAACGATATACGCATCTTCATACGCATGATGGTGCAGCGCAACGTCGAGCTGCAGTTGCAAGCGTTGGATCTTATCGAGCGCCGATCGCAAAGCCTATCCTCCAAACGTGACGAAGGTTCCGTTGATGGGGCTGGAGGGGAGGCTGGTGACACTGGGTCGGAGCTGAAGCCTGCGGAAGACACGCCCGAGGAGCGTGAAATTGAGCAGGATATTTTAAAATCGGTCGAAAATGAGTTAAAAGTACCGCTGCTGACGGAAGGGGACGCTGGTGCAACGGATCAAACGCAAGCGTCTGCTTTGGCCGGTACGCTTGAGGGAGGGCTGCCGGGCACGGAAAGTGATAAGTTTCAGCGCTTGAATTTGTTTTTCGACCAGGAAAAGGTTTGTGGTACATTTTGTTTTTGCTTTATTTTCTTTTTACTCCATTTCTATCCTTTGCCCTGTATTGTGTGTGCGTTTAGATCAACACGGACGACATGAAAGCGCGGCAGGAGTATTTGCGAACCCAGCGGGACAAGATACTGACCATCAAGAAGCAGGCGCGGGCCCGGCAGCTGAACGAAACGATACGCAAAAGCGAACGCCCAGCGTCGGCACAGGTGGCACAGAAGTTTCTGGACGGTGAAACCGAATCGGTACCGGTTGAGCCGCCGGAAGGTTCGCTGCAGCTGCGCAAGATGCTGGCCCAACGGCTGCGCAACGAGGTAGCCATCGATAAGGAGTGAAGCTCGGCACCGATACGGGGTCAGTGTGATGGAAGGGTGTAGGAATCGATATCGCATGAAACACAGCTCGTCCTCGTCCTCGCACAATGTGATATTATCACCAGCAGTGTGCAGTGTCGATCGATATGCATGATGTTTGTTGGTGAATAATATATGTGTAACACACTGCGTTGGGGGTGTTTCCCCCGGTATAGTTTAAATGAGTAGAGATAAATGTGTAAGAAGGGGAAACATTTGGGTAGTACAGACAGTACAGAACTTAGATTGATTTCTCATATTTATATTCATATTCCAGCTAATTAAAAAAAAACTTTGTGCAATGTGACTAAATTCGTTTTTTATATTATATTTGCGCTGATAGTTGTCTGAAAAAAGGAAGAAAATGAACAAGACTGTGGTACTTATCGATTAGCAGAGGTAGAATCGATTACGAGTCATTTGAATAAGGAATTTTTGGTATTCAGAACCTGTAAAATGTAGCTCTGACCAGTGCTGCAAAGTGTCACGAGCATCACGAGATGTTCACCAACGAAAACAATGAACATATCTGTGTTAGTTTGATGCTGATTGCTGATACTCAATGAATGTGCATCACCAACGCTAATGATTGAAACGAAGCTCAAATCAGCTCACGTACACAACTGAGATGATCAGACTCAAACAGTTGGTGGACTAATCACATGCTTGGTGACATTTTGTTTAGCACCCAACTCTTGATCATTCACTTGGTCACGACATTTTCTGCTGGTGATAAACATTCTTGGAATATACTTGGTGTGTGGGCACAAGCAACAAAATGAGCATGTTTTCTCGCTCTGTCTGTTTTGATTATCTGTCGGGTCAAACATAGCGAGAAAACATGCTCATTATGATTCTTGGAACCACTCCCAAGCACCCCATATCTCCCATGACCATCACGATGATCACCGACAGAAAATGTCGCAACCAAGTGACTGCCCGTGATTTGTTTACACAAAATGTCATCAAGCATGTGATGATCGCACCAACTGTTTGAGTCTCATCGCTGATCATCACAGAAGAGCTCGTGACGGTGAAACTATTTTGTTTCAGCCGAAATTTGCCATGACTATGTTGGTGACATTTTGCAAAACTGATCACACTAAAAAAAGTCATGACACTAAAAAAAGACTGACCAAGCGATGGTCGCAAAAATGTCACGAAGCATGCAGTTTTGAGTATCACCTCTGATCATCACAAATGAGTACGTGACGCTGACATGGATTTTGTTTCAGTCAGATTTTTTAATGACACTGACCGTGACATTTTGCAGCACTGGTTCTGACTCGTTGGTAGAGTTTCGATAGGGAGGAAATCCCGTAAGTTTAGTTAAGCTTATGGAACTCATTAAACTAGCGATGGGAATTTGTTGTTGCAACTGGCAAAAATAACCACCAGAAAAGTGTTAGATCCCCCTTACCACAGGAATAATGGAAAGTCCAATATGCAATGGTAAAGCATAGCAACCATTGACGGAGTATAAAAAAAGCAGCTCGATAGCACTTTACGGCTCACTCTCAAGATGACTTCTCAATAAAAAACATTAAAACTAGAGCCTTTGTGTAACTCCCTATAGTTACTCTTGCTAGTAACTTGAAACTAGTTATTTATGTCTGATACTTTTTTTAACTAACGACCAGTTACTAGCTACTCTAACTAGTTATTCGTGGAAAAGAAAATACTTACTTTTAGTTATTTTTTAATCTTTCAAATTCTCATTTATCTCGTGATCCTTTCGGAACCATTGAATGACCATTGATCGTAGCGCTCGGCATCGGTTATTCTTTTCAAGCGATTTCGACCTTCATTCCGGTTGGTTCGGATCGGACCTCCGTCTTTTACTGTTATTTCTTTCATACACCACAAAAGCGCCACACTCGATGCGTGCACATTATCTGTCCAAAGATTCGTCGTACTTTACTGATTTTATTTTGTGTTATGCCGTTCACTTGCCCATGTCCACACTCTCTGCCGCACACCCAGTATGTAGTATTCACTCTGCATACTGCCTACACGCGCACGCCCCCTCGGCCGATGGTTTTCCTTTTCTTTCAGCTTATGTGGTAAAGTTTGCTCCCCCTTGGTTTGCACACCTTTTGCATCCTCTCTCTTTCTCTCTCGCTCTGGCTCTGTGGTTTGCTGATTCTACTCTTACTTCTTAAACCAGTTAGTTTAGTGGTAATGGTGATTCACCCTATCTCATCAAAGCATACACAGACACACACACACACACACACGATCACACCGCACACTGACATACACAAACACCAAAACGAGGAATGGTTGCTGCTGTCCTTTTCCCTCTTCCTCTTCGAGCTGTGTCAGTGGGTGGAGCAGAAATTACAGGTTTGCTGCGATTAAGCGTTTACTGGTAGGTACAAGATGGGTTTTTTTTAATTGGGGCTTTTGTTTTGCGGGGCTTAGTAAAAGTGTGTCTCCCGTAGTTGGCTGTGGTAGGAGTTAAACGGAGTGACAGCTTGCTTCAAACAGCTCTGTGACAGGCTGTGATGATGGTGGTGGTGGTAGTTGCTCTAGTACTGTTGCTTCTTACTTTTATTTTTTTAGTTGCTTGTATTACTAATGAAGTGTGTGTTGTTCTAGTTAGCGACAAATGTTTTGATTTGGTAGATGCATTGGTTTGGTAATTATGACTATGTTTTTTTTCTTCTTTTATTGACTGTTGCTGTTTGTTTACTAAACGAGTTTACTACCAGAATCATTCGCAATGTAAGCTCCACCCAGCGCAACATAACCAAACAGTTCTTGTTTTCTTTCCATATTTTACTTATCTACGAGTGCTTGTGTGGGAACGTTGTGTACAGGAAGAATTGTTTTAAAAGACATGAGTCCGCGAGGAACGGGGTGTGGGGGGAGGGGGGAGTTTAATGGACACCTACACATACAAACATGTATCCACTTCAAATGTGTGTCAAAAGTTCAAACAAGTCCCACCAAAGCAAGGTATTTTAGACCCCATTCAGATGAAGCGCACATTGCTCTACATGCTTTCCTGGTGAATTCGCTTAACTTAAATTGCAGACTTACTTCCTATTACTACTGCGGCTGCGTGTGCTGCTAGGTTTACAACATCGTTTCATTTTGGTTTTGTTTTTTTGCTTTTTTTTTATCTCAAATAGTACATCCATTGCTACCATCCATCGTGTTTGTTTTTGCCACCAGTCATTGTAATACCAGCGTGAAGTGTACGCAGCAACGTGTACGCTGTACGGTGCGTAATGGGCAGGGTGATCATTTAATGCGTGGTAGTGTACTGGTACTGCGTACGTGTGCTGTGCATGTGTGAGTGTCAAAATGTTGAAGGACAAATAGAGCAACCACGGGGGTATGTTGATGGGTTATGTGTAGTTTGTTTCCCAAGTTTTTCGTCTCTACAAACCGTCCACCACTTTGTCAATGGTGCATTGTGATGTGTGCCGGACTATTGGATGCTATGGAGTCGGGAGTAATTGTTAGTACTGACCAAGTGTACCTAATGGTGCTAGCAATGGTTAGCAGTAAGTGTAAGCAAAAATCATTCTATTGCATCATACCGAACGCGTGCGCACGCTGCCGGTAGATTGATCGCACGCCTAAAAAGCACTGGTGCAACGCACAAGTAACCATTACCATTACTTTATCTTATCGAGCGACCGTTTAGTACAACCCTACACACCATACACAGAAAAGAAGCACACGCACACGCACACTGATGCGGCTGTGTGTTGCGACACTGTTTGTCGAGCGGAGGCATGAGCGGAACGGACTGATTTTTGTGTGTGTGTTCTTTTAAAATTAGCTATCATCTTCAGAAGGATCCAAAAAATGGCTATTTGTCCTGCTCGCTCCTTTCCTCTTAGCAGGCGTTTGCCTGATGTTGACATGGCAGACGAGCCTTTCTAAGCGAATGAATATGTTAGCTCCGGCTTGACAAATCCTTCATCTTACTACAATTGCTCGTGGTGTAAATGCCGTGCCAAAAATGCAATTTCCTGCAAGGTCTTACATACATACAAGTTGTACAGCGTGCTATGCGTTGACACTAAACTACGCGGCTTTGGACATTGTTTGAAAGGTTAGTAGTGTGTGTAGTGATCGATGCTCGCAAATAGCGTTGTTTGCCGTTGCAAATACGAGCACTTTTCAGCGAAATTTAGTTGATGACAGTACTAATGGACAGCATGTATACGGCCCCGCTCAAAGGGACGTTCAAACAAACCGTAAAACATACAATATTCTGCACAGGCATATCATTTGCATTGCTCACTCTATCTTCTAAAAGTCGCTACTACTTCTCTTGTAATACTTGGTTTTTCCCCTTTGCAAACTTGATTTTCTGGCCGGCTTAAGTTTGTCTGCTTGCTCTAAGTTTTTTTTTGTTACTTTCACACAACATTCGGCATGCAACATTTACACTCACTAATTTGCAGCGCCTTCTGCAGCAGTAAAGACGGATAGCACTAAAGAAGTGTTGTTTTTTGTTGTGGTTGTTGTTTGGGCTTAGTATCTAAAAGTTAAGGGCTTAGGTGTATGTCGCTGTTCCTTTCATAAGCTTATTTTTTCTCTCATGCGCTCTATCTCCCCCTACCTCTCTCTCTCTCTCTTGCCTTCTTTCATCTCGTACACTTTTGCTCTTATCGCGTCGAATGCGTTCAAGCGCGTGCAAGATCGGTTCGAACCAAATGCAGCTCCAAGCGTTGCCGCGCTGCTTACAGATGTGTTGCTTTTACATAAAAGGACGACATACTGGTGCTGGTGCAAAACTGGAATGTATGGTTTCCAAGTTTCTAGCGGTATGAACTGATTGTTACACACGGTGCATATGTGTATGCAACAAACAGCCAATGTCTCGCGCATTTTCCGCTGCACCCAGTAAGACTCCGTGGGGGTGACTTCCAACATCTTCGAAATAGCGGCGTACGAGCGAAAAAAAAGAAAAAAGAAGGCAAGAAAGAAGATACAGAGTGATGACGGGGAGGAGATGGGGCAGGGAGGGCTGCAGGGTATTCTCTTTAAACAACGGTTTCATTTAGTTGTGAATTATATTAAGCAAACACCATCTGCCCAGCCCAGCACTACTAAGCTGGTACAGTATAGGATGGTTAGGACGGGAAATGGGAGCTGATTTGTCTAATCCACCGTTGCTTATACGTTGCCTTAATTAATACACGCCCCAAATACGCCTCTCCCCCGCAAGCCAGGGGTTTGCAGTAAGTTTGGGTGTCTCTGGATGGATTCATCTAACGAATGCATAGATTCTGGGTTTTTTTTCTTTTAGAAAACAAAAACAAATGCATGTTCCACTCGTAACTAAAGCAGTAACGTAATAAACCCTCTCGAATTCGGAATTGCAAATAGAGATGGAAGAAATGTTAAAGGAACCACATCGATTGGTTGGTTTTGCTGCTGCCCGTCCGGTGGAGCGTTTTAAAACACCAGCAAACGATCGGCGCTGCCCTCCTGGCTGTCGTCATCGTCGTCCGAGTCCTCCGTGTCCTCGTCGTCGGAGTTCAGCGTTGTGGCGTTGTTGATGATTTCTTCTGTAAAAGAAAGAAATTTCATTACTAAAGGCATGTAGGGAAAGTCCTTGTCGTATATGGAGTTAGTAAAATAACACATAATTAAATAATTAATATTTTGAACAAAAACATGTATAAATTTATCACATTTTTAATGTTCATGTTTTATCTTGCGATCAAGTCAATTAAAAAAAAAAATGATCTCAAGAACACATGTGCCATAGAAAACGGTTAGAGTTTTAAGCGATGGAGGCGCCTGGTAGTTTATATTTGATGGAGACGCATGGTGCTTCATTATTTATTGCTAAATTATGCTTTCATGTTTGCTTTTCGATTGAAGGTTTATAAAATAATTGAATGAGCATTATTTTTTGGGGTCACGTCGGTCCAAACAGGCTTTTGAGACTTGTTTAGTACCACGTAGCCACATAGTCAGTCTTTGCTACGAGGGAACGGTTGAGACTTGAACTCACTACTTAAATGTTAAAATTACACTACAAACAAAACATAATCTAAATTGACAGGCATCTAGCATGCAACTAATGAACGACTTACCGCAGTTTGGTTTGCCTCGCGTGCGCGTGTTGGCAAACTCGACACCATGCTCATCCACGCACCAGCACACACCGACGGCCTGATGGCACTGCGTGGGTTTGTAAAATCCTTGACTGTCACAATCGGGTGCGTAAGATCCTGGCAGCCAACAAAGAAAAAAAAAAAACTCATAAACCATTGCGCAGCAGGAGAAACTCCACTCCCTTCATAACTTACCGCTCAGATCGGTCTTCTCGAAGCAGCGGCACCATTCGCGCGGATCGATCGTATTGTCCTGGTCGAGATCGCACGTATCGATGAACGGTTTGATGCACCGCTCGTTCTGGTCGTGCTCGAGATCGTACAGCTCCTGCGTCGACAGCTCGCCGTCGTTGTTCAGGTCGAGATGGCCAAACATCCAGCGCGCCTCCAGCTTGCAGGCGGCCGGGAAGTGTACCTTGTTCTTCTGCTGCTGGTGCTGGCGCCGCTTCTTGCTGTCGGCCATGATGACCGAGAACCAGTCGAGCAGCCGGTTACCGATGGCAGTCAGCTGCTGCGGTTTGCATTCGCTCGATTTCATCCCTGGGTAACCTGGGTAAAGGATAGTAAAGGAGATAAGCGGGTCAGAGCGGATGAAAATCAGAAAGGGGTTGTACCTTGAATTGCCCTTGTTAGTGAGCAGCTGTGGGAGAGAAGGGGGAGAAGGGGGAGAAGGGGGAGGTGGGGGGGGAGGACTGACAGAACAGTAGAAAGGTAGAACCACGCGACAGGAAAGTGTGGAGGTCTTAAATTTGGTCCTGCCCGAATGAGCGGTGGGAAAGTTATTGCGTCGATTTGCTAATCACCATCGTTAATTAAGCGTTGTCACTATCTTGTACCGCTAGTTCTGCGTACTACAGCGAGCCACCGTGCGGGGTGGTTGGGTGGAGCACCCAGGGGTTAAATCCTTCCGTTTAACAAACTGAATAGGTAATGACATTTCACAAATGCTGCCATACCTGTCGCTGCTGCCACTGCTGCTGCTGCTGCTACCTTGGGTCAGGAAAAGTTTCAAGTCACAAGCATCAACGAAATTTCCACGCGCGACCAATAGAAAAAGGGAACGCACCGCGTTGGAATGGTTGGGTATGTTTTTCGTGTAAAACTTTAGCCGCTAGATTGGGCGGAAAATACATGACGTTCGTGTTTTGCATCACCAAAAACAATGGTGGCTTTAATTAGTTGGGGATGAATAATTTAGTAGAATAATTTGTAAAATTGGGACAGTTTTCGGGGAATCTAGAATGTACCCCGGACTGGACCCGTGCCGAATTAGTGAGGAGCGTGTAAGAGAATCGAACCAAATGAATCGGTGTGTGTGCACATGGTTGTGTGTTTTGGCGCCCATTCTCGGACAAAGGACAACAGAAAAACGTCAAGGGAAGGGTTGAATTGAACGAAGCTTTTTCGGAGGGCCGAAGCCCTATCACCGTAATAGGCCACCCAATTAAGCAAGACTTATTATTTGCGACATTTATTCCCCGATCCAGTATCTTATTTGATGTGCAAAAAAAAAACAACACACACACATACAAGGTCGGCATTCCGTCGCACATAAAAATACCACCACCTCCACTGCCGTAGAGCTAATGTGCTGCATGCCACAAAGCGCTCGGAGAAAAGTGCTTGGCAAAACTTTAAAAGCAAACTTCATTATGCTTTCACTTTCGAGCCGAAAAGGCGAGATCTTCCGCACACTGGTGTAGGGAGGAGGGGGGGGGGCGATTAATTTGCCCTCCATGGATGGGGGCTTGCTTTAAGCTTGTTTTTTTCTTCATGGAGTTACTTTGCTACTGCTACCTTCTTGACTTTTCCACGAAGCAAACTGCTTGGGCTGGCTTAACTAAACATTGTTTCAATCCTGCCCTACCCTCTCGTTTGTACATGACTCCCCCTTTCCTTCTCCCCCCTCCATCCAGCGTATTGATATCAGTGTACGTGCGTGACGTGCCGAATAAGGGTGTATTCGTGTACGGCATGGCACGGCTCGTTCGTTGCTCTTCGGGCCGTGCTATTGCACACGGCGTATCGCATCTAAGCGTACCATGTTAATGCCACTGTAGCGTGAAGGGAATTTCACTGTCTCGCTAAAGCAAACATTCCGCCATTCTTGTGCGGGTGCCAGCGAAGCGCCGGTATCTGTTTCCCGCTGCACAGAAGGTTAAACAATACTTAATTGCCATAAATCTTTGCTCGTTCGCGGCTCGCATCGGGTAGCAAGCGGGTTTACGCTTTTCCTTTCCGCAAGGCAGCAAAGGGTTGGTGAGGTGCGGGCAGAAAATCGCATAACCGTACAATGCGTGGATTTGTGCTGTATGAGCACTTTTGCACAGAGTTGGATTACACTCGCAGGCGCTGAGAGCAATACGCAGCATAGGGTGCTTGTGATCGAAGCAAATGCAGGAAGGCTCGCGTACAGTGCTGCCATCTCGGGGAGGTTCGGTTGCTCGCGCTTTTAATTTAATGTTGTACACAATGGGTCGATGAAGGTGAAGGCACGGTGAAGCAAATGAAGGAAAAAAGCATCCTCGCGCTCTTCCGCTCCAGAAGGGGATGGGTGCGTGCTCGACAAGCTCATATTCTCGTTCCGCGTACAGTGACGGCGTGATGAAAGCAGTTGTATTGCACGATTGTGTGTATGTGTGTGTCTGTGTTTTTCTCCTGCTCAGTAACACGATGCGGCAAACGGGGCTCTATGCAATCAGTATGCTACGGGTGTACTATTTCTCGATTAGATAAACGTTGTGGATCAGCATATCGTGGCGTTGTACGCGGACCGGATGCTGGAGCATGTGCTTCGCTCTTCGGCCATCGTGCGCATTGATAAGTTTCTTGTACGAACTAACAAGTGCAGAAAATGAGGATTTCGAGAAATTAAATGCTCGCATGTCTCGTTTTCGCACGTAGAAGCCGAAATTCAAATATACAGGTGTCCCCCGAGATACGACTGTATTTGGGACCGAAAAAATAGCCCAAAGCAAGGCGTAAGTTGAAATAGTCGTATGTCGAATATCTGTCAAAGTTAAGTTTAAAACCGAAGTTGAAGAGGCAAAATCTATGATATCGTAATTTTTATTTGAAATAATATTTGATAATGTATTAATTTTACACCGAAAGTCGTTTACGCTTTATAAATATCAAAGATCGGCTAGTTGTAGAATCTTTGGAAATGTGTTTGTAACGGTTTTCAGCACAGAAATTCAAAAAAATACATAAATTTCTTCTCACTGACAACTTTTCGTATCTGCGAATCGTCGTAACTCGAGAGGGTCGTAACTCGGGGGACGCCTGTACTAAAAATTAGTTTTATCATACACGATCGGTCCTTTTTTTAAGAAACGATCTTCATTGCTTACCATTCCATCATTCTTTAATTGCAAATATATTTTAATATTATATTATATTATATTATGTTATAATATATAAAATATATGTAAATGTATAAATATAATTTGTTATTTCTTTTGTGTTGTGTAACTGCACTATGTACCAAAATAGGACTCTTGAGGCCAAATACGGCCATCGAGAACGCATAAAAGTTTGAAGCCCCGCGCCCCGAAAACACCAATGGAGGCGCATGGTATCTCATCGTCAATGGAGGCGCCAGGTATTTCATCATTTAGTGTAAAATGATTCCATCATAACTTGATGTTGTTGCCGTGCAATCAGAAGGAAAAACATAAACCGTCACAGGTCGTTTATATGTTTGGACACAGATTTTGTGGGGTCTATTGCTGGCATAATAATTTAATTTACATGGGAAAATACCGCTTCCTATCGAGCTTTTGGATGGGAATTCACCAAAACATGCATGCGTTCAAACCAATAAGCATACACTATTCAATATCAGCACCGGTAGCACACTGCGCACTCAACCAGCGACGAACTGGCCATAACATTATCAATCCAACCAATATTTAACATTTTGTCCCGTTGTCTAGATACTTTTAGCTTCGTAACGAATCCGGCTGCCGGCAGCGGGACACCACTTGCCAAGACAAAGGCATCCGGAAATCGCTGTTCAGGTTGCAAAAATATAATAGTACTCTGAGCGGCGTATAGGTACCCGGCAGAAAGCTATACGATTTACCATTTGTGCCATTGGCGGTGTTGCAGAGCGTGCAGCATACAGTAACGGTGCTGTTTCGTGTTTCGAAAGTCAAATTAAGTCCGCCCGGATACATTTGCCGGTGATGTCGGTATTCCTGTAGGTGTGGTGTGTGTTTGTGTGCATCGGACACGGATGACGTTTGAGCTACTAACTGGCCCAGGGCATACCTGGAACGTCCAGAAGGCTTCTACTACCCTGGCCGCGCCTCTAACAGTTCTGCCACAAACCCCTGTCGCTACTGCTAATACTTACGTGCCGAGCTACCGGACAGTTTGGATGGTTTACTGTTGCCATTGTTGTTGCCAGAGCTGGCCGGCTTATCGAGAACCTCGTTGTAGCCTCGGATTTTGTGCTTGTCCTCGCCTGTCATGCGGGTCGAGCCACTGCCGGACGAACCGTAGCCATCATACTGACGGGCTGCCGGCATTGATGACTGCTCCACACAACCGACGTGTTTGAGTGAGAAAGAAAGAGAGAGAGAGAGGGAAAGAGAGAGAGAGAAAGAGATTCAAGAATGAGAACGGAAATGGGGGTAATGTTATGGTAATGAATATTTTCCAAGCTCGTGCAATACGAGGGACCGTAAAGCACCAGCAATTCGCACACAGCACTTGAGGGCAAGCGAATGGTGGCGGCGAATGGCTTGTAGTGACGCGTGTGTCGGACCTACCTTGCCCTTGTACGTCGTGTACTTGATGTACTTGTAGTGCTTGTTGTCGTACTTGATCTCCTCGGGCGTGAAAGTGTACTGTGAGTTGATGTGGTTGTAGTGACGGTTCTTTTCTTCCTTCAGCTGCTGTTGCTGCTGCTGCTGTCGCGAGTGAGGATAACGAGACGGTTGAAAGCGTATGGAAAGTAGATGGAAAAGGCATGGGGAGAAAAGAAACGAGAAAACGATAGTTTATAGTACAGGCCACACTGGAGAGTGTGTGCTATTGTTATTTTATCGTCGATAATGGGGAGGTACCGAGCGCTCGTTGAAGCTTCTTAATTAAGAAACAACTTCAGGTGAAGGCTTAGGGCTTAGGCACCAGCATTGGTTCAGCTCGTTTTGGATCGATGAAATGGGATGGGGAAAGGGAAGGCGATGGGAGTTGAAATTTGTTTTCCGTTTTCGAGAGCACAATTTTTAATGAGTTTTAGAAGTCACAGGGGCTAGCTGTGAAAAGGCGTACAACTTGGAAATTTGATTTTTGCCTCTAAAAATTGCATGCTAATAAAGCATAAGCAAGCGTTGTGTATTTTCATTTTGGAAGCTTATTTTGTCAGCACCACAAATCAGGAACATCTAAAAAACCCTATTGAAAAATCAATTCTACGATACAAACATGAAGGAGCTTCTTTCCTTTTAATCCATCTTTATTTGGAAAGAAAACTTCAGTCAGATCTCATCTCTTTATGCTGATTGGCTACTCCCCACCTTGTTGACATATAATCAGCATTAAAGCATACCCTCGATATTTCTCTACTGTAAGTCCAGTATTTCTTCTTTCACATTTTTTTATAGTCCTCATACCACGGGTAAAAATGGGGAGGATAAAAATATTTTTTAGCCTTTCAATCGTTTAGCAGTTGGGTTTAAATACGTACGAACCGTTCGGGTTCTTTCATCCTGGGTGAAAAGATAAACCCATCTCCGGCCGTTTCTTTTCCCTACCTCCCTCTCCCCCATCCCCCGGAAGAGAAGCGATTTAATCAGTGCTAGTGACGCGTATGATGCTAACCCGAACACATTAGCCCCGGAGGAAACGCGTCCCTAGTACGTACAGAGTTACGGGATGATGTTTTCATTTTTGCTTGCGGGATGTGAAAGAAAAATACGGCAGAAGACGCTGTGCTGAATGAATCGTAAGACGTTTGCTTTCGTTGAGGCTCTGCTATAGATCAAATCGGTAGGAACGCGATTTGGTAAGCGTAGCTTCGTCCGAGCACGACGCACCACAAACGTGTTCGAAAGCGAAATGATAGGGAAAGGGCATCAAAAAAACATGTATCATAATTCGGTGGCGACCAGTTTTAGTATGTGATTTAAAACCATTAAGCAGATTAGGCTTTATACGCTTTGACTATTCAAAACATAAGGAAAGAAAGTATCCAGTTACCAAATGTTGCTATTAAAATACCATAAACATCAGTATACTACTAATCAAGAAGTGATTGATTAATTGATTTGCATTGCTTTTATCCTAGGTTTCCTATATACTTTTTTATAAAATTTGTTGGGGGGCTTTAAAACAAGGCTAGCCATTGAATGCTATTGTCATGATCTTGAAGATCTGGTTTAAAAAATAGTTGATGATTTTAGTTTGTGTTTTATATATTAAATTTTTGATTGCAAGATGTACTTTTATGTCAAATCCAAACTCTACAAAGGCTAGCAAAAATAGAAAATGTAAGTCCAACTGAGTGCAAAGGGCGGTCCTGTAGTACAAACGGTACAACTCGCACGACTTAACAACATGCCCTTCGTAGGTTCAACACTCGAATGGACCGTCCCCCTTCCTTAACAAGCACTGACTATCTGGATGCGTGGTAATAATTAAGTATCAAAGGCCTGTATAGACTGGTATGACCGCGTAGGTATATTACGCGAAATAGAAGAAGAAAAAAAAATAAAAAACCACGTGATTAGGCAATTTTATTTTGGTGGCTAAGGTTGCTAAGGCTAAGTTTACCCCAGCAGCAAATAGAAACAGATGGAATGCACGGCGATGTGACGAGCATTTCATTTTCATAGCCAAATGTAAGCAACTTCAATAAAAAAGTGTTATAATTCAGTTAACGTTCAGAACATCTTTAAAATTCATAAATAATATAAAGCGTAATGTATAACATACAACACTAGCTCGAAATGTCGAACCAGTCAAAAATGAAAGTGGCGGGTAATGTGCCTTCTGGGAAGGTTGGCACGGAAGGAAATACCGAAAACGGTCTAAACCGGTCGCCAGCTGAACGATCGGCCCTTCGGGGATGTTGAGTGATTATTTTCACCTCCTGCTTTGAAGCAATGGAGCAATGTTCGCTGCACTGTTTCTCCACTGCCGACATAGAGCAACGCAACGGTTACACAATCGGACGCACACACACCCACACACGCACATAAACACTTCCGGTTCGTTTTTTGGCTGGGAAAGCGGATTTTTGTTCCCTATTTTCGCGTCTGAAGATGGCACAAAATTGTATTTATTTTCACATTCTGCTGTATTTGGGCTCGGGTGCGCCACGGACCCTCCAGGCAAGTGTTTAACTTTGTGCTCGTGCGCTTCTTGCTTGCGATTGTGTTTTGGCGCCATTCGTTTTTTTTTGCACTCGAACACTCGAACACTTTAGCTGCCCCCGGGGGTGCTTCTCACTCTCGACCAGCTTAATTAGAGTTGAATTGCTTTTTGCTGTAAATAATATTAAACCGGCCCTCGACCAATGAGTGCATCGGTCGCTTTGCACATAAATAACGGCGGCATAGTGTGAAAAAAGGGAAAAACAAGCAGAAATAGAGAGAAGGGGGTGGGAGAGAAAGGAAAGAGAGATAGAGCGCGCGAGAGAGACACTCACATAGGAAGCCGCAATTCACATAGCTCATGGGCACAAAAAAAGAAATAACGTAACCAATGGCACAACACACTTGGTTTTAAATTTTGCAATTGAAAGTTTTAACGCGCGCGAACAAGAACGAATCGCTTCGGGGCGGAAACTGTTTTTCTGGGTTTTCTTTTTTTTTTACACACGAACACAAGTAAAAGCAACAAAAATGGAGGAGAGCAAAAACACGGCCAACTCAAAACAGCGTCCCGAAGAGAGGAGGTAAACTGCGAAGGGCAATTTCGCCGAAAGAAAACTTGTTCAATTTGGAGAAGCAGCAATAGCAACGGCGGGGAAGGGTGAAGGGAAAATGGAGAAATTTTTGGATGGAAAGCACAGGAAAAATCGCTACAGAGCAATGTCGCGCAACTATTGCGTTTGACTGATTGGGAACGGGCTGGCCGGGCGACGCGTGCTGAGTTCCGGCATGCCGTTAATGAATTCGAATTGGTCCAAAGAAAGTTTGGGGCGAAAAATTGGAACCGAGCGGATAAGTTTTCTTTTATGCTTTACGCTCACTGCGGGAACGCCACACGCAAGGGGATACTGTTGAAAGGAATGCACGCAAAGTTTGTTAATTAGACGCGCTTACCAATGCGGTAGTTTAACAATTATTATTTCTTAGGTGTAAATGTTAAGTTGGTTCCCAAACAACACGATTTCTCTCAGCAAAAGGCGGTTAATGTAAATATCAAGAATAAATCATAAATTGATAACCCAAGGAATCAAATCAACTTTGCTTTCTCGTTCTGTCAACTCTATATAACAGTGTTGGTATAATTGTCAGTTGTATTTTGTCTGTCAGTTTGATGACAGTTTGTCTGTTTTTTTGTGTAAGATTTTGTTTTTTCGAGTGCTTTGTCTATCCTTTGTCTTATTTTACTTGCTCTTTTTTATCTGTTACTTCCTTGATATGTTTATTTTTTCAATAACTGTGTTTTGTATGAATATTTTACCACTCTGTTTTTTTCTGTGCTTTAGTTTTCTAGTTTGTATGATTACAGTAAAAATTAATAGGGATTGATTTCTTCATCCTGTTACATATTTCCTTTCGGAAAGTGTAATAATATTGATCCTGTTTTCCTATTTCAATCATTTTTTTCAAATATATGTTTTACATGATTTTAAAGTTGATTATTAAATTTTTTTTAGTTTGTTTGTATTGCAATGTTAAACAATTGTATCGAATCCGGTGTCTTCTTCTATTTGGCGTAACGTCCTACACGGACATGTCGGCATATACAGACCTTCGAGACATAATTCATTACCACACAGCCAGATAGTCAATCCTTGCTACATGAAGACAATCCATTCTAGGCTTGAACCCATGACGAGCATGTTATGGAATCGTTAGTGTTGACGACTGTACCATGAGACTGCCCCCATCGTACAGTCAAATCCGGTGTTTGAGGTCTAAATATTTTGTTATATTTTGTTTTTTTTTTTTTACATTCATTTCATTTATCTAGAAATCCAAATGATTTCATCTCTAAATTATTAGATTGCCTAATCTTAATTGCTTCTTTCATAGAGCAACAGTAGTTATCTGAATCAAGCAACACCAAAGCTATACCAAATCGTAAACAAATGCCCTGTCATTGACCTGTCATAAGAATGACACGTCGTGGTTGTTTTAGTTCTTAAAATATCCCAATTCCCTCACCTGCTTTCACTGTTCAAAAATAGTATAAATCATGGCACGGGATTGGATTGAAGCATAAAAAATTGCCAATATTGTTCACACAACAACCTCTCCCCGCTCTTGGCCGCTCGCACATTGTTGGAATGTTCCATGTCCCTTGAGAACGGGTGAACGATCGATTTGATTCGACCAGCCGCAAATACGGCCGAATGACAAAAGATGAGAACAATTGGACGCGTTATGGTGCTTTATTGATCCCCAGACACAAACACACACACACACACACAGACAGCGACGGTCTGTAATTTTTCGCTCGCCCCTCCCAAGAGATCCACTCCGTTCTGTCAAGCGGTTTCAATCGTCTGCCATTGATGGTGTGTGCCTGCGAGTATGTATTTGGGGAAAGTGGAAAGTGGGTTTCTTCTCCCTGTCACTGACAACACCGCAACCCTTCGCTAGCTTTCGGTCATCCATTTTGTGGGGAGAGAAATGTTGGCTTTAAGCTCTCCCCCGGGAGAGTTGGATGATCCTTCGCGGTCCTTCACCATTATTGTGTTATCCCACTTTGTCGGTCGCAAATGCTTGTCGAGGTTGATGCATAAATTGCCTTATCTTATCGTACACCGGGTGTGGGAGATGGTGTGTGTGTGTATGTGTGGGCGTGGGTGATGTAGCCAGCGTGTGTGCCAGTTTAAAGTGGGTAATGTGCATATGGCGTTTCTTTATGCTTTCAACATTGCAATTCTCCCCTGGCGTATTGATGCTTTCGTTCATTGCAATTCACATGATCCGTGTATGGTGCCCGCCGGGATGTCTACACGTGTGTGTGTGTTTATGTACACAAACACACACATATAGACCGAGGCTCATATATGGTCGTAGGACGAAATTTCGCTCTGGGGATTAATTTGATACGCCCGGCTTGGTTTGGTTTTCTTTCAATCTGGCGTCGTTATTTTTACGAGAGTTTGTTGCAGAAGTTGCCCAAATGGTATCATTTTAACATTTGAAATGTGTCACTTTTGGCGACAACTGGTCGCTCGAGTTTTTACTGAAGATTCTAACGATTTTCAGACACATAACATAATGTTAAACATGTTTTAAACATCATAAAACAATAAATAAAAACATTGCTCCTTCTTTCATTCTAATTGAAATTGCAATGGTTGAAATGAATTATGAAACAATCCTCTTGTTTTTATGTCATTGGTTTTGTTTCTATCGCCTATCGTGTTTTTAAACTTTTTTGTAATTTTTGTCTAATTTCCTTTAATATTTCGTTAATGAGACTATTCCTATTACACGTATCACCAGACATTCTACCGCTAATTAGGGAACATTTATGGTTTTGTGAACATGGTTACCTGAATCATTTCAACAACATTACGCAAAATAAAACGTGGAGAGAGATCGATAAACAGCAATAGAGCAAGAAGACATCTTAAGATCGCTTTAGACCTTGCGTGAAAGTGAATGAAATAGTTTGGTTTTTCCGCTTCATTGAATTCTTATCAGACTGTGGCTTATCGTACACCAAAAGAAAGGATATACAATTTCTCATCTATATATACTGTAAATGTAATATGTAATATGTTTTATAGTCTAAACAGTTGGAGAATTAAATTTCCTTTCTTTTGGTGTGTCTGATTAATAATTAATGAAATATAGCAGAAAACTCCAAAATTGTACGTTCCTTTTCACTCGAGCTGTAATCCAGGCTTAAATAATGAATAGAAACACGGGAGAGCACAATCTCGAGCGTAAAGGGCATTTGAGAAAATTGTCGAGCAATCAATATCAAAACAAACTTCAATAAAAAATGTAAAATAAATAGGGCCACTAAAAACGTGAAATTATGCAAATACGCGTGAAGGTGCTACATTAGTCTGGTAGCCCAACAGCCCAATACTGGTACTTTTCCCTTACAACATGATATACAACATGTCACTCAACATGTCTAACCCAACAGAATTTATCAATTTACTATAAGATAGTTTGTGAAAGTTCGTAAGGGAACGGTGGAAAATTAAATATCCTCAATCGCAATATCAATTTACTTAATAACGGTTAGTGTAAATATACAAAAGCTTACGGAAAATCAATATAAATAATGTCCATGAAGGAGCAAAACCTTCGCTGCTGCTTCACACTTGTAATTACAGTCGAATTATGAGATGATAAGCACCCTCTCATCCCTTCCCGGGACAGCACCAAACCAATCGGTGATAAAAGTTAATGCACTGAATAAATCACCGTCTTAAAGACAATCCGACACAGTTTCCACGCTCGGCGCCCGGGCCAGCGCTGGTCGTGTGCTGTTCGCTGCTCCCGAGCGGTCAGGAAATGATGCGCCACAATGCGGAAAATTGAAATACATTGATCGATGGCGAGTGTTTTCGGTACACTGATCCACGCGTCACTTCCAGAAAGGCTCCGGCACTGGAGCGTCGGAAAGACCAAGCACCGAGCAAGCACCGAAATGCCGTAGTGGACATGCGGCAGCAGCATGTGTGAGCGACAAAAACAATCGTTCAGCGAAGGAACGGAACTGGGAAAAATCAATATCACCTTCGCCACATCACGCATTACCAGCGAAGTATGGTCGGCGAAACAATCCATCACAACCGACGACGACGAGGACGACGACGACGACCACTCCCTCGGATGGCACTGTTCCCGGCCTGTTTGTCCCTTCGCTTTTTCCCGATTTCCCCCGGGCGATAGAACTTACCTTCCCCGATGGAATGAGGTTGTCTGCGTTGATGTCATTGCTGTCGATCGTCCGCTGGTACTTGGCGTTGAACGCACTCATCCGGTCAGCCATCCGTTGCTGCTTTTTCAGATCAAGAAGCAGGTTGGCATCTGTGCAAATGGATGCGGGCCATTGGGTGTTGGAAAAACAGCAACAAGAAGATGAAGAGAAAAAGAGACAGAAAATTTGGGGAGTGAGTGGAAAATGTGAATCGAAAGCGCAAAAAAAACACACACACACACACACACACACACACACACACACACAGACAAAAGTGTAACGTCCGTTGGAACGCGAGTTCCGTCTGACACGGACAAGGATAAACACGGCGCAGCTGATGGTGTGAGATCCTTCCACTCTTTGTGTATCTTTCTCCGAGTGGGTGCGTGTGTGTATGTGCACTCAACCACTCGCACACACACACACATACACTAGCATTAGTGATAGGATAAAGGAATTCGTATGAAATGGCATAGAATGGTATAAAATCGAAACTACACTAGAGAAAGAACGAGCAATGGCGTGCAGTACAACCGACAAAAAAACGAGATTGTTTCTTTTCCTCCATTCGAAACAGGAAGAGAAATTGCTTTTTTTTGCACCAGGGTTTTTTTTGCTGTGCATAGTATTCCAAAGAAGGATGGTGTTTTATTTGTTTTGTTTCCAGAATTTCTTTTCCAATCCCAACTGTATCCGCGTCGAATCAGAACTCTTGCTGATGGGATAGTGTAGTGTAGCGTACTGCGTCGTTGATTTTCACTTTACTTTTGTACTTTTTGTTTTATTCGTTTTCTGCTCGATCATCATCATCATCATGGTCCCCATCAGCATCGTTCTTCGCATCAGCTACGTCAAAGTTACGTTTCTGCCTTTGTTGTGCCAATTGCGTTACTCTATTGCGATATCTGCCACAAGCTCCAGCAGTGTTTGTGCTGTGCTTTTATTTCCTTCTTTTGATGGGTTAGCATCGAGACCAGGATTTGTACTGGATGATAAGTTGATGGAAATAATTTCTCCCATAAAATGGTTGCCAACGTTGTATGCGTTACAAAGTGTACATTTTTTTAGAACGATAAGCAAGCAGTTTACAGTAAAAGTTGATATACAGCGCTGTATGTACGATTGTGTACAAGCGATGCTGTGAAGCTTCCATCAACTCTCTCCCTGACACAAACACTTTTCAATCTCTGTTCACGGTACGGCACAGAGCATACTGTATCGTACAGTGAGTGTGTAAATAATTAGATTAAAGAGCTCTTGCTTGCCATTGCCCGATCGTTTCTCCGAGACTCGGATGAGGAACGTTATGCGGCGGGTCAGCACACTGGTACGTAGCGCGCTGGGATTCCGGCTACATCAATCAGCTCATCAAAAAGGAATTTGTGCAATCGGTCGGAATTTATGGGCAATTAGAGAGAACAGAAAAACGCTTCACCTTATCCATACGCACGTACCCATTGCCCACACGGACGCAATGTACGGTTGACCGTTGCCATGCAATCGTAGCCACCCAAGTAGCCTCCGAAGGATACAAAAAGGATTTTGCTACCAGCTCTTTGAGAGGTGGTTATCGATGGCACCAGAGTAGCCGCCCCTATGTGTACGTGTGTGTGTGTGGGATATGTTGAAGCAGGAAAGTTTGATGATACAACAAAAGTGAGTACAATTAGTTGAGACATGTGTGTTACATTAATTAGTGGTGCTTTCTGCTAACTTGGGTAGAAGAAGTAGTATTTGAACTATGCTCATTTAGATCAATTTTGCTTGCCTTTTTGCGGGCTGTTGTGTATTGACCGAGGGATTTAAACTATTACTAGTTAGACTCAATCGATGATCAAGTGAGGAGCGATAAAGCACAGATAAGTGGGTAGATTAAAAATTCTTTTCGATCTGCATGAAAATTAATACGGAGCGTGGTGTCTTTAAGAGAATGCAAAAGCATTATTAAATTAGTTTTTTCGAAAGGTTAGAGTAAATTTCCCAGAAGTGGTGCAATTTGTGAAGGGTATTAGTGGTATTTTGTTTCTAAGGTGGCAATAGAGGATGCAAATATAGGCTGAAATGCTGATAAAAGCACAATTCCAGACGGAAATATAGCGATTATGCTATTGTTGCATATCTCGGTACTTTGAAAATTATACATAATATCGGTATACCTTGAGACATCATTAAAAATGTATCAAATGCATTACAGACTCTTGACCGTATTTTAGAAAGGGTTTTATCTCCCTTTCCTATGCAAAGCTCGTCCTCCCATTCCGCAATAGAGGCAAAGGGAGACGGGGAAAGGAAACATCGAGCTGCCCGACGAGCGTAAAAGTTTTTCTTTAAAGGGCTAAATAAATCGTTGCCATGGTGCTATTATCGCCCTATGGGTACCACACCCCACGCAGCAACCATGATTAATAGCACCGAGTCCATCATCAATGTGACCTCCCGTCCGTCTGTATGATGAAAGGGAGCCACACCCAGCACCAGGCAGCCACCCGACAAATGGATAGCAATCAGCCTTAAAACTACACGTTTGCGTGGTTGGCGGGGGCCAGGCATAACAACTTGCCGAACGAAAAGGCACAGTCAGCGAATGCTTCCAAATGGAATGTCCCGGGCCGGAAATTAAAAAATGTTTCCCACTTGTATTCACGGCAAGGAAAGCGAAAGGTAGACAAAAAAAAAAGAACAAGTGTGTTTCCCTTTGCCGCTGTCTATTCCTCTCTCTCTCTCTCTTGTTTTCTCTATGTTTTGTTCTTTCGGTGTGTACAATCTGGCAGCAATAGAGGGTTAAATGCAAAGCGATCATCCAGACACAGAAGCTGGTCGAGCGAGCGTCGCGCCACTGCCGGCTGAAAAAGCGAGCTTGCTCATTCCGCGACAGTCCATTGTTCCGAACAGCAACAGCAACACCATTAACAACGGACGCTAAGAGCAGAAGAAAGGCGAGGGAGTTTTAAAAAAAGAAGCAATTCACAACACCGGCACCGTCTTCATCATATTCATGGTCTGTGGCGTGGAGCATCCCGGCACAACGATGCGGAAGCAGGGAAACAAACAACTGTGCGGTGATGTATGGTCAAGTAGCGTGCGCCATGGGCAGCACGCTGTGTGTTTCCGCTGGGTGCGCTGTGACTTCAAGTGGTGGCTGCAGATAATGGACGCCAAACAGTAACTAAAAGTAAAGCAGCAACGAAAGAAGGAAGTTCACACACACAAACAACAGTCACAACATGGCCGCTTTTGGGTGGTGCGATAAGCGGAATCGGAGCGTCCCGTCTCTTAGAAAACCGGGTTGCCAGTTCAGTGGAGTTTTTTTCACGGGGAAATAATGCTGACAAACATCGGAACTGGGCCTGAATGCAGCTCGCATCCCTACACTTCCGTCAGATTGGGCGAGCAATTCACGTTGAATGTAATCGGTATTGACGGGTAGTAGGTGGTAGGACACACGAATAGCAAAACAGCTCTTCCAAACGAAGGCCCGTACTACAGACACGCTGTGTGGCACAATGTTCCACAGCTCAGCTCACGAAGGGAAACAAGAGCGAGAGAGAAAAAAGCAAGTAAACATAATTTAAATTGCTTTTTTTTGGCACTACCTTCACATGCCATTTCCACCCGGTGCGTTTGCCACGGTTCTGCGGTGACAGAGGAAAGTGTCGGTGGGCGTTCTCGGTTCGCTTAGCGTCGGCACTGAAGGAGAGAGATACTGTACCGTTGTCTTTGTACCATTGTGGTTCTTAGAACGTGTACTGCGCCGAACCAACAGCAAACCAACCTGGCAGCAGCAGCAAACCGTACCAGTATAGAGATATATATTTTCTGGTTTTCCTCTGGTTTCTCTTTTCCCTTTCCCCAACGTCTCTTGCTAACGGGAAGGGGAAGGCTAGTTGACAAGTGCTTGTCCTTGGCTCGTGTATTTTTTCCCCGCAGGCGCTTCCAGGAGGCTTTTTGGAATTTATGAATTTTGCTAGCATGTTCGTGACATAAATTCTGCGCACCGTGGCGCAGAAACGCGTGGTCACTAACGCGGGGGTAGGGAGCAGAGCTCGTGAGCATGGTGTGGAACGGTGTTGCAAGAAAAAAGCACCCCAGACCGGACATACGATTATTGCAATAATTTATGAAAACGGTGCTTATTGTTGTGGAGGATGTGGCGCAAGCCGTGAACGTGATTGAAAATTCCCAGCCCGGGGATGAGGGGAAGTTGTAAATAAGGTTAGATTTGTACACTTGCAGTAGATAAATTTTATTGAGGGGTTTGTAATAAAACAAAGAAAATTTTCCTATGCCGGCACCATTTTGGACTGCGAGAACAGTAAATGTATCGTTCAAGAAACTGTAAAATCATAAGTTTTTTTTTATGATTTTAGCTAAAATATTATAATAACCTTAAAACTTTCTAACCAGTTGTGCCTATACATTATAACTATGTAGTAATAGCTGAATAAACACAGGTATAAAAACATGTATTTAAAGATGTTTTTCTGTCAAATTTAAATGAAATTGAAATGTGTAGGTTTAGTTGAGCAGAAGAACGTAATTATTTGTGCGTGTTGTTACAAACACTTGCACTGGAACAGTACGCACGTTCTGGATCATATCATCTCTTGTGCTGTGTTTTCTTTCGTCCTCGTCCACGAAAAATGGTCCCCCACCGTGAGGCGGGAGGCTTCTCATTGCGGCCCACATTTCCTGGAACAATTTTCTTCTACGCCGTACGCGGTACGAACCTGCCAACATCTCAGAATAGCGCTACAGGCATTCGCGCACAGTCCGTAGGTATCTTTTTCGTGGCAATTTACGATGGAAAACACCGACCGTTTAATGGTGCCAGCGGTACCGAAATTTACCACACACACGTGTGTGTGTGGTTGTTTGTGTTTGTGTGTTTGCCACTGCATTGTTCGTTGACGATAGGATAGGAAAAGCGGGCTACGATCGCTCGAAGGCAAAAGAACAGCAACGGCGGAATGGTAGGAAGAGAAAACAGAAACAAAAAGCATCCACACACACACACACACACACACACACACACACACACACACACACACACACACACACACACACACACACACACACCACACTGCACAGTTTATTAACGGTTGACATGAAATTAAAAATGAAAACAAACTCGTGGCCCGTTAATCGAAGTTAATTAAAAGTAAGCAAACATAATTGGTTTAAGGGTGGCTCTGGAACGGTACGGGACGGTTGCGTAGAAGCTACTCCATAGCATGTACCATAACGTTGGTATGCAAGTTCGCAACACACGTGGTGGTGAAACATGTTGCTATGTTGCACGTGCGCTAGCTCAGAGAGGGTGGTTTATGCGTTAAAAGGTGTACAATGGGAATGGGAAATGTTTCTTGTTTAACGTGCCAAAGGAAAACAGTAGTTGAATAAATTCCCTTTCAAACATGCGCTATGATGATTGTTTGTAAAGTACAAGTAAGTATGGAAAGTATCAATTTCAAATTATTCAAAAGGAAATAAAGTATAGATAATGTTCTACTTAGAGTAGCACGAAACAAAAACTTCTACTAACAGATGACTCAATCTCGGTATTGTTAAGGCCATTTTTACCACAATCACACACACACACACACATTGGGAACTGTACTGGAGTGAATGAGCCCACGGACGAGCTCATAATGATGAACGAAGTATCTCTCCGCCTTCGCAAGAAACCACAGCAGGTTGATGAAAGGATCAGAATAATGGAAAAGCTAACCTCTCCTTCACCTACGGGAAATAATTATCACATCTCACAAAACAGACTGCCATTTTGTGAGAGCCCACCCCCACCCTCCCCTCCTCTGCCCATCGCTTACCTTTGCACGGACAGAAGCCCATACAGTTGACCTTCACCTCGGTCGTGTGGATACAGTTGTGGTACTCCAGCCGGCACAGCGACGAGTAGGTCCAGTTGTCGCTGCCGCACAGATAGGTGGGCTTCACCACCGGGCACGGTTTGCAGTCCTCCTCCTTCTCGCTGTCGTAGAACACGTCGTCATCCTGCGACGAGCTCTCGTCGTCCTCGCGCTCCTCGTGCTCCAGCCCGCTGCTAGTGCCATCGTTCGCGTTGCTTCCGGTGCTGCTATCGCCGCTCGCCGCCATCAGCGTCATGCTGCCAGTGTCGGCCGCACCGGCCACACCGCTTCCGACCGCACCGCCCAGCCCGGTGGCTGCGGCAGCAGCGGCAGCTGCAGCTGCCGCTTCCGCTTCCGCTTTGCGCTTCGCTTCCTCCTCGTCGAAGTATTTACTCTTGGTGATTATTTCCTCCCTTGTAGAGTGTTGATATTGGCGAGCAGCATCCGAACGAACGAGTGCGGGAAGGAGAGGGAAATAAAAGCAATAAGCAGGAAGGTGAATCGGTTGTCATTGGCAGCGGTCAGGATGGATGGGAGTCGAACCGCCCAGCGCACTACCGCCCTTCCAGGTGATTGATTATGATGGCCGGGCCGGGTGCAAGCACGGCACCCGCGGGGCTTTGTTTCTTTGCGAATCAAAACGAACGAAACCAGTTGATTGGAAGATAATGATACGGATGATTCTACCTACCAGGGCATGCATTAGCTGTACTATAGCTTCGCGTTGGGGTGTACGGAATCGTGCGAAAGCTTTGACCTATCAAGGAAGAACTATCTAAAGCGCATAACACTAATAGGAAAAGTGAGTGTAAATCAAGCATGTCAAAACTTGCTTCCACCAACTGGCTGGAGTCGCTTGGTGTCGTGGAGAAGTAACATGAATGATGATGGTGGGGATTACATGATAATCGGAATCATGAAAGACAAAACAGTTGGTTCAACATTCCTTCCTTGAAAACAAACAATGATTGAACAATGGCAATAGAATCATCCTGTGGAGCTTTTGGCTTTTTATAAATGATCAAATGTGCCTGAAATAATAACTGTTTCACCTAAACAACTCTCAGTAAAAAAAATGTGCTAATATAGGGGCCCTTTCCGTTTTAAGTTGGCCTGTCAGCTGTTTGTATTGTATAGCAGTTTTCGAACAGCTATCTAAGTGTGTATAATATACAGGTGGGCTTATCCCAAGGTGTATGAATTTAGAAGGCTGATTTTTATCGCTTCTGCTTCTGAATGAAGATTTTAAGAATCTTTTGTGTAATCGTCAAGCCTCCAGAAAGCTTGTTTGAGCAAAAGTTTTCACCCGTCCTGTCAAAAAGTGATGTTCAAATTTAGTTATAAAAAACATGCTATGAGGCCACCTGGACTACATACACTTTGTTTCTAGATTCCATAACCTGATCTCTATAATGCACCTTGGGATAAATGTAAACACCACCTTGTTTTGCCATTTTTCTAGCAGGTACTCGAATCTAATTCTAGCTTTGAGGCTTTGAGACTGAAAATCGCAGGCTAGTTTTGTATGTAGTTTTGTATGGAGTGTTTACATGATTTCAGCTTCCAACTGTCAAACTCCATACAAAATGCTGACTAGAACCGTGAAGGGCTCCATAGTTAGTTTATACTAAAACGATGTATAAAATTGCAATGCAGGCTTGTAAAAAACGAATTAATTTTTTAAAATATAATAAAGGATGAAAATGGAAGCAATTGGTCTATAAAATGTCGCCAGAAGGATTTTATTATTGTTTGCAACATCAGTTATGAGTTGATTAAGCGATTGATTAATAAAGTAATTACTTCAAAAATCGTATAATCTAGTAATAAAAACCATTACACTATTGAAAATGGATTGTAACACAGTAGTGAATTATAAAAATATAAACACGTGCTCATCACACAGTAGTAAATGTTCTCCAATAGTTTTATAACACAACCATACATGCACACACAAATGTCGCAAAACGTAAATGCACATGCAAAGAAACTACACAGAATAGATATTTAGAGGGTTGCACCTGTTTGCAAGTGAATTGTAGCTGCTGATGAATCTGTAAGAACAAAAGAAAAAAGAATATTTTGATAGAGAAAGTGGAAACACACGCATACATAGGAGCACAGTTTTGTGTGTGTGTTCAGAGGGGACAAAGAACGAGAAGAGGGTGAGAAGAGGTCTTACAATTTAATTGAGGATAGTTAGACTATCATGTATCGATGATTTGTTTTAAAATGCCCCTCCAGGAAAATTCGCTCAATCTCAATGCAGACGAGTTAACAATTTCCCAGTCTGTAATTTTACTTACAATTTCATTTCAAATATTTTAAATCTTAGCAGCTCTCGTGTATGATACTCATATTGCCGTCTGAGTAATGGTACAAAACGAACACATGAGTAAAAAATTAACAACGGTTCAAAATATTCTTTTTGCTCATCGTCTCCATTTACGCTTTCACTTTGAAACAAAAAAACACACACACAAAACTTTGAAACACTCTTCAAACCAACAGAAACTCAATCAGTGTCCGGTTTGCTGTGTCGCTCATTTGCATTTGCGCGTTCCGAAGATTCGCTTTCTTTCATCTCCACCAGAGTTAACTACTAGTGCAGCTAAGGTGACAGTGGCTCACTGAGGGACAAGAGCGTGCCAAATTATGCAAACCGAACACCGCCAAACAGCCGTCCTGCTGTGTGTACCGCCGTTAAGATTAGTCGCTGTGAAGCTGTAATCAGGTTTCAGTTGTTTGTTGTTTTCAAAGTCGCCTTTTGGAATTGGAAATTGAATTTATGGCTTCGTGGTTGGTGTCGCTGACACGGTCCTTACCAAGCTGTGGAATGGTATCGCGCAGCATAAATAAAGCAGGACTTGGCAGGTGTAGGTGCACTGACGCTAGTACCATATATAATAATTCCCATTTAACTTTGCCCAACTGGGCGAGGTTGTGTATGGGCTACAGCTGCAGATGTTCGTTAATTGTTTCTGTCTTTTTTTTGTGGAAATTTTGTGTATTGGTTGAGAAGCTTAACTGTTTCGAGGTAACAGCATACAAACACTAACCTAGAACTTACACAACAAAGTTTGCGTTGGTCGCCGTAGTATGAAAGTAATTTGTGCTCTTGTCATTTTGACTCATGAAGTTGTAATAGTTTGCAGAATTATTTTGGAACAAAAAAAAAAACACACCCATACACATAAACATTTCAAACAGATTGTACAAAGCTACGCCCGAGCGCATGGTTACATAGTTTGCTGTCACTTAATTGAAAAACGAATTGCTTAGTCTCAGACAAAAAAATGAGCAATTCACAGCAGGACCCAACCACAACAGAGGGCTGTCAAAGTTAGCAAGAACAAGTAATAGCAACAACGCACAATAAGCGACATGGAAACACATTACATTGTAGCAGTAAAGCTTTCTCCAGGTGAGAGTGCTTGGAAAAGCTTTTTTGTTGTTATCATTGTTTTGCTTTCCATTTACAAATGGCGCACAAATGTTAGAAAACAAGAAGAAAGGAGAACAGAAAGGGCGTAATAGATTTTATTTTGTCGTTGCCATTTGCCTGAATTTTGTTCAGCTCCATCCATAAATTTACGAAACACAAATGGGCAAAGCTTGGGTGTGGAAAAATTCAAACGGATTTGGTTTAAGGTTAAGAGAGTTCGTTTTATGCGATTGTGAATGTAAAATGGAAAACATTGCAATCGTAATATGTACACATAGCACAGCGGAAACAGAAAACCGCAACGCAAAATCACCAGGTGGCAGCTTGCTCGCTTTAACAATGTTAGGGAACAATGCGAAGAGCCGGTGAGCTACGATAGGAAGTGTGGGAAAGGAAGCGTTTTTTGCTGTTGCTCGTAGCAAATAAGGCCTCACAATCATGCCCAGGACACGCTGGTACGGTAGAAAAAAAAATGGAAGGCTTTTCACGACCTGCGACAGCAACAGAAGAGAGAGTTTCTTTTGCAACGGCGTGGTTAGGTGAAGGTTATACTTTTCACTCATTCCTAGTGGTTAGGGAAAGGTGGAAGAGGGCTAAAGTATAACTGAAACTGAGCATGTCGAGTGAAAGTAAACGCACAACGAACGTACAATGCACACACAACAATAACAACAGCAAACCCACAGCAAACTGAAGTCCTTGGGAAGGCAGGTTGGTAGGAGGCTGACAGGGCGCATAATGTGCAGAAGGAGGGCCCGGGCCAAACACACACAAAGGGCCAAAACCCAAACTCAAGGTTGCGTGCACCGACAAAACGCGCAAGTACTTACTTGTTCTTGTGGAGTTCCTTCTTCGAAACGCAGACAGCCGTGTACGCGTCCTCCAGCAGGCAGAGCTCTTTCTTCTTGCAGTTGAGCGGTTTGCAGAGATCACCTGTGTGGGAAGAGGGAGCAGAGAATGGAGAGTCGAATGAGAAATATCCGCCATTTTATGAACTGGTGTGTCGCACGCCCAGAGGTGTCGATTCGTATTTCCCGGCGGGAGGCTTTCTCCGTGCAGGTGGTGGAGGCCCATTGAAGCTGGGCTTCGCACTGGGCACAAGATAGACAGGAGCACCCGTACCGACCGGGGGTTGTGTGTCTCTGTGACTAACCTACCCTTAGCCCTTGGACGCTGCTGTACCATATCATTAGCCGCAACGACTGTAGGCCGGGTCGGGTCGAATGAAAACGTTCCAGCAGTACGGTCGTACATTGATGTGAGATGAAATATTCATGCTGCTTACGAAGCGTAGAGCAGGTTGACAAGCTGAACCCGGTGACAGTGCTGTGCGCTTGCAGAAGCGCAGTAAGGGCAGATCATTCGTTGCCGGGGTGATGTACGGTTTTGCAAAGTGGAAGGTATATTTTATGCTTCTCTTCCTCTTTTAATGGGGAAAAATAAAATGCCATTCTGTGCTATTCATTACCGTACGGCACTACTGCTTCCAGCGTAGTAGGGGCAGAGAAAATGGAAGGTTGGACCGGGAAAATTAAACATACACACACACCCCCACACACAGAGCGTATAAACGAACTACCCTTTGATGCAACGAATTGCTTGGTGGTACGCCTGGTGCATCATGCTGTCAGAGATAAATAGAAGAATCAGAATAGTGTACAACTATTTAACCCGTAGAATTCAGCTTCACTCGTGCTGCTACAGCATGGTTCCTCGAACTGCTGTTTTCACTTGCAGATATCTTGCAGCAGAGCTCGAGTAGTTATGGCATAGTTAAACAGGGCTGTTGATTTACTTATTAGAAACGTGAGCGGTAATGTAAGCGTTCCTCCCCACAATCATACAGCATGCATGTTTGTACATATTAGAGCTTTGCAGATATCAGGAGCTATGAGCAATCAACATGCTTTCTCGTTTCACCCAACGGGACATCAAACCTGACGGAATAGATTGTGGTGCAGTTACACTAAGCCTTATTAATACGAAGTACATACTTAGCTTGGTTTGTGCATTATGAGGTCAGGAGTATTGTTTTATAATGTCCATCATTAAATGCAAACAATATGATAGCACGCGCACTGTAGTCATTATGTTGACGAATTAAAGAACCTGCCTGGAATGTGATTACAATCTCGAATGGTTTGTTTGCATCTGTCTCTCTAAGATGTAGTCTCTTCAAGATGAAATGTTTCTTTACGATGAACACTTTGACGGTCCCGTCATATTCCATACATACATACATCTTCAAGATGAATGTCTCCCTGTAGCCCGGGTTTATGAACATGTGGCGGAAACATTTTGGGATTTTTCAATGTATTTCAAAAACTGTAAAATGTTGAATTACAAACAAAAACTGTAAAATTGAAATTCCCCTTTCAGAGGTTTCACTGTATTTGTTTTTGTTTCATTACTTCATTTCAATAGCATGAGTAACTATAAAAAATCCTTGAGTTCTTTCACAAAATGGAAGTAAAAGATTGTTATTTCTTTCCTACTTTCCGCTGTGCAACCTGTGTCAAAGAAACAGATGATATTAGGTTCTACTTTTTGTTGTGCTTTTCCATTCACTCCCGCTGAAACCATTCACACCGTACGCTGCCATTTGCTCGATGAACCGTTGCTGCAAGGTTATGTTTCTTTACACTACAACAAACCCAACACCAAAAGCGACATACTAAGCCCGTGTCCCGGGGCACACCTACTCTATCGCATTGTTATTTCTGTTCTGTGCCATTTGAGCCATTCTGGGCTAGTTTTAATTTGCTCCCCCAGATGTCCCCGTCCTTGCACGGCACACATTCAAGGTCAGACACACTGGGCACCGGCGCACCGTTCGCACCGTTCGCGACACCGTTTGTGGTTCACAGAAATGGGGGCCATCATGATTGTGTCAGTTTCTACCGGCTTCACCCGATGAAATTGACGACCGACACCGAACACCCTAACTAACGGTTCTGCACTGCCACTGCCTGGTGGTGGCTTAGTTTAAAGGTGTGATTGGGTGCCAGTGCTGGCAGTGCATTTGGGACATCGGGGCTGGTGGTATTATGTAAATTTATTCATAATAACCGCGAACATGCAGATGAGTTTGGGATGCCGCGGTGACCGTCTGGGAGGGAATGGATTCCAGCGTGGGAAAGCGCTCCCTGGCGCAAGTTGCCTCGGTGCTTTTCTTTCTGCTGTCCACCGTTAGGCGGGGGGTTTTGACGAATGAAAATTGATACGAAGAGGTGGCACGAGCATTTCAATTTGAGTTAAGCCAGTGCCATAGGATCGAGCTTGGCGAAAACATCTAAAGATGGAAGAACAATGAACACATGGGACACAGGGCAAAACAATGACATCACTGACGGTTGCTGAGCTTGTCCCTGCAGAGTGACAGGGTTATTGGAAAACGTGGATGCTATTGCTAATGCTGATTTGACGGGTTGTCGCAAAAAATCCTTCGGATTGATTGTTATGCTTGGGAACGGTCGTTGGCTTGTAGTTGCTAAGCAAAGCTCAAATAGAAATGAAAAAAACTGATTTGTTTTTAACGCAAAACTAAACTTGCGATATGATGTTAACGTCAACATCTTTAAATTGAACGCACCCGCTTTTAACCGATCACTCGAGTGACGTTTAACTTTCGTTCACTCCCGAAAGGAAACTCAACTCGCTGACAAACTTTCGCAGCTGGCAAAGCGAGGGGTCGGTGATGAGTTGTTCCAGCAATGTGAAGCTACAGCAAAGCATTTCTTATAAAGTAGAGCAAGCAAGTTTGTATGAGCATAGCGCGAACGAGGGCAATTGCAATGGTGCAAGGGCGCGTGACAGAGTTGCAGCGAGCGACGAGCTAAACGAGAACGGAAGAGAAAAGTTGAAAATGATCTCGTAAATTTCACCCAATACTTCCGAATAATGTTCATGGCAACGGGGACGAAAAACCACGCAGCGCATTGGCAACAGATGCAGTAACACTGCACGAGGTATGCGGAACCGTTCCGTGCACTGTTACCCGCATCCATCCGGAAAGAATTATGCAGAAACTTTTGCTGCCTTAACTCGCTGACTTGACACGGCGTGGCGGAACGGAGGCATGAAATATGGAGTGCCGAAAGTGCCTTAATTCATGCGCCCCACAACGCAACGCATCGCAACAGGGTGCATCGATAGAATGTAACCCAGTTAGGGCTGCTCTAATGTGCACTCTGGGTATCGAGAACGCTTATACGCGGGGAACTGTGCCTCTGGGTGGTGTTTATTACGGAACACGATCAACTCGCCGGTTTGCTACGGTTATGTTTGTCCACACGATAATCAATATCCACCGAGCAGGCCGGCAGCTTGATCGTCTATCATTGGGACACCGTGTGAGTAACGAACGGCGACTAGTCAGTTGGAACGTTTTCCAAGAAACTCTACCGTCCATGGCAGTGTCTGTGAAACATCTTGCTCCGCTGGGTCACAGGTATTAATATCCTCTAGATAGCGATACCAGAGACAGCAAGGACACGCTCTGTCTACATGCCATTCCGGGGGGTGTGTTGCTTCATCGAGCGCCGAGCACAGTAAGCGTTTTGCGTCATTGCACATTCGTACCGAAGATGCAATAACGTTACATAATAATCATATTTATCTCGCAAATTTATAACCTCCGCCGACAGAACGAACCGACAAGGTGGTGAGCGACCGAGAGGGAAGATGTGCTAACAAGAACTTAGTAGTTGATGCAGGCAGTACGTACAATCGTATGCGACCGAATGCGACGGTTGCCAACAGGCGGCATCTTTGCATACTACTCCCTCCTGCTTGAAGCAACGAATGGGCAATAACCTGACTGACTGTGTGGGTGTTGCTATCGTATGCTCGAGTTCAGTTTAAAATCATTGTGTTGGAGTCTATTTATAACATCTTTTAGAATTAGATAACTCAGCTGGATGTACTACGTTTTCGAAAGGGATAGTCTTAATGTCTATGCACACTTACAGGGGGTTGGGTAAAAGCTAAATAATACGATGTTAATCAAAACATCCTACAAACAAACACAGTAAAGGTTAATCTGGCTTGTACAGCACATTAATCAGTCGGTTTCGCGGCTACATGAGCATCGAACGATAAATTTAATGCTACCATTTGAGCTGCAAGCGTTAAATGGGACCCACAGGACAATAGTGGTTTGGGAAGATATTAATTCCCTCTCTAACAAAACGGCCGCTCCAAAATGCAACGACGCTCATCAGTGTGTTGTAAAATTGCCCCGTTCGCCTCCATTCCAAGTTATCATGTTTTAACCCTGATGTAAGTTTCATTGGAGTCGTTTAAGGGGATTGGGTCAATGATAAAAACAAAAACAGCATCGTGATTCTGTGTGTCGCGTAGCCGTACACCCTATTCTATTAGAATCCTGATACTGCGCTCAACTCGGGCGGGCGTTCTGGAGTAAACCCATTCCAGCGGGTTTCCAGTGCACTCTGGTGGATAATTTGGCGCAACTTTGCTGCCCGGCAAGCGCTCCGTCAGCAGCTCTGCGTATGGTTCTGCTTGTTGAGTTTTGATTTTACGACACTCTTGTGATGTGCACCGGAAAGGATGTACATATGCATGTGTGTTCAAGTTTTACACCGTCGCAGACACATACACAGAGAGGTTCAGTTGAACATGGTTATGCACGGGGCCAAATACATCGCTTGCTCTCGCTTGTTCCCTGCAGAGAGGGCGTGAGGTTCGCTCGAAATAGCATGCAGTACATATTGTTCCATGTTCTTAGCAACAATCACACAGCACAATGCAGTGAAGTGTCTAAGTTATGCTGAAGTTTGCCCTGCAGGAAAACCGGGGAACCGTGGCATCCACATTGCATTACTTCCAGTGAGCTGCAGTGGGCCAAGAGTGAGTAACTGAGGCCAGGGACAGGATTGCTTTTAGCTGTTTTGTGTCTGTGTTTTTTGTTACGTTTTATGCAGCCCGTTTACAAATCATACACTGCTTGTCTTGTGTTGTCTAATGTGTGTGTATGTATGTCATGGACAGGATAAAGGATAAAAAGGCACGATTTAAACAGGGCAAATATCAGAAAGGAAAAGTTTTCAAAGCCCTTACTTTTAGTAGTTGACAGCGCCACTCGTTTGACATTCACTTTAAAGAGTTCTCGCTGACGCGTTTCGGCTAAACATCATAAAGAACGATATATTTTATTATATTTGTATATTTGTATATTTATTGAATGATCGACGGACCTCAAAAGCCCTCTCGATATATGTAAGGGTACAATAGGAATAAAACATAAATAGTCACACGCTTTACAATAACACAATAATAACAACAATAACAATTACAAGCACGCTAAAGATTCTGGCGAGAGGCGCGAAGTAACTTAATGCGACTCAACACATTTGCCTTCGTCATGCCGGGCTCATACGCATCAGATTCCGCATTCAGAGCAAGACATATACGCAAAAACGGGTCTCGGGAGGCGAAGGCGGTCCTTGTCTCTGAGATAGCCAGCATCGCCCGAGGGCGGAGAGTTCTTGCGGGCACGTACAGCTGTATCGACGAGAGCAAAACTGGACAATCGATGCTACCATTGAGAAGCCCAACGATAAAAGCCAGCCTAGCATTTCGTATTCGGTCGTCGAGTTGGGGTAACCCGAGCAACAAACACCTTGTTGTGTAGTCGTTGTTGCTGCCCCACGAACGGAGCGGGAACGGGTAGCCCTACGCTGGATGGACTCCAAGCGCGCAACCCCCCGAGCAGAGGAGGGCCACCACACAACGCTGCCATACTCCAGCACTGATCGAATAAGAGCACAATAAAGAGTTTTGGTGCAGATTGGGTCAGAGAGCTCGCGAGTCATGTTAACGACTAAACCTAACAATTGACTGCATCTTGTCACAACGTGATCAAGGTGTTGCTCAAACGTGAGTCTCGCGTCGACGAAAACACCCAAGTCCTTGACACAATCGACTCTCTGCAAAGTTTGCCCGTTTAGCGTGTAGTCGAAATGCACTGGAGAGCGAGAACGGCTGATGGTGATGGTAACACACTTATCAACACAAATGGTTAAGGAGTATGATGTATGAATGCTAATAACGGATCAATAATTAAAACTATAGAATAACACTGAGCAGATTTGAAATAAACCAATAATTGCTCACTGTAATTATAATCGAGTAATTCCTTTTAATGAAGGGGGATTTCTCAGATTAAAAACCGCACATATCAAGCGGCAAGTAGAGTAATGCTATAATTATTCTTCTCGTGGGTAGGTTGTGATTATTCTAACCAACATTCGCATGGCTCATTTTTGGTATTGATTTTCTGAACCAAAATTAGAATATTAAATTGTTCTTGTATGGTTAATTCTTGGGAAAATGACACAATTCTACGCTTTTTACGGACCAACACATTGTCCGTTTGTTTTTTGCTCAAAACCACATTGAAGCCGATTTTAACAACCATTCTAAAAGGATCAAAGCATAATTACTTTGCTGGAGCATTAGTGCTATAATTAACACAGCTTAACTTCTTTCCCTCGCCGGTACCCCTCCAGTCTGAAGAACTTTCGAAACACGGTTACAATAGCGATCGATTCATAAGCGGATTAAAATGGTGCACGAAGTTCTAGAAAACCGTGAGCAGAAATATGCTTTCATAAAATGTTGGTTTCATTCCACTTTAAGCTTTTATCGCTAATATAGATTATTTATGTTTAATTTTGTTTTAATCATTAAACAAATTCATCGAATCATTGAAAAATGTCATTCTCGAATACTCGTAACACTTACTTGAAGGGTCGTGAATCCACTTTTTCTTTTCCGGAATCATCTGCTGTTGATCTTGCTTCATCTGCATGGAGAGTCCAGAATCCAGCGGCTGTTGCTGACTGCTCTTATCGTCCTGCAAAGATGAGACCAACACAAACGGCATTAATTGAAGCGTTCTTACGTTATCGCTCAAACTGTAGCACTTTATTGTGACGTTGATTAAAGTGTTTTATTTGAGTAATTTTATCATTTCACTGAAAAATTTAAGAACTATACCTGAAATTTAGAAGGCAGAAAAAGCAATCGAAAAACAGACTCAACAAATGGCATAAAATTAGTGTTTGAACGATAGAACGGAAAACAAACGATTCGTTAATTCAACATTCCATCCCCACCGAAATGTGAAAGTATTCACACAACTAACTTTCATGACAGACCCGCGACTCAAACGCAGTGATAGGTTGCAAAAAATAGAAAGAATCCAACTGAACCGGTCTCGGTCAGAAATGTTCATTTTACAACTCGCAACGGGCCTTTTGGGAGAAGAGAGAGAGAAAAAAAATTATCGCAGCGTACATTCGGAAGTGGGACTGGTTTGCCGCCTTTTTCCCGTACTTGACCATTGACTTAATCATTTTTTCCTCTTTCCTAAGAACATTCTGTGAGCTTTTTTTTTATTTCACTCACAAAACTTCAACCATGCAAACGAAGTTCAGTAAAACGCGGGCAAAGTAGATGAAAGGCAACGAATCAGGAAATTGTGAATTTTTCCGAATGAAATGCTCTGCATAAGATCCTGTGTGCCACTCTTGGCTTGCCTTTGTGAGCAGCACTTGTACCAATTTCACATTCTTTGTGGGTGAATTTGTTTTTTTTTGCTGCCAAAGCGCTTGGCTTCATCCTGTGAAACGTCTATTGTACATTAAATGGTTTATTTCACTTCCGCGGAATGTGTATGTAGTAAGAAGCTTAGGGAAAATTGACAAAAAAACACACACAAATGCAGAACTGTAACTGCAAATGAAGCTTAATAAGAGCTGCGAAGTACAATTTATTTTAAATGGAAGAAAACCGGTGAAAAGGATCCATGTTTTTTTCAAGATCAATAGAAGTTACCGGCACTGAGAATTGAATTATACTGAAAGAATGCCAACGGAAAGCTTTATTTTTGTGCATTGATGTACCAACTAAGCCATAAACAATCGGTTATCAAACATCGAACATCAAACATCAGAGATATCCAAGATGTGACGACTTCAAATAAACACTTCATACATTGAAAAATAATTTATGAACGTTACGTTTCGGTAAAAATAATTCAATACCAGGCAGGAAAGCGCTCGCTCATGGTCGTAAAGTGCAGATAAAACCGAAGTGCTAATGATGTAAATAATTACACGTCAATAGTCATTATGTTCGGCCGGGTAATTTGTCAAAGCTCGCCTCGATCGAGCTCGCACAGAGCTCGTACACAGAGCCAAATGTACACAGCACCATCATCATAGTATGATCGTACGAATTTCAAGCACCCTCCCTCCCCCCCTTGTCTTGGTAATTCTCACGGATTTTAAAAATTAAAAATTAATATCCAATTGATTTATGCTCGGGCTAAATAATAACGCCCATTAATAGCAAGCTGCCGGGTGAGGAGCCGTTTTTCAACCCCAAACGGTAACAGCTGGGGCAAGGGTACGCTTATTAAAATTATACGAATATAGTGAAATGGATATTAATCATAATTGCTATTGAGTTGCGCGATCCCCCAAGGGTAGGTGGCAGTATGAAATATACCGAATCAGTGTGACCGAAAATCGATAAAACAAAAGAAAAAAGTCAATTCACTTTACAGACTGGAAGGTGTGTGGCGCAAAGTTGACCTTTTACTTGCTAAATATCACATAAGAACGTCTTGTGCTAGTGATTGTGATTGCAAAATCAAACAGATATGAAAATAATAAGTTTAATTCAAGACGGGTGGTGGCAGTGGGTAGACCATGAGGACAAAATCATGGACCTGTGGACAGCTGGTGTATGGTGTGAACGTTGCGCCATACTGTGGAATCATCAGCGCAGCAAAATTGGATCATTAAACGGTAAAATATTATCGGGAAAGGTTTTATGATAGCAAAGGGAAGACATTGATTACATTATCATAAGAAAGACGCACAGAAAATTAAAACAAAGACTAAGGTTTTGTGATGTGTTGCTGCTCTGTTGTTTGCTCTGTCAAACCTTGTTGTTTTGATGCCATGATGTTGAACTCCCGCTTATGAAATTCACTTCTAAAAACCAAATATGTTGACTTTTCACAATCAAATTCGGATTGAAACTCAAGCAATCAAACACCAGCGGCATTTGTTGTAGAAATTGAAGTATCATGGTGACTGCAACACACATTTACATCTCACCATCATCCATAGCTGGTCCTGGTAACTTTGGCGGCATGCGACGATAATTTACGAGCGTTTCCCAATTTCCCTTTTGACCCACGAAAATCATAAATCATTGCCGAACGGTACACAGCTAATGCTTTTTTCCTCGCAAACGAATCGACCGGAGAACGAATATGCACCAAAAAAGCACGGTATCGAAACAACCATCAAACCATGATTAGAAAAAAAGGTACAGACAGAGAATGTTTGATTAAGCAGCAGATATTTGTACCCCGTAAACTAAAACTAATTGCTACCTCGATTACTGGCTTGCCTTCTTGGTAGAAATATTCCATGAATAATTTAAAGATGCACAATTAATTAAACCATTAGCGGAGAAATATTTCGCTGCTTGCGTGAGGATAGAATGGAGGGTTGCTTTGGACAAATGGAATATTTGTCTCGAAATTCCAACGTTAGCCTCGTGGCCACACGCTGCCCAGCTAGAAGCAGTTGATCATTTGGACCGCTAAAAGCTACTGTTACACCGTTGGCGAGCGGTATGAAGATAAATGATTAAACGCTCTGCGCAGTACGTCAGAAGCAGCCAGTGTTAAACCGGTCGATGAAAGCAGCACGACATAGCGTGTAACAGCCAAGGACGGCTTGGGAAGAGATTAAATAAATTGAGCTCGGAGCAAGCTGGCCGTCCAGTCAAATTGCAAAAGATGTTGTATTACGTGTTGATTTCGTTTTGTTTTGTTTTTTTCCTTTCGCTGTCCGTTCTTCACTCCAGTGGGTGGAGATTATCCAGTGACATTATTTTCCTTCCATTTAAAATGTTATCCAGGATTACAACAGCCGAAAAGTGGCTCAGAGTGGTCAGAGCTAGCTTTTGATGTCCGAGAATGATGCTCGCACCGGTAAAAGCAATTATTTGCAAAATCTGGCGGAATTTGGCTAGAATAAAGGAATACCTTTGGCTTGCAAGGTGGGAAAGGGATTGCCGTTTTTCATTTCAGTATTTATTGTTTGTGTGGTTGTTTATGTTAGTAGAGCATGGAAGGTGACCTTTAATAAAAGCTCTTGTCTTAAATTAGACCTTTTAGGAATTTCACTATTCCTGAAAGGAATTTACTTCCTCTGCACCAGAAATCAAGTCAAAACGGGAAACCTCCACTAGTACTACACATCAGCTAAATGGGGCATGCTAATGGTGTGGCAGCATTATCATTGTCTCATGGGGTAGGCTCTCGCTAATTCCTTCCATCAGCCAATTGGTTCCAAGTCCGTTGTCATCGTCAGGCGCACTGTTGACACAGGATGCGGCGGCACACGAGGGAAGCGGCGCGTGTTGTGTACCGAAAGCTGCGGCCGTTGGTGTGTTACAAGCGCAAACCCATTAACAAATGGTGTTACGAACAGGCACACTGGCACAGAAGCTTTATCACCATCATTCGAGAACAGTCGAGGGGGGGGGCGGTGTCCGCAACACACTGGAGCAGGAAAAGCTGCCACAAATGGTAACTTCATTAGGGACGCACGGGTTCTTAGCTGGTGTGGTGTTATGTTTGTCTTCAATTATATCGAGCACGGTGGTTTCGTGGGCAACACAGGGCTGCAACACTCTCTACCTAACACACACACACACACACATACACACACACAATACTCACACGAACACACGGATAGCGTCTAATCCAATTGCTATATAGACCGAGGGAGCGCCCGAGGGGTGTTGGACCGGGGCTTGATCATTTAATGCAATTAAAGTAAATTTCCTTCGCCCTGTACGCCATGTACGCCATCATACGCCATCGAAAGATACATATTTACCTTGCCCACCTATGGATGCATTCGTGTGTCTGTGTGTAGTGGGTAAGGTTCATTACATTCATGTTTAACGGAAACGATATCTTCGGTAGAACGGGTAAGTAACTGGTGTTGCTTGTCCCAGCACCAGTTTCTGCAAGCATGTATGATGAAGTTAAATGACGTAACGAACCAATTTATGGTTTTTCTGTTAAAAGTTTGGCCTAAAAAGCCAAGTATCTAACCTTGATACTATTTTTAAAAAGTGTTGGATTTTTTGTTGGATTTTGTTAAACTGACACTGTTTGAAATGGAACATGAATGTGGCAGCATAGCCTTTTCTTGTACAGCACTGTCCCGCGCTAACGCTTCCAGTGGTAGTCCGTGTTATCACACTAACACTAACGCTAAGCTAACACGAAGAAAACCGAACTATACCGAACATCTAACGAGGCGAAGCGATGATAACGATCATCTAGGACTTACGATAAAATAAACGGAGAGATCGCTCTCTTTCTAGTCTGGTATTCAGAACAAACCGTGCTTCAATAATTACGCCAAAAACGAAATCGAAAGAACGCGCTAAAGTGGTGACCCCGACGTGATCGTTCAGTTCAGTTTCTTTTTTTACGAATTTTGGTGTACATCGCAGTAATGGAAGAGGATAAGGTTGCGCCTAATCCCATTTTACCTGGCCAATTTCGGGCTGGTTCTTTGGTGCCGACCCCCAGTGGGCCTAGTACAGCAGTGCCCAACCCTAGTGCGCCTATCCCTAGTGTGTCCAGCCATGCTCCTCAACCCGCTGCCGTAGAAGCAATCCATGCGCCGCGACTGAACCCACCAAATATGGTGGATACGAATATCGAGACGTATTTTTTGTCTTTAGAATTTTGGTTCGCTGCTTCGGGTATCAGCGCATTACACGATACGCGAAAATATAATATAGTGATGGCGCAAGTGCCCCCGAACAAATTGACCGAGTTGAGGTCAATTATTGACGGTACACCGGCAGTAGAAAAGTACGCGTACATTAAGGCAAAACTGATCGGATATTTTGCCGACAGTCAGCAGCGGCGCCTGCAGCGTGTATTGTCCGATATGCCGCTTGGTGATAAAAAGCCGAGCCAGCTTCTCAACGAAATGAAGCGCGTTGCTGGCAATTCCCTTAGTGAACCGGTTCTTATCGATTTGTGGGCATCAAGGCTGCCACCACATGCCCAAGCTGCAGTGATCGCTTCTCGCGGTGACGCCGCGGACAAAACCACCATCGCTGACGCCATTGTGGATTCAATGAGCCTGAGAAGCATTAACGCCGTCGAACGTAGCAACGCAGCGATGGCGCCTGGCCACGTGGCTGATGCCACAATGTCAACGACCGCATATACGGCCAACGACCCCATATCCGACCTACGGAAAGAGATTGCCGAATTGTCAAGGCGCCTTGAAAACGTGCTGCCTAACCGAAGGTACCGAGGACGATCGAATTCCCGCACCGGCTCAGCACGTAATCGCAGTTTAAGTCGCGGAAGCGATTTTTCGACCGGCCCGTGCTGGTACCATCGCAAATTCGGTAGTGATGCACGGAAATGCCGAAAACCCTGCACCGTTCAAAGTGCACCATCGGCACAATAGTGTCGCTCTGCTGATGCTGCGGTGGAGATTGGCGAACTCACCACTACAGCCGCAATCTTTCGTCTACGAATTGCTGATAAAACGACGTCAACGCAATTTTTAATCGACACCGGCGCTGATGTGTCTGTGGTTCCGAAAGATATGCTAACAGCCAGAGTAAAACCATCACCGATTAAACTGTTCGCCGCGAACGGATCGCCGATTAATGTATACGGTGAAGTGTTGTTGAAGATCAACCTCGGTCTTCGTCGCGAGTTCCTGTGGTCGTTCCTGATAGCTGACGTCACTTCGGGGATAATTGGCGCGGATTTTTTAGGCAATTTTGATCTGCTGGTGGATATGAAACGGAAGCGCCTCATCGATAATACCACTCATCTTGAGTCGGTTGGCTTGCTAGCGAAGAGTGAGCAGTGTTCGGTTAAGACCTTCAGTTCAGTGTCGCCTTACGCTGACCTATTAGCCGAGTTTCCTAACATCACTCGTCTAGCGCCACCGGGTACGATTAGCGATGCTTCGATTTACCATCGAATCGAAACAACAGGGCAACCTGTTTACGCACGCCCACGACGTCTCTCGCCCGACAAACTTCAAGCAGCGAGGGCCGAATTTGAACATCTACTGAAGCTTGGTATATGCCGACCATCCAGCAGCAGTTGGGCGAGCCCGCTCCATATGGTGAAGAAAGCAGACGGTTCTTGGCGGCCATGTGGGGACTATCGGGCGCTCAACGCACAAACCATCCCGGATCGCTATCCCATACCGTACCTGCAGGACTTTTCGACTATATTGCAAGGTAAAATTATTTTCTCTAAAATTGACTTGCAAAAAGCCTTCCATCAGGTACCAATCCATCACGAGGACATCGCTAAAACGGCCATCACGACACCGTTCGGACTGTTCGAGTTCGTGTTTATGACCTTCGGATTGCGAAACGCAGCGCAAACGTTTCAACGGATGATCCACGAAGTGGTCAGAGGACTGGAATTTGTATTTCCTTACATCGACGACCTATTCATCGCATCATCATCACCCGAAGAACATCGTGATCATCTGCGACAATTGTTTAAAAGGCTCAAACAATATAACTTGGCGATAAACATTGCTAAGTGCGAATTCGGCCGAGACAAGATGGATTTTCTGGGTCATTCCGTCTCTGCCGACGGTATCCGTCCCTTACCTGACCGCGTTCGAGCTATCGTGGAGTTCAAGCTTCCTGCTACGGTGAAGGAATTAAAAAGTTTTTTGGCAATGCTCAATTTTTACCGTAGGTTTTTGCCAAACGCGATCGAGCACCAGATTCCACTCCTTGCCATGATTCCTGGCAACAAACGCAACGATCGCTCCCCGCTGACATGGAATGACGCAACCATCGCGAGTTTCGAACGCTGCAAACATCAACTCGCAGAAGCAACGCTTTTATCGCATCCCGCTAAAATTGCAGAACTTTCCCTTTGGGTCGACGCATCTGATACTGCCGCAGGGGCGGTCCTACATCAAATCGTTGATGGACACCCTCAACCACTCGGGTTTTTCTCAAAAAAATTCGACAAGGCCCAGCTGCGATACAGCACCTACGATCGCGAACTCACTGCAATCTACCTAGCGGTGCGGCATTTTAAATACATGCTCGAAGGACGTAGCTGCCACATCTATACCGACCACAAACCCATCGCCTTTGCCTTCCAGCAGAAACTTGACAAAGCCTCGGACCGTCAAGCTCGCCAATTGGATGTGATTGGACAGATCACAACGGACATCCGTCACATTGTGGGAAAGGATAACATCGTGGCTGACTTGCTCTCTCGCATTAATGCTATACATCCAGCGCCATCACTGGATTATGAAGCACTTGCGGAAGACCAAAAAGACGATCAGCAGCTCCAGAACATCGCACAAGGTAAAATCGAAAGTTCGCTAAATCTAAAGTATTTTACCATTCCAGGCAGCACCAAACAACTTTTATGTGACTGCACTGGGAATCGCATTCGCCCTTTCATAACGGAACGCTTTTCGGAACGCTGCGTTGCAGGCAACGCACCAATTGTCTCATCCTGGCACCCGTACAACGGCCAAATTAATGACGGAGCGATTTGTTTGGCCGAGCATCCGCATGGATAGTATTATTTTCGCTAGGAGCTGCTTGCCATGCCAACGTTCGAAGGTGACGCGACACACACAATCACCTATATCCCGATATTCGGCTCCGGACAGCCGATTTGCGCATGTAAACATCGACATCGTGGGGCCCTTCCCTCCAAGTAAGGGCAACCGTTATTGTTTAACGGTCATCGACAGGTTCACGCGTTGGCCTGAAGCGTTTCCAATTCCTGATATGACCGCGGTAACAGTTGCAGAAGCTCTAGTTTGTGGATGGATAGCCCGGTTTGGTGTCCCATCTTTCATTACGTCTGACCAAGGACGCCAATTTGAATCAACGCTTTTCGGGGAACTGACTCGCTTGCTCGGATCCAGCCACCTGCGCACGACTGCATACCACCCACAGTCAAATGGGATTATCGAACGGTGGCATAGGACCCTTAAGGCATCTATTCTGTGCCATGACCCCGAGCACTGGAGCGAGCATTTGCCTATGATTTTACTCGGGCTGCGTTCAGCCTATAAGGAAGACCTTAAGTCATCACCTGCTGAGATGGTATATGGCACAACTCTCCGAATACCGTCTGAGTTTTTCGTAAACGACACCGAAAACCCGAACGAAGCCGAATTTGTCGACAAGCTTCGAAGAGCTATGCGAAAAATCCGTCCCCAAGAGACTGCCAGGCATGGAAATCGCAGTGTTTTCGTTAATCAGGACTTACAAACGTGCGAGAACGTCTTTGTACGCAATGATTCGGTTCGACCCTCGCTATCACCACCGTACGAAGGACCATTTAAGGTGGTAAAGCGAGCCGAAAAGTTCTTCAAGTTGAACATGCGTGGTCGCCAAGTAAACGTTTCGGTAGATCGCTTGAAGCCAGCATATGTGATAGGAGATCAGGCAAACGCAAGTAACAGGGAACCTGCAGCCACAACTTCTGATAAGCTTTCTTCGACTAGAGTCACTCGTTCCGGTCGACGAGTTGTAATCCCTTCGAGATACTAGAAAAGGGAAATCTAGTCTAGGAGGGGGAGTACTGTGGCAGCATAGCCTTTTCTTGTACAGCACTGTCCCGCGCTAACGCTTCCAGTGGTAGTCCGTGTTATCACACTAACACTAACGCTAAGCTAACACGAAGAAAACCGAACTATACCGAACATCTAACGAGGCGAAGCGATGATAACGATCATCTAGGACTTACGATAAAATAAACGGAGAGATCGCTCTCTTTCTAGTCTGGTATTCAGAACAAACCGTGCTTCAATAATTACGCCAAAAACGAAATCGAAAGAACGCGCTAAATGAACAACTAATCGTGCACAGCTAGAATACTCTTAAACGATGCAGCGAACACCGGTGACAATGCTCACAATCAGCATCTCGCAGCATTGAAGAATCTACTGAAACGAACAGTCCACCTACCAGCATGACGGGCTCATCAGCCCACGCTCGTCGTGTTTTGTTCAAGCGTGTGGAAAGCGTTGGTGGAAGCCACGGCGTATGACATTCCACTCCATGGTAACACTGGTGACTTGCAACGGTCGGCATGCAGTTGGTACCAAATGGTATAACAAGAACAACAAAAAAACCGATATATCTATATCCTTTGTCCACACACACACCGTTCAAAAGTTTGCACTGCTTCGGATGCTGTTACCTAGCCTTTCAATTCAGCCTTTCAGCCTTTACAGGTAGCGGATCAATTACAAGCAGAAAAAAAACGGTAGAAGCAGATGTCACGCGGCACAAAATTGTTTTTCATTTAAAAAGTTTTTTTGGTCGCGTACATTGCGTTAGAAAAATGGCTAAAAAAAGGACAAAGGACTGTAAAAACACACACGCTGAGAGAGCTTCATCATACAACAACGACAGCAGGGCAATTGAAACAGGTTAGTCAGGTGTGCTCTGTCCGACAAGAAATAGCAACAAAAACCAAACGAACACTCTGCAAGGTATCAGTGTCAGATGCAGTGCGGAAGAGTGTAAGTAAATAGCATCCATTTAACGTCCACTCGATTGGTCGTGTAGTGATATAGTGAAGTGAGATACATGCGCTTGTAACAAAATAAAATCTGCACAGCGTGTTACTCCGTAGCGGGAATTAGAACAGGTAATCGCTTTCATCACTTGATGGCCGATTTTGTTCGACTAAATAGAGATGAAAAAACCTTGTTGTTTTACGTGAAAACTTGATACTTATTGCCCTGTGGCTCGTATTTAAGCCTCATGCCACTCGTAGTTAAATGCAACAGAAACATTCAAAATATCACTTCACGGACGGCTTCACCCGGTTGACTTTTAAGAGTATGAATAAGTTAATTCCAATGTATTACCATCATCCGTATTCCAGCATCAACAGTAAATGAATGAACGCAATTTCAAAGTCAATCAAACAACACAAGCGAAAGAGAAAAACGAGCAAAAACTGCTTCTGGGTTCTCGCTGACATTCCATTTGCGTTAAAGAGTAATTCAAAATTGCTTTCTTCTACGGTTTTTTTTGTTGCGTTGTTGCTGTTGCGTACTGAACATTACGCGCTCCTATGCAAACAAGTGTAAACCGTTGCAAACACACACTCACAAAGACACACACAGTATGGGGCAATGTAAAAATGAAAGGACAATGTAATTAAATATCCACCAAAGGGAGGGCATTTGGGGAGGATCGTTCGTCGGGGTACAAGTATCACCACTTGGGCCGGTCGGTCAATGATAACTCACTGTGTGATTATTTTTGCTTTATTTATTTTTTTGCATATCTCGTTCACACGACCCCGTCCCCGTACCTCACGACACGCTCACCGACTGGCAATGTTAATAAGTCGAGTGTGCTCGAGGGTGGAGCATGAATAAAATTTAAATTTTATAATTATTCCCATCCATCGCATTCACGCACCCGGCTGCTGCATCGCTCGATCCGTGCCAAGCGTTTTGGGAGCCGTTCGACCAAATTTTCATTACTTTATTACGAGCCTCTGTGCACAAATTTAGTCCCAGCGTCAATTGAACGGGAGGCAAGCAGAAGCAGCAAGGGTAGAAAAAGAAGCAGAAAAAAGCTTTACTCCCCGGCTACACCAATGCAAGCCTTCCGCTCTACGGTATCGGCACTAAGAGTGAGGTTGCCGGAAGCTTAATGTTTTGCCGGATATTTGGCAAAATTGCCTGTGAAGCGGTTTTAGCGTGGTAACGGTGTATACGCTTCTTTTTCTCCTTGCCGTCCCTTTTGTACTGTGTGTGTGTTTGCTGAACGCCTGAAGATAAAAAAGAAAACGAGTGTAATGTGAAACCTCATTTAAAACCCCATCATGTAGCTTAAGGAAGCTGGAGAGATACGGCACGGGGAGGGGCCACATCCGACCGGCAGCGTCAAACAGCACGAAAAGTACGTACCGTCGGGTGCGCAAGGGACTGAATCCGTCCCAAGGACCCGTGCGCCCGCGTTCTTTAAACACCGCCCCAACCTGATGGTAGTGAAATAAAAGTTTACGATGCACACGCCATAGATTAAGTGAAAGTTGCGCTTCCGGTTTCGTGCTGCAACGCAGCCAAAAACCCCGCAGCCCCCTTCCCATTCGGTTTCCGAGGCAAAATTTCAAATCGATTTCGCTCGACACGGGTTCGAACGATACGCCCAACCGATCGGTGTAACGACGTGTGCTTGCTCGCCTGCTTTGCCCGGCCACATACACTTTACGACCAGCGCAGGAACGCTTTTGGACTGTAAAACGCAACTCGCAAGCTAAGCCAAAATGGATTAAGGTCGGCTTTGGTTCTGCTCTCCTCCTCCGGGCTCAAGCTACGCCTTCGAGGCTCGTGATCGAAAGAAGAGAAAAAGTACACTTTACTGTAAAAAATGTAAATGACAGTGAAGAAATTGAACGAAATTGCGCCCCGTTTGGCGCATTTATGAGAGTCGGGCGAACCGTTGTCACGAAGGGACGCGTTGTTGTCGCAGCTGCCCCCTTTATCCGACGGGCGTTTGTGCCGATGAAAAGAATGGGAAGGATTTGCTTGCAAAAATACAAAAAAAAAACACACACACACAACATCATCACAGCATCTTTCTACCGACGGCCTGAATGAGAACGAAGGTCACGTTAGATTGTTTCTTATGGTGACCGGGGTCGGTTGGGTGTTCGGTTGATGGGGGAGTATAGGAATTCATAAACATGCACATATCCTTTTATTATTATTTACCATTCAACGTCATCGTAACACTTACAATTTAGCTTCACTCAGTATATAAACAATGTATGTGCAAACGAGAAAACACTAAAGCCAAACAAAAGCAATGATATAAAGACACACTAACGTCGTTCGTTGATAGAAGTAGATAAATAGAATAGATTATGTTTCAGACATTTCAGTAACATTGAATTAACGAATTGGAAAGATCATGGAAAAAAGATAATCATAAAGACGTATAAATCTTTTCTTGTACAACCCAGTACAATCCTTAGCAAATAAGGATCTATTCTAGTACAACCCAGTACCAGAAGATCGAAGCTATATAAAATATTAAATAAATAAACAAACACAAAAAAGGGCTTGTTCCCAATAAAACCTCGCGAGCGTCAGTCCTGGCCAATTCCCAGCGAACTCGCACCGGGGATTATGATGATTCAAGCAGCCAAATTGAAAGTCAAACGTAGCAACCTAAAGACATAAAGCAACAAATCCTACCCAAACAGAGTCACAAAAAATGTCCAATGTAAGCCGAATCAAGCGGATGCGTGTATGTAGATGAGGACAGTTTGTTTGTTTTATTTGTCAGCCCGGTGCCCCATCAGTGTGCAAGAGGTTCATCTTTCGGCACACTACAGCACGCGTGACCTTTGTGCAAGTGAAAGAAGCGCCAACAAAGATCAGGAAGCACGAAGGCGGTCGGTAGGCTTTGCATGCGAATGGTTATTTTCCGCTGTGTGGCATCATCATCATTTTTGCATCATCTGAACATGCCCATTCGATGGTGCTTCGTAGTCAGCTGTGGATTCCATCGACGCCACCAAAACAGTGGAACCTGTCACCAGAATGTAAGGCCATGTCAGTTTGGGAAAAGGAAAGACAAAACAAAAAACTCGACGACCGGGGGTAATCTTGCTCGAGAGGATAGCGCCGTTGGGATAGTCTCAAGTGAAATAGGATTTTTTTTTCTTCTTATGAGGATGGATTTGCTCTTCCTAACCAAAAAAAAGAAGAAAGTATTATTTAACAGCTTCTTTATCCACGCACACGGATTACATAATATTTAGTGTTTGAGGCGTTGGCGATGTACAGAGTGGCGAGGGCTACCCGATATTCTGGAGCAGATGGCACCTCTAGCGTTACACGGATCCTTCGGGAGGGGTGGTGTGAATATTTCTTGAAATTTCTTTTTCTCCCATAGAAAAAGCGTCTGCCATTGTGTGGGGTAAATGTTTGTTTTGTTCTTCTGAAACAATGTTTTTTTTTGCTTTTCGCACCACTAATGGAATCATCATATGCGATAAAACAAAACCATAAAAACTATACAGATTGTATTGAGGAATAAAGTTTGTTAGAGAAAAAAAAACTCAAACGCTTTATCCACACACATTCTGCTTCTTCGATGAAGTTGCAATAAGTATGATAACCCATATGGATATCGGTCCGTTTATTGTTTAGAAAACAATGGCTGTATAATGGCGGTGTGATGGACATACTGTGCATGGTCGCCGTCTATAGCAGCGACGGAGCTCAGAAATCGATCGAATCGACAGAAGCTTACGGATGGGCTTCGAAATGATGAGACATTTTCGATGAATGGAAATAACTTGAACGTATTGACGAATGACATCATCATCGCCGCCGTGAAAGTAACCGAGCATTAATCATCCCGCAGTTAAATCGCATGGAAATGATTAGTATTAATCATCGCTGTTTGGCATTAAGAATCGCTAGCAGTTTGGCACAGATGTCATCGAATGAATAATGTAGTTTCTTTTATTTATCGCATTAGCGTTAGAGGGTTTGTACCGGAGCAGAACGTATTGCTTTTTGGGGTTTTTGTAACGCGTTGATGCTTTAAAACGGCAAATTAAATAAGTGCAGCTATGTCTGTTCCATCCAGCTGATAATCTCTAGTGTTTTAGAACACCACGAATATAACCAAAATGTTTGCAAAGTAATTAGCTGATAAGAACAGCTTAGGTAAGATTTTTTGTAAAATTCACATAATGTCTTTCACCCTAACCCTCAATTCATGTTAAAGACAATGCAAACAATATTAACATTTTAAAGATAACAGATTCACATCAATGTAATGGAGTTTTGGGGGCTTTATGTTATACTTTGCTACTTAAGAAACCAGTATGCAACCATGCAACTGTACAAGAAAAAGGCATAATGAAGGGATAATACAATTGTTGTTTCATAAACATCAACAGCTGAAATAATCTGTCATAAATATCTGTTGAGATATTTTAAGCTTTCATTACAACTTGGCTCAAAACTATTTCATTTCAAAAACCTGTTGGATAATTATGTATCAAAAATGGTTTTTAATGTAATGCTTGTAATTACATAACGCTGTTGGAACTTGCAAAATAAGTACAACTGATTTCATGCGACTACCCATTCCCGTTAATGATCTCTTTTTTGTATTGTTTTTATTACAAAAATGCAAAAATTAACGAACCATTAAACAAACGCACAGCCCGTATGAGGTCAACGGCAAAAGGCAATTCTCAATCGATTCGAAAAACAAAACGGCATGGATAAATGTTAAGCTTTTTCACACTGCCAAGTATTATCGGCGCATCGTCGGAATTGACGCCGAATGAAAACGAGACGCTGCGGTGATTTTTGTCATTAAAAATCATTATCAACCATATGCTGCATACGTTCCATCCTTTAATGTATCCAATGCACATAGCCACACACACATACATACGTGACCGCAGTTTCACAGGAAAATGCGCAACACTAGCGGAAGCAAAGCGAGAAGGGGGACTGAGCAAAAAAAAAGTGAATGCAATATATTGCTGAGCAAAGGAATTCCCGCAAATGGGCATCATAATGCATGTGGCTATGCTTTTTTTTCTCCCCTCCCAGCGTTCCACAAATTTATGCACTGTGAAGCCGGATTCCTTTTTCGGTATGCTTAATGTATGGGTATGTGTGAGTGAATGTAAAAGTTGTACTCTGGCACTTAGCTGTGGTTCAGGTTTGTGTGCAGTGGATGGAAACTGTGGTTTATAAATATCGCGCATTTGCCCCTCCCGGTGGTGGCGCGTTTAATCGAGGTGAAATTATAACAAGCACCCGTTTGCCGGCACGGCCTGAGTTTACTGTTGCCTGGTGCCTGGTGCACATATATTCTGCCAATATGTCACAGCGAACGAGTTTTTCTTTGCTGGTGGAAGTTGCGTCGCTCGAGTGGACCTCGCACAAAATGGAGCTCTGCCGCACATTTCCGCACTGGCGGGCATGTTAAATTGCCATTTTCCACGGACCCACAGTTGGAGAGTCATCTAGCGGTACTACACAACTAGTTGCTGACATTTAACCACCGTCAACACCACCACCAGTCTGCCACAGGGAGTGGTGGCACCACATGTTGGTGTAGCTAACAAATCGCAAATAAGCTACCAGTGGGTAGTAGAGTGCTGCTGCCCGCGCGCGCGCTCGTAATTCCTGGCGCTCGTCATTCTTTTTCTCGGAAGCGAAAGGTGTAGCTTTCCATTGCCGGTCGTCGCGTTCGAGCATGTTCCATTTAGTTGCCCGTTAGTTAATGCTGAAGCTGAACTGAAGCTTCCGTCATTGCTTACCTTTCGCATTGCTTGTGGTACACGGGTTAGTGTGGTTTTATTGCTGTCCGTTTTGTTTTTGTTGCTTCTCCATCGCACCTACCCTCCCACCCGTTAACTTACAAGCAAGGGAGGGAGGGTAAGTATTGGCACAAACAATTCCACAAGGTGTCAGAAACAACAGGCGATGGAATAAGACATTGACAAACGTAACAGTTCGCCGGAAGCGTCCGGAATGGGTAACACGTGCTTCGGAAAGCAGAAGAAAAAAGAGATTCTAAATAACACAATGTGGGTGTGGGTGTGTGTGGGAGAGAAAGTTGGGTTGAGTTGCTGCAGAACCGGTGCCGTCATGGTGTGTTCTTTACGGTATGGATTAATTAATTAAGTGATGTCGTACGAGTGATGGCGTAATGGAGTAGCAGGATGGCAGCAGCAGGCCGCTACAATGTACGATTCCATGTTGTTCCAGCTAGAAAGTTAACTTGTTACAGCCCAAGCTTGAAGCACTTTAAATTCCCGTCACTGAGCCATCGACAGGATAGGGTTTAGTTCTTTCCACCACTCCCGGGGAGTGTCCATTGCTCAAACCACAAATGTAAATGTTGACACATACTAAGAATCAACAATGTAAATTCAATCTCGACAGCCGCTCAGCAGCATCCATCCGCTGAAATCCAACCCCGAAAGCCGGATGTTTCTAATGAAATTAGTGAGTAACGATATTCTAGTTTTCCTTCCCCCATCCCTGAGACACATGGTACGTACGTCCCACGTGTGGTTATTTGCTGTGACAGATCTCGGAAAATGAGTTATACTTAATTACATAAAAAATCACAATATAGCTGTTGCCGGTTTCGTGGAAAGCAGCTGGCGTACCGATTCACGAAAGGCGCGAACTGTTTCTCTCAAATTCACGGAACAGCACAACAACCAGTGCGACGGGTACCGCGAAGCAATCTAGCACAACCAACCAACCAGTCACCTGCAAAGGCCACATGGTTGGTTGATTGTTCCGGGGGCCAAGTGTTTTGTTTGCGCAATTTCTGTACGAACTTCTGGCTATACAATCGGGACTATAGCTATACACTCCGTCTCTCTCTCTCTCTCCACACGCAGTTAATCTTTCGTACTTGCGTTTTCCGGAAATGGCACACACGGTGTCGGTGGCTGCCGCCGAGTCGACAAAATCCAATTAAATTTCATGCCAACATTCAAAACAAAAGCGCAACAGCCATCTCTAGCAAGCTCACCCGAGCGCTGTGGCGTGCATCCGTGGCGTCCCCGCGCCCACGGTCACTCGGTCCCGAGGAAATTTGGGGACAATCGTTTTGCGAAAAGAAAGCACGGTTCCGGAGGCACCGTAATCAAATTACTCCACACCACCATTCACGGCACCACGCGTGCCCGGGGGCTGCATGCCGCTCCGTGTTCTATCGTTTGCTAATCTGTGGACCCGTAAAATATAATATTCATGATGATGTGGGTTTCCACAAGCAGCTAGGACAGCACACCGAGCAGGGGTCCGGTCCCTTAAATTTTCAATTCGCTTCGGTCGGGGTTTGGTGCGGTTTTGTGAAGTGCGTTTGCGGGGAGGAAAACTAGGCTTGCGTACGGTTGATAAATCTTAAACTCGTTGCTAGGTGGGGGGCAGCGTTTTGAGTACTTTAAACAGTGGAACGATTTTATGCGGCGTAAAGTGCAACGTTTACGGCTGCAGGCAGGCAGTACGGGACCAACCAGGAGAAAGCGGTAAAGCGCACAATGCAAATAGTACAAACAATTCAGGTCGGTAAGGTTTGCGAAGAACCTGCTTTCGGTTGCACGCTCAAACAGCACAAAACAGCTCCTTTCTGCGGTGGAGAAGTGCTACTCCTTTCCGTCTTGCAGAAAACAGCAACTGCGCAGAGAAGATCATCCGCCGTCATGCCACAGCCGTGGTGCAACAGTGCAAACATCACAAGCATTTTATTCGAAACGATTTGGCACCGTCACGACAATAACCTGACAAAACAGTCGTCGGTTAAGGGAAAGGATGGCCAGAAGTGTTTGCTGCCGGAAGGGGGTGTCGAGCGGTGTTGGTAGCTAGAAAATGCACAACTTTCAAGATTATTGTTTTTTTATCGTTCCTTTCTATTGCTGCTGAGTCTGTTCACTATCTGCCGCAGATAGATGGAAAGATTTTCCGTGGCAAGAAGGCACCAAGTTGGTTGGTTGCAAGCGCAGGAGAGTGTAGCAGCTGTTGGCGGTATTTGAGCGGAGAGAACAAAAAAAAAAAACGAGTACGATGGTGCTCTCATCGTTCCGATTTCGCGGGTGTTTTGAAGCGTGAAAAGTGGCATAACTTCTAGCAACCCCTCTAGATGGAACAAGTTGCAGAAGTTATACTGAGGTCATGTTTTGTGGTTTTATTGTCTAGAGAGCTCGTGCAGGGTTTTTTTTTTTGTTTTTGTTGTCGTTGCTTTGTTTGATTTAAGGAATGGGGGAGGGGGGGGGAGGAAACCCCTCAGACGTGCAAACAAACCGACCAAGATAGTGCCAAACCCGACACGGTTCACCAGCGTTCGGCAGCCCTTTTGATTAACAGAGATGCGTTCAAGCGTAGGAACGTGGGTAAACATGAAACCCCAACTTGCCCATAGTCGAAAACCGGTCACACGTCGCCAACGTGATACGAACGATCGCAGACAGACACGTAGGCGCCAGACAATTTCTAGCGATCCATCATTAGCGTGGAGCGTTCGGTTGGGTTAAGGAATCTTGCCCTTTTTTTCGTTCATGTTGTGGTAGAGAAATTCACTTTGAACCGTCCGAATTTCGATGCAGACCATCTCTTTGCATTGCTAAGAGATCGGATATCATTTTTCTACCGTTTTCTTCCTTTCTTGGAATGCGCTTGGACCATCCGGACAATATACGGCGCCAGGATCGTTGAGTTCAGGGGTTGGCAAACTGTTTAATTAGTTGACAATTACTTACATTTGATTGTGAAAGCTGTTAAAGATAAGTTTTAAACAAAATTGCAAAACAGGGGTTTTACGAAGGAATGCATTAAAGTCATTTACAAAGCAAATAAATAATAGTAAAAAAGTGGTTCATAAATTACAGTTGCTTTTAAAATACCGTATGATGACAAACCCTGACAAAAAAAAGATTGATTCTGGCCGGTAAGCTGAAGAACGAAGCGTACGAGCGAACCGCATAATGGTGTTCGGCTTTCGGTCGAAGGCAGCCAACTTTGACCGGAAAAGCAGCAATTAGGAAAACGAAAATCTGTTTCCCGTGGATGAGGGCAGTGAAGAACAAGCTCGTATGATTCGTATAGGATTAGAAGGTTTATGTTTTCCGTCATACACTCCCATTAGAAGATGTTGGCGTGGAATTTTCTTTACATACCATCAGCTGGGAAAAACAAAACACTAAAACAAACATAGAAGCAGCTGTTCGGGGCACATAGCTCATTTTCTGTTTGTATTTTTCTGAAGTTCGTGATGCGAGTACCAAAAATACCAATAATTGTTTACTGTTTGCCAAACAATGTTTAGCATAAGCCGAAGTTTAAGCTGTACTATGCTAAACAGAATGGTGTATCTCAACACTGGAGCATCAAATCCATTTTTGTACAGGCTACCCATCATATTGAGCCGATAGTTAGTGTATCCGTTATTTATAAAATACCATACTCATACAAAGACTTGAGTAATTATTTGGATTTCGCCCTTCTAAATAAAATATTTTACCGTCGGCCAGGAACTACCAGTGAATAGATTCAATGCTTTCATAACAACTAACGATAGCAAATAGTAATAAATAGTGTACAGATTGTTATCAATCAAGCTTGCATTCGATTGAAAAGCGGTACGCCAACATGTAGGCAATAAAAAAATAAAGCTGCTTCCGCCAAATGCTACGCGCAAAGTCCAGTGCCAGTACGGGAAACTTTGCTGACGTTGTGCAATGGTATCGGTGACCACGGTGACATCCGATTGCTTTGTACGCTGCCGGCGCAATGCTGACCGACAGTAATTACAACACCGGCCACTGCACCAGTCCCCCTTATTCCCAACCGCAGAGCTCGGCCAAACCCGCTCTCCGAACACACACACACACCCTGGAAAACCATTTCCGAGCGACATTTGCTCTGTAGTGCGTGCGCTTGCATGCAGTGCCTCACGCCCAGCGCACATAGCAGAATAGCTGTGTGGTGCTGTGTTGTCCAAAATTTAGCTTATGCAGCACAACTCGGTTCGTACCATTTTCATTGTGCCAGATATCGGCATTGCCAGGACGCTCCTGTTGCAGCGCACCGAATAGGGTAGACCATTGTCGTGGTTTCGGGTTGGAACCGTAACCCGTCGTTTTGGGGGCTTTCATTTCCCGATACCGCGTGGCAACACACATGTCGACGAGGCGGAACAGAGCTTTGCCAGGTGAGGCCACTCATGCTCCGTGTCCCAGGTGGCGCTTCGAAATACGATGGCCTGGCCTATAGCCTGCGGCTCATAATTAAAGTCACCGCAAGCTCCGGGCCTGTTCTCGGTGGCTGCGGGATGAGGTTGTGCAGAATGCGTCAGCAATGCACCCGTCACTGCAGCACCAGGATGATGCATCAAAAACCTCGGGATGAATGACGGTGTAGCCGGCAGTGGCTTTGAATGGTGCCCGCACCGCACCTCGGGTGAACGCGTTTTATCAAAACCGAGCAAGAACCTCATAACCGCTGCCGGGTCCGGAAATGGAGAGCCTTTATTATCACAATCAATTCATTATGCATTAGGCTGGAATGATGTTCAAAGCTCTCTCGAACACCTCTCGCTATTGGCGTATAACTGGCACCGATCGAATCGCACTTACTTGTGCCTCTTCCCACGTGTTCCTCTTCCACGTGCCCAAGAAGATGGCTGAGAAGCGCACTGAGAAACACTTGCATTTATAGTATGGTCGGCTCATGCTGTAGGATCAGTGCAATTAGCAAAGTGAGGTTAAGTGCGATTACTATCACTTGCTCACATATTGCCCGAAAGGGAGCGATATGCATCGGAAAGAACGTGCGATTTTGAAAGGATGACCTTTAACACCCTCAATAAGACAACTTCTGCAATCTGTACTCGACTGTACCGGATAGTATTATGAAGCCAATTTCTGACAGTATAAATGTCAATCGCATATAAATGTATCCAAATTGCCCATCTCTGGTAAGATTGTGCCGGTAGTAGAAGGAGCAAATTCTGACCAGCTCAATTTAAAGGATTTGGAGCAGCATCGCCTCGGCCTCACACATGGCTTCGATTGTAATTGTCGCATATATTGCGCTCGTTGGGAGATTCTCATCGTCTATTGATGCCATACGAGCAGATGTTCGGTATAATCTGATAATGAATAACAAATCATTCATATGCAACTAGAATGCTCCGGTGCCGGTATTTAGTTCAGCAAATGCAGATAATACACCAACAAAGCTATTCCTTCCATCGGCTACAGTCTATGGTGCACCGTGCCGTTGAGGTATGATAACGCCTAAGATAAACAGGTACAAGTAGATTTGAGCATTTACAGCTAGTTATTGAGTCAACAATAGGTTGACGTTGGATTAATTAAATCAAAATCTCCACCTTGAACTTACGTTTGCCTGCCATTGGTCTAAAGGTATAATTAACTGTGTGTATGCTCATTGTACATATAACACAAGATTCATGAATCAAATCTCTTGTTCAGTGCATTATTTATGGTCGTGGATTGAACTATAGCCGCAAAATTTCCATAAATTGCACTTCCTTGTAATGTATTCGTATAGCTACATCAATGTACATTAAAATGGTTCAGAGTGCAAGACCAAAGGATTTATTACATTTGAATATTTTGGAAATGCCTTACTTAAAGAATTAGGATCAGCTATTAGCATTTGCATCAATTATGTCAGAGAAAACGTTACTCCACTAAAGAAAACGTTACTCTTCAATACAGACAAACTCATGGATCAAACTCGCAAAAGACTTTCAGACAATTAATTTTAAAAGATTTGTTTGGTGGTAAAAACACTCTGCAACATACATGCCGGAGGACAGCATACCCAGGACAGCAGAACGATACAAAAGCACATCAATTACAGAAGCTAATTCCACGCAACCTATAGGGTGTGCTCAGGCATGAAAAAGCTGTCCCGGTTTTAGGCTGTATGCGTGTGTGTGTGTGTGTGTCTGTTACGCAATTTAAGCTCAACAATAATTCACGCTCGTTTGACAGAAATAACAATATTAATAATATTAATAATCCAGCATCGCGCGCTCGACTGACGCTCGGGAATGGAATAAATAAACGAATGAAAAATAAACGCAACAAACAAGCTGCTGCCGGGGTGCGGGTTCTGCACGCGCAGAATGGGAGCTGTCGGTACAAAACATATTTTATGACTACTGGGGTGCCATCACTAGCCCCACTACTACCGCCACAATCGAAGGGGTGACGCGGCACAAGTTATGATGTAGCAGGCTAGCGCAGCATCCACAGAGCCTGTGTTTGCTGATGTGAAACCAGGCTTTTTCGAATCGCAGCAAAAACGCATTCGCAGAAAAGTTCGGCGTATTTGCGTGCGGATTGCTTGCGTTGCTTTCCCCTCTTTGGGGGGTGGTGTTCGATTTTTGCTACAACTGCGAGCGGAAAGGTGTGAATTTGCTAGTGCTATTTTGGATAATTAACCACACGTCGGAACAGACGCGATTGAACGGTATGTTGCCCGAACGAATCAAACGAATGAAACATCAAAGCGTTAGGGACAACCAGTTGCAATGAGAGGGGGATATTACTGATGAAGATAATTGCCATCCGATTTTTTTTTGTTATGCTTGCACCTGCAAACACACACAGACTGTGATACACCGACGCAAATCGACAATCAAGCGTCAAAAGATGGACCGGTCGAAAGTGCACCAACGGTGATGGTGGTGGCCACTGGACAGCTGGTAGCATATTTGCACAAATTATACCGTCAATCCGGGCGCGGTAAATAAATACCCAAATGGGGAGGGAGGGAGGGACGAAATATTTGCCAATTTCAATTCGCCAGTCCTTTTCCACTGGCTGCTTGGGGTATACGGTGCAACGGTGGAATGATCGGATTATGCACAGGCATGACCTATGCAGGGTAGCATGAAATCAATGCATTTGCGGCACCGACACCTACGCAACGGGATGCTGCAGGGCCGGACGAAGCTTATAATTAATTAACGAACGTTTGCGTATTCACGCTCCGACGCAGAAGATAACTGCGTGTGCTTGTGCTAGCCGCAAACGTTGGCGTAAGCAGTTGCATGGCATGCCTTTTTTTTTGTGTGGTAGTTTTAACAACAAGAGCGTACGGTATTTCACAACTGCACGACATCTCTGCAGTGTAGTCAACTAACCGAATTTAAAAAAAAAATAATAAAGCATCCTGCGATCGATTTTGGCAGTCGTGTGAACGCAAGCATGGTTTATCTTTTCCATCGCCATAATTCAATTACGGCCCGTCGCCGTATGCCTCATCTTGGACGCCAAGACAACGGACCACTGTGCACGGACGCCTGTAGCTGATACCAATACCCTAAAAGGACAAGCTAACCACGTTGTGAAATGGATCGCAAAGTAATTTATGGCTCGTGGCAAACGACTTGTTGCACTCGTTAAGCTTCATGGTGTGTGTGCGTGTTTTTTTGTGATGTCCTCTCGATAGTGATCATTGGAGGGTCATTATCTGGGATGAATATGAACATGCTAATGATGTTGCATAAAAAGTGGCAATAAAAAACAAGATTTCAAGCGCTGGATGTATAAAAAAGGCGAAATGAAGCGAATTAATTGACCGGTTGATGTATATTTCAGTACACCACCAGTCTGTGCTTGTATCAAGGGAGCACTAAAAACTATTAAAGTGTATTCTCCAAACAGTCGACCTAATCAGCTAATGGTTAGATAATTATTCTCCAAAAATAACGCAAAGTAAACCCCAAATAACGAAGCAGCTGCAAAAAAAGAACACGCACTTCATAACGGATGCTAATACTTTTCTTTCAAATTTATATCTTCGTTGCCCAGCCGCAGGGCCAAAAAAAAACACACACACAAAAAACCGGATCCCATAACCGCAACATTCTCATCGAGGTTACAGACAGCACACGGTATGGTACACGGGAAAGGTTTGGAATAAAAAATATTCTATTTCCCTCGGTTTTGCGTCACACTGTGTTTTTTTTTCAACCTCCCATTACCGAAAGTGCTACACCCTCCCAAATTGGTCACAGATAAACCGAGCGTGCCCGGACGGTGCCGAAGCTACAGGTGAACGCCGGAAAGTGCCAAATCCGCCCCACAAACCATTGCCTTCTTCGGACCCCCCTGATACTCACTGACGCCCGGGACGGAACCGGGAGCCATTTTCATTTAGAATGTCATTTTGTCAAGCTTTTTTATTCGCTCCTCCTTCTCCCCCGCCCAAAGCAGGAAGGGCTACGGCCACGGGAGTCCAAATGCGAATCCGTTATCATGAATTAGAAACGAGACGCGACTGTCACTACCAACTGTCACACACCCACAGACGATTCGGTATTTCGGGCCAAACGAAAGGATGTTGGTCGGTTAGGTCGGTCGATAGCGCAAAGGAAGCGGTATGTGATTTTTATGCCGCCGAAGGCTGCGATTAGGCAACGAGCGTTGCTGCCCGTTCTGGCTGATGTGTGCTGGCTGAGATAGTCTCGTTTCTCTGCAGCGGCTCTATAGATAGGTACCGCTCGAACACAGCTCAATGTAAGACGTGTGTGGCGCGCGATTTGCGCGAGCGTCTGTCACATGGCACACGGGGCAGACGTGATAAAAAATTAATAACCTACAGAGAAAATCCATTTTCACGCGATATTAACTGGGGTTTGGTTTGGGTTAGCGAGGAGCGCCCGTGCAGTCGACAGCATCTTTACGCATCGGAATCTCGGTATCTGGCAATTCGATTTTCTTGTGCGAGTGATGGCGGTTGGGGTTGGCAAGGGTTAGCGCAGAAGGGAAAGGGAGATGTAACGGGGATTGATTTTCCATTTCGGGTGCGAACGAATGCGATCGCATGCGAAGGTGTCGTGCCGTGTTCATTCGTTCCACACCTGTGACGAATGGATTTCCATTTAGTGGGGGCTTTCGGGGACAAAGAAAGATGGCCAAACCGTACCGTGAGTGGCGTGTCCTTCCTCCTCAAATGCGCGGTAGTGAAAGTGTTAGTCGGTGGGCATATGGGGTTTGTTTTTTTGCTCTCATTCTCTCCCTTCTTCTCATTTGGTACCATCCTGGCGCGAATGTACCAAAAAAAAGGTAACATGCTTTCCCCCGTCAGATATATTGGATGCCGCAAGGCCGTTTCCGGTGATGTACGCCGTGCGTTCGCCAAAACGACAGCAAAAGCAACGACAAACGTGGTCGCACGGTCAGGGCGATGCTTATTTCGCAAACCCATTTCCAGCAACCGAATCGCTGTTTGCCGACGGGCGAAGCTGCACAACCCTACCGAAACGGGCGTACGGCGAAAACGTTCCCACCGCCCAACCAGCAAGCGGGAAAAACGTACTCCCCGTTTTCGAAAACCATCTGTTTTGTCGATTTATTTCGGTGTGCTGTTAAAGGGCTCGTCGGGTGGATGCTGCCGAACGTCTCGTAAATTTTTCTGTGCTTGCTTGCTTCATCCAGAGAGGGAAAACTGGTCGGCCAACTAAGGGAAGCTCTGTAAAGGAATCCAGCACCACCAAAGGATGGTCGTGGCGGTGGTATGTCCTATTACCGACATTTTCATACATTCGTTGCGCTGTGTTCGCTTGAGGAGGTATTCGCTTGGAATGCACGAAACAGCACACGCATTTGCAAGTGGAGGGCCATGCGGATGGTCGGGTGAACAGCGTTCGGGAGAGGCAGGGGACACGAGGGCACGAAAAGGGATCGCTCCGCGCGCGTAGGTAGCACGAGGAGGAGATCATAAAGGGAGATTTATCTTTTTTCTCACCACCCAGGACCGGAACCCGGCGTATAGTGAACGGAGCCGCATAGAGCGCTGTAACGATGTTTTGTGTGTTGTTTTTCGGTCTTTATTCGCTCGTAGGTGTAACGCAGAAAGGTTCTTACAGTTTTTTTTTTTTCAAACAAGGTGGATTAAGCTGGGGATTTTTTTTATTGATAGCTCTGGGCATAGATTGGATTATCGTTCAAAGAGCGTATGGATTATTGTTGGTTTTGGGTAAGGACGGCTTAGAAATGATATTTTGATGCACTTGCTCAAAATTTGCATTGTTATTTGCCGATTACATTGATTAACATTCCATTTCTAGCTCTTCACAATCCTGCACGATCATTTCTATGTTTGTCTAACAAGACCATTTCTGGTTGCCGGTGCCTTGTTAACGGTGGATCACAATGTCCACCTTACCATGTTTGAATGTTGCTCCTGCCGATGTTAATTCTCATGTACTAATTTTACACGCAGCAACATGGTCGGAACAAAATAAAACTGATGTAAAGCATGTCGATATTATCTCAAACTTTCCTCAATATTATCGTGAGTCTTTTCCATCCCGTATTCCCCCCTAAGTATTGTCGAGATCGTATCGTATGTTTAACAGGATTGCATCTGCCAGATGTCGCCAGAACCAGAACAGACACTCTTTATGTCCAAGAAGAAGGTGCGAGAATGAGCGTGTGACGAAGTTCTGGTGACTATCTTTTTGAGCATTGCATGTTTTATCATACAAACTGACAGCGAAACGCTTTAAATTGCTTGCTTCAGTACATTGGTTTTGGAGTTAACTATGAGTTTATTCACACAATTGTCAGGCAACTGAACTATAAGCAGAAATATGACGAAATCAATGATCTCGTCTGTAAAAAAACTGGTCAAAATTAAGACTCTTTTGAAGCAATTTAAACTCTTACTGTGAAGCTGATTGCTAGTTGTCTCTATTATCGATGATTGCCACTGGAAGAAACGACATCATCATTACTACATCATCAGCCGAATAGATACAATCGTTATCCACTGGCAAATGCAACACAACGTAAGACAAGTTTAAACACGCATTCAAACACGCTAGCCAACATCAAACCAGGTAGCAAGCTGTTGAGTTTCCTTTTTTTCGTCCAAATTTTCCCAACCATACCCGGAAGCTTTCTGGAAGCGCCATAAAAGTAGGGCAAAAGTTTTGTTCTAGTTTTGGAGCAAATTTAGGGACTAGACTCTATATTCCGTGGTCTGACTTTTCGTAGAACCACCGTAAAGCACTAATGATGGCGATGAAGGTTGCTGCTGCCGCTGGCGACCAAAAGCCTGGGGATAGTGCTGAGTGGAAAAGGTGCTTCCATTGTTGAAATACATTTGCTCAATCTATATGGCAATGAAAATTGAAGCCATGCATGCACTGCTGTGTGTGTGTGTGTGCTTGGCGCAGCCTCATACCTCATCCTCTTCGTCACACCCGCACACCGGCACTCTACCCCGGCAACACCCCAGTGGATGGGCGAAAACAAGTGTCCATATTTCATCAACCACACAATTTCCATCGCGCAGCACAATTTAGTAAAACCTCATTTCGGAGCTTTACGGAACGACCTGTAGCAGAGCGAAAGAGAGAGAGAACGCGCGAGAGAGAGAGAGAGAGAGAGAAAGTACTTGGTTCAGTTTAACTTTCCAGTTCAGGAAAGGAAGGACAGGAAATGAGGGCAGACACAAGAAACTCGCTGGACCAAAGGAAAATATGGATAAACTTTTACTTCGCCGGCCAGCCTCTCCTGCCCACACACTCGCTAACTGCCGTGCCGATCTGCCCAACACAGTACCACCCGCTGCCCTTCTCCACCCATCTTTGATGAGGAACTTTTCGCTCTCAGTTAAAACTCTTATACCAGCTCCCCGCGTTCCCCATCGGCCCTTGCCGTCCCTTTGCCTCACAAACGGGCAGCACAAGGCAGGATGGATGGCAGCAAGGGTAATGTATTTACAAAATGTATGACCCTCGTTTGTGCAATTCATGGCAGCATGGTGGCTGCGGCCGGTCCGCCAACGTCCCCGTGCCCACCCCTTGCGAGTTTGTTTGCAAGAGTTGCCGTGCGCTGCGCAATAAAACAGTGATGCATCTTTGTGCAAGGGGAACAAGCGAGCGCGCTCGGCTCTGCAGCGGGATTATAATCTCGTTCGTTTCCCAATTTTTGGTTCCACTGGTTTACCGGTTGTGGTGGTTCCCAGGGAGGGGGGGGGAGGGTAATGTTTTTTTCGCCGTTCCCGAACTTGAGGTTAAAAGGATTCTTTCCGGGAGCTTTCTGTAGTCCTTTTTTCCCCACCAGCAATTCGTTGCACTTTCTTCTTGCGGTTCTCTCTCGTTCGCGTTGGCTGCATTTCAATCGATCCGGTATGCCAGAGTGCGGTGAAGTGCTTAACCTACTGCAATACTTTTCCACCGGACACCGACGCCGTCCGGCACACACACACAAACCAGTCACCAAGCAAGCGGTTGAAACGAAACGAGTTCCATCACCCAAATGCGACAAATAAGCTGCTTTGGGCAATTTTGAGACTAGAGCGAGGACGGCGTTACGTTTATCGATGGAGATGCTATTTTAAACCCGCTTTGCCGTAGGGCATTCTCGTATCGCTACTTTTTTTTTATTCCCATTTGGTCCTTGTATGTGCTGCTGTGGTCCACGAGTGGTCCGAAAAATAAGCTCCTTTGATCCCACCGCACATATGGTAGCGAGCGGAAAATCGAGTGGACCGATTGCTTGCAAAATTGCAATGGCAGCGAGCAAGACGACGCTTAATTGCATAGGAATTGCGCTATAAAAGAGGATTCAGTGCGCTTAGTGGGTAATCGGGGAGGAAATGTTGCGAAACGTTTTGGCGCCACTCAAAAACTGCCGAACTGCCAACCTGCCGGAGCTTTGAAAAAAGGATTTTAATTGAATTCTTCATTGCTTTGAATAATCGCGACGGAAGCGAAAGCGCAGTTAATTGTTTTGACTGATTTCAATCATTAGTTCAAGTGTTTACCATAACGGCGTGTTTTATTTTTTGCACCAAAAACAAGGGCAAAGAAAGCTCCAGCTTTCTCAGCCAGTTTCATACCCGCCGCGTTTCTCCTTTTTTCCGCCCTCAAAACCACTTCAATTGAAGGCGGGAAATGGGTTGTCGGTGGCCTTAGCCCATCTCACCAAACCATTCCTGCGCGCGGAAGTGAATCGCTCTGAAAATCGTCTTTCTATCGTTCAGAATTAATTATGCTGAAGCATTGTTTTCGGTTGAAGTAGGTAGTTCAGCCAAACAAAAACACCCGGAAGATCTTCGGAAGGTGCCATTGCTGTTGCTGACGTACAATGTAAAGAGTGTGGGTAAGTATTTCAAGCCTCCGGTCTGTGCTCAAAGTTTGACGGATTAAGGGCGAGATTTGTATGAGCAAAAGAAAGCTGGAAAATAGTATTTACCAGGGAGCTTCATTCCGAGGCATTCAAATGTCTCTGGATAAATAAACCTCTGGCTAAACCACCCAAAAAGTAGGAGCACTTTGGAACGGTACATTAAAAGGTTTTTGTATTAAAAGGTATTGTAAAAGTTGAGAGTAAAGTGTTATTTTTTACGCAAAAATGCTGTAAATAAAATAATTACACAATCACACAATAAACACAATGACAAAAGTTTAATAGTTTTCCTCGGGCTGACTAAGAAAGGGAAGCCTAAGACGCCTTTTCCTAGCAGCTTGTCACTTTCAGTGAATTCTGTGACAACTCGCTAACGATTTAAACACTTGAAAGTTAGACGTACTTATCATATGGTAGCCCACGCAGCAACAAAAAAAAAACGTTCCTTTTCATTGCATAACCGCAACAGCAAACAGCAAGTGAGCTCGTATGCACACCATATCGCACACAATTGCAAAGACACAACGATAAACAAACCAAAACAAAAAACGTCATGTATTATACACAGCAACATAGGAACAAGCTGAAGAAAAGAACAGCATCTTACCGCAAGCGTTCTCTTCTGTGCGGTGGCACACCCTTAACCAACAATACCAACGCGGTACAAAAATAGTCCAACACCGGCAGCCACCACGACGGACGAACAAGTGTTTTCCGCTCGAATGAAGCCTTTTTCTTTGTCCTCGCCCCCTAGTGGTCGTCGCTAGTCCATAAGGGGAATGGGGTTAACGGAGATTTGCCTTGGTGGGGCGGAAAGCTGAGCGGGGAGGCCACTTCACCGTCATCGTTTTCCGGGTTTGAGGTGAAAATTTCACAACAGCATCTTTGCTCTAGAAAACAGCAAAAAAGCAAAAGGAAAGCTCTTCCATCACTCACGTACGCGTTTGTTGACATTGGCGCGTGCGATCGAGCTACTCGAGCGATATGGGCGGAGGACAACATGACGGGCGAACAGCACAAAGGGGAGGGGGGGGGCAGAGCAAACGATGCTCGATTGCAGAGTCGATTGCACGAGAACGGATCGTTGCCACCGGGAGAAGAACAGCACCTTACAACGTGTACGATACACAACGCAACCCTTACAAACCAGACCACTATAGGGGAACTACATGTGCAACACACACACACACACACACAGACACACACCACTAGTGGTGCGTAGTTGTGGATAATCTGTCTTGATCATTTCCGGCAATTAATCGAACAAGGAAGAAAAGTCTAGAAAGGATGCCCGGAAGTGAAGCAGATGGGGATGTTCGTGGTCGAGAGTAATCAAGCTCAAGCTTTCCATTCGTCTGTAGCTCAATGACAATGTATGTGTATGTCGGTGTGTCTGCGTGTGTGTGTTTGTTTGAGTGTCTGCCGTCTGCTGGACGTTACAGCTAATGGCGATCTTCCCGTTTTTTGCGCGATAAACGAACGCACCCGGCTTGGGACGAGTCACGAACTGATAATAATTAAAATTAAGTAATTATACTTTTCATTCCCGGCGTCCCTCTTCGCGCCCGGCACGATCCCATCCCGCGCCAGCAGTTTGCGTTTGTGAAAGTTGTTCGCAGCACACTCGTGCTCTCTCTTTCCAACCAGCGCCAGTTGATTCGGCTTCCGGTAGAGCGTGGTTTTGCGGTGTTGGCGGTGGTTAACATTTGTAAAGTTTTCTCGAGGATTACTGTGTTTTTGTTTTTTTTGGCTACCACTGGCACCGGTTTTTACAGTTTCTTGCCGGCAAACATTTTGACTTTACTCCACCAGCTCACCTTAATGACATTTCTCGAAATGGTGGTAGTTCACCACACTGCCACCCACACACCGTTGCTACGGTTCTAACGATTACTGCTGGTCACTGCTGGGTGACTGGTAGATGGGTGGATGTTCCAGCTATTTTTTTCTTCTTGAGGGGAAACATTCAACCGAAACGGACATAAATCATTCGTTGTTCGGCTGCCGCCTTCCGGCTCGACGAAGAAACTCGAGAAGATGGTGGAAGGCAGGAGGAAAACTTTTCTTCTATCATTTGCTGCGATATAATGTGACAACGTCGTGTACTTGCTTGCAGCGGCACAGCGCTACCAAACGTGACCGAGAACAGCGAACTGACCCCGTGGGCAGGAAACGGGACGTTGTGAGGCCTGCTGAAATGTAAACCACGGTATGCGTCCACTACCCGCCGATGAATGATGGCACGCGAAGGAAACGGTCGGTAGTACGGGGGCAGTAGTATATGGTGCGGTCGATTTTTCACTCCGATTTGATTACGGAAAAGCCGTCGGAAAGATGGACCGTACCAAGTTGATGTAGCAATTTTGTGCAAACGGTGCTCCTTTTTTGGAGGCCGAAACCCTTCGGTGCCGGTACGAAGCAATTTACGAGCCTCATTTTCGTCGGCAGTGTAGCACCAATTGTTACGCGCGCTGGTGTCGGACGTTCGCTCTGGTCGGAATTTCCCAGGAAGGTGGGGTTTTTGCTGTACAGCCCCCGAAGTCAAAAAAGGGACGACGGAATAAAAACATAAAAATCGATTTCGATCGAATTAGAGACGACTATTTTCCCGTTGGCCGAATGGTTTGAACCCACGAAAAAAGGGTCATATTTGCCTTGCCAATGAAGCGGAAGCGTGGAAGGACACGCGCTGCGCGGTAACGGTACGGCGCAAAACCATGAAGAAAGGTTAACGGGCGGTGAGTGTTCTGGATTGCTTTTCATGACTACATTTTCTCACAGTGTGCGTGTGTGTGTGTCTTTTATGTGTAGTATTTGTTCTCTGTCGGAATCGCACGCACACAACCACTCACCTACATATAGCAGCTCGTTCCCGCGCACGTACCTGCATGAAAAGGACAAATGTGGCGCGAGCCACCTAGGTCAGAGGTCAAATAAAAATAAACAGCCCCATCGGAGGGAGGAACTCGTTCAAGGAAATAATTCCTGGTAGGTAGCTTCGCCTGACGTCGGTGAGCTGAAACACGCAAGTGCTTTTCCGCCTCACACAGCTGGCCGTACGCCGCACGTACGCCAAGGCGCACGGCCACAGCACAGTGGTGGCCCCTTGTGTACAATGTATTCCACGAGAAGTTCTTGTTTGAATTGAGCAAGAACAATGTTTATGTGTAAGCCGGGTCACAGACGAACGGGTTTCAGGAAGCGTTGGCTCTTTCTTTTTTCCTTTCTACAAGAATAACTGCGTTGCAGGCTCACGAACGTACTTTCGGTTGGAAATGTGGCAGCCCTGCGATGGATGTCGTGGACTGTACACTGCTGGCGTTAGATGTAGTAAGTTTACTTACAGAGTCAATTGTTACGGCATTCTGTTGTTCAGAAGCGCGTGCTTGTTGATTTGCTCGCAGAAATGAAAAAAGCTTTTGATGCGTGCAATTTAAAACAAACGGGTGGTGATATTTGTAAATTTAAGAATTGAAGAAAAAAATTATAGTTAGTAGAATAAAAATATAGCATGAAAATGTAGAGCAACACATGCTGTAAAGATTTCACTAACAGTAATTTATGTCATACCAGGACAAAATGGTCAAGATTCAAAGTAGAAAGTGATTTTTACCGACATTTAGAACTTGTTTCACATGAAATCGTACATGATAAGACAAAAAAACTTATATTAATCAAGAAAACTTTCCCTCACTTCATTTTAATATAAAAGACTTAAAATAATATTATAATAACTGGCCAATCCTTTTGGCATTTTTTTGTTTGGAGTACGTTTTGAGTACCTTTAGTGCTAAATACACACTTAAAAATGCATTTCTTTAAGCAAAATATAGAAAGCGTTTGACCTACATATTTCTCACTTTATTATATTAGCCCATATTGAACGGACCTTTGAAAAATATTGTTTTTTACACGTTCCCTGTATAATGCATAAACATAGTAATCGAACTTTTATGAGCTTGAGTAATATTTAGTTAGTAATTAGTTTGCTAACTACAGTCTAAACCTAAAACAATTTAAGTCCAAAACAATATTTTCAATTCAAATATTAAAATCGTTTTCAAGGGATAAATACTTTGTCAAACATCATTTTAATCTGATGCATAAAAGCCAGCTTAACTGAGAGTATAGCCGGGTTAAGGTGAAATATAAAACGAAAAAAAAACCTTCCGCTACTTAGTATATCGTGAATACAAGAGAAAGGCCAATAAAATGACTGAAAGCCCATACTTAAATAAAAAAAAATCACAAGTCATTTTGCCTTTGTCTAAATTTTTCGAACAGGCCGCATCGTGTGTGTTTAGAACATAATTAAAAATTTCATTAAAATGAACCCACACCTGAGGTGGTAGCCTCGGCACGGATTATTGCTTTTACCAAAACGCCCCAGTGCGCTTTGATGATCAATCAACGGAGGGAACAGATGAGAACACAGCGAAATTGCTTTAATTCTGCAATAATCCACATCGACATCATCAAAGACGTAAGGGCTTGGGTATATGCGAAGCAACCTTCCATGCATCAACACGCAGTATGTTTCAGCACAGAGTCCGGAACTGGACGAAGATCGCCTACACAATTTGCCTTCCCAGTATAGGTTATAAAAGTCTTCATACATCAGCGAGCTCCCGGGCAAAAATGGTCGAAAGAACCCCCCCTGAACAATGGCTTTACTTGCATGATGAGTCCTGTCAAAAGGCATTTTCTAAAACGGGTCAAGGTTTTTGTGTTCCTGAGCTGCACAGCAAAAAAAAACACTTCCATTCTACCTTGTTTGACTTTTTATCCTTGTTTTATCATCGATGATGACGATCCTGCCGACAATCGGCCCTCTGCTCCCCGTGGATATGTGCGCCGTTGCGATAAATCAGTACATTATTTTTCTGGCCCAAAGTATGGTACATGCGTCTGTATGTGTACAGTTACAAAAAGTCCGTCGAACCTCCGAACGGACCAAACACACACACACACACACGGCAAAGGACGGAGCAATGGAAAATGGTTTTTGGAATTGAAAATAAAGTAGCCCACCCATATTCGCATCCCATCCCCGTTGACAGTTGATTGCGTTGTTTACGAGTTTGTTCCGAACCGAATGGTTTGTCGACTTGGCTCACCGGATGTTGTTTGGGATCGGCCAGAGCGTGAGTGCCCGTTCTCTCGAAAGCCCCATGGATTAGAGGAGGGGAAAATGCTTATGGTAATCATAAACGGTTTCGAAATTGATTCAGATGCACTTCAAAGCTATCAAATGATGTTATCATCGTATCTTGTTGCCTCTGCCCTCCGGGGCCATTAGGGACTGGGGAGGGTATGCATGTGTAAGCATAGCGCAAGGGGCCATGTTTGTTTTCACCGTTTTGTTTTTATGTGAAATGTATCCGATAGATTTGTTTTTCGTGTATTCCGCATAATGTATCGTACACAAGGAAGCTAAACGTACGCATCTTGTGATTGAAAAAAAAATACAAGGTCATATCATTTGTTATCTCAGTTTGTGTATAGATATAAACGTCTATAAATATTCAATTTATGCAGTCTTGATATGTTTTTTATAAACTTATATACAAAATAACCCTTTTTTTTAAACTCTACTTCGAAAACACGTTCAGTCTGCCTTACGAATGCTTTGCAGAACTATTCCATGCTATGCACTACACTGCTACACCATTCCTAGAAATCAACCCTACTTTCCATAACCAAGCCCAAAAGGTAAGGCATCCCAAGATCACCTGCAGAATGCGCACTATGCAGCTCGTTCCGTCTTTTTTTCCTCTTTCGATAAAATAAGTAGCATAAACTGGTAAATCCGTTGCAGTCACGCCCGGCTTTGCCAGCAGCTCAGCTCAGCTTAGCAACGGTGTGCTAAAGGGCTACAGCAGCATACGGGCTTTATTTGAACATTCGCAACCCAACCCAAAAGCCCGTTAAACCCCGCCGAGCGCTTGCCAATGCGCATGTTGCGACTGCTGTTGATGCTGCTGCTGCTGCACACTTCCGGCCAAGGTAGCACCGTTGGGGCGTAGTGAAATTCCATAAATTATTCAAACTAATTTATTTTGGAGCAGCATTTTTGTCCAACTTCTTTCTCCTGTCGTCGTTTGCTCGCCCAACCCCGCGGCCGCTGCCCCTTAAGTATGCTGCCAGGAAGCCACCGGCGACGAGCCAAAGTTCCCGAGGTACAATATTGAATTTCATTCTGGCGAAGAATTGTGAAATTCCGATTCTCTGTACACCACCCAACAACCCCATCGTGATCCCTTGGGAGAGTGAGATAAAGAGGTTAAGGGAGTGAATGTGTGTGTGTGTATGGTTGAGAGAGAAAGAAGGTATGAGCGGCAGCATCAGTATGCTGGAGCAGCACGCCACCAATAAAGCAACATTCGCACATGGCGTAACATGAGTTGTATTTAAAAGCCTGACTACCTTTGTGCCAAGCAATCACTTGTCAGGGAAGTTCGGCGAAATCATTACCTTGTGCGAGTTGTGCGAATCAAATTTGGCACGAAAGAGAACTCCGGTAAGGGCAGATAACTTTTGCCTTTAGAAAAGTTGGTAGCATCCTCTCAGTGTGCACAGCACAGCAGAAGCTTCTTAGCTTCAGCATAATTCCACGGTTTTCAAGCATCCCTAGATTCGTGGATGATAAAACACATTTCCGATCGCAAACACTGAAGCGCAGGAAAATGGATAATTTTACCAAGCTGCACCACGGTGAGGATTGAAAAATGTGAAAAAAAGAGCGAGATAGAAGGAAAGAACTACATAACATCGGTATTCCGCAATTGCAGTTTTATCTACTTTGTTAGAACACGGAACCAGTTGCATGACCCCCCCCCCTTTCACGAACACACTGCACTTTCACTCGAAAGCATGATAAATTGGTGACTCTCCACTTTTTGCGCTTTTTTTCTCCATTTCGCTGCTTTTCTTCTTCTGCTCCTCACATCTAATTTATGTGATACGCATCCTCCCGGCCGAAGCTCATTCGTTCGTCGCCTGCAGCGAGATAAACTGTTTGCATAGAACAGAGCACAAATGGATAAAAATAGATCCACGCGAAAATGCATGTCCGACGGTTGGCGTACAACGAAAACGGGCAACAAGAGGAATCAAATTCATCATGAGCATAGAAAAAAACGCACGCACACATCTCTTTGGGCCAGCAAAGCGTAAACATTAAATTGGATTCCTCATGACAAATTGGGGAAAATTTTTAATGGATTTTGCTCGTCGTCTACTGCCCGCGCGCAAACCCCATCGTATTTTTTTTTGCCCTGAATTTTACACATTTTGACCATCTTCTTTCGCCCTCGCTTCGGATAAATTTACTCCCATTTAGGGCGTGCACAATTCGTCGAAAAAAAAACCCACCTTCCTACCTATGGATGGGCCATCATCCTTTACTTGGGCAAAGTTTTGTACACACCTCACGCGCACTCAGCCATCCCCTTCATCCAATCCCCGTAAATAAATAAGTGATAAGTAGCGCATTATCGCAGTAAGTAAGCGGCAAGGCAAGTAGCAACCCCAGCCACCGCCGCTAAAAATGCCACTCTCCGTGCCGTTCCGCCGAAACAACAGCTCGACTTATTAGACTCCTGCTTTTATTTTTACCCGAGCGCACGCGAAACTTTTCAATACACCAGCCCGCCGCCTGCTGCTCGGTTGATGGTTGATAGCTGCAAGGAGAGATGGAGGTTTACTTTCCACTTTCCACGCCCAATGGGCCGCTCCGTCGGCTTGACCGTGTCTTGGCCCGATGAAGCCATTTAGCCGACCGGTGGCTTCAGCGGAGCGGAAATAATTCAATTAGCGTACGGACTACTCCCCATCCCACAGCGGAACACAGTTTACACGAGTGACAATTACGAACGAGCTCGGCACAGCGCGACCAATGGTGGCTCAGCAAACGCTGTAAAGCGGGCACCCACGTCCGGCGAGATCTCGGAACGGAAGGGGAATCGAATTGTTCGACCAGACCAAGTCGATTGCACGATTACGGCCACCGGTTTTATCAACACTGTCGTTTGCTCAACCGCTGATAGATTGTGCGCGGTTGCTGACTTTTCTTTTCACCATTCGCTCAGAAGGGGTTGTTTTTTTTTTTGTTCGATCGATCGAAAAATGAACTATTTTACTGCCCTCCCGATCGGTCTTGGGGAGGGAAAGTGTCCTGCCGGCTGATTGGTTTTTAAATGTCGTCCACGATAAGTCACGCGTTCTGTGCAGCAACCAATCGTTCCGTGTATGTGTCGTTCTGCTCACAGCATATTATCATTTGTCGGCAACCCTGCTGTGCTGCGGTCGGAATGGGTTTTGCGATTAGGTTTGACAGCACCAGACGCACACATCCATACACGTACCCACATATACAACGAATGGGAAAGAAATCGGTGAAGCTGCACTGGACACGTACGCATAACACTATTCGATACCTGACTGCCGGTGGCGTGGAAGCAAACCGAAACAAAAAACAAACTTTCCCAACCGCCCGGACGTCCGGTACGAGCGTTGGGTGGATCATCGGTGCACGGGAAACGGGGTAGCCCTGTAATAGCTTACCCGTAACAACACATGTCGTGTTGGAGCAAATTCCCTCAAGGTATGCGTTCTTCTTGCCGTGCCCGTCTCCTGCCTCCTTTGCCATCGTTTGAGTTTCCCCCAGCGGGAAGCCCTTTTTTGATACACCCTTTTTCAATGAACGTCACTCCAAGGTGGACCCTTTCGGGTGTAGAACTAGAGCCTTTTGGCCTGAAATAAAGCGAAGCGAAAAGCAACCACCATACGGCACGATGCTTTGGCAACTGGGGTTTTTGCAATAGATTAACATTATCGTTAGGTGCCACCAGGGTGACTAGGGGCACGCGTGTGGTCAATGTCATTTGTGATCCTTTTGGGCACTAAAGATGACAGAACAGCGAATATAAACGGTATAGTATAGCTTGATACTTTAAATTATAACGATTCTACATGTAGCCCTATTGTATGCTGGCAGTTTAGATGGTTTCTTCGGTTGCGCAGCGCAAGTAAGCGCTATCGAAATGCTTACGTCAATGGAGGTGTTATAAATATTGTGTGCGCAGCTAAACGTTCTATAAATACCCCACCACCATTTTTTGGGTTCGAGCGATTGACAAATTTTCTAGGAAATTCTTTTCAATGAGTTCGCCTCAGTGAATTTCAATGAATTCGTACGAATTCATATCAAACTGCAGCGTGTGTTTATTTTCCTCCACAAAACCAGGATTTTGTACCGCTTCAACGTGTAATGCAAACACTGCCACAATCTCTCGCTTTTTCCCACCCACTGTCTCTCTCTCTCGCTTTCTCTTTACTCCACCAACCAAGGTGCGGTTCCATGCGGACATTCCACTGGATTGTAAACGTTTGGCCTCGGTATGTCCGTATGGCTAACGGATCGATAATTCACAAAGCCCCACCGAACTCGTCGTCGTCCCGGACAGGCTCGGACGGCTCGGTTGCACAGTTTTTGGGACGTAGTTTCCAATTTGCACTAGTACCTGGGAAGAAATGGCGCAATCCATCGCGTACCCTGTTCGATAATACGTAAATCAGAAGCCATAGCCATAGAACGGTTCGATTTAGTTGAGCTCAGGGGGAAAGAAGGCGCCGGCGACAGAATGGATTTAATTTTCATTCTATCAGGCACGATGTTGCACGGTATGTAAAAAGCGAAACAACCCAACCCCCCTCACTCACACGCACAGACAGTACAAAACACGTATGATTAATTGAATTTACATATTAAACCACCAAATCTGCACTACATTCCCGCTTTCATCGTCATAACTTTCCCCGTGCTGTACCCGCTTCTGCGGTAGAAGATTTTCCATTTCAATTTGCTACTACAGCATCGGTTGTCTAGCTTGTTGCCCGGCCATCAGCAGCACTAGTGCCGCCACCACCACCCTCCCAAAATAGAAAAAGATGCATCGGTATACTCCTGCCACCGAAGAAGAAGCCAACCGAGCGCGGTGGGCATTACTCCCAGCTCTACCGGACCATTACCGTCGATGCCCAGGGCGTCCGAACGTTATTCGCTTATGTAAATGACTTTCATTTCAGCAAAAAGCACACGTAATCTTCCAATGAATCTTGCATCGGGCAACGGCCATCGGCCAATACGGTTGCAGTCATCATCCGGGGATGCCGGAGAATGGTTCAACCCACTCCAAAACGAGTATGTGTGTGGGTGTGTGTTGTAAGGCACACAAACGGTACGACCGAATGTTCCATTACGCTCTATGCGAGAATCGGTAGCACTATAATCGCTTTTTTATGTTGCCTTTTCATAGGGGTAAATTAACGTTCGCTTCGGTTGCTCTATTTACCGTTCGCTTCGCTAGTCGTAGAAGGAAAGTCGTCCAGGCTGCTGCTGCTGCTGCTACTCCCACCCGGTAGGACCAGCTTCCATTTACTGGTGCCGGGGTTTGAGTTTTGGAAGTAAATTTGTTTATACAGCAGCCGGTACCAGGGGGCGGTTCATGGTGTGCCGGATGTGGCGAGGCAACTCGGGCCGGAGCGCAAACATGTCGCACAGCCATTAAGAACACTAACCGTGGTCGAGGGAGGGAGCGCAAAGAGCGCTCGCTCATTGCAGAAGCCATATCCGTTCGAAATCCTGGGAGGTCATTAGTGGCGAATGGTGCCAAGGTTTACACACACACACCGTCCGAGGGGTGTTTATGAATATTGATTTTCTCGCACCTCGTGAGTATCGTGTTACCGGCGATAACACGGCTACTTGCCGTCGAACGAGGCTGACTGTTTCTTCGGTCGGTTTCAGATCGTTCGAACTGCGCCCTACTGCGGGGCGTCCGGAGGGGCCAAAGGTTTAAAGTGCAACCAGCACCATCACCAACAACAGCGATGCGCCCGAACCTGGCAGATGGCTTACCCGAGTACCGAGCGGGCCAATAATGGTTTGCTATTTATTCTCCCTTTTTCCCGATTATCCTTATTTATGTTGAGATTTTCCGAACCTCTTATCAAACCTATCCCACCGCCGTAACCCCCATTGGGCGCCTCGGCACACCGCAACGAGATGGGGACTTCTGATTTTGTCGACACCGGGAGGGGCGTTCAACGGTCAGATGATATTATTTACATAAAATGGGATATAAATTAAGCTTAGTTTATTGGGAAAAGAGTTCAACAACGTAACACGCGCCCGCAGCCCGTACGGGTGCCGTCGAGATGGGACTTACGAGATTTGCCTGCGAAAAGGGATTCAGCGTGCAGGCCTGATCCTATTATCCTTTCTCTGTGTAGATCTGGAGGATGGCCTCTTTGGGGCAGGTTTCCCTCTTTTTTTCTAGTATCTCACACCCTTACACACCCTGCGTTGGTCTGCGTTAAGGTAAACCGGAAGTCTAAAACAACTGGTGAACCAAAGTCTTAAATCATACACACCCGGCCCCCGGCGACAGGGAGGGGAGGGAGCGACGACTGTTTTATTGCCACCCGCGTCCGAGGGGTTTTCCGAGGGAGCTTTGGGGTATTAGTTGGTTTACTTTCACGGCTCGCCAGCACCGGCCATTGATGGTCCATTAGCAACATCAATCAACTTTGTTTGCTGGCTGGAACCGAACCGGCCGAGGAAGGTCGTTTGGGTGTTGGGACCCCACACGGCCCAGAGGGAGGAGACGAGAAAGCCTCGCGACAAAAGCTCGCACCCTCCCGCCGGCGATTGTGTTGTAGAAAAATGTGTCTTTGCCGTTGCGGGTTTAACGCTGTGCTTAACCTTCACCCAATCCACCCCAAGCGACCAAGCCATAAAGTACGCCCCTTTACGAGAAGCAGAACAGGGACACAGAAGGGAGGAAAAAATGAAAACTAGCCAATCCACTTTCACCCGAGATTTTAATCAGTGATGTAACGCTAGAGCTTATCTGATCTGGTGGTGGTGGTGGTGGTTTTGAGAGGCTAAGTCCCTCTTCCCAAACCAAAAAAAGGCTTGCCCGACTAAAAGGGATAAAAAGTGTGCACGGTGGAAGAAAATAAATCAGTCACTTAAAGTTTTGACTTTCTTGTTTGCTTGTTTTTTTGTTGGTTTTGTTTTCGAAAACTTATTTTTTCACTTTTAGACCAACATTTTCGTGACCGGAAAAACGACCGAGCTGACCCTTGCGATGAAGAAAGAAAGGCCATACTGAGGGCGCCTCCGCCATCCTTCACGCATTCAAGGCACGGTTTTGACAGAGTGTCGTCTGTGGCTGTTGTTTCTTCGTCTAAAAATTCTAAACACCAGCCCCCTCCCCCCTGCTTGAGTGTCAGGGCAAAGAAAGTGAGAAGAAAGTCACACCAAAAAAAAACGGAACCGTATCACCAAATGTCACTTCGAACCATCCCCTGAAGCGGATGATAACACAACCGCTGCGTTGGTGACGTGGAAAAGGGATGATAAGGAGCCCCCGGTCCCCATTGTTGCCTCTCCGCCATCCGCTCATCCATCCACTTTATCCCTCCCTCCCCCTCCCAACGAAAGGTGTAGCAAAACGCAAAACGCAAACAAACACAACGAAAGCTGGCAAGACAAATTCGAACCCCATTCGCGTCAGTGCTGAGGCGGCAGGAGAATCGGTGGCGCCACAAGGAAAAAAAATGACTTTCAGTTTATGCTAATGATGTTCCCTCCCCACTTCCCGCTCCAGCTCCTTCGCTTCAATTCGGCTCGGCAGTGCGTAGGGGCCGGGATAGCGAACGCCGCCTGCCAGATAATCTCGGCAAAAAGTGGGTGATGATGGCCATCGTTTGCTGCCTGCTTTCCCCGCACCATCCATGGCGGTGCGCGTCTCTTGTCGGGCCCGAGCTTTGTGTGTATGATTTTGAAACTTTTTACACTTTCTGCTCCCGCTTGCGGAGGCACCCGTCAGTGGGCGGCACCGGACGGTCACCGGACACGGCTGCCGTGTCTCGTCAACTTTCCAAAGACAAACAGACAAAGTTTTTTGTCTTTAGTTCCGGGTGTAGGCAGGCGCATGGTGCAGGCTTGGCAGATGCTAAGGCGAGTATAATGGTTGGGCGGAAGTAGCGGACTAGCAGCAAAATTGAGATTTCTTCGGGGTCATCATTGTTGAAACGTGCCAAGCTCAACCCCCCGATCCCGATGAGCAAAAGTGTGAAAAAAGTTATTTTGTTACCTCCCCTTTCCCGGGGCTGTGTGTGTGTGTTTGTGTGTGTGCAGATTGCGTCCAACGGCAAACGGTACAAACGATACAAAGTTGTGCGAAATAGCCTTTGGCCTCTTGTTTTTTTGCAGACCGATTCGACGCGAATTCCCAGCTGGTAAGCCGGTCACCGAGTACACTGGAAGTTGTCTGCATAATGCTGTCGATATGTCTAATGTGCACTAGATTAGCCCAAAGTTTTGTTCAGAGCTCACAGTGGAGTTTGAGCATAATGATTGAATGATTACTTGCGCATTAGGGACATTTGCTGGGAGACTGTACTAGAAGCTCGTGATGGATATCATTTGCCGAATCTTTGCAATTCGAGATGCGCCACACCGTTAGCAGTTGAAAATATATAGTTTTGATGTGTTGATGATCCACAGGACGAAGATGCCGTTTTTTTATCGATCTCACTTTCATTTGCACTTCTTCTTTCTCCCTCCAATTATGCCAATGCTTGCAAGTATGTAAGTCCGAAAGCGTGATACGACAGAGATCGTGAGCGGCATCACCAAACAGCACAGTGACCCAGAATATCTGTCGATGCTGTCGCATACGGCCGACAGCTTGCGTGCCGGATTGGATTCTTCACACGAAAACCTCGAACAATCAAAAATTCATTACAGCACAAGTTGGCTGCCGGTGCCACACGGCGGTACGGTACTAATTGAATTTCAATTCATCGTCTGCAAAACCCCCGATATTTTGGCATTTTGGGCAGACCAGACCGATCGTTTCATCGGCGTTTGTTCTGAATGCTAGTTGAGACCGTTTGAAAGCAAATTGAAGGATTTTGAATTTAAAATGTTCATATGTTGCCAACGTTTGGATATATTTTTTAAAAAGTATGTTTGCACATGAAACTAGAAGATTTCATGCTCGTTACTTGCTGTAAGCGTAATGTAAAAGTCGATGAATAAACATGCGAAATGCATCGTAAGGTATTGCAATGGTAATATTTATAACATAGAAATAAATTGTCTTTGCCATATGTTTGCCTCGAGAGAGCCAATTACGGTCCGTTGATTTAAACCAACGGTTTTCGAGCGGTAAGGAATTCCCGCCAAGGAATTGCCGCTTATGACGTGAGGGGAGAATACAATCCTACATGCATCCTACTGTGGGTGGAAAATGCTGCAAAAAGGTTGAAAACCACTGATTTAAATCAATAAAAAAGAAATAAGAAATGTGTAGGACAAAAGGATTCGGACATTTCCATACATTTGGTAAAATATTGCCAAGCCGTTAGAGGAATATTGCCAACATTCTGCGGGTGCGTGCAACCATGTCAAGGAATTTGTCCACCGAATAGTGGAATATTGCAGGTTGACTGTTTGCATTTTTGTAGAATTTTGCATTTTTGTGTGTTTTTTTTGTAATATTCCAGTTTCAATTAAAAAAAAATCAATTAAAACTGTATGGTTCGTAGGGCGGTTCCATGGTACACTAGTCAACTCGAACGACTCAATAACATGCCCGTCATGGGTTCAAGCCTAGAATAGACCGTGCCCCCGCAGCAAGGATTGACTAAGTCTCGAAAGCCTATTTAGACCGGCATGTCCGCGTAGGACGTTACGCCAAATAGAAGAAGAAGAAGAAGGTTCGTAGTCCTGGAAATTAAATATTATTAATAAAAAGTCTTAGTCAGGGCTTCAGGCTACCTAAAAATGCAATAAATCTGATCATGGTAGAGATATGGCAAAGATACAATTACGAAATGTTTTATTCCATTCGCTACCAGTCTGAACCACCTTTGCAAAAAGCGTTTGCTTGTACCTGCAATATTGTATGTATTTTCTCTCGTCAATATCAGTTCACCACTATTGTCGGTTGTTCACCGTAGCCGACATTAGCACTGACTCAACGCGCTCATTATTGCTGTATGTGTTATCAATTTTGTACGACTACTGGAAGCGGCCATGGCCATACACAGCGGAAAAGCTCAACTGAGCCCCAAATTCATACCGTACACCGTATTAAAAACCTCGGGCACAGTGTGTCGCCCATTTGCCGTTTGGTGCTGCCGGGCGGTGCAGCAAGCATTCCGCTGTACACGTACTACCAGCCAATTGAATATTTCATTTCACACCGGGGCAGCTCGATCCGATCGACCGATGGAAGGGGAAAAAAAGGTTTTCCCGCACGCCAAAACGAATCCCGCTCCCGAATGGGGATGGCCCCCTACCCGAGTGTCCCGTCTCCGCGAAGTGCGGATGATGGAAAGCGCCAAACGCGAAACATGCCGCGGCGCGATTGGGAACCATTGTTGCCGCTGGAAACGATTTTGCATTGAATTTGCATAAAACATTCCTTTCGGAAATCGGGCCTTACCGAATCGACTCGGCTAGCGGTTTGTTCCCTATCTTGCATCTACCTAAAGTCCCTATCACTCTCTCTCTCTCGCGCGTTCCATTTTTAGCGCGCTTTTTTGCTCTTTATGGTGAAATCGTCTTACCTTCCGAGGCGAGAGCTGCTGCTGCTGCTGCTAGCTATACATGTGGAAATCGCATAATCGGTTTCCGATTTCGCGGAACATCCCACAGAGTTTCCTGACGCTATTCGCTATCGTTACAAAACCAGTCTGCCACCACAATATCGTTGCTAAAAGCAAACCAACAAAGAAAAAAGGGAAAAAACGGAAATTTTCCACCATCCAGATGGAGGACTAACGAATCAGGTACCATTTAGGAGAAATTGATTTGACATCTACAAGCACTCTCGAGCATCATATGCTTTTTTTTCTATTGGTGTGAACTAGCTTAGCTGTGCATTCGCTTTGCTTTTTGTGCTAAATGTTCATCACAAACACACTGCTCGCATCGAAAGGCTATACAGTGTGTGACCGTTATATGAAATGCTGTGTGTTACAGCATGGTGTCGGTACATTGTTCTAAAAACAAAACGAACAAACAAATTCGGCGAATATTATAGTCCATCCTAGCCTGTGATACGAGATTGATAGTGCACGTGTTGGGGTATACTTTGTGAAAAATTTAAACTTCCAAGAAGGTACAGGATTTAGTCAACGTTGAACGGATGATTGATTGATTAACGGCTGCTGCCAAGTTTCGAGTGAAACAATCGATCGACGAAAACCCCCAAAATCATCAAAAGTCAAATCTTGTATTTCCATGAAATCGAACCACTGGTCTGAATGCTGTTCCCTCCTCCAAACGTGTGCGCAAGCATTGCAAACCGTACTGGCAAAACGCAGACACACACACACACACACACCATCGCGCTGTGTGACGTCCAGCGCAAAGAACGGCAAAGGCAAAACCGTGATCTTTTCCCAACTTTCATGTGCAACTTCTTCTCCGAAAAGGGGCAAAGTTTTGCCGTGCACGTTCGCGCTCATTGCTGGTAAAGCCCACGAGTGCCATATACCGAAAGGGCTGCCAGTCTCTTCCGGACTACTTCCGGCTTCCCCACACACACACACACACACACTTGACGCTCACCGTCGTCCTCGTCCGCTGGTGCTGGGTGGCAAGAATTTTCCCGACAGGGCTTAAAACAAAGGCTAAAATTAAGACCCATTTTGCCCGCAACACAACCTCACCGCGACCAACAGCGCTCTGCCGATGACGTCTTGCCACGGGCGGAACTCCCATCGTTTCGAGATCCTCCCTAACGAACGTGGTGGGGCGATTCTGCTCCACAGTGGTAAAAATAAAAGCCGAAACGAAAGAAGACGTTTGGGAGCGTCGTCACGGCATCACGATTTTTCCCTTTTCGCAAAGCTTCAAGCAAAAGTTGACGCAGGAGCGCAAAAGCTCCGCCACCGCCCACCACCGAAATGGCGATTTAATGCAAAGCAAGTCTTGCTCGTCGAACTTGCGGAAGCCCCAAACTCTACAGTGGCCGTGGGGTAGTGGAAAAAAGAGAAAGCAAAGGCTACACGGGTGAAGAGAGCAAAAAAAGGGTCAAACGTGAGATCTGCTTGCCCCATGGCTGGTACTGTACTGTGGTGCGTGTGGTGCTGACCGAAATAACAAAAAAAGCGATGTAACGAAATCGACACTTGTGGGGTAACTGAGCGGCTGTGTCTGAGAGGAATAGGCCGAATGAAATATTCAAAGTTTGATTTCTCGTGCTCTCATTTGTTTGCCCCCTTCATTACACCGCGCTGCTGCTGCTGCTGCTCTCCCCCCTCGCCAGTCCGGTGTTGGTGAATGAAGACATCTTCAAACGGAAACCGACATTCCATTTTCCACGGTGACGAGTGAATCGGGACCGTACAGCAACCCGTGACTATTTGAGGCACTGTGACCCCGTTACCTTACAAAACCCTCCGCCCCGAATGGTGCTTACCTATACTCGATCACAAGCGATGAGGTTCTTGGCGAGAGAAGAACACTCCGTCCCTTACTTGGGGCTTGCGCTCGCCCCTTTTCCCAAAACCATCGGTACGGTACCATTCGTCGGTTTTGCATTCCTTACCTTCCAGCCGCGTAGGCTCGGAAGCCATCATACCAAACCGCCGGTGAGGGTCGGAACCGCAACCGCACAGGAACCGGAAGCTGGTGCCGGCTGCATAACCTCCAAAAACCCTCCGTCCGAGCACTAGCATCGCACAAACATCGGACGCGTCCACATTACGTGGCGGCACTTTGCCAGCAGAGAGGCGTAGCAGTGCAAATTGGGATTTAAAAATTCATTTCCCTCGGATGCAAATGGATGGAGCAGGGCAAAAGGGGGTTGACTTGTCTATTTCATTTGTTTGCTCTTGTTCCGTGTTCCCACTTCGACTTCCATTTCCAAATTCAAGTCGATTTCCAGAGCGCCCAAGCACTTCCGGACTCCAAAAGGCAACTGCATTCAGGGTGTTTTTTTTTCTTCTTCTAATTCCAGCTTCTATGCCTACATTTCAACACATCCAATTGAATACACACACACACACCTAGATGTAAAAGCCCAGGTGCTAAGCACTCACCTGTCGCGAAGTGATAAATGCTATATTGACACTAAACGGTAGGCTGAGAGCGGCGTAAGAGCCCCGTTGCCCCTTCCGAGAAGCAAGCACAAGGGATGGAAAAATCGTTTTGCATAGGGACTATTTAAATCATTCAAATGGTGGCAAACGCTGGAATGGAAATGTGGGATACGGTACTCCGTCGCCAAGGGAAATGGGTTATTTTCGTGATGATAAATGTTGCTTCCATTTGTTTTCTCGGTCTCGGTAGCATGCAGAAGAAGAAGATATGACATTTAGCCATTTTTTTAGTGTGTGTACTGCCTTTGTGCGTGTGTGTGCATTTTTGCCCTGTATTATCAGCTTTTTAACACGAATGCTATCGGTGCTGGGGAGGGGGGGGGGGAATGCTACTTATGCTATAACTCCATCACCTTCACAGCGAGCGATACTTTCGGGGTGGATATATGCAAAGTGTTGCTGAGCAAAGCATTTCTGTTACCAACGTAAACGGTTGGAGCTAGAACATCCCGTAGCAGTGTTTGCAGCATGCTAAAATAGGACACGGCAAAGTGGGAAGAAACACAAAAATATAGTATGTATAGCAGAACACGATTGCTCGATAGTTGAAAGTGTTTAGCAGGGAAGAAGAGAGAGAGAGAGAGAAAAAGCGAATAACTTCCCGTCGACCTGCATTCTAACGACCTCAGAGCGCAGCAAAAATGACACCGGCGGAATGCTGCAGACACCCACACACACCGGGGCACCCAGTGAGGTGAAGTGTACTCGAGACGGCTTCATTTTTATTTCGGCAAACTTGCAAACCCTGCAACCATTGGGTACAGGAAATGGTTATGGCGCTTTTCGAAGGCGAAGGAAAGAATCGTTCGAGTGCATCGGGTGCGATAAGCCAATCGTCGCCATCGTCGTCGTCCGCCCCGACGTGCACGCGGTTGTTGTTGCAGCACACACTGCAGTGCTCATTTTATTGCAGAAATGGAAGCGAGATGGGGTGGGATATTCCTAGCAACTCGTTAGTTTGTCTCTCCTTTTGACGTACGAGCAAGAGATATAGTATAAGTACGATTTAAATTGTTTATAACACAGCGCTTTCGAACCATCAGTACATTGCAACCAGTCAGGCTGCAATTAATAATGCTTATTATTTGCACTATCCCGCGCGATACGAAACAACCAATTTCATTTTCCATGAAATCGTTACGAGTTGTTTACGCGAGTCATGCGTATATACAAAAAGCGTGAAAAATAGTGGAAGAAAAAACAGACAAACCCATATCCTCAGTTGCCGAACTCGAAGCTTTCTCGACAATGTGCCGTCACAGTTGGAGCAGCGGGGGTAAGAAAAACAACAAAACGCAAATACGATTTCGAATACGACATTCCGACTGGGGCGGATGCTGGAACCGCAACCATAGCGCCACACACATACCAGCAGTCGGGCGGAAACATAAACAAGAAAACGGGGAAATAAAAATGGACGACGTTACGACGGGATGCGCGCGATGTTCTGTGCCGGTAGCAGCCCGACAGGCGCCAGGCGATGGTTTTTCCCAAGTTTTTTATCTGTCTGGCCATTTCAGGCTTCTACCGTTTCAGTTGGTTCTTTCGGGTTTCCTTTCCCTTTTCCTATCCGGGCTACGGTATGGATGCTGTACGCTGACTCGGCAACAACCGCAGCCAACGATCGGGAGGGAACCGATTGAAGTGCTAAATATTATGTAAGCTTTTCCTTCTTTTATTTTGCTAGATGCGTGCTCCCAGACACTAAGTGTGTGGATGTAAATGATGTTTGCTACATGCACGACTACTCTCTGCCGGAGGTTGGTCATTTTGGAGTACACCGTGAGGATTGTCTTTTGCTATGCGTACTTGTTGATAACGTTGATACGGAGAATGGAAAACAGAAACAAAAATATGGCTAAGGTATTGCTTTTAAATAATTTTTAGAGTTTGTATGAAAAAAAAAAGTTTATTACAATCGATGTAAGGGCAATGGGGCATGTATGGTGAATTATAAAGGCAAGTGTCAAACATATCGGGCTAGTAGTGCAACAAAGTGACAGCGTATGAAGTTACAATCCAAAAAGCAACCATGTGGAAAAAATGAGTCCTCTCTGAAACACGCTTGAACACGGAATTTCTGGGAAAGCTGAAAACTGATTGCTAGACCTGGCTAGAGCTTTCCTTCAAATTGTTTTTTTTTCTGTTATCGAATCATAATAGTGACACATGTTCATGGCAAAAATTGCTTTTTTGCCTTTTAACGTTTACATTTGCACCATAAATTGAAAATGCCAAATTCAGGCTACTTACCGGAGGAGCTGATTACGGTTTTTTTTTCATAGAGTTGTGTTTGATTTTCGATCATATTTTACAATTTAAGTCAGTACATCTCGATTAAAAAAAAACTTATAAGCTTTTAGTACACAAATAACACAACATAGTATAAGTAGCATAAATAATAAAGGATTTAACTTTAGTAAAAGCCTCGTATGGACCGTCCCTCCGTAGCAAGGACCTCCTAACCATCCGCGAGCGACTTAACAAGTCTCGAAAGCCTGTATAGGCCGGTATGTGCGTAGATCGTAACGCAAAATAGAAGAAGAATAAAAGCTAATCCCGCAGGCATTACATTCCATCCTCGTGTTTGTCAGTGTAACAAGTCATTATAGTGAGCTTATTGAATTTGAATAACTGTATAAATGCTAAGAAAGGGGATGAAACGTTCTACAATTTGAAATGTATTTGCGCAACAACTGGCAAACTTAGGTAGAAATTTGATCTTCAAACATGTTCTGAAATGGGCTCAATATGATATATAAAAATGATGATATGTTATGGGAATTGTTCATCAAAAGCATTGAACGACCATTGATTTTGCTTACAATAACATTCATTGGTAAACCAAACGAAAATTGGGTAGACAAATTAGGGCATTGCACGAGTATATATGTTTTAAACAAGTTTACCCATTATTGGCAAACGCAAATGAGTCTCCCAAATAAACCAATGTAAATGGTTTAAATGAGAAAATTATCTTGCTATTAGTGTGTCCTTAGATTCATCCTTTTTGTATAAGTCCGCTTTTTAGATAGCACTTCTTCTGCTTGGAAGATCCTCCAGAAAGACGCGAACAGTAATGGCAACCCAACAAACAATTACCCCTTTTTCCGTGTGCAATCATAGTTTAGGACCCCAGAAACAGAGCATAACAATTCAGAATTATTGCAAACCCCCATTCTAATAAAGAAAGCAGCCGCAAATAGGCACCAATGCGGCGCTTGCATGTACACGCAAACCGTATCATCCCAACGCTACCACAACCCACACACACACTGCAACCGCCCGGGCCCAGAATACGCTGATCAGAGTAAGGACAAAACAAACCCAAAAGTCCGACCGCACTTGTGATGTTTAATTCGGTACGTAGGCAAATCCTTTCATCCCATTAGAGAGCCTTTTCTCTACCAGCCGGACAACCGCACACGCACAGTAGCCGTCACATCGTGTTCAAGCTGATAGGAAACTTTGCCTACTGTCTAATTGCTTACCATGGAGACGCATAGTGATGTGCTCTCTGGAGCGCACCCGCAACTCCGATCCGACTCCGACTATTGTTAGTCCGATTCCGACTCTGGCAAAATGGAAACTACTAGTTTCGTCTGGAGTCGTTCGTAGTCGTCTGGGTCGGAATCGTTTGGAGTCGTTCGTAGTCGTCTGGGTCGGCGTCGTTCGGAGTCGTTCGTAGTCGTCTGGGTCGGAGTCGTTCCGAGTTGTCCGGAGTCGTCTGGAGTCATTCAGAGTCGGAGTCATTCGGAGTTGGAATTGTCCGGAGTTGTCCGGAGTAGACCGGACTCGGAGTCATTCAGAGTCGTCTAGAGTCTATTTGAGTCCACCAGAATCGGAGTCTGTCGGAGTCAACTGGAGCCATCCGTTGCAATGCGCTTGTGATCAGGCATTTAATTTCGTGTGTTTTTTTGTCTTTCACTTTATGCGTACATTTTGTATACAGGCCATTGGTTTAAAGGCCGATTCCGGCCGAACCCAGACGACTCCGTCCCCGGATGACTCTGGGCGACTCCGGATGACTTCGAACGGCTTCGGACGACGCCGGACGACTTCTGACAGCTCTGAATTACTCTGACCCCGGAGGACTCCGGACTACTCCGACTCCGGGCAAGTTCGGGCGACTCCGACTCTGGGCGACTCCGGGCGACTCCGGATGACTCCGACTTCGGGCGATTTCGGACGACTCCGGGCGACTCTGAAGGATTCCGGGCGATTCCGGACGGTTCCAAACGAATTCAAACGACTACCAATAATGCTGAGTAGGTCCACCATCCGGAGTCAGTTTCGAAATTATAGGAGTCGGGTCAGAGTCAACTCCGGATTTTTGTCAACTTTACCCATCACTAAATAGAGAGAGCGTATATATGTGAGGGAGATAAAGCGTATGTGTGTGTGGGACAACGAGAGCACGCGCAAATTGATCCATTCACCTACCCAACATAATCCTACCCGGGTGCCGTTTGTTTTAGTTTAACGGAGTTAAGGGTACGTTAGTATCTTCGTGCCGGAGTCTGTGCTTTCGAAAACTATACCACCATCCCAAACATACACAACCACGCTACCACACACATCGCATTGCCGGGCGCCTTAATTTCCCGAAGGATAAAAACGTCCAAACCAATAGGCTACAAACCGTTTACTCCGTCCCGTTTAGCCATTCCCTTCCCCGTCCAGCTAGTTAAGGAATCAGAGGCGGAAAAGTGAAATTAATCTGTCGAACCGTTCAATTTCGACCCCGTCCTCCACCACACGCTTGTATCGGGCGTTGTTTGTTGTGGAGGCCACAGCCTGCTCAAGACGTTTTCCTCTGCATGGTGCGGTGTATGCTTTAGAGAAACAGTGAACGCGAGTGCGAGAGAACTTATTTTCCATTTTGTTGGTCGGAGCAGGCTATGGCGGTGCTAACAGTGTGGCACGGGTGGTACGGGTTCGTCATTCCGTCCGCGTACCAGTACAGTCAAAATGCTGCCACTAAGCCTAACGCTATCAAGAGGAACAAAAACCAAGAGCACGATTTCCATTGGAGATATTGGAAAGGAAGCAGCAGAAAGAAGAAACAAAAAAAAAAACGGTATGTAGATCTACACGCTTCCGAGCGATTTCACAAACCGGGCATTTCCCATCTCGCATTGGCGCCGAGAGCTTAGTTTCCTGCCTTGCGAATCGGCACGGCAAACAATCAATTTCCGACCGATTCGAATCGTCGATAAAATGCGACCATGGCTCGATGGCGTAGCAGTTTGAGCAGTTCGGGTGAAATTTTGAAATTCGGGGTGGCCGCGTGTTGCGGCTTACACGTTCGACGGCGCCTTCAAGCCACGGTGGATCAAAAAGCGTAAACCGTTGCGAAGATGGGAGACTGGTAGTCGTCCCTGGCAGGCAGGCAACGGAGGAGGAGGTGACTCCGAAAGACTCGCAGCTTAGCGCAGCATAATCCATTTCCATTTAACGTTTTCCGTCGTGTTGGATTGAATTTTCACAACCACTTTCCGCCCCATTCTCCCGCCCCCATCGGTTCTGCGGTGGCCTTGCTGCGGGAAATTCGTTTTTCCATTTTGATTTACACAGCCCCGGGGGGTTCGATCGGCTCAATCGATGGTTTTGTACCCAAACGAGCTTTCGTTCGTTCCGTGAATGTTACATCCCTTTCGTAATTTAACTTGTGCTTGTGCTGTTTCCCTTAGGGTAAGCATTACGGACGATCGTTTGCTACGAGTGATGTCTTCACTTGCCCACTACTTGCGTTACGATAGTGTATCAGCTGACGTGTGATGATGACACCATCGTATGTATATAGTGTGGAATCAACGCCCCTAGCAGCACCACCCCATGTTTGCGAAGAGCGAACAGCCACCAAATGCAGGCAGCAAGCGTCCGTCATGATGCAGTGAAAACGGCAGATCAAATGCTCATTATCGTGTGCATCTTCCGGTTTCGGGCTTGTCGTTAGGCGTCCCGGAACCATTGTGAATAGGGCAGCATCGCCGGAAGTACATCGTTTCAACGGCAACAGTGGCGCAGCAGCAGCTCGACAGCGGCTTGACAGGTTGGATCGTCTTGTGTGAATACGGACGAATAATAATCCTCGGGTGCTCGCCGCCGGGTCGCAGGGTGTGAGTTTACTGCACTATAACGACCAGCTTATGACATGCTAATTAATTTCAATGGTTTGCCATCGCTTCCACGTCCATCGCTCCGTTGCCAACCGTCTGGCCCCCGGTGCCCAAGAGCATATTGTGCGCGAGCAAGCTTTCGGTTCCTTTCTCCGGGGAAACTGCAAGAAAACGACCAGGGGGGGGCAAAGTAGTCGCAGCAGCAAGTAGGAGTTGAACTCGCTTTTACCACGAAAAGTTTTCAATCGCTCGGTGCGTTAAGTGGACGTGTGTCTGGTCGTTTTGTCCGCGTGGCTCATCTTATTAGCTCCAGTCGCAACCAGCCCCACCAGACCCGGGAAGCTTTCGTAACACCTTCACCGCACCACACGGAAAGGGAAGAACGGCCCTGTACCACCACCAAGTGCTTCGCAGTATCGGACCAGAGGCCAGAAGCCATCTGGAAACATATTTGTCGCGTAACTTAATTAAACCATTTGTACGCCTTTTGTGTGGGGCTGGGTGTATGTGTGTGTGTGTGTGTACGGGACCGTGTTCCGGTTCGATAGTGAGGCGGGCAGATTGTGCATGTACACGGTACACACATGTCCGTGCACACACCCGGCACCTCTGCACGGTTCAGCGAAGCGTAACGGACAACGCGCGGCTGGGGATTGGGACGCGTAACAGGGCAACCGAAACGTGCGATTTCGCTTTTTTGTTGTTTTGTTTCTTGTTGCTGCCAGTGGTAAAATGGGCTTCTCGAGCATTCGTGGCAGAGAGTGTGGTTAGTGTGCACGGTAATTGAGATAACCCCGTAATCTTTGTCCTCCGATGCGTGGTGATCCTGTTGCACAAATCCAACTCGCTCTCTTACTGGACCAACGGGTCGTAGAAGTGGGCTTCGGCCATGGCAGGGACCTAGTCTTTAAGCTCGAAATACGATACCATCCATGTATAGTTTGGAAGCAGTGTGACTTTAATAGGGGTAGGAGAATAATGTTTGCTCTGCTTATTACAGCACAACATCCTTCCCGGAATCCCGTGTGTTTGCTCGTCACTACCGACGGTAAAAGTTTCGTATTTCATACCTGAAATTTCATCAACTGCGAAAGTGCTCATGCTGCGTTAAGTTTTGAGCTAAAATTTAAATTCCGCTCCATCTAGACCAGCAATTCCAGGCCGCGTATTTTCAGCAGCTCTGTTGGGGCACTGGGCGCCTCCATTGATTATGTAAATAAATGCATAATAATCGGAGCCCTGCGCGTGCAATGTGCTATTCGCCGGGGAATTGCGAACCGCCAGTAGGGGTATCGCGTTAATCGAACTAAATTGTCTTGTCAAAATGATGCGCGGTTCAATTAGTGACTAACTTTAAATCGAATTACCATGTTTGCATGTTGCTGCTGCGCCGTACACAAAAGTGGTCAATAATTGTCACTCGAGACAATTTGATTTGGATTTTAATTTTTAATCATTGCTGGCCGTGTTTATCGGTTCCTATAATGACTCATTTTAAATTGCTTTAAAGTTGGTAACTACAACAAATTAAAAAAATCGTTATGAAAACGACTTACCTCATCGATGAACTCAAAGTCACCGTCGCCGTACTTGTTGTTGAGCAGCTTCTTCTTGGCATCGACCGCGTACGAGCCAATCGTGGCCAGCACGAGAAACACCGTAAAGGTAAACCACAGCTTATGCATCTTGCTTCGGATTGCTGCGACGCTGTACCGATACCGCCGTTGGCCCTGTTGCGGCAAAGAACCGGAGACCGTTGTACACTAACGAGCCTGACAAGTCACACGCACACACACACAAAAGCGCACCAATATACTCCCTTTTGCCTTTATGGTTTGATGCGGATGCACCAAAAACTCAACCCCTGTGTGGTATATGCAAACACTCCGGTCTGGCAGGTAGAATGACACGCTTCACAAACACGCTCCCGTCTACTAATGCGCACCGTGATGCACACGCCTGCTGAGATGAAGCAAGACCTGCAGCGCTTTCTTCCTTTACTCTCGCACACACACACACAACACACTCTGCTCCTTTGCTGTTTTCCACGCACACTTGGATCGGCTGAGCTATAAAGCACGCTCGCAAAGAAGCTCTCTTTTTCTAATCACGCTTGGTCTCTGTTTTGATGAAACGGCTATGCAATATTCACACACCGTAGTGTTCACCAACACACGATGGCCTGCGGAAGGAGCCGTGGATGAAAGTGGATGATTTATTAAAAAGGAAATGATTTACACCATACAGCACACTTACGCTTTCCACATACATACACACACACACACCAATTATAAGCGCACACAGACACACAAACGCGCGCGCGCTGCGTAATTGATCCGAAGAGCACTGTGGTGCTTCACAGACGCGCACAGTTACCGTCGACGTACACTTCCGATACGATGAAAAGCACGAGTACGATTGAAAAGTGTGCCACCGTCGGACCGACGGATTAACCCAACAGCTTTGCTGTCCTTCTTCGTTCAATAGGCCATGTAGGGTATGTAGCAACCACCATCCTCCGTGTGTCCCTGCCTCTCCCGTGCCAAACGGTTCGTTAGCAGTATGGGACGAGTTTGCGCACTTGGGGCAATTCCGACCAGACACGCTCCAGCATGACATTCCATGACACAAGGATTTCTAACACGCCAAGGATGAAGTGATGCTTAACGCTTCAAATTTTGGTCGAAACGCTTCAGTTTGTGTGTCATGAGTCATGCTGGCGACAGTTTAACTGTTAGTATTTTTAGGAAATAAGTTGAATGATTTTTTTAAAATAACTGATAAGGCATATGTATTACTAACTGGTGTACTTGCAATTGTGTTTCTGTTCCGAGGAAATTAGCTCACTTTTGCCACTTTTTCCATTTCAAAAATATTTCTCATGTGTCTGGACACTATCAGGCTGTATTTATTAGAGTACCAATACTAGAACGATTATTAACAAGATTTTGGGCCGTTCATTGACGAGATGAGCCTATTATCGTATTAGTAGTTGAATGCACTCATAAGTATACATATTCTGTTAATTGTTCTGTTAATCAATACAATTTTTGATTTACAAGAATCATCTCTTGAGTTACCAAAATGTAAGAAATCATATACATTTAGTTAAGAGAAGTAGTAGTACTTCATAATACCAGACTGAGCTTTTGTTCATTGCAAAAAAAGAACAGTTTTATTTGCTCGCTACTAATCTTAATCTGATAACTGCTCATGTGACCTACGGAACTTTCCCCCGTTATGGATTATTTTTCAATTCTTTATCCCAAACATAACCTTTATCTCATTCTGCTGCGTTCCATTATTCTACTATTATTATTTTTCATTTCCGGTATGTGTCTTTATCCTGCTCCTTTAAATGATTTTAATTAGTATTAGGACTTAAGTTTAAAACTTTAAAAACCACACTATACACTAATCAAAATAAATATAATGTATAAAAATTAGTTTAAATTTTTTTTATTGGACAAATAACAAGATAAAAAACACCGTGTCGCGTACAACTGATAGTTCTCAACCTTAAGAGCAAGAAGAAGAAAACCCAAAAACATCCACATATTGGATCCTTCAGTTAATTTCACTTTTATTAAATGCATCAACCTTTTCCGAACCGTATCGCTGCGAGCAAATGTTTTATCGTGTGCAGTTTACAATAAATAAATATAACACCTACCAAATTAACCGCGAGCTTTAGACTGCTGTACTGAAGAATAATTTTAATTAAAAAATCTCGCTAGCTTCCACTTTACGAAGGTATTAAAACAACATCTCCACCTACAATCGAATGTGTGCAGTTGTCTTCAACGCTCAAATCGTTCTCGATCGTTTACTTCAGCGTAATGTAGTGCCATTTGTCAACTGTGAATAGATGTAAAAACTTGTATCAACTTCTATTTCACTAAAACCCGCACATAGGAGATGCATATTTCTCATCATACAGCGTTAATTATGTTACAAGCAGCACGAAGCATGAAAGCATGCACACTTTATTGATACTTTAAACATAAACAACCACCATCAAGAACTATTATTTAACTAACATCTAGAGCACGTTCAGCATTGCCGGGCGAAAGCTAGCTACAACACACACCGGTTCTTACAGCTTTGAATAGCTGTTTTCCGACCCGAAGTGCCATTTGTGAACTATACCACAAAGCAAAAGAAGAGAAGAAAATGTGAAATAGAAAGAAAAAACAAAAAGAAACAAGTGTTAGCCAAATCTACAGATGTACTAAATGTGTGGCATGCGGAGAGATGCCGTTTCTGTGCTATTAACAATACTAATGCCTTGTGCGCTTCAACACTGCTGTACAGCTATCTTCACTCAGCTATTGGCTGCAAGTGTGCAAACACTACCATATAAACAGTAAAGGCTACTTACGTGCTTCACTGACGGGCTCGGGATTACCACCGGTCGCACTCTTGGCAAACACCTCATCTGCTGCATCATTAGCCACCAGATACGGCGAACCGTCGACGGTCGTGTTTAGGCTGCAATACAACAGTGTAATTTAAAAACATTGTTCACTACGTTACAAATTTGCTTACGCTGGGATTTCCCGCTTCCGCTTACCATGAGATGCCATTGTTGTCAACCTCCTTGTTAACCAGCTGCTGCCAAAACCGGTGCGTCTCAGCGACCGTCTTGGTGGCGAATGCGGCATCCTTCGCGTCGCCGTTGAACGCGAACTGATTCTCCGGCTTGCCGTCCGGGATCTTGTAGATCTTGAACCACTCGACCGAGGCGCGCAGCAGCCCGGGGAACACCGTCTCCACGTCGCCGATATCGTTCACCTGATCGGCCAGCGGGTCGTTCACGTTGATCGTGATAATCTTCCAGTCCGTTTCGCCCTCGTCGATCAGTGCGATCGTGCCGAGTATTTTCACCTGCAACACCTCGCCCCGCTTGGCAATGCGCGAGCCAATCTCGAGCACATCGATGGGATCGTTATCGCCCTTGCAGCCGGTGTCCGCGTCCAGGTGGTCCGGGTTCTCCCAGGTCTGCGGGAACGCACCGTAGTTCCAGATGTAGCCGTGGTGCGGGAAGCAGTTGGCGACGAACCGCAGCTTGCCCTTCTTCACGTCCTGCTTGATCGGGTTCAGGCCCTCGCCCAAGCTGATTTCCATCTTGGCGTTCGTCCAGCGGGGCACCTCCACCACCATGTTGTACACGGTTCGCTCATCGTTCGCGTACAGTGGAATGTCATGCAGAGGTGAAATGGACTGTCCGTTTTCGTTCTCTGCAAATAAAAAACAAAGGGAAAAAAACGCACACACAAACAGCATGATTACAAACGCAATTTAGAACACGAGTCGCGTGTACGTCCATCGTAAAGCAATTAAATTGTCTATCACTATCGACGTCGTCAAGAGATCCCTATCGAGATTCATTACTTAAGGAAACGCAGCGCCTGCTGCTGCAGCACGATAAGAGTTGAAAGTTCTAATCGCAACCAGATATCAAGCAAAGGGTTCCGTCGCCCCGCGGTCCAAGTTCACCAATCGATTCCTAGACAAGTCCGTGCGCTAGTCTCGCCGCCGTACCCGTTTCTAAACATCAGCCAATCCTCTCACTCACGCTTATCAGGCGATAAGGTAAAGCCGCCACACTCTACCCAGAAGGTCACGAACACTTCCGCGAATGTTAATTCTTGCCCACTGCGGTGAGCGGTGCGTCAAGTTCTCGGACGCCGATGTTAGGGTCAGCGGAGTTTCACGAACCGCCAAAAGCACGGGCCCGGGGCTATTTTTAGGTTATGCAATTTCACATCGTCTCTCCCGTATGTAGCGCAGGGTTCGGGTTGAACGCACATAAAAAATGCACCCACAACCCACATGCACTTAATTGACAAAATCGATTGTTTCCTCTCGACTCTACGATGGAAGTGAAAGTGCATGAGCGTGGTTCTGCTGGGTGCTACAATACTCACTGAAATAAACCCGGTAGTCGGTGGAGTTGGGAGCGCCACGTTCCGCAATCTGGTACTTGCTGGCCGTCATTTTATGCGTGGCTTTATTGCTGCTGGAAAATTCTCGCCCCGAAAGCTGCCCGACACGCGAAAGCGAAGCTGAAGGTAGCAATTTGCTGTCGCCAACACTGGAAAGATGACCGCCGCAAAAACGCTGCACGTCCGTTGCCGCAAAAAACGAAGAATGACAACGTGTTGACGTTGAGTTAGGAGGAAAGCTTTGCTGGTGCGAACGGGGTCGGATTGCGTCGGGGAATGTACCAGAAGGAAGGGCGCAGGCTCCGCGCCAAGCAATGCGGCGCCACCAACACACCGCCGGATGCATGTTTACCTCACCTTTTACTGCGCGAATGCACTTGCAAGAGCGCGGAACAGATTTACCACACTAGAAGGAGCAAATACGAACAAGAACAAAATACGGCACGTTGTAGCAAAATCAAGAAAATAGGTGATTATATCCGAAGGGCCGGCTGATTTCCATGAAGGAGTTGAGCGTATACATTTTAACGAAAGTTGTGTCAAAATTTCGTATTTTTAACGAAGATTTGATTTATACAGCACAGAGTTGAGTTCAAAATTAAATAACGGCTATCTGTTGTGAGTAGTTTTATTGAAAACGGAAAACCAAACACGAATTGGCTGCGTACTTTACTATCAGATGCGAAAGAAAACTCTCCAAATAATTACATAAATAGAAACGAAATTAAACTTAATTTGTTTTGGTAACTATACAATCAATCCTAGACTTTACAGCATTGTAAAAGCTGTGTCTTCGATTGAAATACTAATTCCCAATTCTTTAATCTAGGATTTCGTTTTTATTTGTATGTTTTTTGTTTAACAAAAGTAAGATCCTGCTGCTTTTTAAAAAACACAAGGAAGTAAAATGCCTCTCCGAACAACAAAAAATAATAGCCACCTGTAGCAGCGGCAATATTCCTTATTAATTTCAATTGTTTGTTATTTTCCATCGTCGAAGTGTTTTGCTTCTCGGCGCGTAATAATGCTAACCTTGCACTCCTGCTTAGTTCCTTGTAATAGTAGTAATAAATCTAGAGCCAAGCTAGTTTTTTTTGAAAATTTCGTCGCTTATGAAATCATGGTCATAGTCCACCCCCCTTACACCGCTTGTCTAGGAGCCAATCTTTTCAATTTCGTCCGAATTTTCCGCATCCAGCAGTTGAATCTTTTTCTGGAAATGGGCCTCAATCGTCCTACAGATTTCCATGCTGTGATCACTGTCGACAAGATTGATGGCGATACCGTTCTTGCCTGAAAAAAGGGAACGTGTCGAATGACGGAGCAGTGTTAGTGTTAGCTGCGTTGGTAATCCCTTCTTCCTAGTAAATCCTACCGAAGCGTCCCGTGCGACCGATTCGGTGCAGATAGGTTTCACAATCAGCCCGACCGCTCTGGTCCATCGGTAGATCAAAGTTCACCACAATCGTAACCTGCTCGACGTCGATTCCTGCGAAAAAATGAAGCGAGATAAACGATGATAACAGGTTCACGGGGAAAGTGACTATCCAGACTTTTCTGTTGCCTTGCACCGGTCGCTTACCTCTAGACAGCACGTTCGTGGTAATGAGTACTTTTTCCAGCCCAGCACGGAAGCGATCTAACACGGCCAGTCGTTGCTCGACGGTCAGTTCGCCGGACAGCACGGCCACCGAATGTCCATCCTGAGTCATTTTACCCGACAACCAGCCAGCGGTTTTTCGTGTCTAAAGCCAGAGAAAAGGGATATGATTAGAGTCGTTAGATACCTCTTCTGCTGCTTCACCCGCCTCTCCAACACGTACATGACAGAAAATGATCGCTTGGCCAACCGTTATCACACCATAGATGTTGGAAATGGCCTGATACTTTTCGTCCTGATTTTTGCACTTCACATAGTACTGCTTGATGTTATCGAGCGACTCCTGCTCGCGGGCCAGCCGTATAATGATGGGATTCGGCACAATGTACTCGGCGAACTCCATCACCTCCTTTTCGTATGTCGCGGAAAAGAACATCATCTGGCAGGACGACGACAGCTGCTTGTGAATCCGGATGCACTGATCCTGGTGACCCTGGGTGGCAATCATCACGTCCGCCTCGTCCAGCACGAACACGGAGATCTTGCGCAGATCGAACGCCCGGAACTTGATGCCCCAGTCCATCAGCTTGCCCGGCGTGCCGATGATGATGTGGTCGGTAATCTTCTTTCCCTTGGGCAATTCCTCCCCACGTACCGCAAACCGGAGCTTGATTTCCTTGCAGAACTTGGCCATCTTGGCCGCGACTTCGCCGGTCTGAATGGCCAGCTCGTACGTCGGCGAGAGGCAGATCACCTGCGGGTAGGGTTTGCGCGGATCGACGCGACTCAACATGGCCAGCACGAAGGCGGCCGTCTTACCCGTGCCCGACTGGCTTTGGGCGATCATGTTCTGTGGCGGATCGGCCAGCAGTGTCGGAAGGGCCGTCTCCTGGATCTTGGACGGTGCGTTGAATCCCATCGCGTACACACCCTGCAGCAGCTCCGGCTTAAGGTGCAGCGCCTCGAACGATTTGACCGAATGCAGCGGCGAGGATGGATCTTTACGCTGCACCTCGAGATCGAGCTTCGATTCGACCAAACCCTTGCGAATGATTTTCATCAGCAAACTGGCATCGGCCGGGCTGTGAATGAAACAAACGAAATGACATTAACATTTGCACGAGGCCACTATTATCCATCACCGAAGCTTACTTGACAGTTTCAATCTCCTCGGACCCGGCAACTGAGGGTGGCGAACCTGCTGAACCATTTACGGCCGGAGCGGCTGGTTCCGCTGCTTCCCCCGACGCTTCCGGATTGCTCTCCGAGCTTCCTTTGTCTTTGCCTATAGCGAGACTGTCCACCTGCATTCGTCGACGAGGAAAAACAACATTCATTAGTCAAATTGCGTCCCATCCGGGGTCAAACAACGCACACGTACCAGATTCGATATTTCCTGATCTTCCGTCTTCTGCACCCAGTTCGTAGCGGCAGCCGCAGCAGTGGCAGCGCTTGCATTGGTGCTCTCTGTGGCCGTGTCCGCCATCGTTGTGTTGTGCTAGGATGCTAGGCTTGAGATGCACACACACACACGTACGCACACAATTGCCCGGTGATGGAATTGCACACTGTACTGCAAACGTGGTTTTTGCGCAACGCTGTGTCCGCAAATGCCGTGTCACTAGGAACGGTGAGCCGGGGTGTTTTCTTTCGTGAATTTGTACTAGAAATGCACGAAGAAAAAACGTTCTGGCCACAAAGCAAAAGCGGAAAAGGTCCAGGAAGCCAAAGGCGTAGGAGCGAGCGTCATCCGGCGACGGCAAGAGGAATGTTTGACAGTTCGCAACCACCTTGCACAGGGTTCGTCGCCAGAAATTAGTGGAACCGTGTCAATATTTTGAAAACTTCTGTAAATCTATTTGATTTGTTAAAATGCTGTTAATTTAGCCTTAATCGTTTGATCAGCGATTTATTGTTTGAAGTTTTTATACGTTTTCTTACGATTTTTGCATAGCATTTGCACTGGAGAATTGGAACAGTGCGTGTAAACGTAGCTCTAAATTGTGAATTTTCATGAAAATTTACTGAGAAAAAATAAACTTATGGAAATTAATAGTAATAATTACTGATAACATGTTATCATTTGACTTAACTTACATCAATGTCACGTGAAATCGTCTATCTTTTTCAACTGCAGTGTATTCCACTAGCCCTGTCTGTCTGACAGTTAGTTGCTGATGTTATTATTACTTGTTTACAAACTATCCTCGTTCTAGTCGGCAACCAAACACGCAGAGAGCACGCAGAAACACCAAATGAACATAAAAATCTATCTCTCGTCGAAGCTGATAGAAAAATGCACCTTTTGCGAGCTGTACGGACTGGTGGAAGATTTGCGAGATGAAATCAGATTCACCGTGCTGGATGCAGAGCCACTGCCGAACTACACGGAACCGATCGGCAAGATATGCAGCGTAGCGGACTACACGCAGTTCCGGGCGGCGCAAAGCGATCGAACGCTACGGGAACAGCTGGCACGGGAGGACAATTTCCTGCGGTTGGCCATTTCCAACAGCGGACGAATTAAACACGTGATGGCAAAGGTTAAAGGCGTTACGATCGAATCGCTCAACAAACTGCTCATCATTTACGACGAGAAGGGCTTCAGCAATCTGGCCGAGAACGATCTGACCGCCGAAGACTGCGACAATGATTTGCTGCATCTGGCCCGGCTAATAAAGGCTAGCAAGGCGGAGCCGATCGGCTGGACGGAACAGCTGCACACGCTGACGGAACAGGATGTGGCGCAACGCATGTACGGTGTGTTCCTTCCCGTGGGTAAAGCTTTAAGCGTGGTTTTGCGCAAAACGGCACTGTATTACCATTTCAACGAGTGGGTGGAATGTATACAGCAGAAGGACGCTAATGCTGTGAAGTGGACGTTGCTGATGGACATTTGTTTCGGTGTTGCCATCATGAGTATGATTATGTACTTTGGCAATCCCGGGACAAGGTTCATGGAATTTGCCGAGGTACGGGACGAATTTGCGCAACACACGCTATGTAAGACACGATTTTCAAATCACGTTTATTCCATAGATCGTGGTGGATAGTCTGCTGCAGCTGCTGCAAACGCTCCGCGGCAATCCGATCGGATTGAAGCTGAACGGTTCGTTGAATGAGTTTTTCTTTAGCTGCTTTAGCTACCAAGTGGACCTTTGGTGGATGTTTTTGAGTGAGTGAAGTAGCACACATTAATGTTATCAAAATATAAACGTTTCGTACCATATTTTTAGGAATTCTGTCCCCGGCCATACAGTTCCTCTTCATCCCACTGTCAATTTTGGGTCTGTTCGGGTTATCATTCCAGGTGGCCATGCTTTCGGATTTGATTGTTCTCATCAGTTTACATGCACATTGCTTCTACATCTATGTGGCGGTGTAAGTAAAAAGAATTCATGTTTATATTGGTTTTTGCTGATCTTGAGTGTATGTCCTTTTCTCCTTTTGCAGCCTCTATCGGATTGAAGTAGGCGGCATAGGAGCCCTCTACCGTACCGTGTTGGGCAAGAAGCGTAATGTTCTACGAGATCGTGTCGAGGCTCATGACTACATGAATCGTCAGCTGTTCCTTGCCACGCTTTCCTTCACTGTGTTGCTATTTCTTCTACCGACCATTTTATTCTACTACATCGTATTTGCATCGGTTTGTAGTCCTTTCATCTTGTAAGCTTTTTTTCTAATGAGTGGCTTTTCTCTAACGGTGTTCTATGTACCATTCCAGCTTCGTTTTGCAATTTACTGCCTATCGTACACGCTGATGAAGATACGTCGCACCATTCTTCGATTTCCGTTCGACGCGATGGTCCGCTGGCTGCGGGGCGTGTACACCAACTTGGAAAGCTTGGAAATATACAACATCGGTTCGATCGCGAAGGAAAACGTAACGATCACGTACGTAGCGCCACGCACGGCTACCTTCTGGTTCCGGGACACCTCGAGCGATTTCCCACGCTGGGAACCAAAGTGCCAAACTAGCAGAACGGTTTGGGAGTTTTTAGTTAGCCTTATTAAGGGAGAGCTTGTTACCTTCATCCAGCCAGACGAAAGGATAACGCCGCCTGCAAAGGAGAGGGAAAAATAAATGCGATCCACTTTCCAGTCAATGGACGGGTTCCAATAATAGGACCATTCTTGTGCTGCGTTTTATTCCTTTTTTCGATTGTTTAATGTGGGTTGTGGGTTTTAGCTGCAAACGGCTGTTTCGTGTAACCGTCTGAAACCGGTGCCAAGTGATTTGAATGTGAAATGTTTCACATCTCCGCTACATCATTTTTACACAGCAGTGCGATAATCGCGTTTCAAACCCGCACGCCATAACAGTGCGTTTTAACGATTCAAGGGTAGTTGTAACATTGCTCTCTACATTCCAGTGGCATAACTACATAAACCTTCCATTTTGCCGTGAATTTTCGTGTAAAATCTTAACACAGAGCAACTTTCTTCTGTTTGGTTTTGCTGTGATAACAGGGAAACTGCATATGCTCCGTACTGTCATACCTTGCTGTCAAACGTAGTACGCCATGACCCGACCAGCTCCTCTGCGCCTCCCTTGAAATGTTGTGATGTTTCAATGTTTTCTTTCTGTGATGTTGTTTTTTGTACATCACCACCCCCCACCCCACCGATAAATGCATTTTTTTATCACTGCAATTCGCGTTTGTGTATAGTGTGCGTGTGTGTTTCCTCCTGTGTTTGCTAGAACACAGGAAGCGTAACGCTATTATCTCTGTTACATACACGTAGCAGCAGTACGAAGCACGATACACTGGAGAGCAGGTGATTCATAGTGGCTGGAGGTAATAACAGCGCAACATTATTCAGCCGCGTAGTGGATAGTGGGTGGGCGAGTGAAAATGTGTAATAGAATGTGGTGCTGATCGATTGTGAGTGTGTTTACGCCATCGCCGTTACGGACGTCGCAAACCGGACGAAGTCACCGCAATGGACTCCAGGAAAGATATCTACAACCTCTGGGTGCAATATACGACAAAAGTTAGTGTGTGCGCTTTCTTTGGGGCGTTGGTTGTTGTATCAGTAATCCACAGTGTTTGTTTGTTTTTTCTCTTTGCTGTTTTATCTCTTTTTATCTAGAACGAAGAAACCTACTTTCGGCAGTTCATAGCGGGATTTGTCAGTATATGGCACTCCCAGCTACAGCTGGACTTTGACAATGCGCCCCGGTGGGACGCGGTGGCACCGGATCTGGGACCGCACCTGAGTCGGCTGCCAGACGAGCTGCTGCCCGCTATAGAAAAGTTTCTGATAATCGCACGAGACGGTTGTGAGAATGTAAGCAAACATTGCATAACGCTGGAATGGAATGGGAGACACAAACCGAAAAAAAAGACATATTATCGGTGAACGTGGACGTCATCCCGAAATGGCCGTTTGTTTTGTTTGTATGTCGCACTGGAAATAATCGATCCAATTCTTTACATCCGTTCTAGGGCCGGAAAGAAGAAGGGGAGGAGACGGGCGTGCACGGTAGCTCGATGAGAGAAAATGTGCTGCTAGTGCAGTGTTTGACCGTCATCTGTCGGCATTTCGAAAACATTGCTGCCGTTATCAACTCGAGCTACATCTCGAGTTGCATCGCCATTTCTAATTTTATCATAGCACGGGTGAGTAACGTTTGGATGGTTGTGCGGCTGCAGTGGTTCGGGCATATTGACCCAACTTGTTCTCTCTTCCAATAGCTAAACGATGAACGCGCCGAACAGGAGGACCAGGAAGCGGATCTGCTCTTCGTGGCGAGTGTGGCCCGGCTGCTGGAAGTGCTGTACGATCCGTACCTGACCTGGCGAAGCTACTTACGGGGCCACCACGCGGACTATGCCAGCCTGGGCTACAAGATATCGCAACTGCAGCCGGAAATAGTGCCATTCATATACGACTGCTTCCAGGGCGGTAAGGTGACGAAGCACGCTCGCATCGGCAAAGACCTGGTCCACATTCTCGGTGCCGTTATCGCCGGATCTCAGGTAACTGGCGTACCAAATCCATCCCGCTTTAGGCTTCGTAGAGCGGCAATATTGCGAGAAATTGGCGCTCTCGATCAATCTCGTGTTCGGGCACACTGTTTTCTCTTCGTCATTTCTGCAACTCTGTTCTGTTTTGGTGATTGGTTATGTTTTGTAATAACTTTCATACGTTTTACTTCTCGTTCCTGTTTGCTTTTACTCGTTATTGTCCGACGATACACTTCTGTCTCTCTCTCTCCCTCTCCTTCAGGTAGCTTTAGTTAACGTTCCGCTACCGAATGTCAATTCGTACTATTTAAATAATCCGGTTGGTGAAGGAAATGAACATGTTTCGGTGAGTTGGGTTTTGTCCGCTTTTTTTGCATGCCCTGCGTTGTAACGAAAAAGAAGATAAGAAAAAAAACAGTAATTGCTGCAAAAATGGTTTTGTTTCCTTAGCGCTTCTAACTAACTGCATGATAAAGCTTTGTGGTAGATTATGGCGCCCATTTGTTGTGTATTTGTGTTTTTTGTGCTCTAATTTTATGCTCCTGTAAGTGGTTCGATAAGTAGTATTGATAGTATATTCAATTAACTTTATTTTTGACCATCTAATTGGATTCTTCATGTTTATAGGTTTCCCCTTTGCATGAAAAAAACAGTTTTACATCTTATTTGCTTCCTGATTTGGGGTCCTCCTGATTTAGGATTGCTATCTAACCCAAAGCAAACACTTCATCCACAGTGTTGTGGTTGTGTTTCATTAATAATACATTACCTTTTCCAATTTCCAGCACAATGGACTGCGTGCCATAAGCCCTGCAACAGTTAGCATCATTATAGACGTAGTATGTAAATGGGAAAGCAATGCTGAACTGCGGCAATTAATGCTCCACTGTTTCGCGTTGATGGCAGTCATTCTACAAAAGTCTAGTCCCGAGCAGGTAAAATAATACACCAGGGCTAGCTTTGCTCTTAAACTCTTTCTGATTGGGTTTTGATTTACCTTGATCCCCTTTTTCGCTTTTCCAGCGTCAGATTGATTTGCTGACCATTTTCCAACTGTACATCGGCTCGATACGCGACCTGCTGACGACGGAACACTTCCTGCCGAAGAGTTCCTCGGTGGGCAGCTTCGAGCTGTCGCACGATGACGATAATTACATCGACGTTAGTGCGCTCTGTGCGGCAGTAGCGATCATCCGCGACTTTATTCCCGACCATGCAAACAAGCTCATTCTGTGCAATGCCCTGTTCGAGGCAAAGTTTCTCGCCAACCTTGTGCAGATACCGGAACAAGTGAAGGTAAAACAACCAGATCGATTGATCGAGTAGCTTTTTTTTCAAACGCTTTTTACCTCACCTTTTTGTGCGCTTGTAGAAGTGGAACATCGATCACCAAACGCTCGGCACGGTGCTGGTGGAAACGTTGCAAAAGTTGTGCTATCACTCGGAAAAAATGCAGCACAATCTGATGCACACCAACTCCATCAACGTGCTGTTCGATGGGTTGAGAGAGTTTGGCAAACCTTCGGCCAGCTTGATCAGCCAGTGTTTGGGCTTTGCGTTTGACGAGCACGACACGAGACAGGCGAACCCGGTGGTGGTCACCAAACTGATCGAATGGATACCGCTGATGGGAGAGCAGGAGCAGAACATGCTGAGCGAAGTGCTGCTAAGAAAGTGCGCCGGCAGTATGCAAAGGTGCGTTGAAAAGGTGTAAACAACTGATCGAAAGCATTGTTTTTTACCCATTGGTTGTGTTTCTCTTTTGCAGCAAGCAGCTCGTTTGCAGCCAGAGAACGATCAAACGTATCGTGGACGTTTGCCTATCTCGTTGCCAACGGTTGTCATCCAAGTGTGCAATGAATCTGCTGAAGCTAATAGAGGAGCTAGCCAAGTATAGCATCCTGCCGGCGGAAGTAAACAGCCTGTTCCGCCTGTTGCGCCCCGACGCGCAGTTCGAGTACCGGAAGCTGCTGCTGGAGACGATACTGCGCATTACGCAGCACCGCAGCAGCGCCGGCTCGATGCCGGACAATTTTCTCGACATCCAGACGAACACCAGCGGCATCACGATACCCGAGATACGCAAATGGGAAACGACGCACGGGTTCGTGTTTCACGCCTGGTTGCGGCTGGAGGAGGAACGCTCGATCGCGCAGAACTATCGCCGGCAGCTGTTCAGCCTGACGACCAACTACGGTACGGGGTACGAGTTTTTCGTCCAGAAAAATGGCAACTTTGTTGTGAGTGTGATCACCAAGAAGGAGTTTTTCACTGCCACCGTCACGTCCCCGCAGCTGCTCGATGGGCGCTGGCACTCGGTGACGGTTAGCGTGGTGCCACCGAAGCGATTATTTTCGTACCACCAGATCAACGTGTACCTGGACTCGGTGCAAAAGCTCGGCTCGACGATGAAGTACGCATCGTTTGCGGAAGTGTTTCACTACTGCTCGATCGGGGCACCGTACAACAATTTCCGCAAGGTGTCGCACACATCGCACCAGTCGAACTCGGCGCGCATGAGCCCGGTGCCGGATCCGGGTGTCGCATCGCCGAGCAGCGAGCGGGAAGAGAAAACCAAACCATCGGGCCTGTTTCCGAATCTGATCGAGCGGACGTTCTTCCCCGGGCTGGTATCGCAGGTGCCGAACTATTTTACGCTACCGAGCAAATCAACCTCTTCGCTCGATCCGAGCGTAAAGTCGTACCCGATCGGCATGCAGGACTTGGTGTTTGGGGAGGCGATCTGCTTGAAGGGACAGCTCGGCGCCGTCCTGCTGGCCGATACGAACATCAACCTGAAGAGCCTGTTCGAGGCGGGCCCGAGTGTGGCGAACGTGTTGGCGACCGACATGATCGAATCGTTCGATATGGCCTCCAAGTTTGTGTTTTGCTTCGCGCCGAACGCGTGCTTCGACGGGTTGTGCTTGGACCTGGCTCCGGGCAATCAGTACAACGGCCACCTGGTGGCCAGCGTCGCCCACACGCTCTCGTTACAGAACGCACTGAACGGCATCGGCGGCATGGTGGCGCTGCTACCAATAGTAGACAGCTTGGCGCTGCTGCCCGACGCGGACCTCCCATCGGCGAACGAGCTGATATCGCTCAGCCCGGTCGAGTCGCCGCTGAAGGAGGAACGCTTTGGCGATTGGGAAATGCTGCAGCTAAACTCGCTGACCGAGGCGAAAATCATCCAAAACCCTATCGCTTGCTTCTTCTGCCTGGTGCGCAACTTTATCAGCGGCAGCGAGCTGAACAAGGAGAACATGCTGAAGAATGATGCGATCGCGATCATTAGCACACTGCTGCAGCGGTGCAACGAGCGGCTGTTCGACGTGAACGTGCTGATGGCGGTGCAGCTGCTGATCGAGTCGATACAGAACGAGATGCCGTCGGGCAATATGGAGCTGCTGCACGTGCTGCATCGCGATCTGGTGTTTAACTTTCGCATCTGGGCGAAGGCACAGTTCCAGATCGTGATCGGGCACGTGCAGTACATTAGCACGATTATTAAGGACGATCGGAAGTACTTCCGCCGGCACTTTGGCATACAGTATCTGCTGGATGTAATACAGGAGCATTTTACCAACAACGCCAGCCTGCCGCCCCAGGACGCAAAGATGGTACGGGAGTCGCTGCTACGGATCGTCAAGTACTACATCCAGAAGGAGGTCAACATTAAGGAGGTAAAAGCTGCATGCTCCTTACTATGGTTCGACCAAACGTAAATTTATTCTTCCCTTTTCTTATCCGTTTCCGTTTAGATATCGGCAATACTGACATTCCTCACCACGACCAAGCACGAGGCCACGGTTGGCGAAATTATCGATATGCTTGTGCTGCTCATCGAGGGCAAACACGTGAAGGATCAAATATTCCTGCTCATGTACGAACCACACATGGCCGAGGCGATGTACATGCTGTTCATTGATCGCCACTTTGGCAGTGAGGTGCATATGAAGCTGATCAAATTCATCACCGGCATGCTGTGCACGAAGCGAATATCGGCCAAACATAAGGCCGCTCTGCGGCTGTACGATACCACGATCGAATGCCACAGCCTGTACCCGGGACTGTTCTCGTTCATGCTTCCGTTCCAGCTGGAACCGCACGTCATCCTGGGCCTGCTGGATCTGAACCTAAGCTCCGACACCGAAATGGGCTACGCCGGTGCGCTGTGCCTCATGTACCATTCAAATCTGTTAGAGCTCTCCCTAAAGCTGGAAATAGCGCGGCGTCTAATGACGAGCACGTTCACCAAACCGAAAGCGCCCCAAATGATAGCGAAGCAGGTCGGTTGGCAAGAATCGATCGCACGCCTGCTGATCAAGAAGCCGGTAGAGAACCGCTCCGAGGAAGGAGCGGAAAAGGGCAAGCAAAACCTGCTCACCGACATGGACGAGGTGGTGAAGCGTGAAAGCGAATCGTCCGCTGCCGGGCCGGGTGCGGACGATTTGATCGTGTTCGACGAAGAAAACCTGGAGCTCCACGTGCAGGAGAGCGGCAAGCAGCCGAACTCGTTCATGTCCGAGGCGGCGACGGTGCTGGAGCACGAGATCAAGGAGCTGGCGGACACGGTGCAAGAAGCGGTAGTGGACAACATTGCCTCCTCGATCACCTCGGTGTACTCCGTCATTCGGCAGAAGACGTCCGACATACAGGACACGATCGGTTCGCTGACGCTCAGCTTCGAGGAATCGGCGGGCCGGAAGAAGAAATCCTCCCTCAGCAGCAGCAGCGAGGAGAACGTGTCGCTGGACGAGTCCGGTTCGCTGGCCGGCGGCACCGCCTCGATGGTGGTGGAGGACCTGCAGTCGACGAAGAGTGGCGAAGAGCTGGACAGCAGTGCGGGCAACAGTGTCGATTCCGCCAGTGAGAAGTACGCGGACGACAATGAGGAAGAAAACCTCGTCTGCTCCGTGTCGAGCAGCCTGTTCACGATACTGTGGCGCGGGGTAGAAAACTCGAACGACTCGTGGCAGGAGCGGGGCCAGGTGATGGCCTGCATCAATCTGATAGCGCTTAACAACGAGCTGTACTGCTCGCATCTGGCGCTCCGGCTGCGCATCCTCGAGATGGGTGTGCAGGCGGCCCTGATGGACCTTGCGGAGAATGCGCACCTGGCGCTGATCCATCAGCAAAATGCGGCCCAACTGTTGCGCCTCGCGTACGACCTGGTGGTGCTCGATCCGAACGAAGACGACTCGAAGAAGTGCTCGGTCAAGCTGCTGGACGGGGTGCTTTCGCTGCTCGATATACTGATGGTGTTTCAGCAGAGCAGCAGCGACGACTGGTCAGAAATGTCGCACCTGTGCTTGGGCCTGCTGCTGAAGTGTTCGCACAGCGCGAACTCGGAAATAGTCGCCATGGCAACGGCGAAGCTGCACGCGCTGCTACAAAACCGCACCAATCAGGACCCGGCCGAGATTGGGTACCTAATGTACAGTCTCAATCAAGCGATGTGCAACGCCATCGAGGTGGACAACTCGGAGCAATACTCGTTCCTCATACCGGTGATGAAGGCGCTGCTGGAAAAGTCGCGCATCGTGCTGGGATTGGCCACGCACACACCCGACCTGCCGGCGACTTCTTCCGGGCCGATCTTCTTCCAAGACTTTCAAACCTACTGTGCTAGTCGGCAGTGGACAACGTTTATCGACAAGAAGGTAAGAACTTATTACACATTTTTATAATGCACGGGACTTACCTTTGTGAGGGAATTCAGGTGAAATCATTTCCATTCCTTTCTGCATTGAAACGCCACTTTGGGTACACTTTCTCCCTCTTACATTTATTGTTCGACAAACTTTAAAACAGTTTAATAAATACACTATCCTTCCTATGTAAACGATCGATGTGCACGAAACGCAACACGAAACGAAATACTTTTGCTGTAATGCACTGCTAATGCTACTCGCTGGAGAGAACCACCGTACTGGTAAAACGCAACCGCACGTGCGGTGATGCGACACGTCTATCTCTATCTACCTCTATCTATCTATCTAGCTACCTATTGGTTTATCGTCGTGTCCGACAGATCCTTCTTCTTCCGGTTGCCGCGCGTACCGACATCGCTAATGTCGTCGTAATTTTCCTCCTCATCTTCGTCCAGCATGGTGTAATCGAGGCTACCGCCGGTGGCACTGCGATAGTGCTGCGTGTCTCGCCTGCGGGTCGGCTGGAAACCACCGCCACCGGGTCGGTCCGATCCCGACTTCGCTCCCTGGCTCGATCCGGCGTAGTAGCTGTGCGAGTTAGACTTCTGAATCGACAGTATGTTCAGATCGTCCAGCCCGATCGGTTTCGATGGCCGCTGGTGTGGGGCCGCTGGTTGCTGGTTGCTGGGTGACCCGTTCGCCTGGAAGTAGTTGCTGAGATCGAAATGTTTCGAGCCCTCATACTCAACCGATTTGCTGGTGGAAATGGATGAACCGCCCAAAGGTGGTGCCCGTTGGCCGGTTCCCTTTCCCGCCCCGCCACCGCCCTTGTTCTGTGACGACAGCAGCACCAAGTTAGGCTGTTTGGAGTCCTCGGCCGGTTTGGAATGCGTTACGCCGGCCGGTTTGGAATGTTTGATTTGCTTCTTCGGCTCAAAGTCCAGAAACTCGTCCGCATCGATCGCCACCTGATGGAAGTCGGAACTCGAACCGAACGCATCGCGCAGATCGTCCGTGTCGAGATTGTGCGTAATGCCGGTGGACGGTAGCTTTGGCTTCTTCTTGCGGCGGCCCTTGAAGCGCTTGCCTCCGGAACTGCCCGGTCCGGTTGGGAACTGCTGCTCGTCGGACGCATCGTACGGGGCTGGTTGCTGGTTGCTTTTAACCGGAATCCGCTGCGATTCCGAGCCACCGTCGTAGTAGGAGGTGAACGAGTTGAAATGATCATCCGTCCCGCTGATGGTTTGCAGCGTACTGTGCGGTGGTTTGTTCGGGTTGGTCTTGGTGGGCGTGTGGAACTGCTCCTGATCGTAGCGCGTTGGCAGGCTGGGAACGTACTCTTCCTCGCTCGTGCCGACCGAGCTGTGCGAGGTGGAGTGTGTCGAACTGACGCCACCGTTGTGCGGCGAACGCTTGTAGGACGTTTCGAAATCACCCGAGGGTTCGAATAGGTTCGATTTCGGGTTCGAGGGCACCTCGTACGAGGTGATCGGTGTTTTGTACGGATCTTTGCGGTACTTTTCCAGCGGTAGCTGATGCTTAGACCCTACATCCCCGAACGAGGAGGAGGAGGAGGAGGAGGAGGAGGACGTGTCGGTGTAGTAGTTCCCTTTCCCCGACGGTGTGGTGTACGTATTGATTGCACTCGAATCAGCAAACGAGGGCTGTTTGATGCCGGTGTGCGAAAAGCTGTGAGAGTAGCTGCCGGTGAAAGCGGGCGAATGTTTGCCGGCCCCAGGGAACCCATCGAACCCGCTGGATGAGTCCAGGAACGAGGGCGGTACCTTCGACTCGAACGTGCTAGACAGCCCGCTGCCGAAGCTGGGCTTGGAAAAGCCACCGTCAAAGTTCGGCGATAGCTCGAAGCTCGGTTTACCGAACGATGGGACCGAGCCCCCCTGGTAGCCACCGCTGTGCTTGCCGAACGACGATCCTTCGTAGCTGGGCTTGCCGAAAGACGATCCTTCGTAGCTGGGTTTGCCGAACGACGATCCTTCGTAGCTGGGCTTACCGTAGGACGATCCTTCGTAGTTGGTAATTGTCTGGCCGTACGCAAACGGGGGCGACCCGAACGTGGGCGAGGGGTGAATCGGTGGCTCCCCGAACGAGCCGTGATGGTCGCCGAACGACGCCTCGAACCCGGAGCTGTACGGATCGTCGATCGACTGCGGCACGTAGTGGGACAGGGGCGGATAGTTCACGTTCGGGGGGCCGTACTTGCCGCGCGGCTTAGAGGCTGGCCGACGCGGTGGCCGCGGTTTGCGACCGCGCGGTGGTGGCGGCGGTGGTAATTTGGGGCGCCGTTTGATCACGCGATGTATTTCGACCTCGTGGCGCTTCTGGCGGTGCAGGGCGGCGGGCACTGGTAGAGGTTCAGCAGACACGGCGGACGCATCCTGACGGTCGGGGTCCGGTTGGTTCGATTCCTCTGCCACGACCAGTGCGACGAGAAGCTGTAATGAGAAGAAGAGTTTCATTTTACATATCAAAGCATTAGAAGCTCATGTTTGAGTCTCCATAATGGCTCCCTTCGTTTTCTTTAAAAGTTCGTTTAATACAAAGAAACATAAAACCGCACATTTTACGACAACGACGAACAACATTTTCCTTGCAGTCTGCATTGGCCACTCTCCTCCGGTGCAGTTCAGCTGCGTAGTGATCAGCTGTAGTGCAACGAGTGCAATTTTCAAACAACACCCACCTTCCCTCCCCCTCACTCCCCATAATGCCAACGCCAGTCACACCCATCGGTTGGGAGGGGTAGACTGTTCGAATGACCGAGAAAAATCGTTTACGCACCTTTCGCCGGCACGCGAAGGCAACCACCCCGACCCAAGATGGGGCTTGGTGAATGTCTCTGAATGTTTGCGCATACACACACACACACCCGGCTGGTGGGTTCACACATTAGGGTGGTCGATCAGGAGGGCAGCGGTGCACACTAGAATTTCGAACATAAATTACACGTACGGCACTATCTGCCAAAGGTGACCCCTTCTGCGCCTTCTGCGTTGCAACTCGGCTGCTGCCTGGCGTTGTGACGTTTGGCACTGCAATTGCTGTGCTGCGTTGTCTAGGCAACGCGACAAACTTTTTGTTGTTGTTGTTGCAGCAAACACACTTGGGCCCCGTACGCACAGGGCTCCAATGTGGGTTATTGGAGGTTTTACTTTTTCCCAACACTGTTTCCATCTTTCCATGGGCGTGCGGGGTATACCTCCGGCCGATCCGATAAGCAGCGGATGTGGACGGAAGAAGGGTGTGGACAAGTTTTTCTTTTCCAGCTAACGTCGAAAGAGAAGAAAAACTGGTTTTTCTAGCTGGCACGGTGGCTGGATGAAAATGAGCCGCGGCTACTTTCGATTTCCTCCGCCCCGGCATGCCAAATCACCAACAGCTGGTCTGGTGGTGTGCGGTGGCACCAGCAGGGAACCCAGACAGAGCAGAGCTATGCTTTTCGCGCACGTTCAATGTTTGATTGGTAGTAATTGCTCGGCGTGTGTGTTTGTGTATTTTTGTCGGCAAATGTGGTCAAGGCACGATCACGACGCGCTGTACACGATTATCTCCACGCGGTGGGGTTTTAGGGAAAGGATCACCCGGTGGTGCGCAGGGAAAAAACGGCGACAGAGTTTGGTGAACAAATTGACAGCTTTGTCAAAGCATTGCGACGCCGGCTGCTGCTGCTGCTGTATGATGCACGTGAAATGTGCAACAACGTCTTCCGAAATCGCCACACAAGTTAATAGAAACTATTTTATTGCAACTAACGCAATGCGCCGGCTGATCTTTCCAGCGATTGCATTGAAGCGCTAGGGGTTGGAGAAATTTCCCTGTCCAAGAACGGCAGTGGCTAACCACACGATCGAACAGCAGCAGCGATCGAACGATTGTGGTTTGCTGTTTGCCTGTGCGATGCCCGCCACCTGCTTGGACCGTCGCGGCAGGAGGCGTATGACCCGTTGGAATCCGATTTGAATTTCTCCTATTTGAATTTTCTCTCGTCAAGCGTGCCACCGTGCTCCGGTGTACCTGATGGCTGAAGTTTTCCATGCAATTGTGGTGCCCGGCTGGAAAGTGAGATTAAAAGCACGGATCCCGGGGAGCATTGCAGATTGCATTCAATCGGAAGTCGTAAAACGCATAATTGTAGAGTAGGGGTTTTTTCTTCTTCTAATGCAATGGCTACAATTTCTCTTCCTCCATGCGGTGCGATGATTTTATGCGGTGCAAGATAATCGAATAGTTAAGCAATAATATATTCCACCGTGCGCTCACGACGCGTGCATCGGGGCACGAGCCATAACAACAGCGAAAAAAAAAAACAGTCGAAGTTCACCCCGGGAGGCGTAAATTGCCTTATCATTATTATGCACCCACAGTGAAAGCCTCCGTTTGGCCATAAAAGCATAGTACAAAAGAAAGAAGGGGAAACTTATTCCAAAACTGTTGTGAAAATCCCCAACTCCACCGTTGAGCAGTAAACAACAACAAGCAGCCAGCGCTGTTAAGGCGCGACACGTTGGATGGTAAAATTATGTTAATGAACCCATCAGTTGTTGGCGCGTTTTATGCTGGGAGGGAACGGTGAAAAATCGTGTATCTTCCGTGTGATATATTTGTATTTCTGTGATTTAAATTTGTGTAGTTGTAACACAGGCACACACACACACGTGATTATGCTCCCAGATGCGCCCATTACGTGGCACGTTCTCGGGCTTAGCGCGTGTGGCTTTGATCAGCGCCTCGCGAGATCGCCCCATTAAGGGGATGTCTTACAAATCAACAAGAAGAAAGTTCGCTCCTTGTATGGATTATTTGGAAAATGTGAAGTGAGGTTTAAGTTCCGCCGAAAGAAGCAGCAAAGAAACCACTGGGAGAAGAAGATACTCTTTTTATCGGCAATTATGTAAAGCTTAGAGGCGGGGGCCGGAAGATGGAGTGCCCTTCAAAGACGGACAGGGTGCGCGCGCGTGTGTGTATGTGCGTTGTGCGCCCGGAATGCGCTGAAGAGCTGATGTGCTTTCAGGTCAAATGTTATGCAGGGAAATTGTGTAGCTGCCAAACATTTAAAGTGGATTCGTTTGTTCACCCAGTACGGTTTGAGATATATAGTTGTCAGCTGCTTAACGGGGATTTGAATGAGGTGATTAGACACACACACAATCACTCGTTTTCCCGATGCGCGCGAACCGTTTCGGAAGCGAGTCATTCATAGAGTGGACTCTTTCCAGCTGGGCGCTTATGTTGGGGCACCGTTTGGCAACGCTCGGTTGCAAGAGGGGCGGGGTGTGTCTGTAGTGTCGATGATCAAGCACCACCGGTGTGGTGCCATTGACTGGTCTGCCCGGGATGGCCCGTGTTTGAATGGCGAGAGTATAATGGAACAATTGTGGAATGCTTCATTAACCAATTCGAGTGTGGCAAGAGTTGGTTGTGGTGAAGAGTTTTATTCATAAATTAGTTGCTGCTTTTGTCGTACCATTTGGTCAATCTAAATGATTTTTTTAAAGTGTTGGATGTATTGGAGTATTTATTAAATTTTTACTTTTTTATGTTTTATGCGGTTTGACGCGTATTTACGATTTTTTTTATCACGTTCAAGAAGTAATTCCACATCACTCTGATATTTCATTTTCATCATAATAACTTTTATTTTCTTCACCATGATTTTCAACACTCAACTGACAACGGGTTCAAATTCCGGTGAAAAAAGCAATGGCAGAAGTCTGTTGAAATGTTGAAAATTATACTGAAGAAATTAAAAATTAAAAATTAAAAATTAAAAATTAAAAATTAAAAATTAAAAATTAAAAATTAAAAATTAAAAATTAAAAATTAAAAATTAAAAAAGAAATTTCACTTGGAAAACCCTGTATTCACCGCGTACAAGATGTTAATCCACATCAATTTGATATGTATTTCATTTCCATCATCAAAATTTTTAATTTCTTCAGCATCATTTTCAACATTGAGACATGTTTGATTGAGTTTGACAGTTCTTTGTGACGTGTTGAAAATCATTTATATGTAGTATCTTGGAGACGATAAATAATTATGTTATGATAATCGAATTAAAATTTAGTAACGAATGTGAATTTCGACAGTATTTAAAAAAATTAAAAAGTACAAATTACTTTCTCAGTAAGATAAATTTGGATAATATGTCATTCTGTTTTGCATTGTGAATCATAGTTGATGTAACTTTAACTTTTGACCTGCATTAAAAAAAACTGCTTGATCATCTGCTTGCATCTCGATCAATGTGGATTTTGTTTTGCAGGTTTCAGACGATCATTAGTTATAATTTAGTTAACAAATGATATAATTTCACAGTGTTAAGCACAGTTCATTTTAATATTGACCTCCCAATACAGATAAGTTGAGTGTAAAATGTAAAAAATAGAAATGACCCTTTTGCTCCCATGGTACGTCTATCATTTTTTTGGCCAACCTTTTTTGCGATCCAAAACTATGCAGCTATAGATACATAATTTCCCTTGCCTAACATATAAAAGATCTCACCGCCCGGAAACGGGTGTAGAGCAGCAGCAGCAGCAGCAGCAGTGTTGCGCAAAACAAATAAGCACTTTGAACCTCGTCCCTGTTTATGCACGCGTGGTCGCAGTCGAAAACTTTCTTCCTCTGCACAGCCCAGATTCGAGGTCAGGTATGATGATGATGATGATGATCATGATTTGGATCGACTGGGTGGTGATGAGTGTGCGATACAATCTGTGTGTGTATTTCTCGTTTCGTATTTTTCGTTTTCCCAGCGGCCTTCATGCTGCAATATTGGGGCATCACCGATCATGTCCCACTGAATCACTTGCAGTATTCCCCCCCCTCCCCCCAGCCCCTCGGATGAGCTGCCAATTCCGTTAGTGATGGTTCAATTTAGTGCGCCGACGCAGAAAGCTTCCCGTAGCCATTTATTACCCGATCAACACGATCATTATCGCTAACCACACCGATTGCACTGGGCGTAGTAAACTGGTCGATCGCGCGTACTTTTCATTAAGGGGCGCTCCGCCGAGCGATCGTTGTAAAATGTTAAAAAAGAGCGTGTTAATAACGATCATCGGTGCATCATGTTCCGGATTTTCGTTTTTGTGTGAAATTTTGGACAAACAAAAATGTAGGTTAGCTGTTTTGAGGAGCCTTCCCAGCTGCGGGAGATCGATGAAAATATTTACCAACAGAAGCAGTTGCTGCCAGCAGGCCATATTGTACACCGTCCGCCAGGAGGGAGAGCTGCTCGTTCTTTAATTCACCCACAAACAAACACTACTGCAAATGCGCGTATCGTTCATAAGCTCACAAAGAAATAGATGCAATTTTTCACTCCTTCACAATTTCACGCACCATCACTGAATGTTAAATGCACCGTACACTGATCTTCGATTGGATAAACGCCCAAAAGCCAAAGGCACAATGCACTGCGTTAAGTAATTCCACCTTCTTGCACACCACCAGCTCTGTCGATCGATCGCGAGCGTGTGCGAAAATTTTCCAACCTTGTAGCCCGCGGGACTGTTTGTTTTGTGGCTGTTTTTCACTCTGTTCCTCCAGACCACTCGCCACAGACATACAAAGACACACACAAAGACACACACTCGCACCAACAGTTCCGGTTCTGCTCTTACTCTCTCGGCCACTTCGGGCTCGCAATGTACAGGCGCGCGTCGTCGGTATCGCTGTTCTTCACACGGAAGGAGCTACTGCGCTGAACGGTGTCTGCGTTTTTCCACTTTCATTGCGAAACTAACCGACCAGCGCTGGAGAGGATCTTCTTTTATAAATTTCCAAACGCTACTACTCTCGCCCTTGCCTGCCGCACACTCACATGCACACAGTACACAGACCCGAACCGGCTTCCCGGACCGGAGGCAGCAGCATCGTCGGTTCCGCCCTTCCCTCAAAAGGGGGTGAGATGGCACAAGGCAACGACGCGCTACTACGCTACATTTAGTTTCCTCCCCGTGCTGGCCCAGCGCAGAAACGCTACAGAAGACTTGAACGCTTCCATACGCGACGAACCGGCAGAGCAGAGCAGACGGCACGGAAAGAGAAAGAGCGGAAAGAGCGCGCAGTTTGGGGGTGACTGTGAAAAAGAAATGGCATGTCTCTCTCAAGCTAAGCCGTTCACCTTTCTCTCCTTCTAACCCCTTTCCCCGGGCCAGGCGGGGAAGAGCGACGAGAGAAAATGCTCCACCACCGCGCGACGAAGAATCGTGCGTTTGTTTGCGCTTCCTCCATTGCATACCGTTCGCCATGGGAGGGCATATTCGACACTCGACACAGTAGTACCTATGGGTGGGATTAGATCTTTTGAATGCGAAGGGAGTAAGGGAATAAGCGTTCGGGGGTTTCGCAAACAAAGCTTGAAATAAGAAAGATTACTAGAAACGAAGCATAACGGCATGGGAACTGTGGCGATCGTGCCAAAATGCTGCACCTTTGCCACACTGCACACTGCACTGCACCAGCAGCACATGATCCAATCCCTGTTTCTAGTGGGACGGAACGAATTATTTATGAGCTTTAAGGAAATCAATAATGCACCCTGCTGATTGTTGATGGGAATTATGCTGCTTATTAAAAATCAATTAATGCATTATCGTTTGGCGTTGTTGAAGCGAGAAGAAGCTTCTCCCGCACTGTGCTGTTTGCCTTCTATCGATTGAATTTGTTAACTAAAAACAATACACGCATCTTTTGGCACTTTCTTCCATTGTGACCGTTGTGTGATGCTGCGGCTGCCGCTGTTAGTTATGTGTGATTGCTTTTACACTTGAGTGAAATCACTTTCCTTCATGAATAACACTGAAAATATGTTACCTGCGGCAGGCGTGTGTGTGTGTATGTACCTTCGCGCTACGGTGCTGTGCTCGAAATTCATGCACAAACCGCAAGTTCGAATTGTGACACATTTCTTCCCGAACCGGCGGATAAAAATCGAAAGTTGCCGCTGTCGTCTGGCTGTCGGTCGGTTCACCAACTTACCACCATCCCTACCCCGGTTGAACGGTCCGGTAAGCTTTCCTTCTCGTCACAGTCGCCACCGCTGCAGCAAAGCACCGAAAGGATCGAACGTACCGCCGAAGCCTTGAACTTGGCGTTCGATGTCAAAATTTAAATTAAATCCAATCGTTCCTGTACCGTCCACACGACGGTCCACCTTCCGCGCGGTTGCTTGCCGCGGTGGTACACCACCCTACGTTCACCACCCAAAGCAGCACAGGAAGCGGAACGAATCGTACGGCATTTTGTCCAGTTTGCAGGAACTGGAAACCGGGAAGCGAAGGTTCCTTAAATTCCGCCCGAGCAGTGTGTCGAGTTTCGTTTGTCCGGACAAACAGGTATTTGTTTGTGAAATTGCGGAATCGTTTGCGCGTTTAAGTGTGTAATGCTGCACACTCGCGTGGAAGTGGAGCAGGTTTAGTAGTGCTAAAAACAAGCTCTCCCCGTACGGATGATCGATAATTTCAGTCGACGGGAGGAAGGGTGAAGCAAAAACGGTAACCATTTTCGAAATGGACCAGTGGTAAAAACGACACAGCAGTTTCCATTTCATGCCAGATTAGTTGTGTTGATGGATTAGCTGCTGAGACACTGTGTGCGGACCATGGGCACAGCTGCTCTGTCACTCCAGTCATCATTGCCAGGCGTATAAGCGCGTTTAATAGCGCCACAACATATCACTCCTACTGATATAAAGCTGCTGGGAGAAGCTCCACGCGATACACACGCGCAAAAAGTAATAAAATAAATTAACGCTAACTACTTTCATCCATTCACGTGTCATCGAGATGATAAAATATGTTTATGCGATAGATTTTTTGTTTTACTTGTACCTCCCCCTCTCTCTCTCTCTCTCTCTCTCTCTCTCTCTCTCTCTCTCTCGAATGACCCTTACCCGTCCGATCGATCAATCAATAAAGGGCCTGCCTTGATCGCAGGAAGAGTTTTCAGCAATGGTTTGGTTGCTGTGTTTAATTAGCAGGCAAACACGTTTCGCCAACGGTTTCCTGCTTCCTGCGCAGTACATTTTGCAGCGGATTTGTGCTTGCTTGCTTCTTCTTCTTCTTCTTCTTCTTCTTCTTCTTCTCGATTTGCCCACATCCACTCTCGCCCACCGAACGACCGGTTTCTGGTTGGTGCTGGATCGGCGCTTGGATGTTGATTATATCCGCGGTTATACCTAACGATCGGCGCCGCGTCCAACATACACGCTGCTCTCCCAGCGCGCACAAGACCTAATCAATGGGACGCGATTGACGTTGGCCACAGCCTGCATGTAACCTCGTCGCGCGATCAGACAAATGCATTCCAGCCTGCTGTATGCATGCTGCAGAAGCAAAAGCGAAAAAAAATGTAAAATATAAAATGCAACACATCGTTTCGGGAAGGGCATTCTAAGGCGGAAGTGCGCTTTCGCTGCCGCGTACCAATGCTGCAATC